>NC_092336.1:165435000-166635000 GCF_046630445.1 Rutidosis leptorrhynchoides
GTATTGTAGTTATTATTATTACTGATAAAAGTTACCATTTGTTATTATTAACATAATTAAAATTACAATTATAATTACTATTATTATTGTTATTATTAACATAATTAAAACTATAATTTTATCATTTTGTTATTATTAGAATAAGTAATATTATCATTATTAGGATTATGATTATGATTAGGATTATTATTATTGTTATTATAAAAACAATACAAGTTATTTTTATTTTTCACTAATATTAGTATTAATATCATTTTTATAATTATTAGTTTTACTATTATTATTATTATTATTATTATTATTAACATAAGTATCAATTTTAACAATATCGTTATTATTATTAGTATTATCAATATTAAGAAAGTTATTATTATTAGTAAATCATTATTATCAAAACTATCATTTTGTTACAAATAGATATTTTGTACCTAAAATATACTTAACACATATATTATAATTATATTAATAGTTTATATACCTACATATCAAACATAATAACAATATTTATACAAATACTTATATATAACAAACTAATGATATTTTTTTATATAATACTAACCATATATATATATATATATATATATATATATATATATATATATATATATATATATATATATATATATATATATATATATATATATATATATATATATATATATATATAACTAAATATATAGATATTAAATATTTTGAATATATACACAAACTAAATTAGTATAATATATAATTTAAGATAATATATAAACCTGTTTGATTACGATTATACATTTTAATTTATATATAAATGATCTAGGTTCGTGAATCCAAGGCCAACCCTGCATTGTTCAATGTCGTCATATGTATTTTTACTACAAAATACAGTATTGTGAGTTTCATTACTCCCTTTTTATATATATTTTTTGGGACTGAGAATACATGTGCCGATTTTATTAATGTTTTACGAAATAGACACAAGTGATTAAAAACTACATTCTATGGCTGGATTATGAATATTGAATATCACCCCTTTTTAGCTTGGTAACCTAATGATTAGGAAACGGGTATGGCCCCTAATCGACGTGAATCCTAAAGATAGATCTATGGACCTCGATAAGTCCCATCCGGGGTACGGATGCTTTAGTACTTCGAGATTATTATTATTATACAGACGAGAGGTTCTGTTTGGGGATATTCTATGCATTAAAGTTAAGTCGGTTATCAAGCGTTCACCATATGAATGATTTTTAATTCGCGGGTTACGCGTGTTATTATGTACTCGGGTTACGTGTACAATTGAATATCTGAAATCTTGTGGTCTATTAAAATGATAGAAATGAATGTTTATGATAAACTAATGAACTCACCAACCTTTTGGTTGACACTTGAAAGCATGTTTATTCTCAGGTATTAAAGAAATCTTCCGCTGTGCATTTGCTCATTTGGAGATATTACTTGGAGTCATTCATGCCATATTTCAAAAGACATTGCATTCGAGTCATTGAGTTCATCAAGAATATTATTAAGTCAATTATAGTTGAATGTATTATGAAATGGTATGCATGCCGTCAAGTTTCGATGTGATGAAAGTTTTTCTTTTAAAAACGAATGCAATGTTTGTAAAATTGTATCATTTAGAGGTCAAATACCTCGCGATGTAACCAAATGTAATGTATTTGTCCTAATGAATTAGGACGGGTCGCTTCATGTGGTATCAGAGCGGTGGTCGTAGCAAACCATGTCTTGTATTAGTGTGTCTAACTGATAGTTGTTTAGATGGATTAGTGGGTCTGGACTTCGACCGTGTCTGCATGTCAAAAGCTTTGGTTATCATTTAGTGTCGAAAATTATTTCTTATCATCCTTAACATCTAGACACGTCTTACTGCCTCTATTGCATAGACAGTGTATAGATAAATTCCTATCTTAGCATATCTGTTTTTGTTACCTTTGCCTGACAGCTTCCGTAGATTCCTCCGTAACTTATGGGATTTTAGTATTATATATGCATATGTAAATTATGTATTGCATGGTACAAATCTACATCCTATAATCTATTTCTTATTGAAAATCCTTCATCTGACACCAACAATACCATCAACATCAACACCAGTACCACCAACAATCCAAGTTTCAACATCACACGCCTCAACATCGCAATCTATACCTCGAGCATAATCATTGTTCTACATGACGTTCTACATCATTTATCTTCGTACGACATGATGATTATGTAATCTCTAATGTTCTAGAGATTATATATTCTTGTTCTAACGGTAAATCAAATGAGTTTAATATCATATTGACTCATTAAATCCATGATTACATCTGAAGAGAATATATATATGTAAGTATATTTTCATAAAGATTGTAATTAATAATTCTTTTGTACAAACGATTAATGGTGAAAATATTTTAACGGGTAGGTAATACCCGAGAAATATTTAGATTTCACATTAATAAGTTACACTGTACATTCTTCGAATCTGATTCAACAGTCATTTACTATCCTACTTACACCCACAGATATACGTATCCGTTCACCGCAGAATAACCATTTTCATTCAATTTCATATTTGGATTTTGACCTATCAGAATCCAACAAGTGGCATAATAAAGAAAACATTGGACAAAAATAAAATTTGTTAGAAACAAACAATTTAACTATGAGAAGTATTTTGATAAGAATCCACGCTAACTGTTCCTAGCTAACTGATTAATTCCGTGTTACATTTTATTTATCACAATTTATTTATCGCAATTTAATTATCGCAATTTAAATTTTCGCAATTTTATTTATCGTCATTTAATTTCTGTTATTTATTTTACGCACTTTAAATATCAGGACACGTATACAATGTTTTGACATATCATATCGACGTCATCTATATATTATTTGGAATAACCATAGATACTCTATATGCAGTAATGATCGAGTTCTCTATACAGGGTTGAGGTTGATTCTATAATAATATATATACTTTGAGTTGTGATCAAGTCTGAGACATGTATACAATGAGTCACGACACGTATTAATTAATTTGAATATAATATATTAAACTATATATAAATTATGGAACTACTAACTGTGGACTAATAACATTGGACAATTAAAATGAATTAAAATATTGATTATAACATATGAAACTAAATATTTCTTCAAGTTTGCCACTTGACTTCATCTTAAACCTCATTTGTATCTTGACGATTCCAATCTGCGTTCAAACCTTTCATGATTCTTGAAAACACCTCAATCGAGAGGATGAACCAACTGCACTTCATCTACAAGAAGAAAGATTTAAGCAATAATCATGCACCTGAAAAACTCTCAGAAACTAAGTAAAAGTTTAACATAAATCCGTATCAGATCCTGTAAGCATTATTATTACCCAAAATAACTTGGTAATCCCTTTCTAAGTAGCAAATTTTGTCACAGCTCCAGCAAGACAACTTCGACTTTTCAGTCAGACTAGCCTTATTATAACCTCGATATATACGTTGTAATTTCATCATCATTACCGGAGAACCGTTTATATTCCACCACATTAGCAGTAAACTTACCAGCAACTTCATTACTCATTGACTTAAGTCTTCGAAGAACTATTATAATTGTTCAACAAAATCCTCTCATATACTCATTCGCATCTTGTAACGAGAATTTTCATACCAATTACCGAGAATCAACAATCAGTATATCGAATCTCGCAGCATGTCTACAATAACAGTTATATGTATACATATAACATTCATTTCCTAGAATTATGATCTTCAATTCTGAAATTCTGAACAGCACCCAGTTTACGAATCAGTTCTCTGAATGTTAAAAAGTGCTGATGAAGCAGGAAAAACTGTAAACGACCTTAACAGCCAAAAGTTTGATGATTAAGAATTATATGTTGGCAAAGCTCAGAAATGTTGGAACTGGAGAACGGATTAAGCAAACCATGAAGGAGACTATGGACAAATCACAAAGACTAAACCTGCTTTCAAAGAATCTAAATGATTCAGTATTTGCTAAAATCATTAACGAATATCTTGCTCCTGACTCTACACTTTTATGAGCGATCTTCATCATCATACATCGATATTAGAAATTCTAAGATATCATCGTATCTTTCATTATAAATATCCTCGATATTTCTGAAGATATTTTCATAAATATTCGCATATGAAATCATTTATCTCTTCGCGATATCAGTGTTACATAATAAAGGAAACTGTTTTAGTTTCTAAATTCTGAAAAATTCGAACTTAACATATGAATGTTATTGAAGTAGTGTTGGGAATTGATGCATGAGTTAGTATAATATAATGACACTTGATCAACGTGATTATATTACAGTAAGTCATGCTGAGTTTCTAATGGAACGTGGTGATTCACAGATCATAACGTCATCATGTGCCATATTACACGACTCTTACATTCTATTTAATCTATAAACATATCAAGAACATAATTTCTTAATAGTTCTATCTTTTCCCGTGACTTCTGGTAATTTAACCAATTAAGATCGTGTATTACAATCTCTCTCTTTGAACATTAGTCATATTCATTCGAAACTTCATACCTACGAATTCTGGACCAATATTCGTTTGACTTAAAGTCGGGAAAAGAAAATAAAGGTATGAAGCTCCAAAATATAAAGGAAACAAAGAGAGTGGATTTATAGTAAAATATCCGACAGAACAATCAAAACGGATGATCGCATTTAAAGCGGATCCTAATTTCCTTAATTACCGAAGAATCAAATCTTATTACGAAGATTTTCTCCAAATCCCTTGAACTCCGGAAATCAACTCTAGCTACACCAAAAGATATGACGAATCTACTTTTAATCATTTCACTCTTTTGCGATAGCTTCATTCGTACTCTTCACAAAATCAAATTGTTTTATCTATATTACTCAATGATGATAAAACTTTATTTAACAACTTATATTCATCATAATAACATTCTTATTGTTATCCATGACGACCTTGATCAAATTTTGGGGACGAAATTTCTTTAACGGGTAGGTACTGTGACAACCCGGAAATTTCCGACCAAATTTAAACTTGATCTTAATATGAAATTGACACGATAAGCAAAGTCTGTAATGTTGAAGTCTCAAAAACTTTGAACTGTATTCATGTATACAACTGACCTTTGACTAATCCCGACGATTCACGAACAATTGTTGTTAATAAATATAAATAAATAAATAATATATATATATATATATATATATATATATATATATATATATATATATATATATATACACAAATATAAATATATGTGTATTAATAATAATGTGAAATAATAAAATATAAATTAATCAGTAGAATTAAATATGTAAAATAATATACAGCGTAATTAAACTATCATTAAAATAAATATATGTACATAAATGATTTCCATACATAATTAATGTTATATATATATATATATATATATATATATATATATATATATATATATATATATATATATATATATATATATATATATATATATATATATATTAAATATTCAAATATGTTATTACATAATATAAGTGTTACACAATTAATAATATGTAATACTAAATTTAATTAAAAGTTGAAATATAATTGTTATATAGTTTATTACTGTTATTATTATTAAAATAAATATTAATATTAATACTATTATGATATATATATATATATATATATATATATATATTAAATACTTAAATATGTTATTACATAATATAAGTGTTACACAATTAATAATATGTAATACTAAATTTAATTAAAAGTTGAAATATAATTTTTATATAGTTTATTACTGTTATTATTATTAAAATAAATATTAATATTAATACTATTATATATATGATATATATATGAAATGAGATACATTTAATTTATTATATTATAACTAATATTATTGATAGCATTACTAATAACATTATTATTATAACTAGAATTAAAAATTCTAATTTTAGTTATTATTGTGATTATTATTATTTTTATAAGTATTATTACCTTATCATTAAAAATTGTTATTATCATAAATAATACAAATTAGTATTATTATCATGAATACTATTATTATTATTATTATTAATATGGTTATCATTAATATTAGTAGTGTTTCTATTATTAATATTATTAGTGTTTTTATTATTATTAATAATATTAAATATTAATAGGATTATAAAATTTAACATATTATTATATTTAATGTAATTATTAATTAGAATTAGTAAACATATATGTGACGACCCAGAAATTTCCGACCAAATTTAAGCTTAATCTTTATATGATTTCAACACGATAAGAAAAGTCTGTAAGGTTGAGTCTCAAAAATTTTGAACTATTTTCATATATGCAACTACCCTTCGACTGCTTCCGACGATTCACGAACAATTAACTGTAAATGATTATGTGTATTTATTTAATGTATATATCACATAAGTATTAAATATAAATAATTTAGTATATGTAATATTAAAATATTAAATTTAGGTTTCAAGTTAAAAGTATAGTGTTATACTAACATTATTATTATTAATTCATTATTAATATCAATAATGTTAATATTAATATCAAAATTATTAATACTACTATATAATATATAAATATGAAATTGATACATTTAATTTATTATAATATTACTAATATGATTGCTATCATTGTTAATTTCATTATTACCATTACTAATTAATATTATCATCACTAATATTATTATTAATATTGTTAATATAACCAGTATTACCAAAAATCATAAAATTATTATATTTATGGTTATTATCAATATAATACAACTTATTAATTTTTATCATTTAAAATAATTACTACTATTATTGGTAACATTATTAATATTAAATTTAGTACTAAAATTATTGTTTTAATATAAATTATTATTAGTATTCATATTATTATTATTATTATTATTATTATTATTATTATTATTATTATTATTATTATTATTATTATTATTATTAGTATTATTAGTATTAATATGTTATAAATTATTAATATCAATAAATTCAATAAGTCCGTGTGATGTGTTGCAGATATATACAAAATCTGTTGAGTCTCAACATCAACTTTTATTGTTGATGATTCCTGTCCAAAATTTTGTTAGATATCAAAGTCTTAAACTCGTACGAATCAGTTTCATGTATCAATCATACTGTGTTTAATTTGTTCTTCTTATCTCTAAAATCGTACAAATAAAAATTCAATAATAATACTTTTCTATTTTTCTTCTGACAGAAGATATGTTGTTGAACAAATCAAAGCTACAAAACAAAGTGTAAACGAATCTTGTTACTGTATTACTCTCTCTTTTACATTCTATAATTGATACAATTCAAGAATAAACAGAAGAAGAAAAAAAAATCAATAAAAATTAGGGAATCTATTTTACATCGATTCAATTGTCCTTCTTGTCTGCTAATAGTGATTAAGTTGAATAACTTACAGATATAAGACAATTGATCAATCACATATTGTAACAAATTCAGTTGCACATCTATATCTACTTTACTTTTCCTTGTTTGATACTCCTGGCTCGAATACTTCTGTCAACCTTTTTAATCTTCTTTTATTTTATTGATATCTATTCGGATTGATTCTTCATGTCTGACACCTCTCAATATATATATCTATCAATCATTTGATCACCAGGAATAATATTATGCATACGTACATATACATGCATAATCATATAAATATGTACACATAAGAATATAGGAGAGATATATACATGAGTTTAGACTTACAGAGAGACATAAATGAAAACACACAAACTATCATCCACCTCTGTCATCTTCACACTTCATCACCAAAACCTTCACCATGAGAGCCACCATCTCCACAAGAACACCGATCACCACAACTTACATTGTGTTTCAACATCCATCGAATCATCTCACGATCACCTTGTCTTCCTCCTTCTCTTCTTTTGTTTCGACAACCTTTGAACACCACAGATCACCATCCATCATCATTGCCACCTTCTTGTTCGGTTTAAACCACCACATAACTATCATTTACTTCAAACCCATTTCTTTTATTATATTTTTTTTACCGAACAATTTGAAGCCACCATCACTTGAACTACTTCGACTTCTACTGCTATTGTTTTAACTATGTAACATATGAATGGGAGTATGCGAACAAGTTACCATATATATATTCTTGTCGACAAACTTCAATGCAATGAATACCACTTGCAATAATTCAGTAGTGGATTGCAAAAGGGGTATATTTCTTAAAAAAAAAAAAAACGTAATAGGTATCTCTTTTATTCATGGACCCCTTTCCTCCACCAATATCCATAAAATTCGCATGCTTTACTCGAGTTCTTTATTAATTTTTTTTTGCCGACAAGCTTAACCAATTTAAATGTGGCATGCTGTTTGATTTATGATGGAATCATATGTAGCAATAAAGTAATTGCTGCGTTCTTTCTTTTGTTTTTAATCGGGACGGCTCCAAAAGAAAAATAAACAAAATACGGCACCAAGTTTCCTTTTTTTCTATTATTGTTTGTGATGGGGCCGAGAGCTTTTGTTAATGCTTTTGGAAACCGACGTTATTTTTTTATTTGGGGCATGCTATCATTTTTCAAAGCAACCGATTGAGTTTATTTTTGTGGGGTTCAAGATAGGGACTTACTTTGGATTCCAATCCCATAATCGATGGGAAACCAACTCTCTTATTTTTAGATTACAAACAGAATCGTAATGGTGGGGCAGTTTAGATTATGCTGGCCAACAACCATATATATATATATATATATATATATATATATATATATATATATATATATATATATATATATATATATATATATATATATATATATATATATATATATATATATATATATATATATATATATATATATATATATATATATATATATATATATATATATATATATATATATATATTGAGTGGTACACGTTGATGTTGATATCCAGCTATTGTTATTTTTGTTTATCGAGTAAGAAACCAAACAGATGCTTTATCTTTGGGCCGAGTGTTATATAGACACATAAGATTGTTATATAAATGATGATTCCGTAAGTGATGATAGATTACGGTCATAAGAATGATGAAATCCGAAAGTGATGATAACGTTGATGATTATGATAGTGAAGGAGATGATGTTCATATGTTAGGTTAAGATTTAGGAATGATGAGGATAATAGATGATGAATAAAAAAAAGGAAAAAAAGAAAAAGCAAACAAAAAATAAAACGGGTTAAATGGGTTTAGGCAGAGTTCAAAACAGAAAAGTAATAACAGCTCGATGATCTAGGGCGTTATCGGCTTAGCGGGACGTCGCGGGTTCAAACCCAGACTTGGGCATTCTTTTTAGGGATATGTGACGACTCCGTCAAAACACTTAACGGCTCCGTCACTTGGTCCCACAGCTTGATCGAAACTCTATATGAATTTAATAAAACAACCTTGCATCCTTTATTTAAAAATGATTTCCTATAAAGGAAATCTACTAAAATGTATAAGTTTAGAAAAACTATACAATAATACTTTAACCAAAAGTTGACCAAAATAAAGTCAACAAACAACCACTTTTTAATGTAATGAAATAGAATGCAAGTTAATGTTTAACAAAAGCTGCCATCATAAATATGCAGATTCTCTAAGCACAGCGGAAGCAATCAATCATGAACCTGAGAATAAAACATGCGAGTAACTGTCAACAAAAATGTTGAGTGAATTATAGGTTTAATATTGCAAACAATATTTAATTTAAACAATAAAAATTTATGTTTGAAAACATAAAAACTCCTTTTTGAACCACCAAATTATATGCTAGAAAACATATAATAAAACATTATTCCATTTTCCGTGAGCCACCTGGTAACCACTTAACCATTTATTTACCCTTGCCAA
This sequence comes from Rutidosis leptorrhynchoides, assembly GCF_046630445.1. Classification (NCBI taxonomy): domain Eukaryota; kingdom Viridiplantae; phylum Streptophyta; class Magnoliopsida; order Asterales; family Asteraceae; genus Rutidosis; species Rutidosis leptorrhynchoides. Next base: position 165,444,861 of record NC_092336.1, read on the forward strand.
ACACAATAAATAATATACACCGAACAAGTGTATCTACAACAAAATACGAAGTACTAAACATTCCGATTATAAATTGCTAGCGCGACTAGCTCGAAATGGGGTTGTCAAACCCGATAGATCTATCCATAGGATTCGCGTTCACCAGTAGAATCCAGTGATTACAGTTACCAGACTAGGGAATATTTTTGTTCAACTCACAATGAATAATTTAAACCAACTTCCACTTGTGTCCAAAATATAAAATAAATTGCATGTATTCTCATCCCAAAAGATTTAAAATAGAAAAATGGGACTATAACTCACCTTATTAGCAAACGAAGTAACCACACAATTATGCGAACAGCAAATGAAGTAAAGTGATCATGAATGATCACAACGCCGACCTATAAATAAAGCAGGTCGATATAAATAACTAACTTAGGTCAAGTCTTAGTATGATAGCTATTGTACATGTTGCAAGTAGACATAGAACAATACTCAACATGCATCGGTTTGATCGGAACAGCGTACGGACACACACTTTCTATTTTTAGAAAGTTTCTATTTTTAGCAGGTTTCCATTTTTGGAAAGTTTCTATTTTAGGAAAGTTTCTATTTTTGGAAAGTTTCTATTTTTGGAAAGTTTCCAAATTTAGAAAGTTCTATTTTTAGAAAGTTTTGAAGTTAGGAAAGTTTCCTTATTTAAAAAGTCAACAGAAGTCAACTAAAAGTCAAAGTCAACCGAAAGTCAACTCAAAAGTCAACCTTGGTCAAACATAGTCAACATTAATTTGAAAAGTGTAAGTTATAATAATAACATAGGTTATAATGTTTATTAAAGTCAAAAGTGTATAATTATGTCTTAACATAAGTTTAATTAAATAAAAATGAATTATTAAAGTTTAGATAAGTTTAAATGATATAATTAATATAACATAAGTATTTAATTAATTAATTAAATATTAGTCATAATATAAGTATTATTAATTAATAATAAATTTTAAATCATATCATAAGTATTATTAATTAATAATGAATTATTAATCATATCATAAATTTCTAATTATACTTATTAAATCATAAGTATTTAATAATTAAATAATAACTAAGTCTTAGAATAATTAAATAATTAATTAATCCTTATTATAAGTCTTATAATAGTAATCTCATAATATAAGTTTAATACTTATCATAAGTATTTTCCATTAATAATGAAGTATCATTTATCATATGTTTAATTAAAATGTTAATTAAATCATAAGTATTAATTAAATGATAAATATATATCATAAGTCTTAAATAATAATAATAATTACTTTTTATATCATAAGTAATTAAATGATAATGAAAACCATTATTTATATCATAAGTTTAATAATAAATCCCAAGTTTTAAATCAAAAGTTCATCGGGTCGTATCCTGAGCCCCGGGTGTCGGTTTTCGGCGAGCCTCACATATATCTCCGCCTAAGCAAACCACCCGACACTTTGGTACACTCAAGAACACACCATGAAAAGCCCACAAGTCGTGATATACAGCCAATACACTACTTGGAACTTCAATTTAATCAAAAACGTGTTTTAGACGTAACGGGTGATTCGTGGCTCGGATTGAGATGACCCGAACATGAAAGTTCGCCCCACCATCAGTCCTAACACACTAACACACCCTAAAGTCACTAAATATGGTCACAAAGTCGGACCAAACCTGGTTCATACCAAAATCACATTTCAATCTTAACAAAATACCACTTTGCTCGTATCTAGGGCTCCGGGAATCGAAACGACATGAATCCGGAGTCTAAAATTAATGTCTTGATGAGAGGAACTCATTTATATACTTTATTTTATGATCAACATCAGTTAAAATATCAGAAACACACGAAAAAGCTGCTGTCCCAATTTTATCAAACCGAAAAATATGCAATCGAGTAATTCTACGAACACAATCAACATTACAACAACTAATAATCATCATACTAATAAAATATAATCAAAATACAGAAAAATAAAGAAAAATTAAAAAAAATCTAGGGTTAGGGTTTATACCCTAATCAATAATCAAGAGATGTTAACTTGTAGAGAAGAACGTGTAGAATCCGATTATGCAATCTATTTGATGATCCATGCAAGATTAGATGAAGATGATGATGATTTGGTGGAGCTAGGGTGACGGCTCAAAAAAAAAAAAAAGAGAAGAGGAGGAAGAAAATAAAATGGGAGTAATTAGGTTTGAGAGGAAATGCTAGTGTTTAGAAAATGAAAAATGGAATAATGAAATAAAATCACAAACCACCCCCTCCCTAAGGGAATTTTCGGCCAACAACTGAATGGGGTGGGCCCCACATGGCCCACAATGATAAATATGTAATTTCTTTTAGCCCGAACGCCCGATCGAAGCCCGAAACGCGAAAACGCTACTACGCGATTGATTTTTCGGAGAGATAACAACTACGCGACGGATAAAATATATAAACACTATATATAATCATATGACATCAAAATATCATAATTAAAATAATTAGGACTTAAAAATTCCAAAAGTTCGACCGTTGGTTTGAAAACCGAAAAGATTCGCCGAATAGAAATCCGCGACTCGTAGGAACGTATAATTTAAAATATGAATACAAATATTCATATAACACATAATAATTAATATATTATTACAAAAATAATAATATAGGTCATAGAAATGACGTGGCACGAATAACAATTAACGGTCGTTAAATAGTTAACGGTAAAAGATAACGGAAAAAGTAGGGTCGTTACAGTACCTTCCCGTTACGGAAATTTCGTCCCGAAATTTAAGCAGGTGCAGGGGTTGACTCAGCATTTGGGAACAAATGCGGGTACTTCTTCTTCATCTGATCTTCACGCTCCCAAGTGAACTCGGGACCGCATCCGGTGTTCCCTCTAACTCGAACAATAGGAATTTTACTCTGCTTAAGAGTCTTTACCTCTCGGTCCATAATTTCAACAGGTTCTTCAATAAAATAAAGTTGCTTATCAACATGAAGTTCATCAAAAAGAATAGTTTCATTGGGCTCGGCCAAACACTTCTTTAAATTCGATACATGAAAAACGTCACGAATAGCACTGAGTTCTTGTGGCAATTTCAAACGATAAGCCACTGGTCCAACTCTCTCAATAATCCCAAAAGGTTCAACAAAATGAGGATTCAACTTTCCCCCTTTTACCAAAACGTATCAGCCCTTCCAAGGTGATACCTTCAACATAACACGATCACCGACCTGAAATTCAATATCGTTTCTTCTTTTATTGGCATAGCTCTTTTGCCAACTTCTGGCGATTCTCAATCTTTCCTTAATCTGTGCAATCTTCTAGGTAGTCTCGTGAATGATCTCTGGTCATGTGAGTTGAGCATCCCCAACCTCATTCCAACAGACAGGAGACCTACACTTTCTACCATACAGAGCTTCAAATGGTGCGGCTTTAATACTTGCATGATAACTGCTGTTATAAGAAAACTCATCCAGCGACAAATATTTATCCCACCCATTTCCAAAATCAATAACACACGCTCTTAACATGTTTTCTATGTTTGAATGGTCCTTTCACTCTGACCATCCGTCTGTGGATGATAAGCGGTGCTCATATCCAATTTAGTTCCTAGAGCACCTTGTTAGGACTGCCTCAGTCCAACATAATCGATACGGGAACACCATGTCTCGAAATAATCTCCTTCAAATACAAACGAGTAAACTTCTTCATTGAATATGTTTCCTTAATTGGCAAGAAAAGAGTTGACTTAGCGAGTCGGTAACAATCACCCAAATGGTATCATAACCACCCACAACTCCCGGTAACTTCGTAATAAAGTCCATCTTAATACCTTCCCACTTCCACTCGGGAATTTCAGGTTGCACCAAAAGTCCAGACGGTTTTTGATGTTCAGCTTTAACCTTAGCGCAGGTCAAACACTTAGCCACATACGTAGCCACATCAACTTTCAAATTAGGCCACCAATACAGCTCCTTAAAATCATGATACATCTTTCCTGAACCAGGATGAATAGAGTACCTAGACTTATGAGCCTCATCTAAAACAAGTTTTCGTAGATCACCAAACTTCGGAACCCAAAGGCATCCCGCAAAATACCGAGTACCATCGGTTTGTACCTCTAACTGTTTACTCAAGCCTCGGACCTTCCCGTTACAAAATTTTCCTCCTTCAAGGCTTCTTATTGTGCCTCAAGGATCTACCTAGCGAGGTTTGTTTGAATTGTCATATTCAAGGCCCTAAACCTGCGAGGTTCAGCCCTTTCTTTACGACTTAATGCATCAGCCACATCATTGGCCTTTCCCGGATGATATAAAAGTTCGCAATCATAATCATTTAACGTCTCAACCCATCTTCGTTGCCTCATATTTAACTGTTTCTGATCAAGAATATGTTGAAGACTTTTGTGATCAGTGTACAATGTACCTTTGACCCCATATAGATAATGTCTGCAAATCTTAAGCGCAAACACAACAGCTCTCAACTCTAAATCATGGGTTACGTAATTCTGCTCGTGAATCTTCAACTGACGTGACGCGTACGCAATAACTTTCTTTCGTTGCGTCAAAACACAACCAAAGTCTTGACACGAAGCATCTCAATAGATAACAAAATCATCATTACCCTCAGGTAGTGATAATATCGGTGCAGAAGTTAACTTCTTCTTCAGAGTTTGGAAAGCAGACTCTTGTTCACTCTTCCACTCGTACTTCTTCCCCTTATGCGTTAAAGCAGTCAGAGGTTTCGCTACTCGTGAAAAATCTTGAATGAACCTTCTATAATAGCCTGCTAATCCTAGAAACTGGCGAATCTGAGTAGGAGTTTTCGGAACTTCCCACTTTTCAATCGCCTCAATCTTAGCAGAATCAACTTGTATTCCCTATTTACTAACAATATGTCCGAGGAAATTGAATTTCTCTTAACCAGAAAGCACACTTAGAGAACTTAGCGTACAACTCTTCTTTCCTCAACAGATCAAGCACTAACTTCAAATGTTCTTCGCCCTTCATCACTCTTAGAATAAATAAGGATGTGGTCGATGAAAACAGTAACGAATTTGTCCAGATAGGGTCTACACACACGGTTCATGAGGTCCATGAACACAACAGGTGCATTTGTCAATCTGAACGGCATAACAAGAAATTCAAAGTGACTATAACGGGTACAGAAAGCGGTTTTCAGAATATCAGTTTCTTTAGCGCGTAATTGGTGATAACCGGAACGAAGATCAATCTTATAATAAACGGACGAACCTTGAAGTTGATCGAACAGATCATCAATTCTCGGAAGAGGGTAACGGTTTTTAACAGTAAGCTCGTTCAATTCACGATAATCAATACACAAATGAAATGAACCATCTTTCTTCTCAACGAACAAAACGGGAGCTCCCCAAGGGGACGAACTGGGACAGATGAAATAAAGTTGCAATAATGAAGGAAGAAATAAATATGGAGTAGTCACATCGGTGGCATAGATATTTAAGGCAATTCTCTCAAAGGAGTTAACGAGGATCATGGACTCCAAAGTAAATTTTCATTATATTTCCGAAAGGAAGACGTATGAAAGGTGTGATAATTCAACGAGAGTGAACTTCCTTGTACAATGAGCGAGGAAGTCTAGGATTCATCCATATTCTTAAATTTATGTGCGGATGAAAAGAACGTGAATCATGGGTTATAAAGAATGGCCGACTCCAGGTGAGATTAATCTCCAAAAATAATTTCGTGCACCCTAAAGTATCGAATCCTAGGATTGATGTTTACGAGGGTGTTGCGGTTGACAGCGAAAATTGAGAGTAGAAACTCCTCAAACGGTCTAGAGTAATATATATATCCATGATACCCATTATAACAACAGTTGGGGTAGAAACCCACCTAGCGCCTTTTCTACAATAAGGTGACCATCGAGTGTACCCCAGAAACTTGATTTATCGGTCTGCGTTTCGGCCATGTCCAACCATAAGAGGGAAAACTCTATGAGCGCAAAGACTTTCCAACAAATTTTATAAAACCGGCATCCAAACTGGTGTAAGAATTTCTATCAATGGACTTAATGGTAAATTTTCATCCTTAAACGGAGGATGAGAAGAAATGTGATCCAAACACTCTGTAGAGTAATGCGAAAATTCTAATGTAATCAATCAAAGAAGTTTTGAAAAAGCTTTAAACGTCTAATGTAACCCCATAAATGGAACGAAGCTCTTAGTAAATTTAGAAGTATGTACAACGTGTACCATTTTACGTAAATCAATTTGAGTTAACTAAACAACTCAACAAGAGTGGTTTTTTTTAAAATAATTTTGAAGGTATAATTTAGTGTATAATAGCCAAAATAGGTAAGGGTAAATTTGTCCATTTGAATTCATACGTACATATATGATTTTATAAATAGTATACATGACAAAGTATTTCATTACTTCTATTCGCCCATAAATCTCGTGAGAACCGCCCAATTACACAAATGTGTAAAATTTTTAATGAAAAGCAGGGTATCCGCATCACAGAGGTTACGAGTTGAAGTAAGATCGTTAAAGCTCGGGTGATGGACTTGAATCGTCTTGCGACATCTCTTCAATAAATGCTACGAGGTCATGAAAACCAATGAGTTAAATAATGTCTTGACTTTTATCAGAACACAAGTCCTTGGGTCAAAACTATTCACGTGCGAAGCTGTCACTAACAAGCGAGTTATAAATGATAAAACATGGGGTAGGTAGTTCGGTTAAGATGAGTCTCTCGCATATCAACAAATAAGATAATGAGTATCTTCCTTACTCATGTAATAACGTTAGAATTTCCGAATGAGTGGTGTACAAATTTTCTTTGACTCGCTTTCTATTCCTCATGTCACAATATTGGGACTTTTTATGAATTAAAGTAATATAATCACGTTGGCCTGACGCCATTATATTTCACTAACTCATAGTTCCATTCCAATATCACTACATAAGGTCAGGACACGTGGTCAACCTCGAATTTCAACACAATTTCCCTAAAACAATTTCTTAACAATGTGCTAAGGATAGCACAAGAGACAAAGACATCGAAAGTAATGAATAGGAGTAACGATGACATAAAAATGTCTTCGAAGTACCAAGAATCTCTAAAAGTAAGAATGACGTTTTCCGTTTCAACAACCAAAGCACATAGGCACAACGGCACAAATGCACGTAATATAACAAAAATGTTATATACCTAAACATAATAGCTGACATTGAAATGCCGAGCATTTAGAAGTCAAGAATGACATCTTGCGTAATATAACTCAAACGTTATATACATAACCATAATAGATGACATAGAAATGTCGAGAATTCTAGAACACGTAATGTAACTTAAACGTTATATCAATAAACACTAATTATGACATAGAAATGTCGAGAATTCCAGAAGTCAAGAATGACACCCCCTCGGTTTCACTAACCGAGGTGTTCCTTTAAAAGATGAACTCGCATGAGTCGGAGAATACGTTTAAATCGGAATGGGAGTTCCTCCCGGATTCAGAACATAATAGAAATGTATGTATGATAACAATATACATACCAACACGACACAAATAATCACATATAATAATATATAATAGGTCGGGCTGTAGACTAGACTCACTAATGCACCCTATTGACCCGGGTAACGACATCAATGCAGCCTAATTCTCTACAACCAGAGCTCTGATACCAACTGTGACGACTCCGTCAAAACACTTAACGGCTCCGTCACTTGGTCCCACAGCTTGATCGAAACTCTATATGAATTTAATAAAACAACCTTGCATCCTTTATTTAAAAATGATTTCCTATAAAGGAAATCTACTAAAATGTATAAGTTTAGAAAAACTATACAATAATACTTTAACCAAAAGTTGACCAAAATAAAGTCAACAAACAACCACTTTTTAATGTAATAAAATAGAATGCAAGTTAATGTTTAACAAAAGCTGCCATCATAAATATGCAGACTCTCTAAGCACAGCGGAAGCAATCAATCATGAACCTGAGAATAAAACATGCGAGTAACTGTCAACAAAAATGTTGAGTGAATTATAGGTTTAATATTGCAAACAATATTTAATTTAAACAATAAAAATTTATGTTTGAAAACATAAAAACTCCTTTTTGAACCACCAAATTATATGCTAGAAAACATATAATAAAACATTATTCCATTTTCCGTGAGCCACCTGGTAACCACTTAACCATTTATTTACCCTTGCCAAACACAATAAATAATATACACCGAACAAGTGTATCTACAACAAAATACGAAGTACTAAACATTCCGATTATAAATTGCTAGCGCGACTAGCTCGAAATGGGGTTGTCAAACCCGATAGATCTATCCATAGGATTCGCGTTCACCAGTAGAATCCAGTGATTACAGTTACCAGACTAGGGAATATTTTTGTTCAACTCACAATGAATAATTTAAACCAACTTCCACTTGTGTCCAAAATATAAAATAAATTGCATGTGTTCTCATCCCAAAAGATTTAAAATAGAAAAATGGGACTATAACTCACCTTATTAGCAAACGAAGTAACCACACAATTATGCGAACAGCAAATGAAGTAAAGTGATCATGAATGATCACAACGCCGACCTATAAATAAAGCAGGTCGATATAAATAACTAACTTAGGTCAAGTCTTAGTATGATAGCTATTGTACATGTTGCAAGTAGACATAGAACAATACTCAACATGCATCGGTTTGATCGGAACAGCGTACGGACACACACTTTCTATTTTTAGAAAGTTTCTATTTTTAGCAGGTTTCCATTTTTGGAAAGTTTCTATTTTAGGAAAGTTTCTATTTTTGGAAAGTTTCTATTTTTGGAAAGTTTCCAAATTTAGAAAGTTCTATTTTTAGAAAGTTTTGAAGTTAGGAAAGTTTCCTTATTTAAAAAGTCAACAGAAGTCAACTGAAAGTCAAAGTCAACCGAAAGTCAACTCAAAAGTCAACCTTGGTCAAACATAGTCAACATTAATTTGAAAAGTGTAAGTTATAATAATAACATAGGTTATAATGTTTATTAAAGTCAAAAGTGTATAATTATGTCTTAACATAAGTTTAATTAAATAAAAATGAATTATTAAAGTTTAGATAAGTTTAAATGATATAATTAATATAACATAAGTATTTAATTAATTAATTAAATATTAGTCATAATATAAGTATTATTAATTAATAATAAATTTTAAATCATATCATAAGTATTATTAATTAATAATGAATTATTAATCATATCATAAATTTCTAATTATACTTATTAAATCATAAGTATTTAATAATTAAATAATAACTAAGTCTTAGAATAATTAAATAATTAATTAATCCTTATTATAAGTCTTATAATAGTAATCTCATAATATAAGTTTAATACTTATCATAAGTATTTTCCATTAATAATGAAGTATCATTTATCATATGTTTAATTAAAATGTTAATTAAATCATAAGTATTAATTAAATGATAAATATATATCATAAGTCTTAAATAATAATAATAATTACTTTTTATATCATAAGTAATTAAATGATAATGAAAACCATTATTTATATCATAAGTTTAATAATAAATCCCAAGTTTTAAATCAAAAGTTCATCGGGTCGTATCCTGAGCCCCGGGTGTCGGTTTTCGGCGAGCCTCACATATATCTCCGCCTAAGCAAACCACCCGACACTTTGGTACACTCAAGAACACACCATGAACAGCCCACAAGTCGTGATATACAGCCAATACACTACTTGGAACTTCAATTTAATCAAAAACGTGTTTTAGACGTAACGGGTGATTCGTGGCTCGGATTGAGATGACCCGAACATGAAAGTTCGCCCCACCATCAGTCCTAACACACTAACACACCCTAAAGTCACTAAATATGGTCACAAAGTCGGACCAAACCTGGTTCATACCAAAATCACATTTCAATCTTAACAAAATACCACTTTGCTCGTATCTAGGGCTCCGGGAATCGAAACGACATGAATCCGGAGTCTAAAATTAATGTCTTGATGAGAGGAACTCATTTATATACTTTATTTTATGATCAACATCAGTTAAAATATCAGAAACACACGAAAAAGCTGCTGTCCCAATTTTATCAAACCGAAAAATATGCAATCGAGTAATTCTACGAACACAATCAACATTACAACAACTAATAATCATCATACTAATAAAATATAATCAAAATACAGAAAAATAAAGAAAAATTAAAAAAAATCTAGGGTTAGGGTTTATACCCTAATCAATAATCAAGAGATGTTAACTTGTAGAGAAGAACGTGTAGAATCCGATTATGCAATCTATTTGATGATCCATGCAAGATTAGATGAAGATGATGATGATTTGGTGGAGCTAGGGTGACGGCTCAAAAAAAAAAAAAAAGAGAAGAGGAGGAAGAAAATAAAATGGGAGTAATTAGGTTTGAGAGGAAATGCTAGTGTTTAGAAAATGAAAAATGGAATAATGAAATAAAATCACAAACCACCCCCTCCCTAAGGGAATTTTCGGCCAACAACTGAATGGGGTGGGCCCCACATGGCCCACAATGATAAATATGTAATTTCTTTTAGCCCGAACGCCCGATCGAAGCCCGAAACGCGAAAACGCTACTACGCGATTGATTTTTCGGAGAGATAACAACTACGCGACGGATAAAATATATAAACACTATATATAATCATATGACATCAAAATATCATAATTAAAATAATTAGGACTTAAAAATTCCAAAAGTTCGACCGTTGGTTTGAAAACCGAAAAGATTCGCCGAATAGAAATCCGCGACTCGTAGGAACGTATAATTTAAAATATGAATACAAATATTCATATAACACATAATAATTAATATATTATTACAAAAATAATAATATAGGTCATAGAAATGACGTGGCACGAATAACAATTAACGGTCGTTAAATAGTTAACGGTAAAAGATAACGGAAAAAGTAGGGTCGTTACAGGATACATCCTTGAGGTATTATTATTATTATTATTATTATTATTATTATTATTATTATTATTATTATTATTACTACTATTACTATTATTATTATTAATACTATTACTATTATTAGTTATTTATTATTATTATTATTATTATTATTATTATTATTATTATTATTATTATTATTATTATTATTATTATTATTATTAACATTACTATTATTACAACTTATATTACTTACATAAAATGTATCTAACACATAATACCTATTTTAAGCTTACAAACTATTTTGTTTTTAAAATAAAATATTATTATTTATTAATAATTAAATTACATATAAGATATAAATATATTTTAATATAACCTTGTATATAAATTTTAATATATCACATACGTTTTAATTTAAATACCTTGATAAGAATCCGATATATACAAATATTAACTATGTAATTAAAATATATAAAAATGATATGATTAATATATTTATTTAGGGTGACATATAAATCATTAATAAAACTAGTATATTAATAATATCAACTTGTTTAAATGTTATTATATGTTTTAATATATATAAATGATATAGGTTCGTGAATCCAAGGCCAACCCTGCATTGTTTAATGTCGTCATATGTATTTTTACTACAAAATACATAATTGTGAGTTCATTGATTCCCTTTTACTCTTTACATTTTTGGGACTGAGAATACATGCGCTGTTTTTACAACTGCTTTATTAAATGCTTTTGAAATATATTTTGAACTGCGAATACATGAAATGCTTTTATAAATGTTTGACGAGATAGACACAAGAAAAACATTCATCGAATGAATTATGTGGACGTGATAATTGCCACCATTGAATTATGTGGACGTGATAATTGCCACAATTGATATGAATATTTTTCCCCTGATTATTATTGCTTGGTAACCTAAGAATTAGGGAACATCACTAATTTTGAGAATTAATGCACGCCTAATTGACGCGAATCCTAAAGGTAGCTACCGAGTTTAACACCCCCACCCAGAATGTTCACTAGACGGAAGGGCTAGTGGGCGTGATGTTTAGTACTTCGAAGTTTATATGATTATTATACAGATGAGATGTTCTGTTTTGGGGATATTATTGTGCGCATTATATGTTAAGGTCGGTTATCAAGCCAAGCTATGAAAGCAATGAAAAGTGAATGTTATGTATCGAGAGAATGATTTTATACACAGGTTATGTGTATGTTATTTTTGTGCACAAGATATGTGTACGGTTACTAAGATTTATGAAAGATGATTTCGTACACGAGAAAGGTGTACTGTATTTAAAAGATATCGCATGTACATTACAGGTGGGTATAGGATTCGGGCCCATTTGTACCATGCAGGATTTAAATCTTGTAGTCTATCAAAATGATGAATTTTATTATTTTATGATAAACCTATGAACTCACCAACCTTTTGGTTGACACTTGAAAGCATGTTTATTCTCAGGTACAAACGAAATCTTTCGCTGTGCATTTGCTCATTTTAGAGACATTACATAGAGTCGATCATCGCAATGGGACCAGATGTTGGTGACTTCATCCAGATGGATTAGGACGGGGTACTACAATATATATATATATATATATATATATATATATATATATATATATATATATATATATATATATATATATATATATATATATATATATATATATATATATATATATAAATGTATCAGATTAAAATGCGTATTAGGTCATTGCCTTTATTTATTTTATTCTCCTTTCTGTTCTTCTCGTGAACCTGTGTCGATTTAATCATCACAACAAAACAACAATCAATCACTTAAATACGCTACATAATCCTTCAATCACTAATACATATTATCTGGTTGCTGTTATTCAAAAGTATTAAACCATAATTCAAATAAATAAAAACCGCACCCTCTGTTATGAACTCAAAACACAATAACTCGAATTCGATTGATTTTTCAAAAATTAGAAATGCAGAAGTGTTAGGAATCATCCACTCAAACTATCTGAAAAAATCTTTTTTTCCAATTCCTTTTATTGAACTCAAATTTCAGAGTCAAAGTTTTGATTTTTTAAAGTCAACCAATTTCTTCAAGCAAATTCGTGATTTTGTTGATATTTTATGATCAATTGTTGATTCATGAAGTTTCTAATGGTGATTTTCAACACAATTCATATTGTGATCTTTGTCTATAACATTCTCTATTTCAAAATCAAGTTTATTTTTTTCTATATATGTCGCGACTGCAGTACAGGGAGTTATATATATTTATATTTTTTTTCTTCTAATCAATCAAGAACAATACTTCTAGTTCAAAGATCGTTTACAAGTCCTAAATGATATAATAATTTCGTTATCTGGCTAATTGGAAGTTCCCTGGTCGAATTGAATGAGTGAAGAAGAAGGGGATAACTAATTACGGATTAAGTAAAATTGGAATGGGATTTATTTCAGAAAAACGGATTTGATCGATTGGTTTAGTGTGTTTGCGGGTGTTCTAGAGGTCACGGGTTCGAGTCCCGCTTGGTGCGGCTTGGTGCATTTTTTTTAAAAAGGGCTCTAGAAGGTAGTTTTCTATATTATAATTATCATTAATTATCACATATTATTATTTTTATGATTATGTAAGTATAATTATTATTAATATTGTTATTATTAATATTATTATCATTATCAAGTATTATCATTTAATATCAAAATTATTATTATCACAAATTTTGATATAAGTATTGTTATTATTATTATTATTATTATTATTATTATTATTATTATTATTATTATTATTATTATTATTATTATTATTATTATTATTGTTGTTGTTGTTGTTGTTGTTGTTGTTGTTGTTGTTGTTGTTGTTGTTGTTGTTGTTGTTGTTGTCATTATTAGTTATCGTTATTAGGATTAGTATTGTGGTTATTATTATTACTGATAAAAGTTACCATTAGTTATTATTAACATAATTTAAATTACAATTATAATTACTATTATTATTGTTATTATTAACGTCATTAAAACTATAATTTTATCATTTTGTTATAATTAGAATAAGTAATATTATCATTATTAGGATTATGATTATGATTAGGATTATTATTATTGTTATTATAAAAACAATACAAGTTATTATTATTTTTCACTAATATTAGTATTAATATCATTTTTGTAATTACTAGTTTTACTATTATTATTATTAACATAAGTATCAATTTTAACAATATCGTTATTATTATTAGTATTATCGATATTAAGAAAGTTATTATTATTAATAAATTATTATTATCAAAACTATCATTTTGCTACAAATAGCTATTTGTACCTAAAATATACTTAACACATATATTATATTTATATTAATAGTTTATATACCTACATATCAAACATAATAACAATATTTATATAAAATACTTATATATAACAAACTAATGATATTTTTTATATAATACTAACCATATATATATATAGATATATTAATATAACTAAATATATAGATATTAAATATTTTGAATATATACACAAACTAAATTAGTATAATATATAATTTAAGATAATATATAAACCTGTTTGATTACGATTATACATTTTAATTTATATATAAATGATCTAGGTTCGTGAATCCAAGGCCAACCCTGCATTGTTCAATGTCGTCATATGTATTTTTACTACAAAATACAGTATTGTGAGTTTCATTACTCCCTTTTTATATATATTTTTGGGACTGAGAATACATGCGCCGATTTTATTAATGTTTTACGAAATAGACACAAGTGATCAAAAACTACATTCTATGGCTGGATTATGAATATTGAATATCACCCTTTTTTAGCTTGGTAACCTAATGCTTAGGAAACGGGTATGGCCCCTAATCGACGCGAATCCTAAAGATAGATCTATGGACCTCGACAAGACCCATCCGGGGTACGGATGCTTTAGTACTTCGAGATTATTATTATTATACAGACGAGAGGTTCTGTTTGGGGATATTCTATGCATTAAAGTTAAGTCGGTTATCAAGCGTTCACCATATGAATGATTTTTAATTCGCGGGTTACGCGTGTTATTATGTACTCGGGTTACGTGTACAATTGAATATCTGAAATCTTGTGGTCTATTAAAATGATGGAAATGAATGTTTATGATAAACTAATGAACTCACCAACCTTTTGGTTGACACTTGAAAGCATGTTTATTCTCAGGTATTAAAGAAATCTTCCGCTGTGCATTTGCTCATTTAGAGATATTACTTGGAGTCATTCATGGCATAATTCAAAAGACGTTGCATTCAAGTCGTTGAGTTCATCAAGAATATTATTAAGTCAATTATAGTTGAATGTATTATGAAATGGTATGCATGCCGTCAAGTTTCGATGTGATGAAAGTTTGTCTTTTAAAAACGAATGCAATGTTTGTAAAATTGTATCATTTAGAGGTCAAATACCTCGCGATGTAACCAAATGTATTGTATTCGTCCTTATGGATTAGGATGGGTCGCTTCACGCGGAACGGACATTGTTAAAAAAACACTAAATAATGGGCCCTATATTCTCGCTCGGTGCGAGTTAAATTTTTCCGAGACCACCGTTCAACTCGAAATAATTTTACGAACACAACGCCACTAACTATACGCGACACAGACATCGTTTAAAAAATACTAAATATTTCGGGCTATATTTCATGCATTGACAAACACGTTCAACAAACAACCCAACCTACTAGATATGTTAGGTGCCAAACAACGTATATCCAAATTCGATTGCGCGTTGAATACAACCGCAGCAATGCGTGGTCGAATTTTTTTCTAGTTGGTATAATTTTCATACTTGTAACATTTTAAGAAAGACTTTTGAGAAGAATTTGAAAACTTAAAAAGGGAGAATTAAAAATTTGAAATTGAGATGATAATTAAAAAGTTTATTAAAAGGATGAAAATGAAAAATAGAATGTTGGGTGGAAAATTGAGGAAGGAACCAACTAAAGGGGGTAAAAGTGAAAAAATGTAAATTAGTTTCAATTGAAAATGAAGAGGGGTCTGGCCGTAGGGATGGCAAAATAACTCGTACCCGATGGGTAAACCCGAAACCCGTTATAATTGGGCCGGGTCTGACCCGAGTCCATCGAGTCATGGGCCGGGTATGGGGATGGTTACAAAAAAATTTCCGGGTTCGGGTATGGTTTTGGATAGAAACCCACCCGACCCGTATACCCGACCCGCACACCCATATACCCGGCCCGAGAAATTTTAATAATAATTTTTATGTAAAATTTTAGTATTAGTATTATATTGTTAGTGTATGAAAGATTTCTCTTATTTGATTTGAAAACGAGTATAATTTTATTCAATATAATCATATACAACAAGTTTTCGAGATGCGATATTTTATATACTTTGTGTACATGAGTATTTTAGAAACTTTTCAATTAACTTTTTGTATGTGATATTTTATAATACTTTAAACATGAAGCAGTTAAATTATTTTTCGATATTTTGATTTGGTAACTTTTTGAAAAATAGATACAGAATGACTAATCGGGTATACCCGTTTAACCCGTGGGGAAACCCGAAACCCGATAGTATGTAAGTAAATGGGGACCCGACGGATTTCGGACCGGGTTTCGGGCGGGGTTTCTTAATCGGGTTCGGGTCCAAGATTACCTAAACCCGACCCAAACCCGACCCGATGCCATCCCTAGGTCTGGGCTTCCATCTTGAACCAAAGCACATTAACCATTTGAGCTGGAAAACATATTGTTATTTTGTTGGATAATGTTTTATGTATTGTCAAAAAATTTCGTTTTTAATAAAGAAAATAAAAAATGTGAAATTACATTTGAGGACAATTGAAATAGTAAATCTCACTAACTCAACTCTTGGCTAGTAGTATATTTATATAATAATTATTATATAATATAATATAATATAATATAATATAAAAAAAAATAATTTATGGTTAATGGTGAATCCATATTGTTTTGGATTCCATATTGGGCTTTTTTTTGTTTTGGGCTTAGGGTATATTCGGCCCATTGTATATTCTAAAAATTAATATACTTTACATGTTTGCCCGAAAAAAAAGAAAGTAAAAGTGCGTTGACGACATTGTTAGAAAATTTCAAAAATTAAAATTAATTATTGTTCAAAATTCGTGTTTATCCAAATCAAAAATCATACTATAATAATTACTAGATTTTCATTTTTCTAAATTTGTCTTCAAATATTAAAAAAAAAGGCAGTGCAATTTTAAATATTTAAAAAAAATAAAAGTGTATTTTATAAGGCAAGCTTAACGAGTATTGCTCGTTTATATAAAATTAAAAACAATATTAAATTAATAAAAATTGAAATTTTACGAATTATGAGTAACATGGAATCAACCCATATAAATAGTGGTGGCATTTACATTTACATTTACATTATCATTCCATTACGAAAACCCCAAAAGTAATCTCGAAAATTTGGGATGGAATAAAACCTGACACTGAAGTTGACATAATTTCAAGTTGATACAGCGAATTAGGGTAACTTTCTTTGAATTAACATTTTATAAATTGATTGATGATTTATTTATACGCACTATATTTAATTGACTAATTGAAATTGAATTTGCATTTGAAGTTGAATTTGAATTTGCATAGCATAATAATATATGCCTCTAGAAAATTAGAAGTTCGATCATATTAATATAACTCTAAGGGTCAACTCGATATCACTAAATCAATTAAGCTTTAATATTTCTTGAGATTAATTGTTTGTCTATTCTTTGTAAAAGGCTGACACTATATTCTTGACCCTTTAATATTTCTTGACACTCAAGTCAAACAAAAAAATATACGGAGTACCTCGCTAGTTAATGTACCCACGAATCCACGATTGATGGTCTCAAGTGTGCATAATTTTTTTTTTTTTAAACATAATTCAGAGTTCGTATAAATCTCCAATGTGTGTGAGATCTAAAACGCTCTCATGATGCTCTCTCCATCTCCTCTGTTCATCTTCTTGGTCAGTAAACCCTAATCTGACTAATCTGCAATCTCTTTGTGTTTAATCTTTCCTGTTTACCTGCTTTTATTATCCTTGTATTTCATCTCTGTTTTCTAGTCCCATCATGTCTCAAATCCCCTGTTCACCTTTCACCCCTACACCTTCAAAAAACCTGACTCATTCGAAACCTTCAATTGCCACTGGTAACCAACACATCAATTACCGCCCGATTAACGAGGGTGTCTGGGTTAAAATAGATCATAATAAGAATCTGACATCCCCAAAAATCCCTAACCCTAATAGCAACAACCTGCAAAAACCAACCCTTCATGTTCGATCCTCACCACATCCTCATCCATTTTCTACTAGGTTAAATACATCCTATAACCAGATCTATAATAATTTCAAACACCGTGAGTCTAACATTAATATCATCAAACGTTTCGGGAACCCTAACACAAATCAGACCAAACCCGTATCAAATGATGCATCATTACCGATTGACAAAACTAGAATCACATCATATCTATTCCATAACTTTCCTGATAATTGGTGCTCTATTGATTTCTGGGATGTTTTCAAAAAATATGGTAATATTCACGAGGTTTACATTCCCAAGAAGACTCTAAAAAGTGGAAGAAAGTTTGGTTTCGTTAGGTTTTTAGACGTCCCTGAATATCATAAGGAGTCTCTTGCTAGAAGACTTAGTCTCATTGTGGCTGGCGATAATCTTCTTAAAGTGTACAAGGCTCACGAAAATGTAGGGGCGAAACAAGCTGCACGACAACACATTTCGTCTTTTGGCCATAGAAATAATATCAAGGCTGCCTTCTCTTCACTGGTGGACGAAAGGAACTTCAAAGATGTTATCCTCAACAAACAGGCTTCAAACAACATTATTCCTACGATCAAGGTAAACTCAAACGATGAACTTATTCAAACCCTTGGACAAGCTGTTATTGCTAAGGTCAAAGATCTCGAATATCTAGAATATTTTAGTGAAATTTGTGAAAGTGAAAATCTTAGTGGGTTCACTATTAAATATTTAGGCGGTCATGACCTAATGCTTATATTTGAGGAATCCGACCCGACCCTTGATTTAATTAACAACTCGGATCACCCATTATGGAAGTGGCTCGAAGATATTAATCCATGGGACCCCGAAGTTTATAAAACTTCTGGTAGACTCGCATATGTAAACATATTTGGGGTTCCTATTACTTGTTGGCTTGAGTCCACTTTCATCGACATAGCCAAAAACTGGGGGGAGGTAATCGAAAAGTTCAATTGTTCAATAACTAATGAAAACAACCAAGACCTTTCCCATGGCTCGGTCATTGTCAAAACTAATAACTTTGCACCTATAAATGGCCAAGCAATTGTTAATCCTGGTGATATCAATCAAGCTAAGGTTTATATCAATGAAGTTCAAAACTTTTCTATTTTTAACCCATATGGTGACATTGATAACTTCTCTAATTGGGATGATGAAAGTCTCTCGGATGGTCATATTTCTGATAAAGAATCTCACTTGGACTGCGAGAACCGGGTTGAAGGTAACGTGGATAAGGTCATTCAAGATAATAAGCATATACCTGATCAAACACATGTGGTTAACTCACCCATAATACAAACCTCACCCAATTCCTCCAAGCGTGTGGATACTTCACATTTTAATAATAACTCCTGTAGCCAACCTCAGCAATCACCCAATATTTCGAGCTCAATTAATCGTAATGTTACCTCCAATACCCATACACCAAACCCCTCCAATCCCAATATCGATGTCAACATTAATTACTCAGAAAACATATCTTGCTCCTCAAATGATAACACGCCACCACCCGTTCCTGATTTTACTTCCCAAAAAATTAACCCCAACAAATCAAAACCTATCCATGTCGAACATACATCTTCAAAGATTTCTGATATCCCACAGCCTTATACATTTACAGATACAATCAACCCAAACCCACAACATGATGAAAAAGCCCCACCGATATCACAAATACCAACTCAGCCCAATACCGATTGTACTAACCCATTGGACCAAGAGCTTAACGATAATGATTATTCAAGGCCCAATACCGAACATTCTAGCCCACTGAACCAACAGATTCCTGATAATGATTTGTCAAGGCCCACGTTGGACAGCCGTGATTAGAACAGCTCCATAGGTAATTATTCGAACCACGTTTTTTCTTCACCAGTTCATGCGTCAACCATGCAAGATGATGATGAACTCGACTCAAAACTGAAACACAATCTTGATACCTCACCGATTAACCTCCAATCAAAATCACCATTACACTTTATGCCCGCCCCAAATATTTCACATCCAACGAACTCCGATCCTTTCAACCTTGGACCCTTACTTGTTAAAGATAAAACTATTGTTAAAAAGAGAAAAATCACCAATACCATTGCCTACCCCATCCCTAACCCAAAAATCACCCCTCAAAATCCGGATATTAAAAGGCCTAGATCCAATATGCTTTATATAAAACATCTTGCAAGAAGTGGTCAAAAACTCAGAATTTTGCAATTGGCTAAACGTTGTAAATCATCATCTAATGGTGGCGGTAACACATCCGGTCACTCTAGGGGATCTCACATGGACACGGTACGTAATAAAAAGAACAATAAGACAGGTTCCATCACTAGTAACAGTTTGGACACATTTGAATTCGGGAAATGTATCGGGATCCGTCGCAACAAACAATAAATCCAACCTCCGTTACATCGTCATTGTAAGTTTTTCTCATGTGTACAATTTCATTAAACATTCGGGGTATTGGGCAAACGGGTAAAATAAGCTGGCTTAAACGTATTTGTAATAAAGAAAAGCCAACAATTTTAGGTCTACAAGAAACCAAATGTGGACAAACGAATGATAATACCATTGAATCCTTCTGGGGAAATTCTGATTTTAAATTCGTCCAAAAGGACTCGGTTGGTGCTTCCGGTGGTATCTTAACTATTTGGGATACCAATACCTTCTCCGTTAACAACGCTATAGAGGGCGAATTCTTTTTAGCAATATGCGGGTCATGGGCGGGTCATGACTCTGAAATTGCATTCATTAATGTATATGGCCCTCACTCCAACGCGAAAAAATTAAGACTCTGGAACGAACTTTCATCCTTCATTAATTCTCTTAACATTCCTCACATTGTTTTTGGAGATTTCAATGAAGTAAGAAATAAAACAGAACGTATGAATTCGGAATATAACCAACTTTGGGCGGATAACTTTAATAACTTCATTAACAATTTAGGATTAATCGATCTCCCATTAGGTGGTAAAAGGTTCACACGGATATGCGAAAAAACAATGAAATTTAGTAAGCTAGATCGATTTCTTGTTTCTGACGGTATTTTCACAATCTGGCCCAACACATCATCCAAAACTCTAGATCGTGACCTTTATGATCATTGCCCCATCATCCTAAGAAATAATCTTATAGATTCTGGCCCTAAACCTATTCGCGTGTTTGACGCATGGCTTGATCTAAAAGATGCTGATTCTGTAGTGGAAAGGGCTTGGTCGATCCCAACTATTGGTAATAGACCTGATTGCATCTTCCGTAATAAATTAAAAAACGTTAAATTGGAACTTAAAAAACATAGTAATCTACTCGATAACATTGATTCACAAATTCGAGAACACTTATCCGAATGTAATAATTGGGAACAAACCGCAGAAACCAGACCATTATCCGAAACAGAAAAACAAAAATGGCTTGATGAAAAAATGCAATATTTCACTAAAGAAAAAAAGAAAATTAACATGCTTAAACAAAAATCAAGAATTAAATGGGCACTCGAGGGTGATGAAAATTCAAAATACTTCCACAATTATATTAAACGAAGAACAAATAAAAATAATATCCACGGTTTGTCAATTAACGGTACATGGTCCGAAGATCCTAATCAAATTAAACTAGAAGCATACTCATACTTTAACAACATCTTCCAATCCAAACACCTCTGTGATGAATGCCCTTTTGACAATGTTTCACATATCGAATACATCACCCCGCTGGACAACCAAATCTTAGAATCTAAATTTAACGAAAATGAAATTTGGGAAGCCATAAGTAACTGCGACAGCTCCAAAGCACCAGGTCCGGACGGTTTTAATATGAAATTCTTCAAAAAACACTGGGAATTGATAAAACAAGACCTCATTAAATCTCTTGATTGGTTCTGGACCAACTCGGAAATCTTCAAAGGATGTAATGCATCTTTCTTCACTCTTATCCCGAAAAAACCTAACCCAATCGGACTAAATGAATATCGCCCAATCTGCCTAATAGGTAGCTACTATAAGATCCTCACCAAAATACTTTCCAACCGCCTTGCCAAGGTCATCCATAAAGTCATAGGTACTGAACAAACTGCATTCCTCAAAGGTCGAAATATCCTCGATAGCGTCTTAATTGCAAATGAAATAATAGATGAATTAAAACGTAAAAAACACAAGGGACTAATATTTAAAGTAGACTTTGAAAAAGCATTCGATTGCATTGAATGGGATTTTCTATTTAAAACCATGCAATTCATGGGTTTTGGTTTAAAATGGATTAGCTTTATTCGTGCATGTCTTTCCTCTTCATCTATCTCTGTTTTAATTAATGGCTCGCCCACCAAAGAATTTTCCCCCGGAAGGGGAATTCGACAAGGTGACCCCATATCGCCGTTTCTTTTCATAATTGTCGCCGAAGGCCTTAACATACTTGTTAAAAGAGCATTAGCCAATGGTCTTTTACAAGGGTTAAGTGTCGGGCAAGATATCCTCATCATAACACATCTCCAATATGCGGACGATACAATCTTTTTTGGCGAATGGAATAAAAGAAGCGCCAAATATATCTCCAAACTCCTAAAATGTTTCGAAAATATATCGGGACTCAAAGTTAATTTTCGCAGAAGTAAGCTCTACGGTATTGGTACATCTACGACCGAAACTGAGCAAATGGCTAGATACATTAACTGCTCTGCAGGGTCTACCCCATTTACTTACCTCGGCCTCCCTATTGGTGTCCCCACTTCTCACATATCCTCTTGGCAGCCAATCATCGAAAAATTTAACAAAAGACTATCGGATTGGGCTGCCAAATCAATTTATTTTGGAGGTCGCCTCACGATCATCAAATCTATTCTAAGTAGTATTCCATTATATTACTTTTCCTTATTTCACGCACCATCCGCTATCCTTAAGGTTCTTGAATCTAAAAGACAGAAATTCTTTTGGGGGGGTTCTTCAAATGATAATAAAATTAACTGGATTAAATGGGATCAAATTATTTTACCATATGAAAATGGGGGTTTAAACGTGGGTTCTCTTTTTGCTAAAAACATATCACTACTGTGTAAATGGTGGTGGCGTTTTAAAAATGAAGATAACGCTCTATGGGTAAAAACAATCAAAAGCATCTACGGGCCCGGGGGGGGGGGGGGGGGGGTTGGATTCTAACATTTTATGCAGGAACATTTCAGGTCGCACCATTTGGAAAGAGATTATTAAAGCAGGAAAAGTCGCAGACAACGTAGGAACATCTTTCACATCCTCAATTTTAAAACGCATTGGAAATGGCACATCGATTAGCTTTTGGCACGATATATGGTGCGGTCCAGAGAACTTAAAATCATTATTTCATAGGCTATACATGTTAGAATCTCGTAAAGAAGCATCTGTTGCCGATAGAATTCTGCATGTTAATTCCACTTCGATCGGAAACTGGGAATGGTCACGGACTCCTAGTGGCCGTGCAATGGATGAACTTGCGGAACTCAATAATCTATTATCTTCAGTAACTATCTCGAATCGCCCAGATTCATGGAAATTTTCCCTTGACACATCTGGCATCTTCACTACATCATCAATGTCAAACCTGATCAATACGCTTAAATATGGCATCAACTCTAGAAATCTATCATTACCCAGTAACAAATATGTCCCACAAAAGGTATTCATATTCTCCTGGAGAGTCATTCAACAAAAAATCCCTGTCAGAAGTGAAGTTGATAAAAAAGGATTGACCTTCACACCATCTTATGTCCATTATGCGATAATCACATCGAAACCGTTGACCATGCGTTGATAAACTGTCAAAAAGTGTCTTCAATTTGGATACAAATACTCGATTGGTGGAATCAAAATATCTCAACAATTTCTAACATCAATGAAGCAATCATCTCCGATCAAGGCTTCTCACTTAACCCTATTGGATCTTCCTTATGGCAAGCTACTAAGTGGATTGCGTGCTACATTTTATGGAAACATAGAAATCAAAAAGTCTTTTCAGGAAAAATATGGAACCCGGCAATGATAATCTCCGAGATTCAAACCCAAAGCTTTAGTTGAATCTCAAACCGTTCGCGAAAAAAAACATCAATCGCCTGGTATCAATGGCTCCTCAACCCTTCTTTCTACGTGGCATCTCCTCCAATTCGCACTGGAATCGGCTAATATGGCTCTTTTTAAATCGGATAGTATTCGTTTGTTCTATTTAGCCTATGTGGGTTAGATTAAATGGGTAGGTTGTTGTCATCTTTGTCGCCGCTAGATCGGCACGGCTGTCTCCTCCTGCCCTGCTTGTGTTTCCACAAGTTCATCCCTCATTGTGTTATTTAGCAAACGTCTCTCCCGATTATCCTTCAAGTTTTTATCCAATCTTTTTCCGATTGTTTAGATTGTTAATAGCATTGTATAGAAGCATATAGGGACTTGTATTGCTATATTCCGAGTTATAATAATAATATATTTGCTTTTCAAAAAAAAAAAAAAAAATATTTCTTGACACTCTACTGCAAATTCTTTAATAAATTGTAGATTTACTCTATTTGTAAAAAGTAATGATATATAATATTTGTAATGATATATTAATCGCATCTTTTGATAAATTTATCATTATTATATACATTTTTATAAGTTTGTATATTATAAACTGTCAACGCATAACCTTAAGGATTATTAGAAAATACACTCCTAAATATATATCTTTTATGTAAAAGCTAGAAAGTTATGAAGTTTTTTCTGTTTGGTTCATCGGGAAAGTAAATATATTTTATTAATGTACACTATATATTCGGAAAAATTTGTTACAATTTCTATTTGTTTTCTTCTATTGTTTTTCTTGATCACTCTAAGATTGAACCTGAAACTCTTTGCAATCCCTATCACATGCTATTCTTTGATGGTTATTGTTTTTGTGAAAATGACCTACGACTTTTCAGAAGTTTAAAGAGGTCGTGATTCTAGGACTAGAAGGAAATTCAAGTCGACCAATGTGATAGGCGAAGAATTAACTTCTCTCTAGAGCAGTAATTAAGTAAATACATTTACGATAAATATAATTAACTAACTTTCCAATATTGTCAAGTTTCTTACTCCATATCTCTTGAAACTTCCTTTTTCCCAAGGTAGTTTTGTTAATTGTCTGAAATTCAAAGTTTACATAATGTTAGTCATCATTACAAAACTAAACTTTAGCCCTAGAAAGTTATAAACAAACTTTGTTAATCTCTTTATTTTCACATAATTTTATTGCGAAACTATATTGATAAATTTTGTATTACCTTTTTAAATCTATTTAATCGGTTTTGTAAGTGCAAGAATTTATATTCTTTTATGATCTAACTCATGACAAACAATTTGGACAAAGCACCTTTTACATATTAGTCCAAATTTATAGTTTTTATGTTGTTGGGAAAAATACAAGATTAACAAAAACATTGCTAATCGAACTTAAATATATAAAGTTTATCTTTTTGAAAAGAAAATATTATATGTTGACAATATTATTGACTACTCCTGTATAGTATGTACTCTTGATTGATTTTGCTAATTAAACTCTTTTCTTTTTTCGTAGAAAAAATATATAATGCTTTGTACTAAGGAATTGGAGTCTTTAGTTAGAGGAATCTTGTTGTTTGTAGTGATCTTGAATGGGTTCAGTAGGTAGTTGTAGAAGGATTTTTATTGACAAATGAATATGGGTCGAATAAGCGGCTGATTGTTTGACCAATTGCAGTGGCTAGTCGTGATTCTGGGGTTGAATTGTTAGTTTTTGAATCGTAAGTGCTGATGTTGTTACAATACGTCTCCCCTAATCTCGGATCACACCAAATGCTATAAGTTTATCAATGCAGGAACTTACAATTCAACCCTAAATCACAACTAGCCACTGCAATTAGTCAAACAATTTTTTTAAAATTCCAACGACTTCGTTCGAAGATGGATAAGTGCTACTTTCAGTTTGCATATTCGAACCATAGCAAACGGTCCCGATTCATCAAACACTAAAGATCTGTTCGTAACCACCAACTAAACTCTTCCAAAGATCCTCACAAACAGCCCACTTCGATGCACAATTTCTGATGCGATTACCGTTGAGAAAAGTGACACTGAATTATAGCAAACCGCTCGTAATAATTGAAATAGCGACAATAAAGAGACACCGAGATTTAACGTAGAAAACCCGAATAGGGTAAAAACCACGGGCAAGGAAAGAAAACGTTTCACTAATAAGAATAATAGGAATTACACTTCTCTCTAATTACAAGGAAAAGCACTAATCTTTATATCTCTTGTAATTAGGAGATTAATACTCCCTAACTCTCTATTTAACTTTTAGTATACAATGGAGAATGTGTTTTTGGATGATTAAAATGAACCTCCAGGGAGTCCTTTTATAGTTGAAGTAGAAGCAGTAAATATGTGCATGTATGCCATTAGAAACATGTGGTCAAACATGTTTGGTTGGTGGCCACAATAACAATAGTGTTATTAACTTCCATGGTTTCAAGTATTCAGCCACATATTACATGTGGCTATTTCCACCGTCCAACTTTATTATCTCAACAATCTCCGACTTGAAGATTCGATTGAAGCTCAATCAATCTTCACACGATAATCCTTCCTTGCCAATGATATTACTTACGTCTCTGCTAGGCCGCATGAGGAACGACACCAAATAAACTTGTCACGGTTGATTGACTTTGTTAGAAAATCAGCCACATTATTATCAGTATGAATTTTCTTCACATCCACGGTTCCTTCTTCCACTTTCTCACGAACGAAGTGATACTGAACTCGTATATGCTTTGTCTTTGAATGAAATGCTGGATTCCTTGCAAGATGCAAGGCACGCTGGTTGTCACAAAATAGAGTGATATTCTTTTGTTTGTGTCCGAGTTCCTCCAACAACATCTTCAACCATACTGCCTCTTTAGTAGCTTGAGTAGCTGCTACATATTCTGCCTCTGTTGTTGACGTCGCCACAACTGACTGCAGTTTTGAAACCCAGCTTACTATTCCACCACAAAGTGTGAAAACATATGCAGTGGTAGATTTACTTTTATCGATATCACCTGCATAATCTGGATCAACATACCCTTTGACAATAAATTTCGGTTCCCCATAACATAATGCAACATCTAAGGTTCCCTTGATGTATTTAAGGATCCTCTTTACCGCATTCCAATGCTCTTTACCAGGATTCGCCATGAACCGACTAACTACTCCCACTGCATGTGCAATGTCTGATCTTGTACATATCATTGCGAACATTAAACTTCCCACTGCTGATGCATACGGTACGCGAGACATCTCCTTCCTCTCATATTCACTGCTAGGACACATAACGGAGGATCACTTGAGATTAGTAGGAAGTGGGGTTGAGATTGGCTTACTATCTTGCATATTGAAACGCTCCAAGATTTTCCTCAAATAATTCTTTCGAGAAAGCCAAATCTTCCTATTATCTCTGTCTCGGTGAATTTACATCCCTAGAATCTTGTTTGCAGCACCCAAGTCTTTCATTTCAAACTCCCTAGCCAATTGATCCTTCAGCTTATTAATACGATCTTTGTTGGGGCCTGCAACCAACATGTCGTCTACATATAACAGCAAAATGACAAAATCATTGTCCCCAAACCTCTTAAAATATGCACAAGGGTCTGCATAAAGTCTGTTATATTCAAGGCTCATTATGAAAGAATCAAATCTCTTGTACCGACATCTCGGCGCCTGTTTGAGACCATACAGAGATTTTTTTAACCTGCAAACCAAGTTCTTTTTTCCTTGTAGTTCAAAACCTTCTGGGTGAAGCATATAAATTTCTTCTTCAAGATTTTCATGAAGAAATGCAGTTTTCACTTCTAGCTGCTCTAGATGCAAATCAAATGTAGCACACATCACTAGAACTACTCGAATTGTCGTAAGTCGAACCACAGGAGAAAATATTTCATTAAAGTCCGTACCTTCTTTCTGAGCATATCCTTTAACCACCAGTCTTGCACGATACCGCTCCACTTGATCATCGCCATTTCGCTTGATCTTATACACCCATTTATTTCCAATAGGTTTTCTACCTTTTGGCAATGGCACAAGTTCCCATGTTTTATTTTTATGAAGAGCTTCAATTTCTTCCTGCATAGCCGTCATCCACTGAGATGCATCTGAATGATTCAGTGCCTCGCGAAGAGTTGTTGGCTCTCCTTCCTCTGTTAGAAGACAATATTCAACATTGATTTCCATAATATAATCCGAGTGGCACCCTGGACGTTTTCGTTCCCGATTAGAAATACGAGTCTCTGGAGCTTCATCAACGACTGCTTGATTTTCATCGTGCTCTGGTACTGCTTCAGAAGAATCTTTATGAAATTCATTTTCAACCTGTATAGGTGTATTTTCTTTTGAAGTGCTAACATCTTTAAGATCTTTGTCTTCCGTAAAGACAACATCTCTGCTGAAGACTACTTTGTGTGCAGTGGGGTCCCACAAGCGATACCCCTTAACTCCATCAGCATACCCCAAGAACAAACACATTCTGGACTTCGGATCCAACTTTGTCGTTTCTTGAGAATTGTACATTGCGTACAAGGACTTCCAAATACATGAAGGTCAGAATAATTAACTGGTTTTCCAGTCCACATTTCCATCGGCGATTTTAACTCAATTGCAGTTGATGGTGACCGATTTATATCACACCCCCAATTAGGGCCTGGCTGAATGTGACATTAATATCAAACAAAACAACATATTATAATATACGAGAACAAAACTAAATGATAAGAACAAACTTTGTTGAGTACGCAGCGGAAAATGAATGTCGTTACAATAATGGAAATTACAATAAAGTAATTGTTTTAAATGCAAGAATAATAAATGCAATATCTCTTGATCCTAAGTCCAAGTAGCATCACATAAGAAGTAAGTAATTTGATATTGCTCAAATTAGACATATCTTTAGTCGCAATATCAAGTTCTATCGTTGTTTATTTCGTGTGTAAACATAGTATTTTCGTTTGTATTCCATTTTATTGTAAAATAGTTAGAATCATTGTGTAATTGAAGAAATATGGAAGATTTTGGATGATACTACTCAGAGATCGAAAACAAGTCAAAAAGTCGATGAATAATAGAGTGCGCCAAGGGATGCGCCAAGGGATGCGCTCAGCTCACTCGTCCAAATTTTGATCAGAGAATTCTGGGATTGAAAACAAGTCAAAAGGCATGAATACTAGAGTGCACCAAGGAGTGCGCTCAGCGCACTTTCTCCGCGCACTCTGACGTGTAAAGCAGATCTGAACGTGCAACTCGAGCTGTAAAGTGGAATTGTGGTAGGTGAACAGTGCGCGCTGCGCACGTGTTTTTTGTGCGCTCGGCGCACCCTACTTTCCAGCTACTGTTCAATCTTTTTAAACCCCTTTCCAGCTTCATTCTTGAGACACCACTACACAGTCATTTTCAGAGGCAGAGGTTACGATTCAAGGTGATCCTTGGAGTAATCCAGGATCACCTAATCCATCATTTCAATCCGGAATCAAGAATCATCAGGATCATCATCCAAGATTGCTTCAAGAAGTCGATTCTTGTTAGTTCAATGAATTCTATCTTTGTTTCCAGTTTGTTATTGTCTTTAATTATGATTGTTAGCTAGTTTTTTTTATGCTTGTCTAGATAAATAAACGAGATGTTGATTGTTTACTTTTATTGATTGATTGTTCTTATGAATGATAGTTTGATGTTTGAATAAAAGAACCATTTTTGTTAAGTTTAATCTTTTCGATTCAATTAGTTAGTATACTTATTCAACTAAGAAACATCATCTTGTTGATTTAGTATATCGGTTTACACCTAGTGACAAGTGTTTGCCCGTCTTTGACCAAAAGGGGTAAGTTGCGTTCAAACGGTTAATCTCTATAGGAATGTAAGAACGACTCTTGTAGATACTTTCAGATAGCTTAATTGATATGTGTAGTTGTCTAGAAGAATGATCAATTCCCTAGAATATGTTATACATATTTTCATTACTCAATTCCATATAGCTAATAGGTGTTAGAAATTTGCCTTATCTAGTGAAATTTTTAGGGATCCTATTACTACACTTAATTGATTACTTGGGTTGGGTGAATTGAGCATTTAACCGGACTAAGGGAATGAACTAAGCTAAACCATTAGTTGACATAGGAGTGGATCATGATCAGCACATCATTGGCATGATCATCATTCAAGTCTTTAGGCTAGTTGAATTAATTGATTACAAATAGGAGGTCTTAGATGACAAGAACATCACTTGCGTCGTGTAATCCCGTTTGAGTGTTTGCACAAGACTACTCTTGGTAAACCAATTAATTAGTTCTCGTGCATAACCAATCAATCCGATCTTAATCCTAAATAACAATCAACATTAAGGGTAAAAAGTTTAGATGAGCATATTTCTTTAATTTGATATCAAAACTATCTTTTTGTTTTCATAAACTTAAAAGACCAAAAATATTGTCCTTTAAACTTATTACTTTATTGATTTGTCCATCGTTAAACGGCAACCCAATATCTTGTATTTGTTTGATTTCATTTTATCTAGTTAAAACTCAATTTAGTTTATGCAATCTTAACTTGCACATATAACTGTCCTTGGAACGATACATGGATTTTACCATTATCTATACTACTACACGATCGGGTACACTGTCCGTTAGTGTGTGTAATCTTTGAAACCGGTATTTTCCATACAACAATTCATATACCACGTTTCACACATCAAGTTTTTGGCGCCGCTGCCGAGGACAGTTGTGTCAAGATAAGAATTGTTTACTAAGTTGTGATTATTTTTTTATTTTATTATTATTATTATTATTATTATTTCTGTTTAGTGTCGGTGCTTTTATTCTTTTCTAGTTTTTGTCAGTTGTAGGATGATGCTTAATTACTTGATTAGCAAATTGGAGGATGAAACTAACGAGCTTGTTAGAAGAGATGAAGAACGTGGCCTCTCAAATAGATTAGAAGATATGATGAATGAGCTTATTGCCTCTCAAACAGAACTTATTGCCGCTCAAACACAAAGTAGTGAGAGGTAAGCACAAATGTTTGGAGATCAAGAAATCTTCTTTCAGAACACAGGGAAACAAATAAGCAACATATCACAGATGTTGGTTCACCTTCCGAGTGGGCAAGAGTGTGCTGATATTTGAGATGAGTCGATAATAAATGAAGTTGATCATGAGCCAATCCCAATAGACACACTTTCTGAGTTAATGATGGAATTTCCAGAATTGCAGGATTTGCATTCCCGTTCATTTGGTGATGAAGAAGAGGTTGCTATGATTGATGAAAAAGCATTGTTAACCGTTCTCATGGCTAATGGCTATGAGCCTACAACTGAAGAATTAAAGGAATTGAAGCTGGAAATTGAGCCCCGCTCTATAGTTGAGATTCACAGCAGGTCCACGCTTATTCCAGAGGATGTCAATGTGGGGAAGACAATATTTAAAGACCCATTTGACCAAGATCAACCAATAAGAATAAAAGTTTTACTAAAATCCGCACTTGGAGAGGAGTCGTATGTTAACCCTCCGGTTAGGTCATCCTTTTTCGGGAAACTAAAAAGGATTTATCACATATAATATACACCACCCGAGGTGTAAATGATTGGCTCACTATTCTGATTCGTGGAACTTTTTCCACCGACTTCACGTCTCATCCAATAAAGTGTGGAGGAGTTTAACCCCACTAGGCATTAAATTCTGGGGTCCAGTCGAGTGCATGACGCGTTAATAAAAGTGTACGATGTTTTTCAAAGGTTTTAGTGACACTAGCATTAAAATTCAGCAAGGTACCTATCAAATTAGAATTTGTGTGATGAAGATCAAGGAATGAAGGATGCGCCATCGCTCACCTATATTCCACGATCTCCGGTTTTTGAACCTAGATTTTTCGAACTCCTTTTTCTCAATATTGTCCTCTCGAATTTAAATTTTACTGATTTTATGTAATGAGGGCATTACTTAATCTTAAGTGTGGGGGATGGTATAAATTCTCGCGGGTATTCAAACAGTATTCAACTTGGCTCATTTTCATAATTTACTGGGAAATTTTAAAAATTTTTGAAATAAAAGTCTTAACGAAAAAGCCAAGTGTGGGGGATTTTACTAATCTTTTCGAATTACTATCACCAAATTTTGCTAAGAAAAATGTTTAAAATACTTTTGGCTTGAAAGGAAAAAGAATAATGTCACTAAACCTAAAGGATGTATCTAGTCCATCCTTGAAGGAAGTAAAGTCTTCCGAATGTTACCTTACTTGATATAGCAAACTTCCTAAACTATGTCATTTCATACCAATATCATTTCACGATATAAAGGTAAAGTGGGAAGGGAAAGTCTTGAACTTTCAAACCCGAAAATAAACTTGGTAGGGTAAATCCAAGTCGCTATCCAGTGTAAGACCGATTACTGTGAATAAGCTGGAGCAGGATCTGTCCCACGCGATAGCTTAGTCTTCGTAGTTTTAACCCTTGAATTAAAATGTACAAATTGTCATGAAAGACCGATATTAATATCGCGTCAGGGGGCGCCCGGTTAAGAGTTCCATGATACTACAATCATGGGGGCGGATAGCTTGCTAATCGCCGACTGAGACTTCGGTTTTCAGTTACCCTCAACCGGAATTTGAGGTTAAAACCAAAAAACGTGTCTAGTTTAAAACTAGCATTGACATTTTCAAAAAAAAAAACTTAAAACGTTTTCTCAAGATCCACTTTTACCTAAGGATCCAAATTTTTAAGAACTTTCACCAAAGTTCGTTTCTCCCAAAAATCCAAATGTGTGCGTGTGATTCATAAATTATGTGTGTACCTTAACGTGTGAGTATTCCATTTGTGTATTATGTGTTTCATATAGCGTGAGTTTGGTGTTCCAAAAGAACGTGTGTGTTTCGTGTACTTCGTGTGACTAGTGTAAACTTGTGTACTATATCTTGTGAGTATGATTCCTATTATTGTGTTCTCCAATAAATTTGTGTGTATTCTATTTTGTGCTCTGTATTAGTATTTTTGAAACAAGACTTGCTTGAGGACAAGCAAGAGTTAAGTGTGGGGGATTTGATATTGCTCAAATTAGACATATCTTTAGTCGCAATATCAAGTTCTATCATTGTTTATTTCGTGTGTAAACATAGTATTTTCGTTTGTATTCCATTTTATTGTAAAATAGTTAGAATCATTGTGTAATTGAAGAAATATGGAAGATTTTGGATGATACTACTCAGAGATCGAAAACAAGTCAAAAAGTCGATGAATAGTAGAGTGCGCCAAGGGATGCGCCATGGGTGTGCGCTCAGCTCACTCATCCAAATTTTGATCAGAGAATTCTGGGATCGAAAACAAGTCAAAAAGCATGAATACTAGATTGCGCCAAGGAGTGTGCTCAGCGCACTTTCTCCACGCACTCTGACGTGTAAAGCAGATCTGAACGTGCAACTCGAGCTGTAAAGTGGAATTGTGGTAGGTGAACAGTGCGCGCCACGCACGTGCTTTTGTGCGCTCGGCGCACCCTACTTTCCAGCTACTGTTCAACCTTTTTAAACCCCTTTCCAGCTTCATTCTTGAGTGTGACGACCTGGAAATTTCCGACCAAATTTAAACTTTAATCTTTATATTATTCAGACACGATAAGCAAAGTTTGTTAAGTTAAATCTCAAGAATTTTAAACTGTGTTCATACATTCATTATAACCTCGACCAAATTCCGACGATTCACGAACCGTTATATATAAATAGATATGTATATGTATATATATATATATTATAACTTGAGAATATTAATAAAGTATTAAACGTATAATACTTTACACGAACGTATTTGTTTCAATATGATTTTTGACGAAAAAAAATATATTAAATGATTGAATTATCAGAAACATTGAATTATGATTACAAGTCTCTGTTGAGAGGTCCACTATGATTTGAGAAAATCTATTCCTCTTAACGATATTCAGAATAATTTGTAAAGCTATTTATAAATAAAAACAAAAAGTGTCATTTACGAAAGTTAGACAAAAGTTAGTGGAGAATTGGTTTCCATAATATTCTATTAATCTATTTTCAAACGTACAAAGACGTTTTCAGTTTAAAAAGAACTTTATTATTAAAATGTATATAACTTTTATAAATATCTAGAATCACTTTTGACAACTCATTACTTAACCAGTATAATAAATATAACGATATTTATATTTTATTTCATTAAATATATATAACGATTTAAATTAATATTATATATATATTTATACGCGTATTATACATACATAGTTTTTATACTTTTACTATACTTTAACTTTACCTTTACTTTACTTTTACTTTTACTTTACTTTAACTTTAATAATTTACTTTAATAATTCATACTTTAATAATTTACTTTAATAATTCATACTTTAATAATTCACTTTAATAATTCACTTTAATAATTCATACTTTAATAATTCAATTTAATAATTCACTTTAATAATTCATACTTTAATAATTCACTTTAATAATTCATACTTTAATAATTCACTTTAATAATTCAAAAATCTATTATAAATAGAATTCAATAGGTTTCATTATTTCATAGAAACATAAAAATATATTTCTCTAAACTCTATCAATCGATTTATGTATATATATATATATATATATATATATATATATATATATATATATATATATATATATATATATATATATATATATATATATATATATTTGCTCTGTATTATTTCAAGATATTATTAGTATACATAAAATATTACGACGGAGTGCTGTCCGAGTGATTTCAAAATAGTTTTTTTGAATGAGTCGAAGCTAAGGAAATTATTGGTTATAGCTATGGAGGTGATAGGTATGGTTCATGGGTATGCTCGTGAGGTCAATCTAGTGTTTATCATCTCCGTTGCGTCTACGTACTTTCCTGCAATATTGAATCTCAATATTGATACGTTCGTGAATCCGAGGCCAACCTTGCACTTATTAAATGACGTTATATGTATTTTTACTACGAAATACAGTATTGTGAGTTTCATTTCCTCCCTTTTATATATATTTTTGGGACTGAGAATACATGCGCTGTTTTTATTAATGTTTTACGAAATAGGCACAAGTACTAAAACTAATTCTACGTAGGTTTAAACTAGAAATATACCCTTAGCTTGGTAACATTAAACTACTTGTCTATGTACGGTAGGCGCGAATCCTAAAGATAGATCTATTGGGCCTGACAAACCCCATCCTGACTATGGGATGCTTTAGTACTTCGAGGTTATTTTAAACACACCTGATCTGGTGTACTTCAGAGGGTAAAACATGAACGTTAAGGCTTGTTACCGGGTGCCTACAACTTATAGAATACTTTTATACACTTGCGAGTGTACATATATTTATAAACGGAAATCTTGTGGTCTATTAATATATTAAAATGATTGTTATGATAAACCTATGAACTCACCAACCTTTTGGTTGACACTTTAAATCATGTTTATTCTCAGGTATTAAAGAAATCTTCCGCTGTGCATTAGCTCATTTTAAGGATATTACTTGGAGTCATTCATGGCATATTTTGAAAGACGTTGCATTCGAGTCATTGAGTTCATCAAGATTATTATTAAGCCAATTATAGTTGGATGTATTATGAAATGGTGTGCATGCCGTCAACTTTCGTTGTAAAGAAAGTTTGTCTTATAAAAACAAAAGCAATGTTTGTAAAATGTATCATATAGAGGTCAAATACCTCGCGATGTAATCAACTATTGTGAATCGTTTATAATGTATATGAACGGGTCCTTTCAGTTGGTATCAGAGCTAGTTTAATGCCGTTTATTAGCGGGTTAATCGTAGAGGGGGTCCTCACAGTGTTACATGTGACGAAGCATTGGCTCTTACTCCTCGTGGTCCCTATTAGGGTTGGCTGTACTGCCGTGAGGCGGGCCGTAAAATCAGTGTCTGAGGTACGCTCAGTGGTCACAGGCGGTTAGCTGAGAAGGCACTGAGTGGGATGCGTCCCCAACTTTCAGTTGGTATCAGAGCGGTGGTCTTAGCGAACCAGGTCTGCATTAGTGTGTCTAACTGATAGTCGTTAGGATGCATTAGTGAGTCTGGACTTCGACCGTGTCTGCATTTCAAAAGTTTTGCTCATCATTCTTGTCTTAAATTACCTGCTTATCATTCTTAGTCTAGACACATCTTATTGCATTGATTGCATGAATAGTGTATAGACAAAATTCATATCTTAGCGTATCTGCTAATTCATATCTTAGCGTATCTGTTACTGTAAACTTTGCCTGACATATTCCGTAAATTCCTCCGTAATCTACGAAACCTTTTGCTCTATATAATTAGAATACCACCCGATAGTCGAAAAATCATTTCATATCGAAAAATTCTTTATTCAATCGTACGAAATGGAATTCGTCATTAGTTCAAGTCCCTCGGATTCCGAAATGGAATCCCACTCAAGTTCCGAAAGCAGTGTGACCGGAATGGATCAACCAATTAGTCATCATCTATTCTGGATGAATTGGGGATGGGTTCGTAGCCTCCTTAATCATTGGAGACAAGAAGAAGGTGATCCCTTCCATCCACCACATTGCCCTCTTGGCGAAGAACCTGAAGCACTTTCCGGCGAACCTATCCGAAACACCATTTTCTCTCTTATTTCTAGAGTATCTCGTCACGATTACATACTACACCAAATTCTAGATTTTATTTATCCGCTCGTCCGAACCGACAATCACCCCGGTGTAATAGAAGAAGTGAACAAGCTTCGCGCTCGGGTAGTGGCTTTGGAGAATATGGTGCAAAGGTTACAAACACCAACAGCAGCACCAGCAGCATAAACAGTACCACCATCAGCAACACCAACAGTACCATCACCACCACCAATAACAACATCAACATCCCACACCGCAACATCACAATCTGTATCTCAAACATCAACGTCATATGCCCTGTAAATATCCAGGAATATCAACAACAACAAACGATGAAGTATTAATTCATAAACTTCATTGAAGAGATATCTCTGCGGCAGTTACGTAATCTCCAAAATCTTAGAGATTATTTAATTCTGACCATAAATCGGATGAGTGAACGGAGATGGTAGAGTAGAAACTTTGATCGAAAATAGTGTACGATTTACAAGCTAGAATTGTTTTACCAACAGCATCAACAGGACCGTAGCATCATCAACACAGTCAGTGCCATCAGTATCGTCAGAATCAACAGCACCTGTAACATCACAAACTCTGTCAGTTCAAGAATCATTGTGGACATCATTACGAATCAACAACAAATATATTGTATCAACGAGTTATGAAGTATTAACTCATTTCCAATCGAAAGATTTATATGTATATTTTATATGTATAAATTTTTAAACCATAATAAATCTTCCCGTACTAAGCTATTATGTGTGAATCTTAACTACTCAGTTAATTCATATTACAAATATGCAATGATGTACGTCCTTCGTTCGCAACTTAACCATCGTTAATTACAATCTCTGTCTCAATTCAATAAAAATCCAATTCATAATAAATCAAGTGTATTATTCGAATATATGTTTGATTTTACACTTTCATCATTGATGTACTCGAAACTTTTCAAATAATATCATTCGTACCTTGCGAAGTTCACAAGAATTTCACGAAAACCAACAAATAACAAAGTAATGATTCATAATTTCAATATTATTGAAGAAATACTTATGCAATTTATAAAGTTTTAGGGATTACTCAATTCTAGTTCCAACCATAAAACAAATGAGTTTAATTTAATATTAACTCATTAAATCTATATTACATCTAAAGAAAATATACACATATATTTTCATAAAGACTGTAATAAACTTCTTTTGTACAAAATATTAATTGTGAAATTTTTTTTAACGGGTAGGTAATACCCGAGAGATATATAAATTCACAATTAATATATTACATTTTTCGAAACTGATTCAGCAATCATCAACTATACTCCCTACTTTCACAACAATATCCATTCTTTCATATAAATCAAAACAATCATACTCATTCAAATTCAATTACATATTCTGATTTTGAAATCGCATAATTCAATTCAAAATATAACCAGTATCATCACTCTTAGATTCCTATATCTTTCAAAGCTATACTTTGACTTCAAAACTGTGTTAGAACATCATATGTATTAACGATTACAATATGTGCTCAAACCCTTCGAAATTCCTGAAGACACTTCAACTAAGGAACAATCGAGATGATGATCCAACCACATGTTACCCACAGTTATACACTTGAAAAACTCTCAAAACCCAAGTCATAGTTCGACACGTATCCGCGTTAGACCCTTTGGCATTTACTAGCTAAAATAACTTTTCAATTCCGTTTCAAAATAGACAGTTTTGTCACAGCTCCAGCAAGTCATCTTCGACTTCTCAATTAAAACAGTCTTATTATAACCTCGATAGATACGTTGCCCTTTCGCCAACGTTACCGGGGAATCGTTTATATTCACCACATTAGCAATAAACTTACCAACAACTTCATTGATCTTTGACTTTCCAAAAAAAAATCATTATAATTATCGAAACCCTATCATATACTTATTCGTACCTTATAACAAGAATTGCCATACCAATTATTGAGAATCAACAATCAGTATTTTGAAACCTCGCAGCATGTCTACATCAACAATTACATATACACACAACGTCTACCTCCAAGACTTACATTCTTTGAATGAGAAATTTCTGAAAAACACCCTAAACTGCGAACCAGTTCTCGAAATTTTGAAAAATGCTGATGAAGCAGAAAAAACTGTAAACGACCTTAACAGTAAAAAGTTGGATGATAAAGGATAGTATATTGGCAAAGCTCAGAAAAAGAGAAGCTTTGGAACTGGAAAACGGATTGAGCAAAGTATGAATGAGGCTGTGGACAAATCACAAAGGCTGAACCTGCCTTCAAAGAATCCAAATGATTCAGTACTTGCTGAAGTCATTAACGAATACCTTGCTCCTGACTCTAAACCCTTGCGGACAATATCCTTCATCATCCTCTGATATTAGACATTCTAAGATATCATCGTATCTTTCATTATAAATATCATCCATACTTCTGAAGATATTTTTATAATTATTCTTATCTGAAATCATTTACCTCTTCGCGCTATCTGTATTATATCATAAAAGAAACTATTTTAGTTTCTAAATTCTGAAACATTCGAGTTTAAAATAGGAATATTCTTGAAGAAGTGTTGGGAGCTGAAGCATGAGTTAGTATAATATAATGACACTTGATCAACGTGATTATATTACAGTAATTCATGCTGAGTTTCTAAATGAAACATGATGATTCACAGATCATAACGTCATCATGTGCTATGTTACATGACTCTTGTATTCTCTTTGATCTCTAAATATCAAGAAAATATTTCTTGATGATTCGGCCTTTTCCGAGGTATTTTGGTAATTAAGTCAAGATCGTGTCATTACAATTTCCTTCCTAGAACATTAACAATGTTCATTCCGAAATTTATATCTACGAATTCTGGACCATTACAAGTGGTGCTTAATCGCAAGAAGAAGATACGAAAGGACAAAGCTCCGAACTAGAAATGGGAGTATAAATCATAGCAAATAGAAGAGAGCATTAACTGTGGATGACAATGATTATAGAAGAAGCAAGGACTTTGAAATATAAGGGAAGATATAAAACCCAACAACAACCCAGAAATCACAAACCGTATATATCAATGCATATAGCAATATAAAGACACGGGAGAACTAAAAACACTATAAAACCAAGAGTATAGCATAAGTAAATAGATTCTTCCGGAGGCAGATGAAAAAGAAGAGCGACAGATATGAAAGTGAGGAGTATATCAAGAATCAGCACTGGATGAAGCATATTGACAAATACTTTAAAATATGAGTTGAGAAGGTGTGAGTTGTAAGAAAACAAATGAGGTGGATTTATAGTGAAATATCCGACAGAGAAATCAAAATGGATTATCGCATTAATTCGAAGAGGATCATAATTTCCTTAATCGCCGAATAATCAAATCCAATATAGATTACAAAGATTTTCTTTTCGGAGATCAATCGTGATGACGTCAAAAGATACGACGAATCACTATTATCTTATTTCATTCATTTACGATAACTTCACTCATACGCTTCGAGTAATCGAATTATTTTATCCATTCTTCTTGAACATGATAAAACTCTATAATCGTTATAATAACATTCTCATTGTTAGTCATGACGACCTCTATCAAATTTCAGGGACGAAATTTCTTTAACGGGTAGGTACTGTGACGACCCCGAAATTTCTGACCAAATTTAAACTTTAATCTTTATATTATTCAGACACGATAAGCAAAGTTTGTTAAGTTAAATCTCAAGAATTTTAAACTGTGTTCATACATTCATTATAACCTCGACCAAATTCCGACGATTCACGAACCGTTATATATAAATAGATATGTATATGTATATATATATTATAACTTGAGAATATTAATAAAGTATTAAACGTATAATACTTTACACAAACGTATTTGTTTCAATATGATTTTCGACGAAAAAAAAAATATATTAAATGATTGAATTATCAGAAACATTGAATTATGATTACAAGTCTCTGTTGAGAGGTCCACTATGATTTGAGAAAATCTATTCCTCTTAACAATATTCAGAATAATTTGTAAAGCTATTTATAAATAAAAATAAAAAGTGTCATTTACGAAAGTTAGACAAAAGTTAGTGGAGAATTGGTTTCCATAATATTCTATTAATCTATTTTCAAACGTACAAAGACGTTTTCAGTTTAAAAAGAACTTTATTATTAAAATGTATATAACTTTTATAAATATCTAGAATCACTTTTGACAACTCATTACTTAACCAGTATAATAAATATAACGATATTTATATTTTATTTCATTAAATATATATAACGATTTAAATTAATATTATATATATTTATACGCGTATTATACATACATAGTTTTTACACTTTTACTATACTTTAACTTTACCTTTACTTTACTTTTACTTTTACTTTACTTTAACTTTAATAATTTACTTTAATAATTCATACTTTAATAATTCACTTTAATAATTTATACTTTAATAATTCACTTTAATAATTCACTTTAATAATTCATACTTTAATAATTCAATTTAATAATTCACTTTAATAATTCATACTTTAATAATTCACTTTAATAATTCAAAAATCTATTATAAATAGAATTCAATAGGTTTCATTATTTCATAGAAACTTGAAAATATATTTCTCTAAACTCTATCAATCGATTTATGTATATATATATATATATATATATATATATATATATATATATATATATATATATATATATATATATATATATTGCTCTGTATTATTTCAAGATATTATTAGTATACATAAAATATTACGACGGAGTGCTGTCCGAGTGATTTCAAAATAGTTTTTTTGAATGAGTCGAAGCTAAGGAAATTATTGGTTATAGCTATGGAGGTGATAGGTATGGTTCATGGGTATGCTCGTGAGGTCAATCTAGTGTTTATCATCTCCGTTGCGTCTACGTACTTTCTTGCAATATTGAATCTCAATATTGATACGTTCGTGAATCCGAGGCCAACCTTGCACTTATTAAATGACGTTATATGTATTTTTACTACGAAATACAGTATTGTGAGTTTCATTTCCTCCCTTTTATATATATTTTTGGGACTGAGAATACATGCGCTGTTTTTATTAATGTTTTACGAAATAGGCACAAGTACTAAAACTAATTCTACGTGGGTTTAAACCAGAAATATACCCTTAGCTTGGTAATATTAAACTACTTGTCTATGTACGGTAGGCGCGAATCCTAAAGATAGATCTATTGGGCCTGACAAACCCCATCCTGACTATGGGATGCTTTAGTACTTCGAGGTTATTTTAAACACACCTGATCTGGTGTACTTCAGAGGGTAAAACATGAACGTTAAGGCTTGTTACCGGGTGCCTACAACTTATAGAATACTTTTATACACTTGCGAGTGTACATATATTTATAAACGGAAATCTTGTGGTCTATTAATATATTAAAATGATTGTTATGATAAGCCTATGAACTCACCAACCTTTTGGTTGACACTTTAAATCATGTTTATTCTCAGGTATTAAAGAAATCTTCCGCTGTGCATTAGCTCATTTTAAGGATATTACTTGGAGTCATTCATGGCATATTTTGAAAGACGTTGCATTCGAGTCATTGAGTTCATCAAGATTATTATTAAGCCAATTATAGTTGGATGTATTATGAAATGGTGTGCATGCCGTCAACTTTCGTTGTAAAGAAAGTTTGTCTTTTAAAAACAAATGCAATGTTTGTAAAATGTATCATATAGAGGTCAAATACCTCGCGATGTAATCAACTATTGTGAATCATTTATAATGTATATGAACGGGTCCTTTCAATGAGACACCACTACACAGTCATTTTCAGAGGCAGAGGTTACGATTCAAGGTGATCCTTGGAGTAATCCAGGATCACCTAATCCATCATTTCAATCCGGAATCAAGAATCATCAGGATCATCATCCAAGATTGCTTCAAGAAGTCGATTCTTGTTAGTTCAATGAATTCTATCTTTGTTTCCAGTTTGTTATTGTCTTTAATTATGATTGTTAGCTAGTTCTTTTTATGCTTGTCTAGATAAATAACCGAGATGTTGATTGTTTACTTTTGTTGATTGATTGTTCTTATGAATGATAGTTTGATGTTTGAATAAAAGAACCATTCTTGTTAAGTTTAATCTTTTCGATTCAATTAGTTAATATACTTATTCAACTAAAAAACATCATCTTGTTGATTTAGTATATCGGTTTACACCTAGTGACAAGTGTTTGCCCGTCTTTGACCAAAAGGGGTAAGTTGCGTTCAAACGGTTAATCTCTATAGGAATGTAAGAACGACTCTTGTAGATACTTTCGGATAGCTTAATTGATATGTGTAGTTGTCTAGGAGAACGATCAATTCCCTAGAATATGTTATACATATTTTCACTACTCAATTCCATATAGCTAATAGGTGTTAGAAATTTGCCTTATCTAGTGACGTTTATAGGGATCCTATTACTACACTTAATTGATTACTTGGGTTGGGTGAATTGAACATTTAACCAGACCAAGGAAATGAACTAAGCTAAACCATTAGTTGACATAGGAGTGGATCATGATCAACACATCATTGGCATGATCATCATTCAAGTCTTTAGGCTAGTTGAATTAATTGATTACAAATAGGAGGTCTTAGATGACAAGAACATCACTTGCGTCGTGTAATCCTGTTTGAGTGTTTGCACAAGACTACTCTTGGTAAACCAATTAATTAGTTCTCGTGCAAAACCAATCAATCCGATCTTAATCCTAAATAACAATCAACATTAAGGGTAAAAAGTCTAGATGAGCATATTTCTTTAATTTGATATCAAAACTATCTTTTTGTTTTCATAAACTTAAAAGACCAAAAATATTGTCCTTTAAACTTATTCGTTTATTGATTTGTCCATCGTTAAATGGCAACCCAATATCTTGTATTTGTTTGATTTCATTTTATCTAGTTAAAACTCAATTTAGTTTATGCAATCTTAACTTGCACATATAACTGTCCTTAGAACGATACACGAATTTTACCATTATCTATACTACTACACGATCGGGTACACTGCCCGTTAGTGTGTGTAATCTTTAAAACCGGTATTTTTCATACAACAATTCATATACCACGTTTCACACATCATAATTCAAGCTTGATCAATCGGCACCTGAGACGAACATGCTAAAGTGTCAACCAAAAAGGTTGAGTGAAGTTCATAGGTTTAACAAAAATGTTTAACCTTTGTTTTAGACCACAAGATTTAGTTTATAAAGTTGATCTCGCAGGGATCAAAAAGTTATGCCAGTTCGTGATATTTAGACTAAACGTTCAAGTTTGCCCCAATGACAAGTTGTGTTTGTCCTTGTCGGTTTAATTTCATTATTAAGTAATACAATGACTTGGTCAAATGTATCGGGGACGTTACTCCCGATAGGCCTACCCCCAATAATTAAGCATGCATTCAACGAGCAATTAAAAATATCACTGTAGGGACTTAGTCGGACATAGCCGTGTA
The DNA here is from genome assembly GCF_046630445.1 of Rutidosis leptorrhynchoides. Classification (NCBI taxonomy): domain Eukaryota; kingdom Viridiplantae; phylum Streptophyta; class Magnoliopsida; order Asterales; family Asteraceae; genus Rutidosis; species Rutidosis leptorrhynchoides. Next base: position 165,489,260 of record NC_092336.1, read on the forward strand.
TAGCATAGTTTAACAGTTGGTACTTGTGTCTAAATTGTAAATAGTAAAAGCAGCATGTGTCTCACCCCAAGAAGTTAAATAAGTTGTGCACAATATAATATGGGGCTATGAAATTCACCTTAGTAAGTAGAGAGAGAGTTATTCCCCGGAATAGATAGTTTGGATGGATGAGCAGAAAGTCAACCTAATAACATTTAAGAGTAGTTAAGTGTTTTGTCCAAATTTAAGTTTAAGTATGCAAGTGTAATTCGTTTTACTAAGTTTCCATTCCTAGTAAGTTTCCATTTTTAGAAAGTTTCCATTTTTAGTAAGTTTCTCATTTTAGTAAGTTTATAATTAGAAAGTTTCTATTTAAAAGTGTTTCTATTTTAGGATATTTGCCATATTAGATATACTTCCAATCACCTCTTTCCCTTTGAATGACCATTTCAGGTCTAGGGGCTTAAGCTATAGTATCCTTTAAATCGAAAAATCCAAACCCTTCCTCCTAGAGTTTCGTCGACACCATTCGTCAAGAAAGTTCGAAGATCTATATATATCTAATATATATCCAAAAATGTTTTTATGTGTCATAATATAAGTAGTAGGTTATAAGTGTTAGTAATAATAATAGTGTATAAATGTTAAATAATAGTATAAGTAATATTAGGGTTTCATTAATTAATTAGGGTTAATTAATTAAAGTAGTATTTTAATGATTAGGGTTTAGTAATAAATGACTAGGGTTTAATTAATGTCCTAGGGTGTAGGTTTAATTAATTAGGGTTTAATAATTAGGGTTAGGTTTAGGGTTTATGTATATATATGTATATCGTATATGTGTATATATATATGGTCTTTATTTTTATTTTATTTTTTATATATGTAAACCGTGTATATGTATATATATATATATATAAATATTTTTTTACATGTATATATATATGTATCGATTTATGTATATGTATATATATTTATATTTTGTTTACTTAATTAACACAAACAAATCTTTTATCTAATCACCTAGGTTTTAAAGATCAAACACTCATTTCCCCTTTTTTTTTCGGTCGACACACACACATACATATTAATATATTTTTTTCTTCATGTATATGTATATATCTATGCGTGTTCATGTATTTGTATATGTATTTGTTTGAATTAACAAGATTATATCATGAACATGAATTTAAAAACAAGATCAAAGATTATGTAAATAAGTTTTAGGGTTTATGTTATTCCTTTGAAGATTCGAAGATGATTAACAAAGAAAAGATGAAACACTTTGGAGATGAAGATTAAAACCTTGAAGATTTGAAGAATACCTTGAAGATTCTTCAAGAACTTTGAAGAACGCGAAGAACACGATGAAGATTGCTTGAAAACCCTTGAAGATTTTCGATGGTGGTGGGGGATTTTTGGTTTTGTGAGCTGAAAATTAGAGAGAGAGGGGAGAGATTTGAGAGAGATTTTTGATTGTGATTTAGTACATCTTTAGCTCTAGCTTAGGCCTCTATTTATAGGGAGGATTAGATAATTCTAGAATTAGGGTTTAATTAGGAATTACTTAGGGAACAAGTCAAGTAAATGAGGAGGTGATTATGGGTGCCTTGGCTGAAAATTTAAGGGGAAAAAGGGTAATTTTACCCTTCCTAAATTAGGCTAGGGTTACATGGGTTGGTTTTAGGATTTTTCACTTTAGTCCTTGTACTTTAAGTTAGCTTAAATGATCCCTAAACTTATTTAAGACTAATTAAGTTATATACATTAAACTTTAAGTTATTACCTTTTGTTCACGAAAGTTATTTAGCTTATCATTTCCGTATTTTATTAACTTGTTGTTTATTACACAAAGTTAATTATTACGTTTTAAAATTTTCAATACTTAACAATAATTAATTAAAGTTAAGTCGTTAAGTTTTAATTATATTGTTTGGACATTTAATAAGGAAAAATATAGAATGGAAAAATGAGGGTCGTTATAGTACCTCCCCGTTATTGAAAACTTCGTCCCGAAGTTTTAGGTAGATTCCTCATTTGCATCAGCAGTTGAGAAGAGATGGGGATATTTTCGTATCATGTGGTCTTTGCATTCCCAGGTATATTCGGGGCCTCTACCGAATTCTAACGGACTTTAACGATAGGTATGTTGCTTTTACGTGTTTGTTTGACCTATCCTTCCATGATTTCTATAGGTTCTTTAACGAAGTGCATTTGCTCATCAATGTGGATATCATCCAAAGGAATAACAAGTGTGTCATCAGCAAGACACCTTTTAAGATTCGAGACATGAAACACATCATGTACTTGGCTAAGCTCAGTTGGTAGTTCTAATCGGTACGCCACGGGACCGACTCTTTGAGTGACTGTGAAAGGTCCAACATATCGTGGACTGAGTTTGCTTCGTTTACCGAAACGGAAAACGCCTTTCCAAGGGGATACTTTCAACATGACTTTATCTCCAACTTGGTATTCTATATCCTTTTGTTTCTTATCGGCATAGCTCTTTTGTCGGCTACGGGCAGTTTCTAATCGTTGCTTAATCTGTACGATCTTTTCGGTAGTTTCATGGATAATTTCAGGACCAGTTAAATGTCTGTCCTCGAGTTCATCCCAACACAAAGGGGATCTACACTTCCGGCCATATAAAGCTTCAAAAGGTACAGCTTTAATGCTAGAGTGATAACTGTTGTTGTAAGAAAATTCAACCAAAGTTAGATGTCTATCCCATCCTTTGCCAAAATCGATTACACAAGCACGTAGCATATCTTCCAAGGTTTGAATAGTTCGTTCACTTTGACCACCAGTTTGCGGATGATAGGCTGTACTCATGTCGAGTTGAGTTCCAAGAGCAGATTGTAAATTTTTCCAGAATCTAGAAACGAATCTACCGTCGCGATCAGAAATAATCGAGATAGGAACTCCATGACGCGAGACAATTTCTTTAATGTAAAGCTGTGATAATTTCTCCATCTTGTCAGTTTCCTCGATCGATATGAAATGTGCAGGTTTAGTAAGACGATTAACTATGGCCCAAATAGTATCGTTACCGTTTGAAGTCTTAGGCAACTTAGTAACGAAATCCATAGTGATGCATTCCCACTTCCACTGCGGAATATTGAGTTGTGTCAACATACCAGAAGGCTTTTGATGTTCAGCCTTGACTTTCAGGTAAGTGAGACACTTGCTAACATAAGTAGCAATGTCAGCTTTCATGTTAGGCTACCAGTAGAATTCCTTCACATCGTGATACATCTTACTGGAACCGGGATGAATAGAATACCTAGTCTTATGAGCTTCATCCAAGACTAGTTCACGGAGATTACCGAAGTGAGGGACCCAAATTCTGTTGCCAAAGTACCGTGTACCATTAGCTTTCACTTGGAGTTGGTTCTCAAAACCGATTGAAATGCCCCGTTCATATCGATTACAAACGATTCACAATAGTTGATTACATCGCGAGGTACTTGACCTCTATATGATACATTTTACAAACAGTGCATTCATTTTTAAAAGACAATCTTTCATCACTTCGAAAGTAGACAGCATGCATACCATTTCATAATATATCCAACTATAATTGACTTAGAAGTAATCTTGATGAACTCGACGACTCGAATGCAACATCTTTTGAAATATGCCATGAATGACTCCAAGTAATATCTCTAAAATGAGCAAATGCACAGCTGAAGATTTCTTTCATACCTGAGAATAAACATGCTTTCAAGTGTCAACCAAAAGGCTGCTGAGTTCATAGGTTTATCGTAAACAATAAAATTCACCATTTTAATAGACCACAAGATTTAATATTCCCATTTCCCATAAACGTCATGTATAAAATTCATTCATATGGATTGAACACCTGGTAATCGACCTTAACAAGTTACATATAGAAAATCCTCATCATTCTGGGACAACTTCGGACACGATAAATTTGCCATCATTCCGGGAAAACTTCGGACATGATAAATTTGCCATCATTCCGGGAAAACTTCGGACATGATAAATTCAACATCATTCCGGGAAAAATTCGGACATGATAAATTCGCCAACATTCCGGAAAAACTTCGTACATGATAAATTCAACATCATTCCGGGAAAACTTCGGACATGATAAATTCGCCATCATTCCGGGAAAACTTCGGACATGATAAATTCAACATCATTTTCGTACATGATAAAATCAACATCATTTCGGGAAAACTTCGGACATGATAAAAAAGGGCATATTCGATTTCGATAATTAAACTATAGAATGTAGTTTCGATTAATTGTGTCTATTTCGTAAAACAGTTATAAAAGTAGCTCATGTATTCTCAGTTCAAAAATATATCTCTAAATCATTTAATAAAGCATTTGTAAAAATAGCGCATGTATTCTCAGTCCCAAAAATATAAAGAGCAAAAGGGAATCAAATGAACTCACATAATGTATTTTGTAGTAAAAATACATATGACGACGTTGAACAATGCAAGGTTGACCTCAGATTCACGAACCTATATCAATATTATATATATTAACACATATAATTGTAATCGAACATATTTATATATTATTATTAGTGATATATTTGTTATATTTAATACATTATAGGTGTCATAAATAATATATCTATTTTATATACTTTAGACAAATAATTAGTAAAAATATTAATATAGTTATGTTACATGTATTAAATATAGTTATTTATAGATAAAAATATTTGTTTGTTATATTAATAATATAGTAATGATAATAATAATAAAATTAATAATTTTATTAAATTTGTAACTTAATTATTACTATAATAATATTTGTATCTATAATCATAATAATAATAATAAGAATGTTACTAATATTAAAAATGAAAATAATGATAATAATAATAATAATGTAAAAATAATAATATAAATGTTAAAAATAATAATAATATGGATAATAAATTAATAATGATAACAATAATGATAATTCTAATAATAATGATAATGACACTTAATAATAATAATAATAATAATAATAATAATAATAATAATAATAATAATAATAATAATAATAAAGAGTAATAGTAAACTACCTCAAGGAAGTAGTCTAAAAGAAATGCCCAAATCCGGGTTTGAACCCGCGACCTCTCATTCCCTAACACGTGCCTAACCATTCGTCTAGTCGTTACTTTCTTCATAATCTATTTTATCATCTTCCTTCATGATCACCACGTCATCATCATCATCATTTAAACTATCTTTATCATGTTAATCACTCCGTCACCTAATTATCATCTATATCATCTATATCATCTATATCATTGAACATCACGGTATCATCATCATATAATCTTATCATTACCGCTACCTCATCTCATCAATAAACTTCTCGGGCCAAAAATAAAACACAAGTCCAACTAAAGCCACAGCCCAATTGTTACTGCAAGATCACGAAGCCCAATCTGAAACTATAAAAGCTTCAGCCCAACAACACAAACAACACCCACGACCCAAGAGTATTTGAATTTGTTGGCTTTTTAGACTAACATAACTGCATCGACTTTCTATACCTCTATCCTATATTATATATATAAAAAAAATATCTCTCCTCTTGTCTGCCACCTTACAATCCTAATTATAATATGCTCTACAAAAATATACAACGTCCCCTTTTAATTTGACCCATTTTGGTCGGCCCACACACCATTAAACAAACCCATGGTATAGAATCTTAGAACAGGAATCGATATATTAGGAAATAGAAATTGAAGGAATGAAGCAAGATAATATACGGTTTCTTTACTCAACATATGGGGTTACTTTGTGGGATTCATGATGGCTACGAAGGGAAAGAAAACGGAACCGTATCATATAATTTTAAAGTCACTAATTAGTATTAGAAACACAAGTTGCACTAGTGGATATTTGAAGTGGGGTTATGGATTTATTCGAACGTGTAGGATTGGAAACAAAATAGGCGGTCACCTAGTCACCCTCATGCTATCACCTTCATTCTTTCTTTTTCCTTTATATCGTAATCGATCACCATTCATAATTGATTCGAAATTTGTCTTTTACAATTCATTATTTTATGTAGTTAGTAGAAGAGGGACCGCACTTCATATAACTCCAATCAATTTGTCTCTTCAAGTGGGTCGAGTGGGTGACTTTCGGTCCAAAAGAAAACAACAAGCTTATATATAATTGATTAAAGAAGGTAAACTTGGTAATGAAAACAATCTTCTGTCTTTGGAGTATTCGTTCGAGAGAAAAATAAATAAGCAGCAGGAGTAAAGGTTTTCGATGGTTATAGCTTTCATGGTGATTACTTGGGTTTGAAATAGACAAAAAACACACACACACATACACAAAATAGCAGCTTAGCAGTTTAATAAGGGTTACGGTTGGCGGTTGGTGGTGATTTTCGATACAAAAAATAAAACAAGGTAATAGCAGCTGCAGGTAGAAGAAACATGGAAATAGGAACTCGAAAGGTAGCTGTTTATAATCAGGTTTGAGCATGGATGTATGAAGGAAACAATAAGTAACAGTTGCGATTAACATGAGGCTCGAGTACTATGTGCAGTAAGGTGGTGTGCCAAAAGTGGTGGTTTTGTATATGGAGTTCAACAGAAAGAAATAAAGCAACGTGAAAATGGTTTTAAATGAAGATGATTTCAAGTGGTTTCGTTTTAAGAGGTCATCGGTTTTGAAGTGGTGACAGAGAGTGGTTTTGAAATTCACTTAGAAACAGAACAACAAATATGATTGATGGTTAACTAATGGGAATGGAAATGGTGTTCGGTTGTTTTACAGAAGAGAGAAAAATGAATCATAATAAGGAAGTGTTTAAAATGAATCATAATAAGGAAGTGTTTGAGTTATGCTGTAATAGAATTGATTGTTTGTTGTATAGATTGGATGCATTCGACAAGAAGAATCAATCCGGACAGAAATATATAGAAAATATATAAAAGTTGAATGAGTCTCCTAACTGAATTTGTCTCTGTAATACGAATTGATATCAATGGTTGTATTGTAGTGTGATCATGGATAGTGTGATTGTTTTGTAATCCAATTCAATTCAATAGGTTATATTCGATCGTACAAGAAAATAAATATAAAAATAAAAAACGATATCACTTGCTAACAGAATTTGGATTCTTTCAAGTGATTGAATCCATGATTGATACGAATTGGAGACAGAAAAATCAACTAGTCTACAGGCTGAAAACGATTTACAATTAAATACCAATTTTCTATATTTATATATATATATATATATATATATATATATAATAAACCGTATTTACGTGTGTATATATATAATAGTATAAGTATTTGTATAATATAACTGTATTTTGTATACATATATGTATTTATATATAACTGAATTTGTATAGCTGTATAACAAATATATCTATATCAGTATATTAAATATATGAAGAAAACATAATTATGTTAATTATACATGCATTAGTGTTTAATATAAATTTTATTAATAATAGTGAAACTAATAATAATAATAATAATAATAATAATAATAATAATAATAATAATAATAATAATAATAATAATAATAATAATAATTCTATTTATATTAATAGTAATAATTAATAACAATAATAATAGTAATAATTATTAATAAAAATAATGTTAATAATGATTATGTTGACAATAAATAATAATAATGATAATAATAACTATAAAATTTATAACAATAATATTATTAATAATTAATAATAATAATAATAATAATAATAATAATAATAATAATAATAATAATAATAATACTAATTATAATGATACTAATATTAATAATAATAATAATAATAATATTAGTAATAATAATGCTACAACAAATTATATTTCGAATTATTATTTATATATATACATACACACATATCTATTTACAATTAATTGTTCGAGAATCGTCGGGAATAGTCAAAGGTCAATTGAATATATGAAAACAGTTCAAAATTTTTGAGACTCAATACACAGACTCTACTTATCTTGTCGATATCATATAGAGATTTAAGTTTAAATTTGATCGGAAATTTCCGGGTCGTCACAGTACCTACCCGTTAAAGAAATTTCGTCCTGAAATTTGAGTGAGGTGGTCATGGCTATCAATAAAAATGTTTTCATGATGAATATGAGTTATAAATAAAGTTTTATCACCATTGAGTAATATGGATAAAACAATTCGATTATTCGAAGAGTACGAAATGAAGCTATCACAAAAGATTGAGATAGAGATTTAACTTTTGACGTAGTCACTGTTGAATTCTGGAATTCAAGGGATTTAAAGATAATCGTTGAGATCTGAAAGATTTGATTCTTTGGTGAATAAAATCTCTTTAATTAAATGCGATTATCTGCCTTGATTTCTTTTTCAGATATTTCACTATAAATTTACTTCTTCTATTCCATTACTTTTATCACTCCTATAAACAATTCCCAAATTCAAAAGATTGTGAAAATGCTTAATCCAGTTCTAATCCTTGTCCTTATCCTTACTATCGCAACAATCATTCTCCTTTTCCAACTTCCACCGGAGGAATCTGTTTTCTTCTACTTCGCCCTTGGGGTTAGAGTGTTTTTAATTCTCTCTTGCCTTTATGTTGCGATAAACATTGATATACACGGTTTGTAATTTATGTGTTGTTATCGGGCTTTATATTTTCCCTTATATTTTGGAGCTCTTTGCCTTTTTATTCTCTTCCCGACCTCTAGTAAAGCGAGTAATGGTTCGGAATTCGTAAGTATGAAGTTTCGAATGATTATAGTATTCTAAGCAGAGAGGAATGTATTAGCACGATTTGATTTGTCAAATTACCAGAATCACTGAGAATAGAACTATCAAGAATATACTTTCTTGATATGTTCAGAAATTAAGCAGAATGAAAGAGTTATGTAACATGGCACATGATGACGTTATGATCTGTGAATCATCACGTTCCATTAGAAACTCAGAATGACTTAATGTAATATAATCACGTTGATCAAGTGTCATTATATTATACTAATTCATGCATCAATTTCTTTACATTTCTCCAGAATTCATTCATAAATTAAACTTAGATTTTACATAAGTTTTCAATATAATGAAACACAGGAAGCACGAAGAGGTATATAATTTCGGACGAGAATATTTATGAAAATATCCTCAGAAATATCGAAGATATTTATGATGATATTTTGGAATTTCCAAGTTTGAAGGTTGATGAAGAAAAATTTTCCGCAAGATTTTAACATGACTTCGGAGCAAGATATTCTCTAAAGATTTCAACGGATCCAGAATTACATGGATTCTTTGAATATAGGTTATGGTTCTTGTATTTGTCCTTGGTCTCCTTCGTGGTTAGTTCAATCCGTTTTCCAGTTCCAACTTTTCTGAGCTTTTCCAACATACTATTCTTTATCATCAAACTTCCGATGATTAAGGTCGTTTACTGTTGTCTACGGTTTCTGCTGCTTCATTTAGCTTTTTCAACATTCAGAATATTGATTCGTAGACTGGGTACTTTTCATAATTTCAGAATGAGAGCTCATAATTCTAAGAGATAGATGTTATATGTATGCATATAACTGTTGATGTAGTAACGTTGCGAGATTCAAAATACTGATTGCTGATTCCCTGTAATTGGTATGTCAATTCTCGCTACAAGATGCGGATGAGTATATGATAGGGTTTCAATGTATAAATATAATGATTTATCATAGAGATTTAAGCCGAGAAGCAACGAGGTTGCTGGTACGTCTGCTGGTAATATGGTGGAATATAAAAGGTTCACTGGTAACAATAAAAGAGCACGCATATATATCACGGTTATAATAAGATTGTTTCGAACGAAAAGTCGAAGATGACTTGCTGGAGCTGTGACAAAATTTGCTACTTTGAAAGGAATTACCAAGTTATTTTGGGTAATAATAACACTAAAGGAATTAGCACAGATACATGTTATACGTTTACTTAGGTTCCGAGTGTTTCCAGGTGCATAACTATATGCATCAATCTTTACTTCCGTAAATGAAGTGCGGTTGGTTCATCCTCTTGATTGAGGTGTTTTCTGGAATCATGAAAGGTTTGAACGCATATTGTAATCGTCAAGATACAAATGAGGTTTAAGATGAACTCAAGTGGCAAACTTGAAGAAATATTTAGTTTCATATGTTATCATCAATATTTTAATTCATTTTAATTGTCCAATGTTATTAATCCACAGTCGATAGTCCACAGTTAACAGTCCAATAATTCATATATAGTTTAATATATAATATTCGAATTAATTAATACGTATCATGACCCGCGTACATGTCTCAGACTCGATCACAACTCAAAGTATATATATTATTATAGAATCAACCTCAACCCTGTATAGCTAACTTGATCATTACTGCATATAGAGTGTCTATGGTTATTTCAAATAATATATATAGATGCATCGATATGATATGTCAAAACATTGTATACGTGTCCCGATATTTAAAATGCGTAAATAACAGTATTTAAATGACGATAAATAAAGTGCGTAAAATAAATAACAGAAATTAAATGACGATAAATAAAATTGGGAGAATATAAATTGCGATAAATAAACTGCGATAAATAAATTGCGATAATAAAATGTAATAAGGAATTAACAGTTAGCTAGGAACAGTTAGCTAGGATTTTGTTAGCGTGGATTCTTAACAAAATTTCTCATAGTTAATTTGTTTGTTTCTAACAAATTTTATTTTGTCCAATGTTTTCTTCATTATGCCACTTGTTGGATTCTGATAGGTCAAAATTCAAATATGAAATTGAATGAAAAGGGTTATTCTGCGGTGAACAGATACTTATATCTGTGGATGTAAGTAGGATAGTAAATGCTTATTGAATCAGATTTGAAGAATGTACAGTGTAATTTATTAATGTGAAATCTAAATATTCCTTGGGTATTACCTACCCGTTAAAATATTTTCATCATTAACAGTTTGTACAAAAGAATTTTTAATTACAATCTTTATGAAAACATATATACATATATATTTTCCTCAGATGTAATCATGGATTTTATGAGTTAATATGATATTAATCTCATTTGCTTTACCGTTAGAACAAGAATACATAATCTCTAAAACATTAGAGATTACATAATCGTCATGTCGAATGAAGATCAAGGATGTAGAACGATACGTAGAACGAAGATAATCGATGTAGGACAAGATGTAGAACAAAAATTATGCTCGAGGTATAGATTGCGATGTTGAGGCATGTGATGTTGAAACTTGGGTTGTTGGTGGTACTGGTGTTGATTTTGTTGCTAAAGCTGGTAAGTTTTGCACCATATTCTCCAAATTGATTACTCGAGCGTGAAGTTCGTTGACTTCTTTTATTATTTCGAGATGATTGTAGGTCGGAACGAGCGAATGAATAAGGTTTAGAATCTGAGAAAGTATGTAATCATGACGAGATATTCGGGAAATGAGGGTGAGAATTGTGACGACTAGAAAATTTTCGACCAAATTTAAACTTAATCTTTATATGATTTCGACATGACAAGCAAAGTCTATTAAATTGAATTTCAAAAATTTTGAACTATTGTCATACATTTGACCTTTGGCTATTTCCGACGATTCGCGAACAAGTGTTATAAATGAATATATATAAATATAAATTATATAATAATTAAATACGAATTTAATCATCAGAATTAATTATGTAACAACATATAGTCAAGATAAAAGGTTGTTATTAAAAAGAATCTATATATAAATATATAAGTATATGTATACAATTTCTATTCATGAATATTATTATAGGTATAATGTTGTATATATATTAAAATGTATGAAAATTTAATACTCAAAATAAGTTATTATATGTAATCAATTAATATTACAAAATATTAATATATTAAATTTAATTACAAATTAAAAAAATAGTTGTCATACTAAGGATATTATTATTACTTTCATAAGTATTATCAACACTAATACTAATATTAAAATTAGTAATATTAATAGTATATTTTTCAATACATAACATTTAGATATGAAAATTTTTATATAACTTATTACAGTATTATTATTACTAATATTAATATTATCATTAATAATATTAGTATTATTGTTATAAATAATATTATTGTTATAAATTCTATAGTTATGGTTATCATTATTATTAATAATAATATTATTATTATTACCATTATATTACCATAAATTTTGTTAATAATAGTTATGATATTAAGAATATTATTATTATTGTTATGTGTATTAATTAATAAGTTTAGTTATTATAGATAAATAAATATAATTTCTAAATACAGATAAATATAGCTAAATAAAGAGATATACAAATATTAGGACTAATAATAAAAATACAGATATATAAATGCTGGAATATATCAAATACAGTTATATATTTGTACAATTATATTTATATTATATATACGGTTAAATATATGCAAACAAATAACAGTTTCTGAATCAGTTCTATTACCTTTTCTACTGTGTTCAATTGATCCTTTAAATCATATCTAGTACCAATCACGTTCCAAAACAGAAGGATAATCCAAAATCGGTTTAGAGTCAATTTCACCTTTATTAAACTTGTCTGCTTGAATAATCCTATGTAAATTCATAAAATGCTATAAGTCAAAAGATTACTCATAGATTATTATGAGTTCCAGTCGACCTCTCATCCTCAATATCAATTTACAACCACCTGTGATTTATTATATCTGTTAAGGTAAAAAAAAATTTTTAAAACAACTCGACATCTTTGTTTGGTCATGTTCAAATCAAAAAAATAGAAATCGAATCAAATTTTAAAATCCATTAATACAGAGTTGTTTGAAATCTTCTACTCAAGAAAACTGGAAAGTTTCAAACTTCAATTCATCGGATTGAATTTTAATTTTTGAGGTCAAATCTAATTTTCAAAAGTCAAACGACTTTGTTCATGGAGAAATTCGTGATCGTTTTTACGTTCTATGTGGAATTAAAGATGCAGATAGTTTCCAATGATGATTTGCAACCTTTTTCAAGAAGTAAGTTTTAATTAAAACAGCCTAGAAAGTTGAATTTGATTTTATGTTCATCACGACAACTAAACAACTGTTACTTCTTCGTTTTCCTTAAAAAATTTTCTGTTTTAATTAAAGATATTAATCACTTATCGATTCTGTTTACTTTATGAACCCTAAAACAAATTTAATTGTGTAATGCTATGGTTGATCTGGCCACTGGTCATTTGGACCTGATGATGGAGATGATGATAAACAGAAACAGAAATATAGGATAAATGAATTTATAAACGAATAAAAAACAGAAAGACAATAATGGAGCATCGGTTAAGGGGTGTGTCGGGTTTACGAGAGGTCACAGGTTCGATACTAGGCTGGGGCATTCTTTTTGTGGCATTTTTGAAGGTAGTCAATTACTATTATTATTAATATTAGTTATTGTTATTATTACCATGATAATTGTTATTACCCTTAAGATTTAAAAGTATCATTATCATTAATCAAATTAAGAATATTATCATTATCATTATTATTAGTATGATTATTACTACTAAATATTATTATTGTTACTAGTATTATTATTATTAGATGCTATTATTGTTACTACTAATATTATCATAAGTATTATTACTAGCATTATTATTTAAGTTATTATTATTAAGATTAATATTAGTATTAATATCATTGTAAATTTATTATTATTATTATTAATATTAACAAAATTATTATTATTAAGATTACCATTAATAATATGATTGTTATAATCATTATTATTAAGTATTATGTACTAATGTCAAAAATTATTATTTTCACTATCATTATTACTAAATTATTCATTTTACCAAAAACTACTAATATTACCATTATATGATTTACAATAAAAAATTATCATCAATATTATTATTAACAAAAATTATTAACTTTAATATTTTTATTAGTAACATTAGGTATTATCATTATTATCATTTTTACCATTACAAATAATATCTTGATATTATTATAATCACTATATTTAACAAACAAATGATATATATATATATATATATATATATATATATATATATATATATATATATATATATATATATATATATATATATATATATATATATATAATACATATAACATAATAAAATTTATATTTTCGTATACAAAATGAATATATGAAACCTACACATATTATTAATATAAAAAGTATATAACTAATAGATTATATATATTTTTCGATTACAACTATGTATATTAATAAATATACAAACGATAGAGGTTCGTGAATCCGAGGTCAACCCTGCATTGTTCAGTTTCGTCGTATGAATATTTTTACTACAAAATATTGGATTGTGAGTTCATTTGATTCCCTTTTACTCTTTACATTTTTGGGACTGAGAATACATGCGCTACTTTTACAACTGCTTTATTAAATGCTTTTGAAATACATTTTGAACTGCGAATACATGAAATGATTTTAAAAATGTTTGACGAGATAGACACAAGCAAAACATTCCTCGAATGAATTATGTGGACGTGATAATTGCCACCATTGAATTATGTGGACGTGATAATTGCCGCAATTGATATGAATATTTTCCCCCTGATTATTATTGCTTGGTAACCTAAGAATTAGGGAACATCACTAATTTTGAGAATTAGTGCACGCCTAATTGACGCGAATCCTAAAGGTAGCTACTGGGTTTAATACCCCCACCCAGAATGTTCACTAGACGGAAGGGCTAGTGGGCGTGGTGTTTAGTACTTCGAAGTTTATATGATTATTATACAGATGAGATGTTCTGTTTTGGGGATATTATTATGCGCATTATATGTTAAGATCGGTTACCAAGCCAAGCTATGAAAGCAATGAAAAGTGAATGTTATGTATCGAGAGAATGATTTTATACACAGGTTATGTGTATGTTATTTTTGTGCACGAGATATGTGTACGGTTACTAAGATTTATGAAAGATGATTTCGTACACGAGAAAAGTGTACTGTATTTGAAACATATCGCATGTACATTACAGGTGGGTATAGGATTCGGGCTCATTTGTACCATGCAGCATTTAAATCTTGTGGTCTATTAAAATGATGAATTTTATTGTTTTATGATAAACCTATGAACTCACCAACCTTTTGGTTGACACTTGAAAGCATGTTTATTCTCAGGTATGAAAGAAATCTTCCGCTGTGCATTTGCTCATATTAGAGATATTACTTGGAGTCATTCATGACATATTTCAAAAGACGTTGCATTCGAGTCGTCGAGTTCATCAAGATTATTATTAAGTCAATTATAGTTGAATATATTATGAAATTGTTTGCATGCCGTCAACTGTCTATGTAATGAAAGTTTATCTTTTAAAAACGAATACAATGTTTATAAAATGTATCATATAGAGGTCAAGTACCTCGCGATGTAACCAAATGTAATGTATTCGTCCAAATAGATTAGGACGGGTCATTAGAGTTGACATCAGAGCTGGTATAACGCCGTCCATATGTGGCGGGTTAGTCGTAAAGGAGGTTCTCATAGTGTTACCTGTGACGAAGCATTGGCTCTTACTCCTTGAGATCCCTTACGAGGGTTGGCAGTAGCCGAGGGGCAGGCCCTAAAATCAGTATCTGAGGTACACTCAGTGGTCACCAGGCGGTTAGCTGGAAAGGTACTAGGTGGGACGGTGGTTGTCCCCACTGTATTAGAGTTGGTATCAGAGTGGTGGTCTTAGTGAACCAGGTCTTGCATTAGTGTGTCTAACTAGTAGTTGTAGATGCATTAGTGGGTCTGGACTTCGACCGTGTCTGCATGTCAAAAGTTTTGCTTATCATTTTTGTCGAAAAATTACCTGCTTATCATTTTTAGTCTAGACACATCATACTGCAATGATTGCATGAATAAGGTATAGACAAAATTCATATCTTAGCGTATCTGCTAATTCATATCTTAGCGTATCCGTTATTGTTACCTTTGTCTGACAGATTCCGTAGATTCCTCCTTAACTTATGGGATTTTAGTATTATATATGCATATGTAAATTATGTATTGCAGGGTACTAATCTACATCCTATAATCTATTTCATATCGAAAATCCTTCATCTGATCGTACGAGATGAATCCCTCAACCACTTCGAATTCCTCGGATTCCGACAGCTATTTCGATATGGAGTTTCACCTAAGCTCCGGAAGCAGCGTCACCATAATGAATCAGCCAATCATCCATCCCCAATTCATCTGATGAGTTCGTAGTTGACTTAATCAATGGAGACGCAAAGAAGGCGATCCTTTTCACCAACCGAATTTACCTCTTGGCGATGAACCTGAAGCACATATCAGCGAACCAGTCTGAAACACCATATTTATCCTCATTTCCAGGATATCTCGCAATGATTATATGATATCCAAAATCCCCAACCTTATTCATCCGCTTGTTCCAACCGACAATCATCCCGGTGTAATAGAAGAAGTCAACGAGCTTCGCGCTTTAGTAATCAATCTAGAAAATATAGTACAAAACGTACCAGCTTCAGCAACATCACCGGCACCAACAGTACCACCAACATCAATACCAGTATCACCAACGACCCAAGTTTCAACATCACACGCCTCAACATCTCATTATGTACCTCGAGTATAATCAACGTTCTACATATCGTTCTACATCATTTATCTTCGTTCTAACTGGCAATTATGTAATCTCTAATGTTTTAGAGATTATGTATTCTAGTTTTAACGATAAATCAGATGATATTAATATCATATAAATTCATCAAATCCAAGATTACATCTGAAGAAAATATATATGTATATATATTTTCATAAAGATTGTAATTAAAAATTCTTTTGTACAAACTGTTAATGGTGAAAATATTTTAACGGGTAGGTAATACCCGAGGAATATTTAGATTTCACATTAATAAGTTACACTGTACATTCTTCGAATCTGATTCAACGGTCATTTACTATCCTACTTACACCCATAGATATACGTATCCGTTCACCACAGAATAACCATTTTTATTCAATTTCATATTTGGATTTTGACCTATCAGAATCCAACAAGTGGCATAATGAAGAAAACATTGGACAAAATAAAATTTGTTAGAAATAAACAAAATAACTATGAGAAATTCTGTTAAGAATCCACGCTAACTGTTTCTAGCTAACTGTTCCTAGCTAACTGTTACATTTTATATATGCAGTAATGTTGGAGTTAGCAATACAGGGTTGAGGTTGAGTCTATAATAATATATATACTTTGAGTTGTGATCGAGTCTGAGACATGTACACAGGTCACGATACGTATTAATTAATTCGAATATTATATATTAAACTATATATGAATTATTGGACTGTCAACTGTGGACTATCGACTGTGGACTAATAACATTGGACAATTAAAATGAATTAAAATATTGATTATAACATATGAAGCTAAACATTTCTTCAAGTTTGCCACTTGATTTCATATTAAACCTCATTTGTATCTTGACGATTACAATCTGCGTTCAAACCTTTCATGATTCTTGAAAACACCTCAATCGAGAGGATAAACCGCACTTCATCTACGGAAGAAAAGATTTATGCATATAGTTATGTACCTGAAAACTCTCGAAAACTGAGTAAACGTTTAACACGCATCTGTGCTAGCTCCTTTGGCATTGTTATTACTGAAAATAACTTTGCATTTCCTTTTCAAATTAGTCAAATTTATCACAGCTTCAGCAAGTCAATTTTGACTTTACGTTCGAAACAACCTTATTATAACCTTGATATATATGCGCACTCTTTTATTGTTACCAGGAAACCTTTTATATACCACCATATTACCAGCAGACGTACCAGCAACCTCGTTGCTCCTTGCCTTAAATCCCTCCGACAAATCACTATATTTATCTATTGAAGTCTCATCATATTCTCATTCGCATCTGGTAACGAGAATTGCCATACCAATTACTGAGAATCAGCAATCAGTATTTCGAATCTCGCAGCGTTTCTACATCAACAGTTATATGTATACATATAACATTTACCTCTTAGAATTATGATCTTTCATTTTTAAATTCTGAAAAGCAACCAGTCTACGAATCAATACTCGGAATATTGAAAAAGCTCAAAGATTTTTGAAACGACCCGTCCATATTACTATAAACGCAGTACATTCTCATTGGTCCCATAGCGAGGTATTTGACCTCTATATGATACGTTTTAGAAAATATTTCATTCGTTTCATAAAAAGCACATCATTACTATACATAATGCATGTTTTAAACAAGTGGGCGATTATTTAAGAAATAATCCCCAAAATACATCGGTTTCCAAATACTACACACGTGACATAACAGTCGAATATATTACATGAAAAATGTTTTATTGAATGCAACACTTTATTTAAATAAAAGTATGAGACTCCATGCATAGCTTGCTCAGATAATGCAACAGCGGAAGACTTTCTTAAGGACCTGATAATAAACATGCGTAAATAGTCAACACAAAGGTTGGTGAGAAATATAGGTTTATCATCGATATAAATATAGACCACAAGATTTCAAAGTTATAAATATGTGTACACTCGCAAGTGTATAAAAGTATTCTATAAGTTGTTGAGCGCTTCGGTAACCATACTTAACCATTAATGTAGCATATTCCCTTTATTATGAAATCTCCCTACACTGTACCAAGTGTAGTAAAAACGAAGTACTATGCAACCGTTTACGATACTAGAGCGACTAGCCGGTTGGGGTTGTCAAACCCGATAGATCTATCAATAGGATTCGTGCTTACATGTTCTTACAACATGTAAATATTAGTTACCAAGCTATTAGGGAAGATATGCAAGGTGGTACAACTCAACGTAGAATATATTTCAAGTACTTGTGTCCATGGCGTAAAACATAAAATGCATGTATTCTCATCCCAAAATATTTTTAGAATTTAAAAATGGGACTATATACTCACAGTAGTAAAAGTATATTAATAATAAGTTTTCAACTTATTAAAAATATGACCGTCGTCCTTTGATTCACGAACCTATAACAATAATAACGATTCAGATAATAATACCACATATGAATAAAATAAAGCAAGTTCATAGAATACTTATATAATAATTTTTAACATTTTATGTTAGAAGTCCATTGTTAGTAGTCCTTTGTTAGTAGTCCAAAATAGTCCAAAAAGTCCAGCAATTCAATAATCGGTATATATAAATATATATATAATCTTAGAATTACCCCACGACGTATTGTATACGTATTGTCTTTGCATCAACCCAGAGACGTATTGTATACGTATTGTCTTAGAATTAACTAAGACGTATTGTGTACGTATTGTCTTAGGATTTATCAAAACGTATTGTATACTTATTGTGTTAGGACGTACCAAGAATATTATTATACATATATACAATCACAGAATTAACCAAGATTATAATATTTTGTTATACTACTGATAACATGTCCAAATATATATAGGATATAGGAAAAGTTAACAAGGATATGGTTAATATAGTTTTTATAATATAAATTTTGTCCATACAACGTTAATTTTAGCAGATTTTGTTTTGCTCGCCAAATATTCATTACAACTCCATTTAAAGTGAATCAAATTGCTATGGATTCCTTAAGAAGTAAATTTTACAAAACCAATTCGAAAAGTTCATCCCAAGTAGGAATTTTTAGAGCTTTACCCTCTTTTTGTGTCGGTGGACAGATTTGGAAAAATCCC
This sequence comes from Rutidosis leptorrhynchoides, assembly GCF_046630445.1. Classification (NCBI taxonomy): domain Eukaryota; kingdom Viridiplantae; phylum Streptophyta; class Magnoliopsida; order Asterales; family Asteraceae; genus Rutidosis; species Rutidosis leptorrhynchoides. The sequence goes on from NC_092336.1 coordinate 165,508,933, forward strand.
GGCATCCACCCAATATATGATTTTTGATAAAAATACTTTCACTTTGTATAAAATCATGAAAAAAATACTGGAAGTCTTATTTATATATATTAACATATTTACAAAGTCTTAGCCTCGAACTCAAAGTCTAAGATAGGTTTTTAATTCCCAACCCAAAACAGCCCGCTTTTTACCGAATGGAGATTAAAGGATATATGTTAAGTTTCAAGGTGTTCTTCATATGTACAAGTTATAAGTTCTTATATTAACTTAATATAACATCATAATACATATAAATAAGTGTTATTAGAGTTAAGTTAGAAAGATTATATTAGTTTTTCAAACAAGCTTGGTGTTCACCAAAACAAGTTCTAGTTTTTACATGTTTTATAAATATAATAAAATAGCAACTATACAAGGAATTGAACAAGGATTTTGAGAAGTATTTTATCTTGATTATGAAGAGGAAAGTTGCTGAAATTAAAGTATGATATGAGAGCATTCAAGTGTGTGTTTTTAGTTTTAGAAAATGTGGAGTAAAAAAAAAAAGAGTTAAAATGGTCCTTATTTATAAGCTTATAATTTTGGCTTTTAGTGAAAATATCTAAGATAAGTTAAATTGTATTAAGTCATGCATGACATATTAAATTGATTAGGTCATGGATGACATATTACACAAATAATTGCAGATTTCTATTGGTATATACCAATAGTAAATACTTCTAGAAGCTGTGTATAATACGGGTAAAAATACCGTATGAATGCGAGTAGAATTCTTGAGGAAATTGAACGGAAATACGAGTATAGATATCCTTTATATGTATTGGTATATTATAAAGTGTATTCAATACTTGTAAGGATGTATTTACACTCGTAATACATTATATGTAAATACATTTTAACATAAGTTAATTACGTCATTTAAATAGTAATATATATATTGTTTGAAAACTCTTTAAATTAGTAGTATGAAAATATATATTTAATACTTTGTTAATATACTTAATGAGATATTTAATTATCATATTTTCAAGCTAAATATATATAAATCCATATATATACACAATAATTAAACAATTAAACAATTAAATCAAGTTATGACGTTCGTGAATCGTCGGAATAAAAGGGTGACCAAAAGCTTGTATAAAACTCTTTCCGGAGGTTCAAGATTTATTAAAATTTATTGCTTATCAAGTCGGAATTATATAAAGATTAAGTTTAAATTTGGTCGGAAATTTCCAGGTCGTCACAGTACCTACCCGTTAAAGAAATTTCGTCCCGAAATTTGATCGAGGTCGTCATGGCTAACAATAAGAATGTTATTATGACGAATATAAGTTGATTCATAGGGTTTTATCATGATTGAGAAATATGGATAAAATAATTCGATTACTCGAAACGTATGAGTGAAGCTATCGTAAAAGAGTGAAATGAGAATACAGGGATTCGTCTTATCTTTTGACGTCATCACGGTTGATCTCCGGATTAAAGAAAATCTTTGTAATCTATACAAGATTTGATTCTTCGGCGATTAAGGAAATTATGATCCTCTTCGATTTAATGCAATAATCTGTCTCGATTTCTCTGTCGGATATTTTACTATAAATCAACCTCCTACGTTTTCTTATTTCCTCATCTCCCATCTTTTATACTTTCTTCCTTTCTTCGTACTTCCAAAACATTCGTCAATATGCTCATCCAGTTTTAATTCTTGATATATTCTTAACTATCACATCTGTCATTCTTCTTTTTCATCTTCCACCGGAGAAATCCGTCAATTTCTACTCTGCTCTTGGGTTTATAGTGTTCTTAGTTTTCCCGTGTCTTTATATTTCTATACGCATCGATATACACGGTTTGTAATTTTTGCGTCGTCTTCGTGCTTATATTTTTCCTTATATTTTGGAGTTTCATGCTTCCGTCTTCTTTTCCCGACTTCAAGTCAAGCGAATAATGGTCTAGAATTCATAGATATGAAATTCGGAATGAACATAGCTAATGCTCTAAGAGAGAAATTGTAATAGCACAATTTGACTTGTGAAATTACCAGAATCCAAAGGAAAAGATAGAAATATCAATAGAATATGTTCTTGATATGTTTAGAGATTAAATTGAATGTAAGAGTCATGTAACATGGCACATGATGACGTTATGGTTTGTGAATCATTACGTTCCATTTAGAAACTCAGCATGACTTACTGTAATATAATCACGTTGATCGTGTCATTATATTATACTAACTCATGCTTCAGTTCCCAATATTACTTCAAAAACATTCATACTTTACACTCAGAGGTTTCAGATATTTAGAAACTAAAACAGTTTTCTTTATGATGTGATACAGATAACGCGAATGAATAAATGATTTCAGATAAGAATGGTTATGAAATATCTTCAGAAATATGAAGGATATTTATAATGGAAGATACGATGATATCTTAGAATATTTAACATAAGAGGATGATGAAGAATATTGTCCGCAAGAGTTTTAGAGTAAGGAGCAAGGTATTTGCTAAGGATATTAGCAGACACCGAATCATTTGGATTCTTTGAAGGTAGATTTCGTCCTTGTGATTTTTCCACAGCCTCCTTCATAGTTTGCTCAATCCGTTTTGCAGTTCCAAACCTTCTCTTTTTCTGTGCTTTGCTAACACAATATTCTTTATCATCAACTTTTGACTGTTACGGTTGTCTACAGTTTCTGCTGCTTCATTCAGCTTTTTCAAAACTTCATAGTACTAATTCGTAGGCTGAAGTGCTATTCCGGATTTCAGAATTATAATTCCAGGAAATAACGTTATATGTATATGCAGAAATGATGTGAGATTCAAGAATGATTATTGATGCTTCCTGGGGTTTGGTATGACAATTATTGTTACAAGATGTAGATGGTACATGACAAGGTTTTATAGTGATCTTTCAGAGAGATTTAAGTCAAAGAGCAATAAAGTTGTTGGTAAGCTTACTACTAATGTGGTGGAATATAAAAGGTTCCCCAGTAACGATGGCGAAAAGACAACGTATATATCAAGGTTATAATAAGGCTACTTCGGATGAAAAGTCGAAGTTGTCTTTTTGGACCTGTGACAAAATTTGCTATTTTGAAAAGGGATTGTAAAGTTATTTTGGGTAATAATGATGCTAAAGGATCTGACACGAATACGTGTTGAACCTTTGCTTAGGTTCAAGTGTCCTCCGAATGCATATCGATATGCATATATTCTTCGTATGTATCGTGTGATTGGTTCATTCTCTCGATTGTTCCTTAGTTGAGATGTTTTCAAGAATTTTTAAGGGTTTAGACGCAGGTTGTCATCGTCGATATCCGTATAATGAATTCGTCATGAATCTTGAATGATACGAATATCTTTATGAGTTCTGTGAATGAAAGTGATGTTCTAGTATAGTTTGAATTTAAAGTATGATTTTTAAGGATGTAGGAATTTAAGATTGATGGCACTTCTTAAATCTCAACTTAGATTTTGATCTGTCAAAATCAGAATATGTAATTGAATTGGTATGGAAAATGGTTGTCTTGAATTTTGTGAAATGATGTATATTGCTATGAAAGGAGAGAGTTGTAATGACCCAGACTTTTTCGATCAATCTATACTTATAAGATTAATATTTACATAAATTAAACTTACCAACATGATAAGCAATCCAAATTGTTGAGATTTATGTTTCCGAAAAGAGTTTTACACAATGTTTGACCGTCTAGTTTGACCGATGATATCACGAACTATACAATATATGATAATTATACGTTTGTGTATATATATGTATATATACATATTTAACATGATTAATGAATGTTTTAATATCTCATTTTGTATTAATAACAATAAGTTATAAGTATGTTTTGAAACTACTAACTTAAGTTTTCAAAACGATAACCATACGTAACGTTATTTGACATAAATACTTATAATCTATAATGTTTATACATATATCGTATAAGTAATGTATTTAATCACTTTTAAGGACTTAAATACATAAAACCATATAAGTGTATTCACAAAAGATAGCTATATTTGAATCCTCATTCCATTTTTCACAAAATTTCTATACGTATATCTAGAGTATAAGTACTCGTATCATACCTAGCTTCTATACGTATTTACTATTGGTATATACACATCAAATCACCACCAACCAGCCCTTGTTCAATGCCTTATGTATAAGGTAATTGCTTTTGTATGATTGTTTGACAAATACACAAGATTACAAACTAAAATTTTGTCCATGATCACCTTAAAATCACGTTTTTAAGGGAGGTAGGAGTATCATCATTTTGATTCATTTTCACTTCAATTATCTTAGCTAAAATACACACTCTTTCTTAACCTTTAAACTCCATAAACATTCAGCAAAGTTCCATGAAGATCTAGCTTCAAAAACCTTACTTAATCACCATAAGAAAACTCTTACAACAACACTTCAAGAAATCCTTCCAAGAACACAAACTTACTTCCAATCTTTCATCCAATTCCATCACCCTTTTGGTTCTAGCTTTTTACTCCTCTTTTACAGCAACCTTGTCCAAGGAACTTGAGGTAGTAACTATGTTCATAACCTTATTCGATTCATATATATATATAGCTATCTTATTTTGTGGTATAAGATTTTAACAACAAGAACATAGTTTGAATATTTTCAAACTTGTTTGCAAACTAAATAGATCCTTCTAACTTAACTTTTAAAATACTTCAAGACCTGTAATATAACTTAAATATATGTTAACTTAACAAGGTATAACTTGGTTTTTCAAAGATTACCTTAAAAACTGTTTTTACGACGTCGGAGTGTAACCGGGGGCTGTTTTGGGTTGGATAATTAAAAACCATCTTAAACTTTGAATTGGAGGTTTATTTTATGGAAAAATGATTTTTACTATGAATATGTTAACGCATAAAAATTTTATGATTTAACTCAAAGTATAAGTATTTTTAGAAAAATAATCATTTAAGGTTGTTTACATGATGGAAAATGATTAACTTCATAAGTTTCACCAAAGTTTCACCTATGACCTGTGATTTCAAATACAAACTAAGGTATTTACAGTTCATAGTCTTAAAGAGGGACTCGATCCAAGGAGATGGCAAGTTGAATCAACAAAAACGGAGTTGTAACGAAGAAACTATGACCGAAACAAAATCGGATATCCAAGACAAGTTTAGCCACGAAAATAATTGGGAAAAATTAAATAAATCACATCTTTTTAAGATAACATGATATTTTATATATATGTACTTATAATTCAATTTTATATGGTTCAGGATCACCCGTAAACAACACGAGAAGATTAATCATAAGATCCCATGATTGTACGCAACACGTCATTTGACAACACCGGTACTTTATGTACGCAACACATCATTTGACAACACCGGTACCGTGGGTCAAGATTAATCTCGACCAATACATATACGATGGTGGTTTTATTTATTTCATTGCGGGTTTATTAAACATCTAAATATGAACCATTAAAATTGAATTACTAACAACGAACTGCTAACTACGGACTAAGGAAATATTGAAAGTATTAAAAGTATTATAAGTATATATATGTGACGTTTGTTTAAAAAGAAAAGGTTTTGATATATTATGTATGGATAGGTTCGTGATATCAACCGGAGACCAAGTCAAAATATATATATCTTCAAGACGAAAGTGAGTATATAGTCCCACTTTTAAACTCTAAGTATTTCGGGATGAGAATACATGTATTTTATGTTTTACGTTATGGACACAAGTAACTGAAAAATATATTCTACGTTGAGTTGTACCACTGGCATACTTCCCTGTAGCTTGGTAACTATTATTTACAGCGGTATTGTAAACGCGAATCCTGTTGATAGATCTATCGGGCCTGACAACCCCAACCGGACTGGACGACCAGTATTCAACGGTTGCACAGTACTTCGTTTCGTGACTACACTTGGTACGGTGTAGTAAGATTTCATAATAAAGGGAATATGCGACGTGATTAAATGTTAAGTATGGTTACCAAGTGCTCAACCACTTAGAATATTTTTATTAAAATGTTTATATATGAAATCTTGTGGTCTATATTTATATCGCTGCCGGCATTAAACCTATATCTCACCAACTTTATGTTGACGTTTTAAACATGTCTATTCTCAGGTGATAATTAGAAGCTTTCGCTGCAACATGTTGAATTTAAACAAGATCTTGAGTATGCATATTTGTGTCAAAAATAAAACTGCATATCGGAGGATTTGTAATGTAAAATATGCTAGAAATCGTATTGTTATCATCACATGTAAAGTTTGTAAGTCTAAGATTATCGCTAAACGATAATCATCTTTATTTTGTCTAAAGCTTGTATCAAAATAAGAATTATGGTTTGTAATGTAAAATATATGCAGTTGTTCTTTTAAAAATGTCGCATATAGAGGTCAATACCTCGCAATGAAATCATACGTTATCTAACACGTTCTTATGGTTAAGGACGGGTTATGACATGTGGTATCAGAGCGGTGGTCTTAGCGAACCAGGTTTGCATTAGTGTGTCTAACTGATAAGTCGTTAGGATACATTAGTAAGTCTGGACTTTGACCGGGTCTGATTTAAAAACCATTGCTTATCATTGTTGGTTAAAATTTATATGTAAATATTATGTAGTACTAATGGGTTAGTTGTTGTGTGATAGATGTCGGGCTCAAAACTTGTTATCACATTCAGCGACTCCGAACCAGAATCTTCAGATGGTGTTCCAGTCATTAACCTATCCGATGACGAAAATAATATCTTTGGGGAAGACTCACAAATTCCGGATGAACCGACTATAGAGAACCCGGAAAGTGAACCCGAGGAGGAAAGTGAACCCGAGGAGGAAAGTGAACCCGAGGAGGAAAGTGAACCCGAGGAAGAAATACAGGAAATTACAAAAGACAAGTTTGAACTAGAAAAGAAACGAAAGGCTAATGAATTAGAAAATTCAAATCCCGAGTTTAGTAAGGATGATGTGGCACCAACTCCACTAGACACTACCACCCCTATTCCAGCTATTCCTATTCGTTCTATCCCGGCATCCAGTTCTTCAGCCCCACAGCCAAAATATAGGCAGACAGCCAGGATAAGCGTTAAGCGATTCTTTGAACCTAAACGTCCTAGAAAATAGACCAAACGATGCGCTGCCGTATTAAACCATGGGATCATATAATGTTTTGTATAATATTATTAGTGTGGTTTGCTTAATGTTCGATGTAAGATAAGCATATGTAAAATAGTGAAGTGTGAAATGCAATAATTTTCCATGGTTAAGTATTATTTAGATGGTAGTAATTGATTCTGTACTAAGCTATTAAGTATGGACATTAACGGGTAGGTACTACCCTAGATATAATTATAAAACGCTAATAAGAAGAAAAGGCTTTTATAATAATACCTGGTTCATATTATTAATAAGCTATAATGTACTGTAAATATACACTACATCTATAATATTCCATGTGAATAATTATTTTCTTTTCATTCTTATAGAAGAATATGGCGCGATTGAACCGAATGACGGAACAAGAAATCCAGGAACTCATCAATCAGCGAGTGAACGACAGAATGTTATGGGTCGAGGCTGCAAAAGGTGCTGCAGTTAACCCAAATCCTCGTGTGGGGTGCACTTACAAAACTTTTCAAGCTTGCAAGCCCTCATCATTCAGTGGAACAGAAGGACCGATCGGTTTAACCCGGTGGATAGAAAAGATGGAGACTGTGTTTAAAATAAGTGGTTGTGTTGAAAAGGACATGACCAAGTATGCATCGTGCACTTTACAAGATAGTGCACTCACGTGGTGGAAAAATTATGTGAAGGCTGTAGGAGGAGATGTAGCTTATGATACTCCTTGGGAAGAATTCAAAACAATGTTAATCAACGAGTATTGTCCAAGGAACGAGGTTAGGAAGTTGGAAGATGAATTACGAAGTCTGAAGGTTGTTGGTACTGAAATCACCAACTACAATCAGCGATTCATGGAATTAGTTTTGCTATGTCCTGAATTGGTTCCAACCGAAGAACGGAAGATTGAAATGTACAAAGATGGTTTGCCCAAAAAGGTCAAGGCAAATGTTACAGCATCGAAACCTAAGACAATTCATGAAGCTATAACCATGGCAAACGAGCTAATGGATCAGGTCATCATGGATAAGAAAGTATCCAATACTGATGTGAAGGTATCAGGTAACAAAAGAAAGTGGAATGGAAATTATGATCGAGGTAACCAACAACAATCTTTTAAGAAACAAGAAATCACGCAAGGTGCGGGTAGTGGTTTAAGCTTTGGTTACAAAGGACAAAATCCTTTATGTAACCGATGCCATAAACATCACTCTGGCTACTGTAATGTGGTATGCAACAAATGTAATCGAAAGGGTCATCTTGCTGAAGATTGTAGGGCTCTCGTTACAAATACAAATGGTACCAAGACTCCTGCCACTAATGCAAATAGAACTGCTTTGGCTACTGTTACTTGTTATGGATGTGGGAAACAGGGTCATTATAAGAGCCAGTGCCCGAATCCAGAGAAGAATATCGGACCTGCACGAGAGAGAGCATTTGTTATTAATGCTAGAGAGGCGTGTGAAGACCCGGAGCTTGTTACGGGTACGTTTACCATTAATAACTTATCCGCATCTATTATATTTGATACTGGTGCTGATAGAAGTTACGTGTGTAGAGACTTTCACGCTAAATTGAATTGTTCATCATTACCTCTAGATGCTAAGTACATGATTGAGTTAGCTAATGGTAAACTAATTAAAGCCGATAAAATTTGCCGTGATTGTAAAATAAATTTAGCCGGAGAAACATTTAAGATTGATTTGATTCCCGTAGAATTAGGAAGTTTTGATGTAATAGTCGGCATGGACTGGATGTCCAAAATAGGAGCTGAAGTTGTGTGCGCCAAGAAGGCAATTCGCATTCCTCGTAAGGATAAAATGCCGGTGATGATTTATGGAGAGAAGGGTAACTCAAAGCTAAAACTCATTAGCTGTTTGAAAGCCAAGAAGTGTTTAGAAAAGGGATGTTATGCTATTCTAGCACATGTTAATAAAGTCGAAAAGAAAGAAAAAGAGAAGTGCATCAACGACGTGCCTGTGGCAAGAGATTTTCCTGAAGTTTTTCCGGAAGAGTTGCCGGGATTACCTCCATTTAGATCTGTAGAATTTCAAATAGATTTAGTACCAGGAGCTGCACCAGTTGCCCGTGCTCCATATAGACTTGCACCGTCCGAGTTAAAAGAACTTCAGAGTCAGTTAAAAGAATTACTAGATCGTGGATTCATACGACCAAGTACTTCACCGTGGGGAGCTCCGATTCTATTTGTTAAAAAGAAAGATGGATCTTTTAGGATGTGTATAGATTATCGTGAATTAAATAAGTTAACTATCAAAAATCGGTATCCACTACCGAGAATTGACGACTTATTTGATCAACTCCAAGGATCATGTGTGTACTCGAAAATTGACCTAAGATCGGGCTATCATCAATTACGCGTCAAAGAAGAAGATATACCGAAAACTGCTTTTCGGACACGTTATGGTCATTACGAATTTTTGGTCATGCCGTTTGGGTTGACAAATGCGCCAGCTGTATTCATGGACCTCATGAATCGAGTTTGTAGTCTATATTTAGATAAGTTTGTTATTGTTTTCATTGATGATATTCTTATCTATTCCAAGAGTGAGCAAGAGCATGAGCAGCATTTAAGGTTGATATTAGAGTTGTTGAGAAAAGAACAGCTATACGCTAAATTTTCTAAGTGTGCTTTCTGGTTGAAAGAAGTGCAATTTCTTGGTCACGTTGTTAGTAGCAAAGGAATTCAGGTTGATCCAGCTAAAATTGAGGCCATTGAAAAATGGGAGACTCCTAAAACACCAATGCAGATACGCCAATTTTTGGGTTTAGCCGGTTATTATAGAAGGTTTATTCAAGATTTTTCCCGAATAGCTAAGCCGTTGACAGCATTAACGCAAAAAGGGAAGAAATACGAATGGACCTCGGAGCAGGAGAACGCATTTCAATTACTGAAGAAGAAGTTAACTACGGCGCCTATTTTATCGTTACCTGAAGGGAACGATGATTTTGAAATATATTGTGACGCTTCGCGACAAGGTTTTGGTTGTGTTCTTATGCAACGAAAGAAAGTTATTGCATACGCATCTCGACAATTGAAGATTCACGAGCGGAATTATACGACGCATGATCTAGAACTGGGAGCAGTCGTGTTTGCGTTAAAGATATGGAGACACTACTTATATGGGGTTAGATGCACTGTGTTTACTGATCATAAAAGTCTTCAACATATTTTCGATCAGAAACAGCTGAACATGAGGCAACGTAGGTGGGTCGAGCTGATAAACGACTACGATTGTGAGATTCGCTATCATCCCGGGAAAGCGAATGTAGTGGCTGACGCTTTAAGCAGAAAGGAACGAGAACCAATTCGAGTACGAGCAATGAACATAAAAATTCGCATGAATCTCAACACACAAATCAAAGAGGCTCAACGAGAAGCTCTTACTAAAGAAAACATAGGAAATGAAATAATGAAGAAGTATGAGAAGCAACTCGTTATGCGGGAAGATGGAATTCGATATTTTGCAAATCGTATTTGGGTACCGAAGTTGGGTGGATTAAGGAAGTTGATATTGAATGAGGCACATAAGACAAGATACTCGATACATCCTGGAGTTGGAAAGATGTACCAAGATCTTAAGACACATTATTGGTGGCCTAATTTAAAGACAGACGTTGCAACATATGTTGGGGAATGTTTAACTTGTTCCAAAGTCAAAGCTGAACACCAGAAGCCGTCAGGGTTACTTCAACAACCAGAAATCCCAGAATGGAAATGGGATGGTATTACCATGGATTTTATCACGAAGTTACCAAAGACTGCCTGGGGATACGACACCATTTGGGTGATTGTTGATCGTCTCACCAAGTCTGCACATTTCTTGCCTATAAAGGAAACGGATAGAATGGAGAAACTATTACGATTGTATATAAAGGAAGTTGTTTCAAGGCATGGAATACCTATTTCCATTATATCCGATCGTGATAGTAGATTTACATCAAAGTTCTGGCAATCACTACAGGAGGCCCTAGGAACTCGTTTGGATATGAGTACCGCGTATCATCCGCAAACCGATGGGCAGAGTGAAAGAACGATTCAGACTCTTGAAGACATGCTCAGGGCATGTGTGATCGATTTTGGAAACGGATGGGATAAATATCTACCATTAGCAGAATTCTCGTATAATAATAGTTATCATGCGAGCATTAAAGCTGCGCCATTCGAAGCATTGTACGGAAGGAAGTGTAGATCTCCTATCTGTTGGAATGAAGTAGGAGATCGACAATTAACTGGTCCCGAGATCATACACGAAACGACTGAGAAGATAGTACAAATCAAGGAGAGATTGAAAACAGCCCGTAGTCGCCAAAAGAGCTACGCCGATGTCCGAAGGAAGCCATTAGAGTTTCATATTGGGGACATGGTTATGTTAAAAGTGTCACCATGGAAAGGTGTAATACGTTTCGGCAAAAGGGGTAAATTGAACCCAAGGTACGTAGGCCCGTTCAAGATCATCGAACGCATTGGACCGGTAGCTTATCGACTCGAGTTACCGCAACAACTCGCCGGAGTACATAATACTTTTCACGTCTCAAACCTTAAGAAGTGTCTTGCAAAGGAAGACCTCACTATTCCTCTTGAAGAAATCCATGTCGACGAGAAACTACAACTCATCGAAGAACCAATCGAAATCATGGATCGTGAAGTTAAACGGCTCAAGCAGAGCAACATACCGATCGTTAAGGTTCGTTGGAATGCTCGAAGGGGTCCCAAGTTTACTTGGGAATGAGAGGATCAAATGAAACAAAAATATCCACACTTGTTTTCCGATGACGCAAAATAGGTACAATTTTAAAATTTCGGGACGAAATTTATTTAACGGGTAGGTACTGTAATGACCCAGACTTTTTCGATCAATCTATACTTATAAGATTAATATTTACATAAATTAAACTTACCAACATGATAAGCAATCCAAATTGTTGAGATTTATGTTTCCGAAAAGAGTTTTACACAACGTTTGACCGTCTAGTTTGACCGATGATATCACGAACTATACAATATATGATAATTATACGTTTGTGTATATATATGTATATATACATATTTAACATGATTAATGAATGTTTTAATATCTCATTTTGTATTAATAACAATAAGTTATAAGTATGTTTTGAAACTACTAACTTAAGTTTTCAAAACGATAACCATACGTAACGTTATTTGACATAAATACTTATAATCTATAATGTTTATACATATATCGTATAAGTAATGTATTTAATCACTTTTAAGGACTTAAATACATAAAACCATATAAGTGTATTCACAAAAGATAGCTATATTTGAATCCTCATTCCATTTTTCACAAAATTTCTATACGTATATCTAGAGTATAAGTACTCGTATCATACCTAGCTTCTATACGTATTTACTATTGGTATATACACATCAAATCACCACCAACCAGCCCTTGTTCAATGCCTTATGTATAAGGTAATTGCTTTTGTATGATTGTTTGACAAATACACAAGATTACAAACTAAAATTTTGTCCATGATCACCTTAAAATCACGTTTTTAAGGGAGGTAGGAGTATCATCATTTTGATTCATTTTCACTTCAATTATCTTAGCTAAAACACACACTCTTTCTTAACCTTTAAACTCCATAAACATTCAGCAAAGTTCCATGAAGATCTAGCTTCAAAAACCTTACTTAATCACCATAAGAAAACTCTTACAACAACACTTCAAGAAATCCTTCCAAGAACACAAACTTACTTCCAATCTTTCATCCAATTCCATCACCCTTTTGGTTCTAGATTTTTACTCCTATTTTACAGCAACCTTGTCCAAGAAACTTGAGGTAGTAACTATGTTCATAACCTTATTCGATTCATATATATATAGCTATCTTATTTTGTGGTATAAGATTTTAACAACAAGAACATAGTTTGAATATTTTCAAACTTGTTTGCAAACTAAATAGATCCTTCTAACTTAACTTTTAAAATACTTCAAGACCTGTAATATAACTTAAATATATGTTAACTTAACAAGGTATAACTTGGTTTTTCAAAGATTACCTTAAAAACTGTTTTTACGACGTCGGAGTGTAACCGGGGGCTGTTTTGGGTTGGATAATTAAAAACCATCTTAAACTTTGAATTGGAGGTTTATTTTCTGGAAAAATGATTTTTACTATGAATATGTTAATGCATAAAAATTTTATGATTTAACTCAAAGTATAAGTATTTTTAGAAAAATAATCATTTAAGGTTGTTTACATGATGGAAAATGATTAACTTCATAAGTTTCACCAAAGTTTCACCTATGACCTGTGATTTCGAATACAAACTAAGGTATTTACAGTTCATAGTCTTAAAGAGGGACTCGATCCAAGGAGATGGCAAGTTGAATCAACAAAAACGGAGTTGTAACGAAGAAACTATGACCGAAACAAAATCGGATATCCAAGACTAGTTTAGCCACGAAAATAATTGGGAAAAATTAAATAAATCACATCTTTTTAAGATAACATGATATTTTATATATATGTACTTATAATTCAATTTTATATGGTTCAGGATCACCCGTAAACAACACGAGAAGATTAATCATAAGATCCCATGATTGTACGCAACACGTCATTTGACAACACCGGTACTTTATGTACGCAACACGTCATTTGACAACACCGGTACCGTGGGTCAAGATTAATCTCGACCAATACATATACGATGGGGGTTTTATTTATTTCATTGCGGGTTTATTAAACATCTAAATATGAACCATTAAAATTGAATTACTAACAACGAACTGCTAACTACGGACTAAGGAAATATTGAAAGTATTAAAAGTATTATAAGTATATATATGTGACGTTTGTTTAAAAAGAAAAGGTTTTGATATATTATGTATGGATAGGTTCGTGATATCAACCGGAGACCAAGTCAAAATATATATATCTTCAAGACGAAAGTGAGTATATAGTCCCACTTTTAAACTCTAAGTATTTCGGGATGAGAATACATGTATTTTATGTTTTACGTTATGGACACAAGTAACTGAAAAATATATTCTACGTTGAGTTGTACCACTGGCATACTTCCCTGTAGCTTGGTAACTATTATTTACAGCGGTATTGTAAACGCGAATCCTGTTGATAGATCTATCGGGCCTGACAACCCCAACCGGACTGGACGACCAGTATTCAACGGTTGCACAGTACTTCGTTTCGTGACTACACTTGGTACGGTGTAGTAAGATTTCATAATAAAGGGAATATGCGACGTGATTAAATGTTAAGTATGGTTACCAAGTGCTCAACCACTTAGAATATTTTTATTAAAATGTTTATATATGAAATCTTGTGGTCTATATTTATATCGCTGCCGGCATTAAACCTATATCTCACCAACTTTATGTTGACGTTTTAAACATGTCTATTCTCAGGTGATAATTAGAAGCTTCCGCTGCAACATGTTGAATTTAAACAAGATCTTGAGTATGCATATTTGTGTCAAAAATAAAACTGCATATCGGAGGATTTGTAATGTAAAATATGCTAGAAATCGTATTGTTATCATCACATGTAAAGTTTGTAAGTCTAAGATTATCGCTAAACGATAATCATCTTTATTTTGTCTAAAGCTTGTATCAAAATAAGAATTATGGTTTGTAATGTAAAATATATGCAGTTGTTCTTTTAAAAATGTCGCATATAGAGGTCAATACCTCGCAATGAAATCATACGTTATCTAACACGTTCTTATGGTTAAGGACGGGTTATGACATGAGTATAATTAACGATTGTCGAAACATCATTGAAAATGTACATTGTAACATATTAATGTGAACTTAAGTATTTCTCGGGTATTACCTACCCGTTAAAATAAAATTTCACAAGTAATATTTTGTACAAAAGAATTTTTATTACAGTCTTTATGAAAATATATGTATGTATATTTTATTCAGATGTAATATGGATTTAATGAGTTAATATTATATTAATCTCATTTGGTTTACGGTTGGAACTAGAAATGAATAATCCCTAAAACTTTAGAGATTACATAATCGCCGCGGAATATTTCTTCGACATAAATGAAATAATGAATTAATACTTCATCACTCATTATTGTTGGTATCCCTCAGTGCCTGCGGTGCGTATGATGTTGATGCTCGTAATGCGGCTTGCGATGTTGAGGCTTGTGATGTTGTTGGTACTGTTGCTGCTGGTGCTGGTAGTGGTTTGAGGTGAGTATAGGTGATGAGAATTTATTTTATTTTGTATTGTGAAAGAAGATGTTTAAAGTTTCTTGAATAAAAAGAGAGGTCAAGAGCTTTATAAAGGGAATGAAATGATGTAGGATGCACTTGCTAATGAAGTTTTGCTTTTCATGACAGTAAATTTTTTATTTTTTATTTTTTTACTAAATAATTTACCATGTAAGATACGGAGTAAAAGTCGGATAGCCTCAATAATATTAGTAATATTATACTCGTTGCGGCATATCCTGGAAAGGAGAGAGAAAACGGTGTTACGAACGGGTTCGCCGGTAAGTGCCTCATGTTCTCTACCGAGAGGCGAATTAGATTCATGAAACAGATCGCCTTCTTATTGTCTAAATTGATTAATTTATCCACGAACCCACCCCCAATTCATCCAGAAGAGGTGATGACTAATTGGTTAGTTCATTATGGTTAGACTGCTCTCGGAGCTTAAATGCAATTCCATATCGGAATAGCTTTTAGAATCCGATGAACTCGAGCTTTGTGAAGAATCCGCCTTATACGTTCAGTGGAATGATTGTTGATATAAAAAAGATTAAGGACTTAGATTGATATTCTTTATACATAATTTACATATGTATATTTAATACCAAAATCCCATAAGTTACAAAGGAATTTACGGAAGATGTCAGGCAAAGTCTACCGTGATAGATATGATAAGATATGAATATGTGTCTATACACTACCTATGCAATAATTGCAGTAAGACGCGTCTAGACTTAAGATGATAAACAGGTAATTTCCGACAAGAATGATAAGCAAAACTTTTAATATGCAGATAAGGTCGAAGTCCAGACTCACTAATGCATCCTAATAACTATCAGTTAGACACACTAATGCAAGACCTGGTTTGCTAAGACCATCGCTCTGATACCAACTGAAACGAACCGTCCATATTACTATAAACGCAGTACGTTCTCATTGGTCCCATAGCGAGTTATTTGACCTCTATATGATACGTTTTAGAAAATATTGCATTCGTTTCATAAAAAGCACATCATTACTATACATAATGCATGTTTTAAACAAGTGGGCGATTATTTAAGAAATAATCCCCAAAATACATCGGTTTCCAAATACTACACATGTGACGTAACAGTCAAATATAATACATGACAAATTTTTTATTGAATGCAACACTTTATTTAAATAAAAGTATGAGACTCCATGCACAGCTTGCTCAGATAATGCAACAACGGAAGACTTTCTTAAGGACCTGAGAATAAACATGCGTAAACAGTCAACACAAAGGTTGGTGAGATATATAGGTTTATCATCGATATAAATATAGACCACAAGATTTCATAGTTATAAATATATGTACACTCGCAAATGTATAAAATTATTCTATAAGTTGTTGAGCGCTTCAGTAACCATACTTAACCATTAATGTGGCATATTCCCTTTATTATGAAATCTCCCTACACTGTACCAAGTGTAGTAAAAACGAAGTACTATGCAACCGTTTACGATACTAGAGCGACTAGCCCGGTTGGGGTTGTCAAACCCGATAGATCTATCAATAGGATTCGCGCTTACATGTTCTTACAACATGTAAATATTAGTTACCAAGCTATTAGGGAAGATATGCAAGGTGGTACAACTCAACGTAGAATATATTTCAAGTACTTGTGTCCATGGCATAAAACATAAAATGCATGTATTCTCATCCCAAAATATTTTTAGAATTTAAAAATGGGACTATATACTCACAGTAGTAAAAGTATATTAATAATAAGTTTTCAACTTATTAAAAATATGACCGTCGTCCTTGGATTCACGAACCTATAACAATAATAACGATTCAGATAATAATACGACATATGAATAAAATAAAGCAAGTTCATAGAATACTTATATAATAATTTTTAACATTTTATGTTAGTAGTCCATTGTTAGTAGTCCTTTGTTAGTAGTCCAAAATAGTCCGAAAAGTCTAACAATCCAATAATCGGTATATATATATATATATATATATATATATATATATATATATATATATATATAATCTTAGAATTACCCCACGACGTATTGTATACGTATTGTCTTTGCATCAACCTAGAGACGTATTGTATACGTATTGTTTTAGAATTAACTAAGACGTATTGTGTACGTATTGTCTTAGGATTTATCAAAACGTATTAAATTGATTAGGTATTGATTAGGTATTGTGTACGTATTGTATACATATTGTGTACGTATTGTCTTAGAATTAACTAAGTCATGCATGACATATTAAATTGATTAGGTCATGGATGACATATTACCCAAATAATTGCAGATTTCTATTGGTATATACCAATAGTAAATACTTCTAGAAGCTGTGTATAATACGGGTAAAAATACCGTATGAATGCGAGTAGAATTCTTGAGGAAATTGAACGGAAATATGAGTATAGCTATCCTTTATATGTATTGGTATATTATAAAGTGTATTCAATACTTGTAAGGATGTATTTATACTCGTAATACATTATATGTAAATACATTTTAACATAAGTTAATTACGTCGTTTAAATAGTAATATATATATTGTTTGAAAACTCTTTAAATTAGTAGTATGAAAATATATATATAATACTTTGTTAATATACTTAATGAGATATTTAATTATCATATTTTCAAGTTAAATATATATAAATCCATATATATATACACAATAATTAAACAATTAAACAATTAAATCAAGTTATGACGTTCGTGAATCGTCGGAATAAAAGGGTGACCAAAAGCTTGTGTAAAACTCTTTCCGGAGGTTCAAGATTTATTAAAATTCATTGCTTATCAAGTCAGAATTATATAAAGATTAAGTTTAAATATGGTCGAAAATTTCCGGGTCGTCACAATTTTGATACTGAAAAATGAATTGAGCAAATCATGAAGGAGACTCTGAACAAATTACAAGGACTAAATTTGTACATAAAGGATTCAGATGATTCTGTTTCTGAAGAAATCTTTAACGAATACCTTGCTCCTTAATCGCTCTAAATCATCGTGAATGAATTTCTTCATCACAATTTGATTCTAAAATTCTAAGATATTATCGTATCTTTCATTATTAATACCCTAAATATTTCTGAAGATATCTTCATAAATATTATCGTCCGATATTAATCATCTCTCCGCACTGTATGTGTTATTTCATAAAAGGAAACTGTTTTAGTTTCTATATTCTATAAATCTTCGAATTTAAAATATGAATGTTTTGAAGTAGTGATTGGAAATTGATGCATGAGTTAGTATAATATAATGACACTTGATCAACGTGATTATATTACAGTAAGTCATGCTGAGTTTCTAAATGGAACATGATGATTCACAGATTATAACATTATCATATGTCATGTTACATAACTCTTTCATTCTGATTAACTTCTAAACATATCAAGAAAATATATTCTTGATAATTCTATTCTCAGTGATTCTGGTAATTTGACAAATATATATATATATATATATATATATATATATATATATATATATATATATATATATATATATATATATATATATATATATATATATATATATATATATATATATATATAGTGCGTTTACGTTCCTTCTTGTTTAGAACATTAAGTTCATTCGAAGTTCCATACTTACGAATTCTGGACCGTTACTCGCTTTACTAGGGATCGAGAAGATAATAAAAAAGCAAAGAGCTCCAAAATATAAGAGAAAATATAAAATCCAATAACAACACGGAGGTTACAAATCGTGGATATTAATACGAATAGTAATATAAAGACACGATATAATTAAGAATAGTATCATCCCAAGGTAATGGTAGAAGTAAACAGATTTTTCTGATGGAGGATGATAGAAATGATAATTAGGAAAATATCAAGGATTAGAACTGGATTAAGCATTTTCACAATCTTTTGGATGTATGAACTAAGAAAGAAAGTATAGGAATGGTGACAATAATGGAACGAAAGAGTTTAATTTATAATTGAAATACCAGACATAGTAATCAAGGCAGATCTCCACATTTAATTAGAGAGATCCTGATTTCCTTAATTGCCGAAGAATTAGATCATATAGATTTCCAAAGATTTTCTTCTAAATCCCTTAAATTCCGGAAATCAACCGTGACTACGTCACTAGTTAAGACGAACTTGCATTTAATCATTTCACTCTTTTGTGATAGCCTCACTCGTATACTTCAAGTAATCGAATCGTTTCATTCATATTACTCAATGATGATAAAACTCTATTTATCAGCTCATATTCGTCATAAAAACATGTTTATTGTTAGCTATGACAACCTTAAAGAAATTTCGGGACGAAATTTCTTTAACGGGTAGGTACTGTGACGACCAGGAAATTTTTGACCAAATTTAAACTTAATCTTTATATGATTTTGACATGACAAGCAAAGTCTATTAAATTGAATTTCAAAAATTTTGAACTATTGTCATACATTTGACCTTTGGCTATTTCGGACGATTCGCGAACAAGTGTTATAAATGAATATATATATAAAAATAAATTATATAATAATTAAATATGAATTTAATCATCAGAATTAATTATGTAACAATATATAGTCAAGATAAAAGGTTGTTATTAAAAAGAATCTATATATAAATATATAAGTATATGTATACGATTTCTATACATGAATATTATTATAGGTATAATGTTGTATATATATTAAAATGTATGAAAATTTAATACTCAAAATAAGTTATTATATGTAATCAATTAATATTACAAAATATTAATATATTAAATTTAATTACAAATTAAAAACATAGTTGTCATACTAAGGATATTATTATTACTTTCATAAGTATTATCAACACTAATACTAATATTAAAATCAGTAATATTAATAGTATATTTTTCAATACATAACATTTAGATATGAAAATTTTTATATAACTTATTACAGTATTATTATTACTAATATTAATATTATCATTAATAATATTAGTATTATTGTTATAAATAATATTATTGTTATAAATTCTATAGTTATGGTTATCATTATTATTAATAATAATATTATTATTATTACCATTATATTACCATAAATTTTATTATTAATAGTTATGATATTAAGAATATTATTATTATTATTGTTATGTGTATTAATTAATAAGTTTAGTTATTATAGATAAATACATATAATTTCTAAATACAGATAAATACAACTAAATAAAGAGATATACAAATATTAGGACTAATAATAAAAATACAGATATATAAATGCTGGAATATATCAAATACAGTTATATATTTGTACAATTATATATATATATATATATATATATATATATATATATATATATATATATATATATATATATATATATATATATATATATATATATATATATATATATATACGGTTAAATATATGCAAACAAATAATAATTTCTGAATCAGTTCTATTACCTTTTCTGATGTGTTTAATTGATCCTTTAAATCATATCTAGTACCAATCACGTTCCAAAACAGAAGGATAATCCAAAATCGGTTTAGATTCAATTTCACATTTATTAAACTTGTCTGCTCGAATAATCCTATGTAAATTCATAAAATGCTATAAGTCAAAAGATTACTCACAGATTATTAACAGTTCCAGTCGACCTCTCATCCTCAATATCAATTTACAACCACCTGTGATTTATTATATCTGTTAAGGTAATTTTTTTTTAAAACAACTCGACATCTCTGTTTGGTCATGTTCAAAACAAAAAAATAGAAATCGAATCAAATTTTAAAATCCATTAATACAGAGTTGTTTGAAATCTTCTACTCAACCAAACTGGAAAGTTTCAAACTTCAATTCATCGGATTGAATTTTAATTTTTGAGGTCAAATCTAATTTTCAAAAGTCAAACGACTTTGTTCATGGAGAAATTCGTGATCGTTTTTACGTTTTATGTGGAATTAAATATGCAGATAGTTTCCAATGATGATTTGCAACCTTTTTTAAGAAGTAAGTTTTAATTAAAACGGCCTAGAAAGTTGAATTTGATTTTGTGTTCATCACGACAACTAAACAACTGTTACTGCTTCGTTTTCCTTAAATTTTTTTCTGTTTTAATTAAAGATATTAATCACTTATCGATTCTGTTTACTTTATGACCCCTAAAACAAATTTAATTGTGTAATGCTATGGTTGATCTGGCCACTAGTCGTTTGGGTCTGATGATGGAGATGATGATAAACAGAATCAGAAATATAGGATAAATGAATTTATAAACGAATAAAAAATAGAAAGACAATAATGGAGCATCGGTTAAGGGGTGTGTCAGGTTTACGAGAGGTCACAGGTTCGATACTAGGCTGGGGCATTCTTTTTGTGGCATTTTTGAAGGTAGTCAATTACTATTATTATTATTATTATTATTATTATTATTATTATTATTATTATTATTATTATTATTATTATTATTATTATTATTATTATTATTATTATTATTATTATTAGTTATTGTTATTATTACCATGATAATTGTTATTACCCTTAAGATTTAAAAGTATCATTATCATTAATCAAATTAAGAATATTATCATTATCATTATAATTAGTATGATTATTACTACTAAATATTATTATTGTTACTAGTATTATTATTATTAGATGCTATTATTGTTACTACTAATATTATCATAAGTATTATTACTAGCATTATTATTTAAGTTATTATTATTATTAAGATTAATATTAGTATTAATATCATTGTAAATTTATTATTATTATTATTATTAACAAAATTATTATTATTAAGATTACCATTAATAATATGATTGCTATAATCAATATTATTATTAACAAAAATTATTAACTTTAATATTTTTATTAGTAACATTAGGTATTATCATTATTATCATTTTTACCATTACAAATAATATCTTGATATTATTATAATTACTATATTTTACAAACAAATGATATATATATATATATATATATATATATATATATATATATATATATATATATATATATATATATATATATATATAATATATAACATAATAAAATTTATATTTTCATATACAAAATGAATATATGAAACCTACACATATTATTAATATAAAAAGTATATAACTAATAGATTATATATATTGTTCGATTACAACTATGTATATTAATAAATATACAAATGATATAGGTTCGTGAATCCGAGGTCAACCCTGCATTGTTCAGTTTCGTCGTATGAATATTTTTACTACAAAATATTGGATTGTGAGTTCATTTGATTCCCTTTTACTCTTTACATTTTTGGGACTGAGAATACATGTGCTACTTTTACAACTGCTTTATTAAATGCTTTTGAAATACATTTTGAACTCCGAATACATGAAATGCTTTTATAAATGTTTGACGAGATAGACACAAGCAAAACATTCCTCGAATGAATTATGTGGACGTGATAATTGCCACCATTGAATTATGTGGACGTGATAATTGCCACAATTGATATGAATATTTTTCCCCTGATTATTATTGCTTGGTAACCTAAGAATTAGGGAACATCACTAATTTTGAGAATTAGTGCACGCCTAATTGACGCGAATCCTAAAGGTAGCTACTGGGTTTAACACCCCCACCCAGAATGTTCACTAGACGGAAGGGCTAGTGGGCGTGGTGTTTAGTACTTCGAAGTTTATATGATTATTATACAGACGAGTTGTTCTGTTTTGGAGATATTATTATGCGCATTATATGTGAAGGTCGGTTACCAAGCTAAGCTATGAAAGCAATGAAAAGTGAATGTTATGTATCGAGAGAATGATTTTATACACAGGTTATGTGTATGTTATTTTTGTGCACGAGATATGTGTACGGTTACTAAGATTTATGAAAGATGATTTCGTACACGAGAAAAGTGTACTGTATTTGAAAGATATTGCATGTACATTACAAGTGGGTATAGGATTCGAGCCCATTTGTACCATGCAGCATTTAAATCTTGTGGTCTATCAAAATGATGAATTTTATTGTTTTATGATAAACCTATGAACTCACCAACCTTTTGGTTGACACTTGAAAGCATGTTTATTCTCAGGTACGAAAGAAATCTTCCGCTGTGCATTTGCTCATATTAGAGATATTACTTGGAGTCATTCATGACATATTTCAAAAGACGTTACATTCGAGTCGTCGAGTTCATCAAGATTATTACTAAGTCAATTATAGTTGAATATATTATGAAATTGTTTGCATGCCGTCAACTGTCTATGTAATGAAAGTTTGTCTTTTAAAAACGAATGCAATATTTATAAAATGTATCATATAGAGGTCAAGTACCTCGCGATGTAACCAAATGTAATGTATTCGTCCAAATGGATTAGGACAGATCATTAGAAGAATGGTATTTTGGACTGGTTCACCGGTAAGTGCTTCAGGTTCTTCGTCAAGAGGTGAATTTGGTTGATAGAAAGGATCACCTTCTTTTTGTCTTCAATGATTAAGTAGGCTACGAACCCATCAAATGAATTGGTTGATTCATTCTGGTAACACTGTTTTCGGAGCTTAGGTGAAACTCCATATCGGAATAGCTGTCGGAATCCGAGGAATTCGAACTGGTTGAGGGATTCATCTCGTACGATCAGATGAAGGATTTTCAATAAGAAATAGACTATAGGATGTAGATTAGTACCCTACAATACATAATTTACATACGCATATATAATACTAAAATCCCATAAGTTACGGAGGAATCTACGGAAGCTGTCAGGCAAAGGTAACAATAACAGATACGCTAATATATGAATTTATCTCTACACTGTCTATGCAATAGAGGCAGTAAGACGTGTCTAAACTTTAAGGATGATAAGCAGGTAATTTTCTAAGGATGATAAGCAGATGATTTTCGACACAAAATGATAAGCAAAACTTTTGACATGCAGACACGGTCGAAGTCTAGACCCACTAATGTATCTAAACAACTATCAGTTAGACACACTAATGCAAGACCTGGTTCGCTAAGACCACTACTCTGATACCAACTGAAATTCCCTGTTCATATCGATTATAAACGATTCACAATATTTGATTACATCGCAAGGTACTTGACCTCTATATGATACATTTTACAAACAGTGCATTCGTTTTTAAAAGACAATCTTTCATCACTTTGAAAGTTGACAGCATGCATACCATTTCATAATATATCCAACTATAATTGACTTAGTAGTAATCTTGATGAACTCGACGACTCGAATGCAACGTCTTTTGAAATATGCCATGAATGACTCCAAGTAATATCTCTAAAATGAGCAAATGCACAGCGGAAGATTTCTTTCATACCTGAGAATAAACATGCTTTCAAGTGTCAACCAAAAGGCTGGTGAGTTCATAGGTTTATCTTAACCAATAAAATTCATCATTTTAATAGACCACAAGATTTAATATTCCCATTTCCCATAAACATCATGCATAAAATTCATTCATATGGATTGAACACCTGGTAATCGACCTTAACAAGTTACATATAGAATATCCTCATCATTCCGGGACAACTTCGGACATGATAAATTTGCCATCATTCCGGGAAAACTTCGGACATGATAAATTCAACATCATTCCGGGAAAACTTCGGACATGATAAATTCGCCATCATTCCAGGAAACTTCGGACATGATAAATTCAACATCATTCCGGGAAAACTTCGGACATGATAAAATCAACATCATTCCGGGAAAACTTCGGACATGATAAAAAAAGGGCATATTCGATATCGATAATTCAACTATAGAATGTAGTTTCGATTAATTGTGTCTATTTCGTAAAACAGTTATAAAAGTAGCTCATGTATTCTCAGTTCAAAAATATATCTCTAAAGCATTTAATAAAGCAGTTGTAAAAATAGCGCATGTATTCTCAGTTCCAAAAATATAAAGAGCAAAAGGGAATCAAATGAACTCACATAATGTATTTTGTAGTAAAAATACATATGACGATATTGAACAATGCAAGGATGAACTCAGATTCACGAACCTATATCAATACTATATATATTAACACATATAATTGTAATCGAACAGATTTATATATTATTATTAGTTATGTTACATGTATTAAATATAGTTATTTATAGATAAAAATATTTGTTTGTTATAATAATAATATAGTAATGATAATAATAATAAAATTAATAATTTTATTAAATTTGTAACTTAATTGTTACTATAATAATATTTGTATCTATAATCATAATAATAATAAGAATGTTACTAATATTAAAAATGAAAATAATGATAATAATAATAATAATGTAAAAATAATAATATAAATGTTAAAAATAATAATAATATGGATAATAAATTAATAATGATAACAATAATGATAATTCTAATAATAATGATAATGATACTTAATAATAATAATAATAATAATAATAATAATAATAATAATAATAATAATAATAATAATAATAATAATAATAATAATAATAATAATAATAATAATAATAATAAAGAGTAATAGTAAACTACCTCAAGGAAGTATTCTAAAAGAAATGCCCAAATCCGGGTTTGAACCCGCGACCTCTCATTCCCTAACACGTGCCTAACAATTCGTCTAGTCGTTACTTTCTTCATAATCTATTTTATCATCTTCCTTCATCATCGTTTAAACTATCTTTATCATGTTAATCACTCCGTCACCTAATTATCATCTATATCATCTATATCATTGAACATCACGGTATCATCATCATATAATCTTATCATTACCGCTACCTCATCTCATCAATAAACTTCTCGTGCCAAAAATAAAACACAAGTCCAACTAAAGGCACAGCCCAATTGTTACTGCAAGATCACGAAGCCCAATCTGAAACTATAAAAGCTTCGGCCCAATAGCACAAACAACACCCACGGCCCAAGAGTATTTGAATTTGTTGGCTTTTTAGACTAACATAACTGCATCGACTTTCGATACCTCTATCCCATATTATATATAAAAAAAAATATCGCTCCTCTTGTCCGCCACCTGACATTCCTAATTATAATATGCTCCACAAAAATATACAACGTCCCCTTTTAATTTGACCCATTTTGGTCGGCCCACACACCATTAAACAAACCCATGGTATAGAATCTTAGAACAGGAATCAATATATTAGGAAATAGAAATCGAAGGAATGAAGCAAGGTAATATACGATTTCTTTACTCAACAAATGGGGTTACTTTATGGGATTCATGATGGCCACGAAGGGAAAGAAAAAGGAACCGTATCATATAATTTTAAAGTCACTAATTAGTATTAGAAACACAAGTTGCACTAGTGGATATTTGAAGTGGGGTTATGGATTTATTCGAACGTGTAGGATTGGAAACAAAATAAGCGGTCACCTAGTCACCCTCATGCTATCACCTTCATTCTTTCTTTTTCCTTTATATCGTAATCGATCACCATTCATAATTGATTCGAAATTTGTCTTTTACAATTCATTATTTTATGTAGTTATTAGAAAAGGGACCGCACTTCATATAACTCCAATCAATTTGTCTCTTCAAGTGGGTCGAGTGGGTGACTTTCAGTCCAAAAGAAAACAACAAGCTTATGTATAATTGATTAAAGAAGGTAAACTTGGTAATGAGAACAATCTTCTGTCTTTGGAGTATTCGTTCAAGAGAAAAATAAATAAGCAGTAGGAGTAAAGGTTTTCGATGGTTATAGCTTTCATGGTGATTACTTGGGTTTGAAATAGACAGAAAACACACACACACACACACACACAAAAATAGTAGCTTAGCAGTAGCGATTAATAAGGGTTACGGTTGGCGGTTGGTGGTGATTTTCGATATAAAAAAAAATAAAACAAGGTAATAGCAGCTGCAGGTAGAAGAAACATGGAAACAGGAACTCGAAAGGTAGCTATTTATAATCAGGTTTGAGCATGGATGTACGAAGGAAACAAGAAGTAACAGTTGCGATTAACATGAGGTTCGAGTACTATGTGCTGTAAGGTGGTGTGCCAAAAGTGGTGGTTTTGTATATGGAATTCAACAGAAAGAAATAAAGCAACGTGAAAATGGTTTTAAATGAAGATGATTTCAAGTGGTTTCGTTTTAAGAGGTCATCGTTTTTGAAGTGGTGATGGAGAGTGGTTTTGAAATTCACTTAGAAACAGAACAACAAATATGATTGATGGTTAACTAATGGGAATGGAAATGGTGTTCGGTTGTTTTACGGAAGAGAGAAAAATGAATCATAATAAGGAAGTGTTTGAGTTATGCTGTAACAGAATTGATTGTTTGTTGTATAGATTGGATGCATTCGACAAGAGGAATCAATCCGGACAGAAATATATAGAAAATATATAAAAGTTGAATGAGACTCCTAACTGAATTTGTCTCTGTAATACGAATTGATATCAATGGTTGTATTGTAGTGTGATCATGGACAATGTGATTGTTTTGTAATCCAATTCAATTCAATAGGTTATATTCGATCGTACAAGAAAATAAATATAAAAATAAAAGACGATGTCACTTGCTAACAGAATTTGGATTCTTTCAAGTGATTGAATCCATGATTGATAATAATTGGAGACAGAAAAATCAACTAGTCTACAGGCTGAAAACGATTTACAATTAAATACCAATTGTCTGTATTTATATATATATATAATAAACTGTATTTACGTATATATATATATATATATATATATATATATATATATATATATATATAATAGTATAAGTATTTGTATAATATAACTGTATTTTGTATACATATATGTATTTATATATAACTGAATTTGTATAGCTGTATAACAAATATATCTATATCTGTATATTAAATATATGAAGAAAACATAATTATGTTAATTATACATGCTTTAGTTTTTAATATTAATTTTATTAATAATAGTGAAACTAATAATAATAATAATAATTCTATTTATATTAATAGTAATAATTAATAACAATAATAATAGTAATAATTATTAATAAAAATAATGTTAATAATGATTATGTTGACAATAAATAATAATAATGATAATAATTATAAAATTTATAACAATAATATTATTAATAATTAATAATAATAATAATAATAATAATAATAATAATAATAATAATAATAATAATAATTATTATTATTATTATAATGATACTAATATTATTAATGATAATAATAATATTAGTAATAATAATGCTACAACAAATTATATTTCGAATTATTATTTATATATACATACACACATATCTATTTACAATTAATTGTTCGTGAATCGTCGAGAATAGTCGAAGGTCAATTGAATATATGAAAACAGTTCAAAATTTTTGAGACTCAACACACAGACTCTGCTTATCTTGTCGAAATCATATAGAGATTTAAGTTTAAATTTGATCGGAAATTTTCGGGTCATCACACCGATAGGTCCTTCACCTTCGATAAGTGTTGGTTTGATAGCTTCAAGTTGAGCTTCACAGATTCGTGATATAAGATTTGATTTGATTTTCAGGTTTAAAGCACGAACACGTTTAACATCGTCTTTTCGACTAAGGGCATCGGCAACTACATTCGCCTTGCCGGGATGATATTTCAGCTCACAGTGATAATCGTTCAATAACTCGAGCCATCGGCTTTGCCTCATATTCAGCTATTTCTGATCAAAGATATGTCGAAGACTTTTATGGTCAGTGTACACCGTAAAATGGGTACCATATAGATAATGTCTCCATATCTTTAATGCGAATACCACGGCACCTAACTCAAGGTCGTGTGTGGTATAGTTCTCCTCGTGTTTCTTCAACTGTCTAGATGCATAGGCAATAACCTTTTCACGTTGCATTAAAACACAACCAAAGCCTTGCTTTGAGGCATCACAGTAAACAACAAAGTCATCAGTACCTTCAGGTAAAGAGAGAATCGGGGCTGTGGTCAATTTCTCCTTCAGAATCTTGAAAGCAGAATCCTGTTCTTCGGACCACTAAAACTTCTTCCCTTTGTGAGTTAACTTCGTAAGAGGTTTAGCAAGGAGGGAAAAATCTTTTATGAACCTTCGATAATAACCGGCAAGTCCCAACAATTAACGAATATGCTTCGCAGTCTTTGGTATCTCCCAGTTCTGAACATGTATTCCTTTACTATCAATAACATGTCTGAGGAATTGTACAGTTTTGAGCCAAAACTCGCACTTAGAAAATTTAGTGTAGAATTGTTCCTTCCGTAAGAGTTCAAGAATCATGCACAAATGCTGCTCATGTTCTTTCTCACTCTTGAAGTAGATCAAGATGTCGTCAATGAACACAATGACAAATTTGTCAAGATACGGCTTGCAAACACAATTCATAAGATCCATGAATACGGCAGGAGCGTTAGTTAAGCCAAAAGGCATAACACAAAATTCATAGTGCCCATAACGTGTGCGGAAAGCAGTCTTAGGAATATTGGATTCCTTGACTTTGAGTTGGTGATAACCGAACCTCAAATCAATCTTTGAATAAACACTTGACCCTTGAAGTTGGTCGAATAGATCATCAATACGTGGCAACGGATAACGGTTCTTGATAGTAAGCTTGTTGAGTTCGCGGTAATCAATGCACATCCTCAACGTACCACCTTTCTTCTTAACGAATAGAATAGGAGCTCCCCATGGGGACTAGCTTGGACGAATGAAACCTTTATCCAATTGTTCTTGGAGTTGGTTGGATAATTCCTTCATTTTAGAAGGTGCTAAACGGTATGGTGCTTTAGCAATAGGGGCAGCACCGGGAGCTAAATCAATTTGAAATTCAACTTGTCGAGGAGGTGGAAGACCAGGAAGATCTTCAGAAAACACATCGGGAAAGTCTTTAACCACTGGTACGTCTTCAATACACTTCTATTTTGTTTCAATCAACTTAACGTGGGCTAGAATAGCTGGATAACCTTTCATAAGGTATTTGCGGGTTTTAATACAGGAGATAATGTTGAGATTAGAACCACTCTTGTCGCCTTGAATAACTAGAGTCTCTCCATTTCCCAACGGAATGTTAACGATTTTATCAAAACATAAAATTGCAGCATGTAATGGACGTAACCAATCCATTCCAACTACGACATCAAAGCTTCCGAGCTCGACCGGCAAAAGGTCTATCTTAAATTCATTATTAGCTAAGATTAGGTTGCAGTTTTTATAGATTTTATTGACTTTCATGATCTTTCCATTGGATACTTCTACTAATCGTTTAGTTTCTAAGGGTTGAGGCTTTTCAGTAAATAGGGTACAAAACTCACTAGACACGTAACTTTTTTCGGCCCCCGTATCGAATAAAATAGTTGCATAACAATTATTGACAAGATACGTACCCGTGATGACCTCATCTTTATCTCGGGCTTCAGCAGCAGTAAGAACAAACGCACGACCCTTTGCAGCAGTAGTATTAGCTCCAGTAGTGGGATTATCTTTCTTCTTAGGAAAATTTGGACTAATGTGTCCCTTTTCTCCACAGGTGTAGCAAGTAGGAGGAGCTTTAGCAGGAACAATAGCTTTATCCTTTGGAGGAGTCTTGTAGTGACCCGAACTTTTCCATGTTTATATAGATATAATGAAATTGTTATTTACATGATTAAGTGTTTCCAACATATTAAGCAATCAAACTTGTTAAGACGTGATTAATTGAAATAGGTTTCATATAGACAATTGACCACCCAAGTTGACCGGTGATTCACGAACGTTAAAACTTGTAAAAACTATATGATGTCATATATATGGATATATATATATATATATATATATATATATATATATATATATATATATATATATATATATATATATATATATATATATATATATATATATATATATATATATATATATATAGTTAACATGATATTATTATGAGTAAACATATCATTAAGTATATTAACAATGAATCACATATGTAAAAACAAGACTACTAACTTAATGATTTCGAAACGAGACATATATGTAACGATTATCGTTGTAACAACATTTAACTATATATATATATATCATACTATGATATATTAATATATCAAAATATCATGATAATGTAATTATTTAATATCTCATTTGATATAATAAATAATGGGTTAACAACATTTAACAAGATCGTTAACTTAAAAGTTTCAAAACAACATTTACATGTAACGACTAATGATGACTTAACGACTCAGTTAAAATGTATTTACATGTAGAGTTTTAATATGTATTCAAACACTTTTGAAAGACTTCAAGACACTTATCAAAGTACTTCTACTTAACAAAAATGCTTACAATTACATCCTCATTCATTTTCATCAACAATTCTACTCGTATGCACTCGTATTTGTACTCGTACAATACACAGCTTCTAAATGTATTTACTATTGGTATATACACTCCAATGATCAGCTCTTAGCAGCCCATGTGAGTCACCTAACCATGTAGGAACCATCATTTAACATCTAGCATGATATATCTCACAAAATTACAAACTAATGGAGCCTATATGGACACTACACCTTCACGTGAATTAGAGAGCTCACAAACACATTCACTTTGCAATTTTCTTGAATCAGATTACTCTCTCTCAAGTGTTCTTCCTTTGTTCTAAGTGTTCTTCATTATCTTCAACAAAATCTAGCTCAATCTAGTTCATAAATCCATACATAAACCAAGTTATAAAACAACTACTCAAGAACACACCAAAACAACACTTCCAAGTTTGCTAGCTTACTTCCAATCTTGCAAATCCACTTTGAGTGATCATCCAACCTTAAGAAATCTTTCTTATTTATAGTAAGATATCTTTCTAATACTAGGTTTTACTCATATTCAAACTTTGATTCAATTTCTATAACTTTAACAATCTTATTTCGACTGGAAATCTTACTTGAACTTGTTTTCGTGTCATGATTTTGCTTCAAGAACTTTCAAGCCATCCAAGGATCCTTTGAAGCTAGATCTATTTTTCACATTTCCAGTAGGTTTATCCATAAAACCTGAGGTAGTAATGATGTTCATAACATCATTCGATTCGTATATATAAAACTACCTTATTCGAAGGTTTAAACTTGTAATCACTAGAACATAGTTTAGTTAATTCTAAACTTGTTCGCAAACAAAAGTTAATCCTTCTAACTTGACTTTTAAAATCAACTATACACATGTTCTATATCTATATGATATGCTAAGTTAATGATTTAAAACCTGAAAACACGAAAAACACCGTAAAAGCGGATATATGCCGTCGTAGTAACACCGCGGACTGTTTTGGGTTAGTTAATTAAAAACTATGATAAACTTTGATTTAAAAGTTGTTCTTCTGGGAAAATGATTTTTCTTATGAACATGAAACTATATCCAAAAATCATGGTTAAACTCAAAGTGGAAGTATGTTTTCAAAAATGGTCATCTAGACGTCGTTTTTTCGACTGAAATGACTACCTTTACAAAAACGACTTGTAATCTGTATTTTCGAGTATAAGCTTATACTTTTTCTATTTAGATTCATAAACTTAAGTTCAATATGAAACCATAGCAACTTGAATTACTCAAAACGGATTTAAAACGAAGAAGTTATGGGTAAAACAAGATTGAATAATTTTTCTTGTTGTAGCTACGTGAAAATTGGTAACAAATCTATATTAATCATATTCTAGCTAACTCATATTGTATTATACATGTATTCTAATATATTATGTAATCTTGGGATACCATAGAAACGAATACAATATTTTGACATATCATATCGACCCATATATATATATATATATATATATATATATATATATATGTATATATATATATATATATTTTGGAACAACCATAGACACTCTATATGCAGTAATGTTGGAGTTAGCTATACAGGGTTGAGGTTGATTCCAAAATATTATATATACTTTGAGTTGTGATCTAGCCTGAGAATTGTATACACGAGGTCGTGGATTGATTCGAGATAATATATATTGCTTTATTTCTGTACATCTAACTGTGGACAACTAGTTGTAGGTTACTAACGAGGACATCTGAATTAATAAACTTAAAACATTAAAACATATTAAAAATGTTGCAAATATATTTTGAACATACTTTGATATATATGTACATATTTGTTATAGGTTCGTGAATCGACCAGTGGCCAAGTCTTACTTCCCGACGAAGTAAAAATATGTGAAAGTGAGTTATAGTCCCACTTTTAAAAATATAATATTTTGGGATGAGAATACATGCAAGTTTATAAATGTTTTACGAAATAGACACAAGTAAATGAAACTACATTATATGGGTGAATGATCGAAGCCGAATATGCCCCTTTTTAGCTTGGTAGCCTAAGAATTTGGGAACAGACCCCCAAATTGACGCGAATCCTAAAAATAGATCTATTGGGCCCAACAAGCCCCATTCTGGAATTTGGAATGCTTTAGTACTTCGAAATTATCATGTCCGATGGGTGTCCCGGAATGATGGGGATATTCTATATGCATCTTGTTAATGTTGATTACCAAGTGTTCACCATATGAATAATTTTTATCTCTATGAATAGGATGTATATTGAAATATGAAATCTTGTAGTCTATTATTATGATTTTATAATATATAGATTAAACCTATAACTCACCAACATTTTTGTTGACATTTTAAGCATGTTTATTCTCAGGTGATTATTAAGAGCTTCCGCTGTTGCATACTAAAATAAGGACAAGATTTGGAGTCCATGCTTGTATGATATTGTGTAAAAACTGCATTCAAGAAACTTATTTTTGATGTAATATATTCTTATTGTAAACCATTATGTAATGGTTGTGTGTAAATGGTATATTTTAGATTATCGTTATTTGATAATCTACGTAATGCTTTTTAAACCTTTATCGATAAAATAAAGGTTATGGTTGTTTTAAAAATGAATGCAGTCTTTGAAAAACGTCTCATATAGAGGTCAAAACCTCGCGACGAAATCAATTGATATGGAACGTTTATAATCAATATGAACGGGACATTTCAGTTGGTATCCGAGCGTTGGTCTTAGAGAACCAGAAATTTGCATTAGTGTGTCTTATGGAGTTTGTTAGGATACATTAGTGAGTCTGGACTTCGACTGTGTTTTCTTTAAAAATGATTGCTTAACACTTTTGTTGGAAACTATATATTATTAACATGTAATTATTCTGTGATATATTAACCTCTTAATATGGTTGATATTGTGTGATAGATGTCTACCACTAGTACAAATCCCATCGACTCACCTAATAATAATGAAGAGTCGAATATACTTTGGGAAGATTCACAAATTCCCGAAGAGGAACCGGAAGAGGAGGAACCGGAAGAGAAGAGGTTCTGGAGGAAGAAATATTGATACCTACAGTAAATCGATTAAATAAAAGAAAATCCTCAACCAACGGACCAAAGTTAAAAATGGTCAATGGTGTTTCCGCCGAGGAAGCAAATTATTGGGAAGATTACCAATTTTCCGATGAATCGGATCCCGATGAGGATTCCGATGATGTTTTAGAAATTACCTCGACCCAATTTAATAAAGAAAAAGAAAATAATAAAGGAAAAGGTATAAAAATAGAGAAACCTGTTTCTAACCTCGATGAACTTTATATGTATCGGAAAAATCCATATTTCCTAAATTGTAACAATAACCCGGGAACCTCTAAACCACCAGGTTTTTCTAAACCATTGTGGAAAACGATGGCTCGTATTAGAGGAACACCATATATCCCTAAGAAATTAGGAAAACAAACCAAGTCCGAAGAAGAAGAAACCAGTGATTGAGATTAGAGGGTTGTAATCATGTTGTGTATTATATGTATTGTAGTGTGCTTGTACTTTTATGTTCTATGTAAAAATTGCTTGTATTGTTTGTTAATTATCTTTTACGAATCTAATCCTTGTCTATTTTACAGTATAAAAACAAAATGGACGTTAAGGGTAGAAAACCGAATATTTTAGAAGACCTACCAGAGGATATGATTGAGAAAATATTGTCTAGAGTCGGTCAGAATTCATCAGCACAATTAGTTATGGCGAAATTAACTTGTCAAACATTTTAAAGACTTTCCAGAAATGCCTTAGTTTATAAAAGGCTTTCCTTTGATAGGTGGGGTATATCACATTAGTGAGACCGTAAGTTACGCCGTGTTTTCTTTAAAGCGTTAAATGCGGGGAACCCAAATGCAATTTTACGTTACGGGTTAAGAACCTATTTTGACTCAACATATCCCAACATAGGATTTCGTGAATTAGAAAGAGCTTCTAACATGCAACATAAAGAAGCATGTTATACTTATGGGTTAGTGATGTTCGCTTCTTACAAAAGTAAGAAAAGAACATCGGGTTACAACTTTTAAATAAAAC
The DNA here is from genome assembly GCF_046630445.1 of Rutidosis leptorrhynchoides. Taxonomy (NCBI): domain Eukaryota; kingdom Viridiplantae; phylum Streptophyta; class Magnoliopsida; order Asterales; family Asteraceae; genus Rutidosis; species Rutidosis leptorrhynchoides. The sequence goes on from NC_092336.1 coordinate 165,544,588, forward strand.
CTTCCCACAAGTGACGGATTCAGTAGTTGGGGTGAGAAACAAGGTTTTTAGATTATTACGGGGCTGTTGGACATTACGAAACCCTCGTCCTTTTGATGACATTACAACATGCTGCCTAGCCAATGGTCATAACGGTTACTTTCCACAAGACCAAGGATGGGAAGTCGTCTTAGTAAAACCAAAATGCATGACTTGTTTCTGGACATATGAATTACGTGTCTTTATTTATTTTGTTGAACAACTTACGTATTAACTAGAATTGCCCTTATAGCTGCCGGGTAGCAAAGTTATTATGTGCTATATTTCATCCTATATGTATAATAGCGGAATTGTAAGTTTGTAATATTTTGTATAAAGTTTGAACGCGAAATATTATTGTAATAAGTTTTTCATATAGAAACGTAGTAGTTGAGTTATATAGTAGCTAGTAAGTATGAACTTAACAGGTAGGTACTACCCGAATTAAAACTATAAAATGCTAATATGAAGAAAAAGCTTTTATAAATAAGTTCATATAATGCTACGAAATACTATTGACTACTCTTAAATTCTATATGATTAACTCAATTCTTTTGGCTATTTTTGAAGGAAATGGCACCGGCGACTCTTCAGAATTTGAACATGAGCGAGGAAGACTTCCGTGTTTTCCTTGCAGCAAACATAGTCACAGTACAGGTTGCAATGCAAAATAACAATAACTCTGGTTCTAGCAGTGGAACTAATTTCACAAGAAATCGTGTAGGATGCTCCTACAAAGAATTCACTGCCTGCAAACCTTTGGAATTTGATGGAACCGAAGGACCAATTGGATTGAAACGGTAGACCGAGAAGGTCGAATCGGTGTTTGCCATAAGTAAGTGTACTGAAGAGGACAAAGTTAAGTACGCTACGCATACCTTCACAGGTACTGCGTTAACGTGGTGGAACACCTATCTTGAACATGTAGGACAAAATGCTGCTTACGCACTACCGTGGTCGGCATTCAAGCAATTGATGAACGAACAGTACCGTCCTAGAAACGAAGTCAATAAGATCAAGGTAGAACTTAGAGAGTTACGAACACAAGAGTTCGACATTACCACATATGAACGACGATTCACAGAGTTGTGCCTATTGTGTCCGGGAGCGTTCGAAGATGAAGAAGAGAAGATCGACGCGTTTGTAAAAGGGTTACCAGTAAGGATTCAAGAAGATGTGAGTTCACACGAGCCCGCTTCCATACAAAAGGCAAGTCGAATGGCTCATAAACTCATAAATCAGATTGAGGAAAGAATTAAAGAGCAGGCAGCCGAAGAAGCCAACACGAAACAACTCAAGAGAAAGTGAGAGGAAAACGGTGACAAGAATCACCAGTACAACAACAATAACAATTACAACCACAATCGCAACAACTATCCCAACAACCGCAACAACAATTGCAACAATAACCGCAATCCTAACAATAACTACAGCAAATGTCCCAACAACAATAACAACTACAACAACTTTTCCAACAACAATCCCAACAACAACCTCAATAACAACAATGGCAACAAAAACCAAAAATGCCAAAGGTGTGAAGAGTACCACCAGAATGAGTTATGCACAACATTTTGCACCAAGTGTAAAAGAACTGGCCATGGTGCGAAAAAGTGTGAGGTCTACGGACCAAAGTTTAATAGAACTAAAGGGACAAATAGTATCGAAACAAGTAATGCCGCCTTTGTTAGTTATGGATGTGAAAAAACGGGCCACATTAGAAGTAATTGCCTGAATCAGGGGAATACTAATGGGCAGGGCCGCGGATGAGTTTTCAATATTAATATGGCAGAAGCGCAGGAAGACCCGAAGCTTGTTACGGGTACGTTTCTTATTGACAATAAATCTTCTTATGTTTTATTTGATTCGGGTGCGGATAGAAGCTATATGAGTAGAGATTTTTGTGCTAAATTAAGTTGCCCATTGACGCCTTTGGATAGTAAATTTTTACTCGAATTAGTAAACGGTAAATTAATTTCAGCAGATAATATATGTCGGGATAGAGAAATTAAAATGGGGGATGAAACGTTTAAAATTGATTTAATACCAGTCGAGTTAGGGAGTTTTGATGCACTAATTGGCATGGACTGGTTGAAAAAGGTGAGAGCAGAGGTCGTTTGTTACAAAAATGCGATTCGCATTATGCGTGAAAAAGGAAAACCTTTAATGGTGTACAGAGAAAAGAACAACGCAAAATTAAATCTTATTAGTAGTTTGAAGGCGCAAAAACTAATAAGAAAAGGTTGTTACGTCATTCTAGTACACATCAAGGAAGTTAAATCTGAAGAAAAGAACATCAGTGATGTTCCCGTCGCAAAAGAATTTCCCGATGTATTTCCAAAAGAATTACCGGGATTACCCCACATCGATCCGTTGAATTTCAAATAGACCTTGTACCAGGAGCTGCACCAATAGCTCGTGCTCCATACAGACTCGCACCCAGCGAAATGAAAGAATTACAAAGTCAATTATAGGAACTTTTAGAGCGTGGTTTCATTCGACCAAGTACATCATCATGGGGAGCTCCTGTTCTGTTTGTCAAGAAGAAAGATGATACATTCAGGTTGTGTATTGACTACCGAGATTTGAACAAACTTACCATCAAGAACCGTTACCCATTACCGAGAATCGACGACTTATTTGATCAACTACAAGGCTCGTCGATTTATTCGAAGATTGATTTACGTTCTGGTTATCACCAAATGCGGGAGAAGGAGGATGACATTCCGAAGACTACTTTTAGGACGCATTACGGTCATTACGAGTTTATGGTTATGCCGTTTGGATTGACTAACGCACCAGCTGTGTTCATGGACATCATGAACCGAGTGTGTGGGCCATATCTTGACAAGTTTGTCATTGTTTTCATCGATGACATACTTATTTACTCGAAGAATGATCAAGAGCACGAAGAACATTTGAGAAAAGTGCTAGAGTTGCTAAGAAAAGAAAAACTGTGCGCTAAGTTTTCAAAGTGTGCATTTTGGTTAGAAGAAGTTCAATTCCTTGGTCACATAGTGAACAAAGAAGGTATTCAGGTGGATCCAGCAAAGATTGAGACCGATAAAAAGTGAAAAACCCCGAAAACTCTGAAGCATATACGCCAATTTTTAGGACTAGCTGGTTACTACAGAAGGTTCATCCAAGATTTTTCCAGAATAGTAAAACCCTTGACTGCATTAACGCATAAAGGGAGGAAATTTGAATGGAAGGATGAACAAGAGAAAGCGTTTCAATTATTAAAGAAAAAGTTAACTACGGCACCTATATTGTCATTACCTGAAGGGAATGATGATTTTCTGATATATTGTGACGCCTCAAAGCAAGGTCTCGGTTGTGTATTAATGCAACGAACATAGGTAATTGCTTATGCGTCTAGACAATTGAAGATTCACGAACAGAATTATACGACGCATGATTTAGAATTAGGCGCGGTTATTTTTGCATTAAAGACTTAGAGGCACTACTTATATGGGGTCAAAAGTATTATATATACCGACCACAAAAGTCTTCAACACATATTTAATCAGAAACAACTGAACATGAGGCAGTGCAGGTGGATTGAATTGTTGAATGATTACGACTTTGAGATTCATTACCACCCAGGGAAGGCAAATGTGGTAGCCGACGCCTTGAGTAGAAAGGATAGAGAACCCATTCGAGTAAAATCTATGAATATAATGATTCACAATAACCTTACTACTCAAATAAAGGAGGCGCAACAAGGAGTTTTAAAAGAGGAAAATTTAAAGAATGAAATACCCAAAGGATCGGAGAAGCATCTTAATATTCGGGAAGACGGAACCCGGTATAGGGCTGAAAGAATTTGGGTACCAAAATTTGGAGATATGAGAGAAATGGTACTTAGAGAAGCTCATAAAACCATATACTCAATACATCCTAGAACGGGGAAGATGTACAAGGATCTCAAGAAATATTTTTGGTGGCCAGGTATGAAAGCCGATGTTGCTAAATACGTAGGGGAATGTTTGACGTGTTCTAAGGTCAAAGCGGAGCATCAGAAACCATCAGGTCTACTTCAACAACCCGAAATCCAGGAATGAAAATGGGAAAACATTACCATGAATTTCATCACTAAATTGCCAAGGACTGCAAGTGGTTTTGATACTATTTGGGTAATAGTTGATCGTCTCACCAAATTAGCACACTTCCTACCAATAAGAGAAGATGACAAGATGGAGAAGTTAGCACGACTGTATTTGAAGGAAGTCATCTCCAGACATGGAATACCAATCTCTATTATCTCTGATAGGGATAGCAGATTTATTTCAAGATTTTGGCAGACATTACAGCAGGCATTAGGAACTCGTCTAGACATGAGTACTGCTTATCATCCACAAACTGATGGGCAGAGTGAAAGGACGATATAAACACTTGAAGACATGCTACGAGCATGTGTTATTGATTTCGGAAACAGTTGGGATCGACACCTTCCGTTAGCAGAATTTTCTTACAACAACAACTACCATTCAAGCATTGAGATGGCGCCGTTTGAAGCACTTTATGGTAGAAAGTGCAGGTCTCCGATTTGTTGGAGTGAAGTGGGGGATAGACAGATTATGGGTCCGGAGATAATACAAGAAACTATCGAGAAGATCATCCAAATTCAACAACGGTTGAAAACCGCCCAAAGTCGACAAAAGAGCTACGCTGACATTAAAAGAAAAGATATAGAATTTGAAATTGGAGAGATGGTCATGCTTAAAGTTGCACCTTGGAAAGGCGTTGTTATATTTGGTAAACGAGGGAAATTAAATCCAAGGTATATTGGACCATTCAAGATTATTGATCGTGTCGAACCAGTAGCTTACCGACTTGAGTTACCTCAACAACTCGTGGCTGTACATAACACTTTCCACGTCTCGAATTTGAAGAAATGTTTTGCTAAAGAAGATCTCACTATTCCGTTAGACGAAATCCAAATCAACAAAAAACTTCAATTCATCGAAGAACCCGTCAAAATAATGGATCGTGAGGTTAAAAGACTTAAGCAAAACAAAATACCAATTGTTAAGGTTCGATGGAATGCTTGTAGAGGACCCGAGTTCACCTGGGAATGAGAAGATCAGATGAAGAAGAAGTACCCACACTTATTTCCAGAAGATACGTCAACACCTCCAAATGCTTAAAATTTCGGGACGAAATTTATTTAACGGGTAGGTACTGTAGTGACCCGAACTTTTCCATGTTTATATAGATATAATGAAATTGTTATTTACATAATTAAGTGTTTCCAACATGTTAAGCAATCAAACTTGTTAAGACATGATTAATTGAAATAGGTTTCATATAGACAATTGACCACCCAAGTTGACCGGTGATTCACGAACGTTAAAACTTGTAAAAACTATATGATATCATATATATGGATATATATATATATATATATATATATATATATATATATATATATATATATATATATATATATATATATATAGTTAACATGATATTATGATGAGTAAACATATCATTAAGTATATTAACAATGAACCACATATGTAAAAACAAGACTACTAACTTAATGATTTCGAAACGAGACATATATGTAACGATTATCGTTGTAACAACATTTAACTATATATATATATATATCATACTATGATATATTAATATATCATAATATCATGATAATGTAATAATTTAATATCTCATTTGATATAATAAACAATGGGTTAACAACATTTAACAAGATCGTTAACTTAAAGGTTTCAAAACAACATTTACATGTAACGACTAACGATGACTTAACGACTCAGTTAAAATGTATTTACATGTAGTGTTTTAATATGTATTCATACACTTTTGATAGATTTCAAGACACTTATCAAAGTACTTCTACTTAACAAAAATGCTCACAATTACATCCTCATTCATTTTCATCAACAATTCTACTCGTATGCACTCGTATTTGTACTCGTACAATACACAGCTTCTAAATATATTTACTATTGGTATATACACTCCAATGATTAGCTCTTAGCAGCCCATGTGAGTCACCTAACTATGTGGGAACCATCATTTAACATCTAGCGTGAAATATCTCACAAAATTACAAACTAATGGAGCCTATATGGACACTACACCTTCACGTGAATTAGAGAGCTCACAAACACATTCACTTTGAAATTTTCTTGAATCAAATTACTCTCTCTCAAGTGTTCTTCCTTTGTTCTAAGTGTTCTTCATCATCTTCAATAAAATCTAGCTCAATCTAGTTCATAAATCCATACATAAATCAAGTTATAAAACAACTACTCAAGAACACACCAACAACACTTCCAAGTTTGCTAGCTTAGTTCCAATCTTGCAAATCCACTTTGAGTGATCATCTAACCTCAAGAAATCTTTCTTATTTACAGTAAGATATCTTTCTAATACAAGGTAATACTCATATGCAAACTTTGATTCAATTTCTATAACTTTAACAATCTTATTTCGAGTGGAAATCTTACTTGAACTTATTTTCGTGTCATGATTTTTCTTCAAGAACTTTCAAGCCATCCAAGGATCCTTTGAAGGTAGATCTATTTTTCTCATTTTCAGTTGGTTTATCCACAAAACCTGAGGTAGTAATAATGTTCATAATATCATTCGATTCGTATATATAAAACTACCTTATTCGAAGATTTAAACTTGTAATCACTAGAACATAGTTTAGTTAATTCTAAACTTGTTCGCAAACAAAAGTTAATCCTTCTAACTTGACTTTTAAAATCAACTAGACACATGTTCTATATCTATATGATATGCTAACTTAATGATTTAAAACCTGAAAACACGAAAAACACCGTAAAACCGGATATACGCCGTCGTAGTAACACCGCGGGCTATTTTGGGTTAGTTAATTAAAAACTATGATAAACTTTGATTTAAAAGTTGTTATTCTGGGAAAATGATTTTTCTTATAAACATAAAACTATATCCAAAAATCATGGTTAAACTCAAAGTGGAAGTATGTTTTCCAAAATGATCATCTAGACGTCGTTTTTTCGATTGAAATGACTACCTTTACAAAAACGACTTGTAATTTGTATTTTTGACTATAAACTTATACTTTTTCTATTTAGATTCATAAACTTAAGTTCAATATGAAACCATAGCAACTTGAATCACTCAAAACGGATTTAAAACGAAGAAGTTATGGGTAAAACAAGATTGGATAATTTTTCTTGTTGTAGCTACGTGAAAATTGGTAACAAATCTATATTAATCATATCCTAGCTAACTCATATTGTATTATACATGTATTCTAATATATTATGTAATCTTGGGATACCATAGACACTAATACAATGTTTTGACATATCATATCGACCCATCTATATATATATTTCGTAACAACCATAGACACTCTATATGCAGTAATGTTGGAGTTAGCTATACAGGGTAGAGGTTGATTCCAAAATATTATATATACTTTGAGTTGTGATCTAGCCTGAGGCTTGTGTACACGAGGTCGTGGATTGATTCGAGATAATATATATTGCTTTATTTCTGTACATCTAACTGTGGACAACTAGTTGTAGGTTACTAACGAGGACAGCTGACTTAATAAACTTAAAACATTAAAACGTATTAAAAATGTTTTAAATATATTTTGAACATACTTTGATATATATGTACATATTTGTTATAGGTTCGTGAATCGACCAGTGGCCAAGTCTTACTTCCCGATGAAGTAAAAATCTGTGAAAGTGAGTTATAGTCCCATTTTTAAAAATCTAATATTTTGGGATGAGAATACATGCAAGTTTATAAATGTTTTACGAAATAGACACAAGTAAATGAAACTACATTATATGGGTGAATGATCGAAGCCGAATATGCCCCTTTTTAGCTTGGTAGCCTAAGAATTTGGGAACAGACCCCCAAATTGACGCGAATCCTAAAGATAGATCTATCGGGCCCAACAAGCCCCATTCTGGAATTTGGAATGCTTTAGTACTTCGAAAGTATCATGTCCGATGGGTGTCCCGGAATGATGGGGATATTCTATATGCATCTTGTTAATGTCGGTTACCAAGTGTTCACCATATGAATGATTTTTATCTCTATGAATGGGATGTATATTGAAATATGAAATATTGTGGTCTATTATTATGATTTGATAATATATAGGTTATACCTATAACTCACCAACATTTTTGTTGACGTTTTAAGCATGTTTATTCTCAGGTGATTATTAAGAGATTCCTCTGTTGCATACTAAAATAAGGACAAGATTTGGAGTCCATGCTTGTATGATATTGTGTAAAAACTGCATTCAAGAAACTTATTTTTGATGTAATATATTCTTATTGTAAACCATTATGTAATGGTCGTGTGTAAATGGTATATTTTAGATTATCGTTATTTGATAATCTACGTAATGCTTTTTAAACCTTTATCGATAAAATAAAGGTTATGGTTGTTTTAAAAATGAATGCAGTATTTGAAAAACGTCTCATATAGAGGTCAAAACCTCGCGACGAAATCAATTAATATGGAACGTTTATAATCAATATGAACGAGACATTTCAAGTCTTACACGTCTTAGCAACGTGTCACACTTTCTTACACAACGTATAAGTAGCCGTACACCGCCCCGGGTGATGCCTTTCACAACGAATACAAAAAGGATAAGTGCCTTTATAATTTGTCCTTGTACTATCCGCCAGCTTCTTATTAACATTCTGAGTCGAACCTTGAGATGGCTCAAACTTCCTCTTACCTTCATTGCTCTTAGTGTCAACCTGCTTATTAGCCGACGCTCTTCTTCTCTTGGCCAACATCAGATTTTGCGCCATGAGAATCACAGCATCAAGAGTAACCTTCTCGACAGCAATAACATTCCCCTGAACATCCTCGGGGAGACCTTCAATATACCTTTCAATCCTTCTAGCTTCGGTAGGAAACATCTCGGGGCACAAAGTAGAAAGCTCGAGAAAATGATTGGTGTAGCTTTCTATATTGGTACCCTTCACCTTGAGTTCCCAGAGCTCGGCTTCAAGTTTCTGAACTTGGCTTCTCGGACAGAATGTATTAACCATCATACTTTTGAGTTCGTCTCATGGGATTGTATTAGCATTGTCAATTCCCACGGACTTAGCATAAGCAGTCCACCAAGTCAAAGCATTGTCAGCTAATGAGCTAGTGGCATATTTGACCCGATCGTCATCCCCGCAGTTGCAAATTGCGGAAGATGGACTCTAACTTCTCGAACCATCGAACTAGTTTGACAGCCTCTTCATTTCCCTTGAAAGTGGGAGGATGGTAGTTCGTAAAGTCCTTGTAAGAACAAGGTTTCGGTTGAGGATTAATATTATTAGCTTGAGCGTTGCCTTGGGCAGTAGCAAGCAACTGTTGGAATTGTTCAGTTGTCAATACGATGTTGTTTACAGTAGGTGCAGCTGGACGAACCATGATGTCACTACATAGAAGTGGATATAAGTTTGGTAAGGTGACAAGTTATAAGTTTGGGCATTTATAAGTATGAATAAAATAAAGCATTGATATCACATGATATTAATAGAACACTTTATATTATTAGAACGAGGCATTAAATAAGCCTTTTTAATACACGATTCGGGAATAGAAATAGTTTAAGACATAGCCTTTACATAGATAGAAAATTTGGAAAAAATAATCTAGGAAATATTAAGATTGAAGTAATCTTCATATTTCTTCTTCTCCTCCTCCACCTTCTTCATAAACTCATGAACTTTCTCGTTCCTCGCCTTTTGATTCTCATAGAGATACTCGAGGTTATCATAGAGGTTAGTAACGCGGATGTTGACTGCTTTGTTATCGTACCCCTTTAGAACAAGTTGCTTGTTGACTCGATTTCTTTCCATATCCAACCAGAAATCAACATTGAGCAAGCAATTGCTTTCCCCAACGGGTGTTACGTTCTTCCTCATACTTCACCAACTTTATCTCTTTCTTTAACTCCACATTCTCCTCCAAAAGTTTCTTGATTACCAGGTCTTTTTCATCCATTCGAGCTTCGATCCGTGTAACATGGTGAAGCAAACCATCGATGTTCTTCTCGGTAGTCGTTCGCAGATTCATGATTTCACACATGGCTTTATGGTTATCATAAGAAGGAGATCGAGTTCTTTTCTTAGACGGGCCATCTTCATTAAAATCAGCAGGGCGTTTCCCCTTGTCTTCTATTCTTGGGATCGGATAGTAGTCGGGAGACTTAGGTAAAGTATTCGGACTATAGTTTGGTGAGGGAGGAAAACCAAGACCATAAGGTGGGCTTTGGACTCGTCTCGAAGTTGAAGAGTATCCAACACCTACATCGTTGGTAGGTTGAAAGCGAGCCATTTCTTCAGAAGATTTGAAGAGATTCATTTTATTTGGTTGATTAACGCTTGAGCTTGACATCCTAACATTAGGAAAGAGACTTTGATTAGAATCTTTAAGTCAAGTTTATTAAAGCATAAGTGTTAAGATTATAAGGCAATCCTAAGTGCTTTAAAGTCTAAGGTAGGAAAGGTTATAGTTTCCTAGATTGCTAAGGCACCCTAGCTAGCAAGTAAGGCACACATAAAGATGCAATCCTGGTTCTCTATAACAGCCTGGTTTGCTCTGATACCAATCTATCACACCCCCAATTAGGGCCTGGATGAATGTGACATTAATATCAAACAAACCAACATATTATAATATACGAGAACAAAACTAAATGATAAGAACAAACTTTGTTGAGTACGCTGCGGAAAATGAATGTCGTTACAATAATGGAAATTACAATAAAGTAATTGTTTTAAATGCAAGAATAATAAATGCAATATCTCTTGATCCTAAGTCCAAGTAGCATCACATAAGCAGTAAGTAATTCAAGCTTAATCAATCGGCACCTGAGACAAAATGCTAAAGTGTCAACCAAAAAGGTTGAGTGAAGTTCATAGGTTTAACAAAAATATTTGACCGTTGTTTTAGACCACAAGATTTAGTTTATAAAGTTGATCTCGCAGGGATCAAAAAGTTATGCCAGTTCGTGATATTTAGACTAAACGTTCAAGTTTGCCCCAATGACAAGTTGTGTCTGTCCTTGTCGGTTTAATTTCATTATTAAGTAATACAATGACTTGGTCAAATTTATCGAGGACGTTACTCCCGATAGGCCTACCCCCAATAATTAAGCATGCATTCAACGAGCAATTAAAAATATCACTGTAGGGACTTAGTCGGACATATCCGGGTATAGCATAGTTTAACCGTTGGTACTTGTGTCTAAATTGTAAATAGTAAAAGTTTGGATGGATGAGCAAAAAGTCAACCTAATGACATTTAAGAGTAGTTAAGTGTTTTGCCCAAATTTAAGTTTAAGTATGCAAGTGTAATTCGTTTTACTAAGTTTCCATTCCTAGTAAGTTTCCATTTTTAGACAGTTTCCATTTTTAGTAAGTTTCTCATTTTAGTAAGTTTATAATTAGAAAGTTTCTATTTAAAAGTGTTTCCATTTTAGGATATTTGCCATATTAGATATACTTCCAATCACCCCTTTCCCTTTGAATGGCCATTTCAGGTCTAGGGGCTTGAGCTATAGGATCCTTTAAATCGAAAAATCCAAACCCTTCCTCCTAGAGTTTCGTCGACACCATTCGTCAAGAAAGTTTGAAGATCTATATATATCTAATATATATCCAAAAATGTTTTTATGTGTCATAATATAAGTAGTAGGTTATAAGTGTTAGTAATAGTAATAGTGTATAAATGTTAAATAATAGTATAAGTAATATTAGGGTTTCATTAATTAATTAGGGTTAATTAATTAAAGTAGTATTTTAATGATTAGGGTTTAGTAATAAATGACTAGGGTTTAAATAATGTCCTAGGGTTTAGGTTTAATTAATTAGAGTTTAATAATTAGGGTTAGGTTTAGGGTTTATGTATATACCCAATAGTAGTGTAACAAATGTATGGTGAGGTGGTAGATCAATGGATGGGAGCCATGTGGCAATAAACCACATGGTTTGTAAAGGGTAGAGATAGAGACTAGTTTACCGTACTTTTAGTGTTAATCAAAATTGAAACCCCCCCCCCTTTTCTTTGAATATATGATTAATTGTTTAATAATCTTAATCACGCTTCTCTATGCGGAATGAAATGGTCTATTTACCTGCTAGTTACTACATGATCGGTTTTTGTTGTCTGTATTGTGTGATAGTTTTTGAGTAGATATTCTAGTAATTTTGAGATTATGTTTTATCACATCATGTGTTCACAAGACAATCAACCTAAGAAGAAACAACCTAAGAAGAAACCACCTAAGAAGAAACCACCGTGATGAAGACTCTACTAAAGTCTCACTAGAAGTTCTTACTAAAAAAGTAAGGGATAGTCTCGCTAGAGGTTCTTACTAAAAGGTATGAAGTTCTTACTAAAAAGTAAGGGATAGTCTCGCTAGAGGTTCTTACTTACATCGCTGGATATTAAGTCGAGAGATGACAGCAATAAACCGTTTACCTTCTTTTGCTCTTTAGAGTCTTAGGAAGAAAGGTAGGAAGTCACTGATTTGTCAGAGAAGCAGGGACAGCACCTTTCAAAAAAGGATGAACCTCACCTACGTTTGAAAACGAACTGCCGGTACTCTGTAAAGTCAAGTTTTTGGCCTTATCTTGCAGGTGACGATGACGTCGAGTTGACGGCAGAGAATGACTGGGCATTCAGGCGAGCCGCCCGGTGGTGTGGTACGTAGTGGGTTTAGTACACCCCACCAAAACGGCTCCGAAACAAACAAAAAGGTGCGTGCCGCACTCACGAAGGACTGCCAGTGATATACTGGAGGAAGGTGGGGATGACGTCAAGTCCGCATGGCCTTTATGGGCTGGGCCACACACGTGCTACAATGGCAATTACAATGGGTTATCTTATACCTTATCTCAACTGCAAGTGTAACTAATTCAATATTCAACCTAACCTGTCTAAGGGCAATATCAAAAGTACAAGCATGCATAATCCTAAATACTCGAGCACTAGTCAGGGATACACTATTAGTATGTAAAAGTTAAATTATGAGTACTCACGTATCAATATTGAGATTCAATATTGCAGGAAAGGTACGTAGACGCAACGGAAGTGATAAACACTATATTGAGCTCACAAGCATACCCATGAACCATACTCAATCACCTCCATAGCTATAACCCATAATTTCCTTAATCCTATATTAGCTAATGTCTCTCAGCAGGATGCCCCACACGGAACAATAATACTTATATAATAATAATAATAATAATAATAATAATAATAATAATAATAATAATAATAATAATAATAATAATAATAATAATAATAATAATAATAATAATAATAATAATAATAATAATAATAATAATAATAATCTCCTTACTATTGTTCGACTACAGCCACTTCTACACCTTCATTTAGCAAATCCGATCTTTCTCCGTTCTTCTTCTATTTAATTATTAGATCAGAATTTCATTATTTAACGAGGCTTAAATCCATTTTATATATAAAGTAACTACGACCAGCTACTGCTACCCCAATCTACGAGACCTTCTCATATCCTTCGATTGGTTCCGTGTGGGGCATCCTGCTGAGAGACATTAGCTAATATAGCTCATAGATGTTCTTCTCGGTAGTCGTTCGCAGATTCATGATTTCACACATGGCGTTATGGTTATCATAAGAAGGAGATCGAGTTCTTTTCTTAGACGGGCCATCTTCATTAAAATCAGCAGGGCGTTTCCCCTTGTCTTCTATTCTTGGGATCGGATAGTAGTTGGGAGACTTAGGTAAAGTATTCGGACTATAGTTTGGTGAGGGAGGAAAACCAAGACCATAAGGTGGGCTTTGGACTCGTCTCGAAGTTGAAGAGTATCCAACACCTACTTCGTTGGTAGGTTGAAAGAGAGCCATTTCTTTAGAAGATTTGAAGAGATTCATTTTATTTGGTTGATTAACGCTTGAGCTTGACATCTTAACATTAGGAAAGAGACTTTGATTAGAATCTTTAAGTCAAGTTTATTAAAGCATAAGTGTTAAGATTATAAGGCAATCCTAAGTGCCTTAAAGTCTAAGGTAGAAAAGGTTATAGTTGTAACATCCCGCGTTTTTCCGTTAAATTTATTTTTAACACTGTCTTTTTTTTTTAAATAATATCCTTTGTTATTTAAATTCGTAGTTTCCGTTGACGAACGTTCATAATATTCTCGTTATTTAATTATAACATAACTCGTTACTTGAGCGTTTTTAAAATATTCGTTTGGTTAATTCCCGCACCCGCTTTGAAACTTAAGGGACTAAACTTGCCAAGAGGGCAAAGAGATGACTAGGTCAACTAGTCAACCTTCACCCTCCTCCATTCATTCCAACCTCCCCATTTCATTACTTCCATTTTTATTCTCTCAAAACCTCAAACACAAAATCATCATCTAAATTCGGTTTAGGGAGCTAGCAACAAAACAAATTACATATTCGTGATCCTCTCTTCATCCTCTTCATTTTGGTACCAACTTCATCTCATTTGGGTAACTTTCTAAAATCACTAGATTTTGTGTTCTTGATGTTTTTAACTTATAAAAGTGTTAATTAGTGTCTATGGCTCAAGTCTAACATGAATATATGATTTATATGCTCGATCTCGTTGTTTTAGTGTAACTAGCATGAACTTGAATTTTGGTGTGTTGTTCTTGAATTTTGGATGATCAAATGTTGTTAGATTGTTAAAGTGCATGTTTTAAAAGTGTTACTAGTATCATTAGCTTCGTTTTGATGTATAGGTTGATTAAGGAAACTCCAAGAACATGATTAATGATTTTGTGAACTTGGATTAGGGTTTGATGAGCTTTACATGAACTTTTGATGCGTCAAATGCTATGAGATATTGTTGTTAAGTGTTTTGTTGCAATGTGTGTTTGATTACCTTCAAAACGGCATATCACATGTGTGAATTGGATTCCCGAAACTTAAAATGCATTTGATGAACTTGAAACTTTGAAAATGGATTCTTAATGATCACTTGACGGAAAATCGGTTATTGAAATTGATGTTTTTGTTTGATGAAACGTGTTTAGTTGTTTTCCTTGTCAAATTACCTTTCCGACGATATATAGTATGCATTTTGGATGTTTTCGGTTCATAAAATAGGTTAATTTGAGTTTTGGTTCGTGACTTGGTCTTTTTCTGCAAACTGCATGTTTCCCAGGTATTGCGCGCCGCGCATATACCCGCGCGCCGCGCAAAATTAGAAATCCCAGATGTTTGCCTTCGTGATTAAGTTCTGACCAGGATTTACACTTGGGTGCGCGCCGCGCAACCCTTTGCGCGCCGCGCATATGCCCAGCTCATTTTAGTTTTTATTTTTCCTTTCACAAAATGTTTCCCGCTTAACCGTAACTCCGATTAACATGAAACTTGGCCATTCTGCTCATAAATGATTTCTCATCATGAGAAAATTGTCGGACACCCGATCCGACCCCGTTGACTTTGACTTTGACCAAGTTTGACTTTTAGTCAAACTTAACCAAACAATTATACGATCGTTCTAACATGCTTAGTTACTTGTATCGTGCATGAAACTTGACTAGTTGATTCACATGCTACATAATCGAGTCGTAACGAGCCATAGGACTAATTGAACATCTTTGACCTATCGTGTTTACCGTTATTGATACAACTTATTTGTTTAGGTCAAGGCTAAGCAACATTCATGCACACGTTTACTTTGTGAAGTACATTTATACTCGTGCAATCAAAGGTGAGATCATAGTCCCACTTTTTCAATCACTTTTATTCTTTACATCGTGGGCTGAGAAACACATACATTTCATACTTATTTACTTTTCATGCTTTTACATTGTGAACAAATACGAAAACAAAGATGCATACGAGTTTGAACAAAAGTCCTCAATCCAATTATCATTAGTTCCACTTGCAGGGTGTAAGTGTAAGCGTGTAATTATGTTGTGTGGCCATACGGGTTTAACAAACCCTCATTCAGACGGTTCGCTACCGTTAGTGAATGAAATATAATTTCAACAATGTATAGTGTAAGTTCTAACACTAAATTCAAAATTCAGAGGGAAGATTCGGTTAAGCCTTGATAATTGGGTGCTCGTGATACAAATACTATTTTGGAATGTGAATGATTCTGGTTGAGCAATTCTTAAAGAACCTTGTGGTTCAAAACAATTTACTTACTAAACCTATGATTTCACCAACGTTTTTCGTTGACAGATTTCTATGTTTTTCTCAGGTCTTACACGATATGTGAAACATGCTTCCGCTTACTATTTGATACTTGCATCCGATGTCGAGTATACATGCATTTCATGGAGCGTCTTTTGACTTTACTTTAAACCGTGTCGCCTAGATTTCAATCGTATCTATAACGTTGTAACTTAACTTTTGGTTGAACAATTCTTGTAAACTTTGAAACAATCTTTATTTTGAAATGAAGGCGACATATTTTGGTCAAACGTTATCTTAAAGACTTATAATCAGGTAATGGGACCCACGTAGCCGACGCCGTCACTTGACGATTTGTCGGGGTCGCTACAGGTGGTATCAGAGCCTTGGTTGTAGGGATTTAGAGTTCATTTGTGTCCACCCCGAGTCATAGGGTACATAGGTGAATCTAGACTACAACCGGCATATAGACTGAAGTAGGAATTATTTGACTAATTGTGCATTTATACTCGAACTCTTCTATCATATCTAACTCGTATTCGATCTTGATCTTACGTTGATAAATTTTGTTGATGCGCCACCTTGACTTTATGAAGTAATGTTAAATGCACATGAGAATCAGGGTAATATAATTTCCGGGATTATATTACGGTGATTCACATGGACGTTCTGACATTATGACATAGAGAATTTAAGGCGAGTCAAGGAAAATTTTCTCTCTATCCTTATTCCATGCCACGGTTAGTATTGTTGAAAATACTAACCAACGATATTCTTGTCTCATGAAGGAACAATGGCTCACCAAGGTCAACAAAATACTCCTCTCGAAACTCTAGAACAAGCTCTTCAACGAATGATAACCACCGCCGTGGGTACGGCCGTGGCTGATCACTTTTCTAACAACAACAATCATGGAGCCGGTAATTCAATCGAAGGTTGCTCCTACAAGAACTTCATGAAGTACAATCCTCCCACTTTCGATGGAACCGGGGGACCGGTTACTCTCACCCGATGGTTTGAACAAATGGAGACCGTTTTTAACACAAGCGGTTGTCGAGACCAAGATAAGGTCAAGTTTTCCACCCTCACTTTCACCGGTATTGCTCTCTCATGGTGGAACACTTATGTACAATTAGTGGGAAGCGATGAAGCCCACACACTCTCTTGGACCGAATTAAGAGAAAGAATGATCACCGAATACTTCCCGCGCGACGAGACTCGAAGGCTCGAACAGGGTCTAAGGAATTTAAAGACGGCCGGAAATGACCTCAAGGCTTATAATCAACGGTTTACCGAACTAGTCTCGATGTGTCCAATTCTCATGACTCCCGAATCCCTAAGAGTCGAACTTTACATGGATGGCCTCCCTAAGAGCATTCAACACAAGGTAATGACATCTCAACCCACTAACCTACAAGAGGCTTTAACAATGGCCCGCCAAGCCTTAGAAACGGTGAATGAAATGGAAGCACCGGCACCAATGGTCGAGAACCACCCGAGTAACAACAAAAGAACATGGGAAGCCTCTCAATCAAGCAACCACAACAATAACAACAACCCCGCCAAGAAGCCTTTTACCTCCAACGACAAGAAAGGCTATGCCGGAAAACTGCCTTTTTGTGACGAATGCCACAAACATCACTTTGAAGGATGTGGCAGGTTTCGCCACCGGCGCCAAGGACCCGTCGCTCGAAAGATGCCCAACGCACACAGAACGAGTGCTTGCTTCGAATGTGGCCAACTGGGTCATTTTAGGAATGTGTGCCCAAATAAGAAAATCAACCCCAACGCACGCCGTTGAACCTTCGACATCGACACCAAGGATGCCCGGAACGACGATGGACTAGTAACGGGTACGTTTCTTCACAACAAACCGTATATTTCATACTTGTTCGATTCGATTACCGCTAGACGTTTTATAACCAAGGATTTGACTCATGCTCTTTATATTCCACCTCTTTCCCCCAGATACTACTTAGACGATTTAAGTGACCGACGGAAAAATATTGTGTGCCTATAAATTTTATTGGAGGAAATACGTTAAGACTTTTGACTTGACACCTATAGAACTAGGGAGCTCGGAACCTATTCGTTAAAAAAAAAAAAAAAAAAAAAAAAAAAAAAAAATGTTTCCCCATCATCTTGTATAGATTATTGTGGACTGAGTAATTTTCGGTTGGAAACCGATACCCTCTTTCTCGTATCCATGATCTCATGATTATTTGCGTAAAACTCGTGTGTATTCCAAATCGACCTCCGTTCCGGTTATCACCAATTGGGGGTTAAGGGAGACGATGTCTCCTAAGCCATTTTTCCGAACTCGCAACGTTAGTTGTAAATCTCTCTTAGTACCGCTTGATTTATTTAGGGCTCGCCCGTATCCATAAACCTCTTGAACCGCGTATGCAAATTCATATAGACTAATCTGTTATCGTATTTATAGATGACATCTTAACTTATTTAAGTAAAGAAGGAAAACAAACAACATCACCATCTTACGCTCGAACTTATGAGAAAAGAGCAACTTTATACCAAATTCTCCGAGTGAGAATTTCTGTTGAACGAAGTCCAATTTTCTAGACCATGAAGTTAATGGTCAAGGCATTACAATCAATCTCGAAATCAAGCCACATGTAATCAGGAAACTCTCCCAACTCAGACTTGTATTCGTAAAAATCTTAGATCTCACCGGTTGTTACCAAAGATTCATTTCTGACTTTTCTCGTATTACACGACTTTAATCTCTCCGCGATCGAACCTTGAGCGTGATTCTTCACACCAACATTTCTAACTAAATTCGTACAACACCAGATGGGACTCAAATATGGAAATATTTCTACTTGGACGCCGAAAGGCATACTCCCTCGACTCGAAATCAACGGGACGGAAATTCGTTATTTTGCACGAAGAATTCGAATACTAAATTTTGGATCCGATCAATATTCTTGTCATCACGTACCACACTACATACCTCTGTTATTTCACCGTTACCGTCTGATATTACTGGAAAGTAAGATAACACACAATCCAACGATACTTCACTCTTCTTTGACTTAACGCCCTTGTGTTTCTGATAATCGGTCAACTATTATTCAACCCCGAACTATACAACTACGTGTACTACCTCATTTCTCTTTCAGACTTCAACTTTTGACAACTAGAGGCACGTTATAGCAACCTCGAGATGTAAACTCATCCTATTCTAAGTCCTCATTTCACTACTATCTTTACCGTTCGCATTTCCGTTTAAAGAAACTCCTTGTAACATTTCTCCATGGATAGAGAAACTCCTCATATTACATAAGTATTCGCCACGAGGGTGAATAGTCCTAACGAACATTTTTCGAACCCTAACTAACTTGTTCAAACGTATCTTAAGAGATTCTATTCCAACACGGTGTATCTTTGTCAATTATTCTGTATCGAAATACTCGTTTCACTTCTAGTTTTACAAGAAACCTTGGGAACCTGCTTAGACATGAGTACCGCGTACCACCCACAAACTGACGAACCGAGCAAACGAACGATTTACGTCTTGGAAAGACATCTCACAAACTCGTATTGTCACCTTTAGTAGATCACTCTTACAACAGTAGTTACCACTCGTGTGTTCACACGCACTTTCCAAAACCCCATATGACCGCTAATGTCATACCCCTGTTCATTTAACCAAAGCATCAACCACCGAAATCTGAACTCCATCAAGAAACAACAATTGAGATCGTTCAAGTCCGAGAAGGGCTCGAGGCAACCCATTGTCGCCAGAAGAGTTATACCAAACTTAGATGAAAACCTCACAAAATCCCTGTGTGTAACAGTGTAATATTGAGAAACCGCACCTTGGAAGGGTGTAATCCATTTTGGGAAATCGAGGAAGGTTATAACCGCAATATTGAACCTTTTGAAACCTTGGGGCGTATTGGAACCGCTCCCTACCGTTTAGAACTTCCGACTCAATTAAGTTTCCGTTTACCCTACATTTCGTGTAACAAACTTAGAAACGTGTCCTGCGGAACAGGAACGTGCAATCCTGCTGGATACATCAACTATCGATGACAAACTTCTCTTCATAGGAAAACCAGTTGAAACCAGAGATCGTAAAAACCGAACCTTAATGCAACGTAAAACCCTGACTATCCAAATTCATGAGAACCCTCAAGAACGTACCTTCACTTATTCGTAGAACCGACAACGCAAGATCTCGAGGAAGAAACAACGACTACTACTTCCAACTAAATTTCGGGACGAAATTTCTTTTAAGGTGTAGGTAATGTAACATCCCGCGTTTTTCCGTTAAATTTATTTTTAACACTGTCTTTTTTTTTTAAATAATATCCTTTGTTATTTAAATTCGTAGTTTCCGTTGACGAACGTTCATAATATTCTCGTTATTTAATTATAACATAACTCGTTACTTGAGCGTTTTTAAAATATTCGTTTGGTTAATTCCCGCACCCGCTTTGAAACTTAAGGGACTAAACTTGCCAAGAGGGCAAAGAGATGACTAGGTCAACTAGTCAACCTTCACCCTCCTCCATTCATTCCAACCTCCCCATTTCATTACTTCCATTTTTATTCTCTCAAAACCTCAAACACAAAATCATCATCTAAATTCGGTTTAGGGAGCTAGCAACAAAACAAATTACATATTCGTGATCCTCTCTTCATCCTCTTCATTTTGGTACCAACTTCATCTCATTTGGGTAACTTTCTAAAATCACTAGATTTTGTGTTCTTGATGTTTTTAACTTATAAAAGTGTTAATTAGTGTCTATGGCTCAAGTCTAACATGAATATATGATTTATATGCTCGATCTCGTTGTTTTAGTGTAACTAGCATGAACTTGAATTTTGGTGTGTTGTTCTTGAATTTTGGATGATCAAATGTTGTTAGATTGTTAAAGTGCATGTTTTAAAAGTGTTACTAGTATCATTAGCTTCGTTTTGATGTATAGGTTGATTAAGGAAACTCCAAGAACATGATTAATGATTTTGTGAACTTGGATTAGGGTTTGATGAGCTTTACATGAACTTTTGATGCGTCAAATGCTATGAGATATTGTTGTTAAGTGTTTTGTTGCAATGTGTGTTTGATTACCTTCAAAACGGCATATCACATGTGTGAATTGGATTCCCGAAACTTAAAATGCATTTGATGAACTTGAAACTTTGAAAATGGATTCTTAATGATCACTTGACGGAAAATCGGTTATTGAAATTGATGTTTTTGTTTGATGAAACGTGTTTAGTTGTTTTCCTTGTCAAATTACCTTTCCGACGATATATAGTATGCATTTTGGATGTTTTCGGTTCATAAAATAGGTTAATTTGAGTTTTGGTTCGTGACTTGGTCTTTTTCTGCAAACTGCATGTTTCCCAGGTATTGCGCGCCGCGCATATACCCGCGCGCCGCGCAAAATTAGAAATCCCAGATGTTTGCCTTCGTGATTAAGTTCTGACCAGGATTTACACTTGGGTGCGCGCCGCGCAACCCTTTGCGCGCCGCGCATATGCCCAGCTCATTTTAGTTTTTATTTTTCCTTTCACAAAATGTTTCCCGCTTAACCGTAACTCCGATTAACATGAAACTTGGCCATTCTGCTCATAAATGATTTCTCATCATGAGAAAATTGTCGGACACCCGATCCGACCCCGTTGACTTTGACTTTGACCAAGTTTGACTTTTAGTCAAACTTAACCAAACAATTATACGATCGTTCTAACATGCTTAGTTACTTGTATCGTGCATGAAACTTGACTAGTTGATTCACATGCTACATAATCGAGTCGTAACGAGCCATAGGACTAATTGAACATCTTTGACCTATCGTGTTTACCGTTATTGATACAACTTATTTGTTTAGGTCAAGGCTAAGCAACATTCATGCACACGTTTACTTTGTGAAGTACATTTATACTCGTGCAATCAAAGGTGAGATCATAGTCCCACTTTTTCAATCACTTTTATTCTTTACATCGTGGGCTGAGAAACACATACATTTCATACTTATTTACTTTTCATGCTTTTACATTGTGAACAAATACGAAAACAAAGATGCATACGAGTTTGAACAAAAGTCCTCAATCCAATTATCATTAGTTCCACTTGCAGGGTGTAAGTGTAAGCGTGTAATTATGTTGTGTGGCCATACGGGTTTAACAAACCCTCATTCAGACGGTTCGCTACCGTTAGTGAATGAAATATAATTTCAACAATGTATAGTGTAAGTTCTAACACTAAATTCAAAATTCAGAGGGAAGATTCGGTTAAGCCTTGATAATTGGGTGCTCGTGATACAAATACTATTTTGGAATGTGAATGATTCTGGTTGAGCAATTCTTAAAGAACCTTGTGGTTCAATACAATTTACTTACTAAACCTATGATTTCACCAACGTTTTTCGTTGACAGATTTCTATGTTTTTCTCAGGTCTTACACGATATGTGAAACATGCTTCCGCTTACTATTTGATACTTGCATCCGATGTCGAGTATACATGCATTTCATGGAGCGTCTTTTGACTTTACTTTAAACCGTGTCGCCTAGATTTCAATCGTATCTATAACGTTGTAACTTAACTTTTGGTTGAACAATTCTTGTAAACTTTGAAACAATCTTTATTTTGAAATGAAGGCGACATATTTTGGTCAAACGTTATCTTAAAGACTTATAATCAGGTAATGGGACCCACGTAGCAGACGCCGTCACTTGACGATTTGTCGGGGTCGCTACAATAGTTTCCTAGATTGCTAAGGCACCCTAGCTAGCAAGTAAGGCACACATAAAGATGCAATCCTGGTTCTCTATAACAGCCTGGTTTGCTCTGATACCAATCTATCACACCCCTAATTAGGGCCTGGATGAATGTGACATTAATATCAAACAAACCAACATATTATATTATACGAGAACAAAACTAAATGATAAGAACAAACTTTGTTGAGTACGCTGCGGAAAATGAATGTCGTTACAATAATGGAAATTACAATAAAGTAATTGTTTTAAATGCAAGAATAATAAATGCAATATCTCTTGATACTAAGTCCAAGTAGCATCACATAAGCAGTAAGTAATTCAAGCTTGATCAATCGACACCTGAGATAAAATGCTAAAGTGTCAACCAAAAAGGTTGAGTGAAGTTCATAGGTTTAACAAAAATATTTGACCGTTGTTTTAGACCACAAGATTTAGTTTATAAAGTTGATCTCGCAGGGATCAAAAAGTTATGCCAGTTCGTGATATTTAGACTAAACGTTCAAGTTTGCCCCAATGACAAGTTGTGTCTGTCCTTGTCGGTTTAATTTCATTATTAAGTAATACAATGACTTGGTCAAATTTATCGAGGACGTTGCTCCCGATAGGCCTACCCCCAATAATTAAGCATGCATTCAACGAGCAATTAAAAATATCACTGTAGGGACTTAGTCGGACATAGCCGGGTATAGCATAGTTTAACAGTTGGTACTTGTGTCTAAATTGTAAATAGTAAAAGTTTGGATGGATGAGCAGAAAGTCAACCTAATGACATTTAAGAGTAATTAAGTGTTTTGCCCAAATTTAAGTTTAAGTATGCAAATGTAATTTGTAACGACCCCGACAAATCGTCAATTGACGGCGTCGACTACTTAGGTCCCGTTGCGTGGTCATAGGTCTTTAACGTGACGTTTGACCAAAGATATGTCGCATTCCTTTCAAAAATAAAGATTGTTTCAAAGTTTACAAGAATTGTTCATCCAAAAGTTACGTTACAAGGTTATAGTTACATGTGAAACCTATGCGACACAGTTTTAAAGAAAGTCAAAAGACGCTCCATGAAATGCATGTATACTCAACATCCAAATCAAGTATCAAATAATGAGCGGAAGCATGTTTCACATAGCGTTCAAAGACCTGAGAAAAACATAGAAATCTGTCAACGAAAACGTTGGTGAAATCATAGGTTTAAGTAAGTAAGTGAGTAAAAGTAAGTCGAACCACAAGATTTGCAACATTGATAAAATAGTAATACATTCTAAAAGTTAATATTCACGAGCACCCAATTATCAAGGCTTAATATTCCGTCCGTTGAACCCCATTAATAGTGCTAGAACAACACTGTTTCTCGAAAATATATTTCATCTGTAGACGGTAGCGAACCGTCCGAGATGAGGGTTTGTCAAACCCATATGGCCATACAACATAAGTTCACGCCTACACTTACACACTGCAAGAGTAACTAATGATAATCGAATTGAGGATTTTGTTCTGAACTCGTATGTAGAATGTTTGTTTTCCTCTACTTGTGTTCACTTAGTTAAAAAGAAATGTTTATGTTTTCTCATCCCAAATGTAAGTTCAAAAGAGTAAAAGTGGAACTATGATCTCACCTTGAGTGCAAGAGTAATAAAATACTTCAACAAGTAAACGCGTGCAAAGACAAAGCTAGTCTTGACCTAAACATATAGGTTGTATCAATAACGGTAAACACGATAGGTCAAAGATGTTCAATTAGTCCTATGGCTCGTTACGACTCGATTATGAAGCATGTGAATCAAATTGTCAAGTTTCATGCAAGATACAAGTAAAGAATCATGTTAGAAAGATTGCATAATCATTTGGTCAAGTTTGACAAAAAGTCAAACTTTGGTCGGTCAAAGTCAACAAAAAAGTCAACACGTTCGGGTCGGGTCCCGAACTATTTTTCTGAGGTTTTTATTCATATATAAGCATGTTAGAACAAGTCTCATGTGAATCGGAGGTCCATAGCGTGCCAAACATTTTTCTTATTTTGACCAAGGAGGCCAGAACCTGGACACGGCTTATGCCGCGCCGTGGCCCACAATTGTCGCGCCGCGACAATACACGGGAGCTGGTACCTGGCCAGTTTCAGTTTTTCTAAGTCCAAACCAAAATCTTTTCATGCACAAAACACAAACCGCAAACACTTAGAACTCGCACCTTATATCGTTGGAAAGCTCTTTTGACAAGGAACACAACTAAACACGTTTCATCAAACAAAAACATCATTTCCAATAACCGATTTCTCGTCAAGTGATCATTTAAAGTCCATTTTCAAAGTTTCAAGTTCTTGAAATGCATTACATGATTCGGGAATCCAATCCACACATGTGATATGCCATTTCGAAGGTAATTACTCATGCAATACAACCAAACACTTACTAACAACATTTCATGGCATTCAAAGTATCAAAAGTTCATTTCAAGTTCATCAAACCCTTATCAAAATTCACAAAATCACTAATCATGTATTTGAAGTTTTACAAATCAACCTACACATCAAAATGAAGCTAGTGATACTAGTAACACAATTAAAACATGAACTTTAATAATTTAACAACATTTAATCTTCCAAAATCAAAGATTAAGCAAACCCATTTGCAAGTTCATGCTAGTTACTCCAAAACAACAAATCGAGCATACAAGTCATATATTCATGTTAGACTTGAGCCATAGACACTAATTAACAACTTTATAATTCAAAAACATCAAGAACACAAAATCTAGTGATTTTAAAAAGTTACCCAAATGAGATGAAATTGGTATCAAATTGTAGAGGATGAAGAGAGGATTCCAAATATATAATTTGTTTTGATGTTAGCCTCCAAATCCGAAATTCGATGATGAATTTGTGTGTTTGGGTGTTATGGTTCAAAAATGGAAGTAAGAAGAGAGAAAGAGGAGGTGGAGGTGGAAATGAGTGGTGGATAAGGTGGGTTGACTAGTTGACCTAGTCAACTAGTTTGCCCACTTGGCAACTTCGGTCCTTCAAGTTTCAAAGCGGGTGCGGGAATTAACCAAACGAATTATTTTGAATTACACGAGAGTACGGGAGACGTTATAATCCAATAACGAAAATATTATGAATGTTTGCTAACGGAGGTTACGAATCTAGATACGAAGAATATTATTAAAATAAAATAAAATAAAAAAAAGACGGCATTAAAAATAATTTAACGAAAAAATGCGGGATGTTACATTACCCACGCCTTAAAAGAAATTTCGTCCTGAAATTTAGTTGGAAGCAATAGTCCTTGTTTCTTACTCGAGACCTTACGTTGTCAATGCTATGGATAAGTGAAGATATGTCCTTGGGCATTTCCACGAATTTGGATAGTCGGGGTTTCACGTTGTATTAAGGCTTGGTTTACGATCCACCATTTCAACCGGTTTTTCCCATGGAGGGGAGTTTGTCATCAATAGTAGGTTTATCTAGAAGGATAGCATGTTCCTGTTCCGCAGGACACGTCTCTAAGTTTGTTACACGAAATGTAAGGTAAACTGAAACTTTAATTGAGTCAGGAGATCTAAATGGTAGGAGACGGTTCCAATACGCCCCAAGATTTCAAAAGGATTAATATATCGCGGTTTTAACTTTCCATGATTCCCAAAACGGATTACACCTTCTCAAGGTGCGGGTTGTCAATATTACATGGTTACTGACTTGGGATTCGAGAGTTTACGTCGAATATCGGTATAGCCCTTTTGGCGACTACGGGTCGTCTTGAGTCCTTCTCGGACTTGAACGATCTCAACTGTTACTTCTTGAATGAGTTCGGATTCGGTGATTTGCTTGCCACACGCTTTGGTGCAACGAATAGGGGTATGACATTTGCGGTCATATAGGGTTTCGGAAGTTCGGCGTTAATACACGAATGGTAACTGTCGTTGTAAGAGGAACTACTAAAGGTAACAATACCAGTTTGTAACATGTCTTTCCAAGATGTGAAATGAAAGTTTGTTTGGTCCGTTGGTTGTGGATGATACACGACACTCATGTTTAGACGGGTCCCCGAGGTTCCTTGTAAGGCATCCCGAATTTAGAAGTGAGACGAGTATCCCGATCTGAAATTTTAATGGAGATGGTACGCCGTGCCGAGCTAGAATTTTCTTTAAAACATGTTTGAACAGGTTTCGTTTCTCAAGAGGTCCGCACCGCGGAGGATCCATCGGTTCTCGAAAATGATTGTTAGGACTATTCACCATCGTGGCGAATACTAATATAATGTGAAGAGTTTCTCTCTCCATTGAGAAGTTTTATAAAAAGTTTCCTTACACGGAAGTGCGAGCGATAAGACAGGAGTGAAATGAGAACTTAGAATAGGATGAGTTCACACCTTGAGGTAACCATGTCGAGCACTTAGTAGTCGAATGTTGAGGCTTGGTGGGATAATGAGATAGTACACGTAGTTGTATGATAAGTCAAAGAAGAGTGAAGTATCCTTGGATTGGGTGTTATCTTAAGTTCCAGTAATATCAGGCAGAAAAATGGTGAAATAACAGAGCTATGTAACGTGGCACGTGTTGATGAGAAGGTTGATCGGGTCCATGATTAAGTATTCAAATTTTTCGTGCCAAAATAACGAAATTCCGTTTCGTTGATTTCGAGTTGAGAGAATATGCCTTTCGGGCGTTCAAGTAGAAATATTTCCATATTTGAGTTCCAGTGTGCTAAACGAATTTAGCTAGTAAGGTTTGTGTGAAAGATCATGTTCAAAGTTCGGACACAGAGAGGTTTAAATTTTTTCCTCAGTGAGTTAACGAGTTTAAAGGTCGTGCAATACGAGAAAAGTCGGAAATGAATCTTCAGTAATAACCGGCGAGATCTAAGATTTTACGAATACAAGTCTGAGTCGTGAGGGTTTCCCGATTACGTGTAGTTTCGATTGCGAGATGTATTGAAATACTTTGACCACTAACAACATGGTCTAAAAATTGGACTTCTTTTAACCAAAATTCTCACTTGGAGAATTCGGCATAGAGTTGCTCTTTTATCAAGAGTTCGAGCGTAAGACGGAGATGTTGTTCGTTTTCTTCTTTACTTGAATAGGTTTAGACATCATCTATAAATACAATAACGGATTCATCTAGATAAGTTTACAAACGCGGTTCAGGAGGCCTATGAATACGGGCGGAGGCCTAGATAATCGAACGGTACTAAAAGAAATTTACAACTATCGTAGCGAGTTCTAAAAGCGGGTTAGGAGACATCTTCTCCCTGATCTCTCAATTGATGATAATCGGAACAGAGGTTGGTTTGGAATATACGCGAGATTCATGTAAATAATCATGAGGTCATGGATACGAGGAAGAGGGTATCGGTTTTCAACCGAAAGTTACTTAGTTCCAATGATCTATACATAATTGTAGGGAAAACATTTCTCCTTAACGAATAGGTTTTGAGCTCCTTAGTTCTATAGGTGTCAAGTCACAATTCAAAGTATCCACCCAATAAGTTTAACGTATATCCTCCGATAAAATTTATAGGTACACAATATTTTTCCGTTGGTCACTTAAATTGCCTAAGTAGTATTTAAAGGAAAAAAGTGGAGTGCAAAGAGTATGAGTCAAAGCCTTGGTTATAAAACTTCTAACGGTAACCGAATCGAATAAGTATGAAATATGTGGGTTGTTTTGAAGAAACGTACCCGTGACTAGTCCATCGTCGTCTCGGACATCCTAGGTGTCGATGTTGAAAGTTCAACGGCGTGCGTTGGGGTTGGCTTTCTTCTTTGGGCACGCATTCCTATAATGACCCGGTTGGCCACATTCGAAACAAACAACCGCCCTTGGCGCATTGGGCGTCTTTTGAGTGACGGTAACAGTACTTTTACAAATATGGGCCACATGGCCACTTCTTTGACACCTGAGGCAAAATGGTTTGCCACATTCACCCAAATGATGTTTGCGACATTCGTTACAGTAGGACAGGTTTCTGACATACCCTTTCTTACCGTCGGAGGTGAAGGACTTCTTGGTGAAGTTGTTGTTGTAGTTGCTCGAAGGAGAGGCTTCCCATTTTCTTTTGTTGTTACCCGGTTGGTCCTCGGCCTTTGGTGTCGGCGCTTCAATTTCATTCACCGTTTTTATAGATTTGCGGTCCATCGTTAAAGCCTCTTGTAGGTTGGCAGGTTTGGATGATACTACCTCGTGGTGAATGCTCTTTGGGAGGCCTTCCATGTAAAGTTCAACTCTTAGGGATTCAGGAGTCATGAGGTTCGGGCAACTTATGGCTAATTCGACAAACCGTTGATTATAAGCTTCGAGGTCATTCCTGACCGTTTTTAAATTCCTTAGCCCCTGTTCGAGCCTTTGAGTTTCGTCGCGTAGGAAGTATTCGGTGATCATTCTTTCTCTTAATTCGGTCCAAGAGAGTGTGTGGGCTTCATCGATACCCACCGATTGTACATGCGTGTTCCACCATGAGAGAGCAACACCGGTGAAAGTGGGGGTGGAGAATTTGACCTTATCTCGGTCTCGACAACCACTTATGCTAAAAACGGATTCCGTTTGATCAAACCATTGGGTGAGAGCAACCGGTCCCCCGGTGTAGTGACCCGAACTTTTCCATGTTTATATATATTAATTGAGATTGATATTTACATGATTAAATGTTTGCAACATGTTAAGCAATCAAACTTGTTAAGACTTGATTAATTGAAATATGTTTCATATAGACAATTGACCACCCAAGTTGACCGGTGATTCACGAACGTTAAAACTTGTAAAAACTATATGATGACATATATATGGATATATATATATATATAGTTAACATGATACTATGATAAGTAAACATATCATTAAGTATATTAACAATGAACTACATATGTAAAAACAAGACTACTAACTTAATGATTTTTAAACGAGATATATATGTAACGATTATCGTTGTAAAGACATTTAATGTATATATATCATATTAAGAGATATTCATACATGATAATATCATGATAATATAATAATTTAAAATCTCATTTGATATTATAAACATTGGGTTAACAACATTTAACAAGATCGTTAACCTAAAGGTTTCAAAACAACACTTACATGTAACGACTAACGATGACTTAACGACTCAGTTAAAATGTATATACATGTAGTGTTTTAATATGTATTTATACACTTTTGAAAGACTTCAATACACTTATCAAAATACTTCTACTTAACAAAAATGCTTACAATTACATCCTCGTTCAGTTTCATCAACAATTCTACTCGTATGCACCCGTATTCGTACTCGTACAATACACAGCTTTTAGATGTATGTACTATTGGTATATACACTCCAATGATCAGCTTTTAGAAGCCCATGTGAGTCACCTAACACATGTGGGAACCATCATTTGGCAACTAGCATGAAATATCTCATAAAATTACAAAAATATGAGTAATCATTCATGACTTATTTACATGAAAACAAAATTACATATCCTTTATATCTAATCCATACACCAACGACCAAAAACACCTACAAACACTTTCATTCTTCAATTTTCTTCATCTAATTGATCTCTCTCAAGTTCTATCTTCAAGTTCTAAGTGTTCTTCATAAATTCTACAAGTTCTAGTTACATAAAATCAAGAATACTTTCAAGTTTGCTAGCTCACTTCCAATCTTGTAAGGTGATCATCCAACCTCAAGAAATCTTTGTTTCTTACAATAGGTTATCATTCTAATACAAGGTAATAATCATATTCAAACTTTGGTTCAATTTCTATAACTATAACAATCTTATTTCAAGTGATGATCTTACTTGAACTTGTTTTCGTGTCATGATTCTGCTTCAAGAACTTCGAGTCATCCAAGGATCCGTTGAAGCTAGATCCATTTTTCTCTTTTCCAGTAGGTTTATCCAAGGAACTTAAGGTAGTAATGATGTTCATAACATCATTCGATTCATACATATAAAGCTATCTTATTCGAAGGTTTAAACTTGTAATCACTAGAACATAGTTTAGTTAATTCTAAACTTGTTCGCAAACAAAGGTTAATCCTTCTAACTTGACTTTTAAAATCAACTAAACACATGTTATATATCTATATGATATGCTAACTTAATGATTTAAAACCTGGAAACACGAAAAACACCGTAAAACCGGATTTACGCCGTTGTAGTAACACCGCGGGCTGTTTTGGTTTAGTTAATTAAAAACTATGATAAACTTTGATTTAAAAGTTGTTATTTTGAGAAAATGATTTTTATTATGAACATGAAACTATATCCAAAAATTATGGTTAAACTCAAAGTGGAAGTATGTTTTCTAAAATGGTCATCTAGACGTCGTTCTTTCGACTGAAATGACTACCTTTACAAAAACGACTTGTAACTTATTTTTCCGACTATAAACCTATACTTTTTCTGTTTAGATTCATAAAATAGAGTTCAATATGAAACCATAGCAATCTGATTCACTCAACGGATTTAAAATGAAGAAGTTATGGGTAAAACAAGATTGGATAATTTTTCTCATTTTAGCTACGTGAAAATTGGTAACAAATCTATTCCAACCATAACTTAATCAACTTGTATTGTATATTATGTAATCTTGAGATACCATAGACACGTATACAATGTTTTGACCTATCATGTCGACACATCTATATATATTTCGGAACAACCATAGACACTCTATATGTGAATGTTGGAGTTAGCTATACAGGGTTGAGGTTGATTCCAAAATATATATAGTTTGAGTTGTGATCAATACTGAGATACGTATACACTGGGTCGTGGATTGATTCAAGATAATATTTATCGATTTATTTCTGTACATCTAACTGTGGACAACTAGTTGTAGGTTACTAACGAGGACATCTGACTTAATAAACTTAAAACATCAAAATATATTAAAAGTGTTATAAATATATTTTGAACATACTTTGATATATATGTATATATTGTTATAGGTTCGTGAATCAACCAGTGGCCAAGTCTTACTTCCCGATGAAGTAAAAATCTGTGAAAGTGAGTTATAGTCCCACTTTTAAAATATAATATTTTTGGGATGAGAATACATGCAGGTTTTATAAATGATTTACAAAATAGACACAAGTACGTGAAACTACATTCTATGGTTGAATTATCGAAATCAAATATGCCCCTTTTTATTAAGTCTGGTAATCTAAGAATTAGGGAACAGACACCCTAATTGACGCGAATCCTAAAGATAGATCTATTGGGCCTAACAAACCCCATCCAAAGTACCAGATGCTTTAGTACTTCGAAATTTATATCATATCCGAAGGGTGTCCCGGAATGATGGGGATATTCTTATATATGCATCTTGTTAATGTCGGTTACCAGGTGTTCACCATATGAATGATTTTTATCTCTATGTATGGGATGTGTATTGAAATATGAAATCTTGTGGTCTATTATTATGATTTGATATATATAGGTTAAACGTATTACTCACCAACATTTTTGTTGACGTTTTAAGCATGTTTATTCTCAGGTGATTATTAAGAGCTTCCGCTGTCACATACTTAAATAAGGACGAGATTTGGAGTCCATGCGTGTATGATATTGTGTAAAAACTGCATTCAAGAAACTTATTTTGTTGTAACATATTTGTATTGTAAACCATTATGTAATGGTCGTGTGTAAACAGGATATTTTAGATTATCATTATTTGATAATCTACGTAAAGTTTTTTTAAACCTTTATTGATGAAATAAAGGTTATGGTTTGTTTTAAAATGAATGCAGTCTTTGAAAAACGTCTCATATAGAGGTTAAAACCTCGCAATGAAATCAATTAATATGGAACGTTTTTAATCAATAAGAACGGGACATTTCAGTTGGTATCCGAGCGTTGGTCTTAGAGAACCAGAAAATTTGCATTAGTGTGTCTTATCGAGTTTGTTAGGATGCATTAGTGAGTCTGGACTTCGACCGTGTTTTCTTTAAAAATGAGTGCTTAACATTTTTGTTGGAAACTATATATTAATAACATGTATATATTATGTGATATATTAATCTCTTAACATGTTTGATATTGTGTGATAGATGTCTACCTCTAGCACAAATCCCATTGACTCACCTAATAATAACGAAGAGTCGAATATATATTGGACTGATTCACAAGTTCCCGAAGAAGAACCGAAAGAAGAATCAGAACCGGAAGAGGAGGAACCGGAGGAGGAAATAGAACCGGTGGGGGAAATAATAGAACGGTTAAGTAAAAGAAAATCCTCAACCAACCGACCAAGGTTAATTATGGTCAATGGTGTTTCCGCCAAGGAAGCAAAATATTGGGAGGATTACCAATTCTCCGATGAATCGGATTCCGACGAGAATTCCGATGATGTTATAGAAATTACCCCAACTGAATTTAAAAAGGCAAAAGAAAATAATAAGGGAAAGGGCATAAAAATAGAGAAATCTAATTCCAACCCCGATGAACTTTATATGTATCGTCAACCCCCGAAGCCGTTAAGTTGTAACAATGACCCGGGAACCTCTAAACCACCAGGTTTTTCTAAACCAATGTGGAAAACGACGGCTCGTATTAGGGGAACATCATATATCCCTAGAAACTTGACAAAACAAACCAAAATCGAAGAAGAAGAAACAAGCGAGTCGGAATAAGATAGTTGTATTCGTGTGGTGTAATATATGTAATATTGTGTGCTTATGCTTTATGATATATGTAAAAATTGCTTGTATTAATAAGTATTTTTTTTTTATGAATCTAACTCTTGTCTTTTTTACAGTATAAAAACACAAAATGGATAGACAACCCAATATTTTAAGAGACCTACCCGGAGACATGATTGATGAAATCTTGTCTAGAGTCGGTCAGAATTCTTCGGCACAACTATTTAAGGCGAGATCAGTTTGTAAGACATTCGAAGAACGTTCCAAGAATGCCTTGGTTTATAAAAGGCTTTCGTTCGAAATATGGGGGATATCACATTGGGAAATCCATAAGTTACGATGTGTTTACTTTGACGCATATATTTCGGGGAACCCAAATGCTATTTTACGCAATGGGTTAAGAAATTATTTTGACTCAATATATCCGAATATTGGACTTCGTGATTTAGAAAAAGCGGCTAACATGCAACATAAAGAAGCATGTTATGCTTATGGATTAGTAATGTTCGCTTCTCACCAAAGTGAGAACAAGAACATCGGGCTACAACTATTAAACAAAACGTTCCCACAAGTGACGGAGTCGGTAATTGGGGTAAGAAATGAGGTTTTTAGATTGTTACGGGACTGTTGGACATTACGTAACCCTCGTCCCTTTGACGACGTTACAACACGCTGTCTTATCAACGGCCATAACGGTTATGTTCTACAAGACCAAGGATGGGAAGTAGTCCTAGTAAAACCAGAATGCATGACTTGTTTCTGGACGTATGAATTACGTGTCTTTATTGCCTTTGCTGAACGACTTGTGTACTAGCTAGAATTATCTTCACAACTATCTTGTATCAAAGTTATTGTGTGCTATATTTCATGCTTTATGTAAAATAAGCGGTATTGTAAGTTTGTAAAATATTGTGTAAAAGTTTGAACGCGAAATATTATTATAATCAGTTTTTCATATAGAATTGTAGTAGTTGAATTGTATATTAGCTACTAAGTATGAACTTAACGGGTAGGTACTACCCGAATTTAAACTTATAAAACGCTAATATGAAGAAAAAGCTTTTATAAATGAGTTCATATTATGCTACGAAATACTATTAACTACTCTTAATATTCTGTATGATTAACTTGTTCCATTTGACTATTTTGAAGGAAATGGCACCGACTACTCGACACACCGTGAATATGAATGAAGAGGAATTCCGTACTTTTCTAGCTTCAAACATAGCCGCAGTACAGGCTGCGCTACATACCAACAATAACCTTGGATCTAGCAGTACAGGAAATCGTGTAGGATGCACCTACAAAGAATTCACTGCCTGCAAACCGTTGGAATTTGATGGAACCGAAGGACCGATCGGATTGAAACGGTGGACCGAGAAGGTCGAATCGGTGTTTGCCATAAGTAAGTGTACTGAAGAGGACAAAGTGAAGTACGCTACGCATACCTTCACAGGTTCTGCGTTAACATGGTGGAATACCTATCTAGAGCAAGTGGGACAAGATGATGCGTACGCACTACCGTGGTCAGCATTCAAGCACTTGATGAACGAGAAGTACCGTCCCAGAACCGAGGTCAATAAGCTCAAGACAGAACTTAGAGGGTTACGAACCCAAGGATTTGATATTACCACGTACGAAAGACGATTCACAGAATTGTTCCTATTGTGTCCGGGAGCGTTCGAAGATGAGGAAGAGAAGATCGACGCGTTTGTGAAAGGATTACCGGAAAGAATCCAAGAAGATATAAGTTCACACGAGCCCGCCTCCATACAACAGGCATGTAGAATGGCTCACAAACTAGTGAACCAGATTGAAGAAAGAATTAAAGAACAGACTGCTGAAGAGGCCAATGTGAAGCAAGTCAAAAGAAAGTGGGAGGAAAACGGTGATAAGAATCACCAATACAACAACAACAGCAATTACAATAATAATCGCAACAATTATCCCAACAATCGCAACATCAATCGCAACTACAACAAACGGCCCAACAACAACAACAACAACAACAACAACAATAACTACAACAATCATCCCAACAACAATAATAACCGCAACAACAACAACAATCAGAAGCAGCTATGCCAAAGGTGTGAAAAGTATCACTCGGGGTTCTGCACCAAATTTTGCAACAAGTGTAAAAGAAATGGTCATAGCGCGACGAAGTGTGAGGTCTACGGACCAGGGGTTAATAGAACGAAAGGAACAAATGGTGTCGGAATGAGTAATGGCGGAGCAAGTAGTGTCGGAGCAAGTTATGCCAATGTAGTTTGTTATAAATGTGGAAAACCGGGCCACATTATTAGAAATTTCCCGAACCAGGAGAACACGAATGGACAAGGCCGCGAAAGAGTTTTCAATATTAATGCGGCAGAGGCACAGGAAGACCCGGAGCTTGTTACGGGTACGTTTCTTATTGACAATAAATCTGCTTACGTTTTATTTGATTCGGGTGCGGATAGAAGCTATATGAGTAGAGATTTTTGTGCTAAATTAAGTTGTCCATTGACACCTTTGGATAGTAAATTTTTACTCGAATTAGCAAATGGTAAATTAATTTCATCAGATAATATATGTCGGAATCGAGAAATTAAACTGGTTAGCGAAACATTTAAGATTGATTTGATACCAGTAGAGTTAGGGAGTTTTGATGTGATAATCGGTATGGACTGGTTGAAAGAAGTGAAAGCAGAGATCGTTTGTTACAAAAATGCAATTCGCATTATACGAGAAAAAGGAAAACCCTTAATGGTGTACGGAGAAAAGGGCAACACGAAGCTACATCTTATTAGTAATTTGAAGGCACAAAAACTAATAAGAAAAGGTTGCTATGCTGTTCTAGCACACGTCGAGAAAGTACAAACTGAAGAAAAGAGCATCAATGATGTTCCCATTGCAAAAGAATTTCCCGATGTATTTCCGAAAGAATTACCGGGATTACCCCCACATCGATCCGTTGAATTTCAAATAGATCTTGTACCAGGAGCTGCACCAATAGCTCGTGCTCCTTACAGACTCGCACCCAGCGAGATGAAAGAACTACAAAGCCAATTACAAGAACTTTTAGAGCGTGGTTTCATTCGACCAAGCACATCACCGTGGGGAGCTCCTGTTTTGTTTGTCAAGAAGAAAGATGGTACATTCAGGTTGTGTATCGACTACCGAGAGTTGAACAAACTTACCATCAAGAACCGCTACCCACTACCGAGAATCGACGACTTATTTGATCAACTACAAGGCTCGTCTGTTTATTCAAAGATTGACTTACGTTCCGGGTATCATCAAACGCGGGTGAAAGAAGATGATATTCCAAAGACTGCTTTCAGAACACGTTACGGTCATTACGAGTTTATGGTCATGCCGTTTGGTTTAACTAATGCACCAGCTGTGTTCATGGACCTTATGAACCGAGTGTGTGGACCATACCTTGACAAGTTTGTCATTGTTTTCATTGATGACATACTTATTTACTCAAAGAATGACCAAGAACACGGTGAACATTTGAGAAAGGTGTTAGAAGTATTGAGGAAGGAAGAATTGTACGCTAAGTTTTCAAAGTGTGCATTTTGGTTGGAAGAAGTTCAATTCCTCGGTCACAAAGTGAACAAAGAAGGTATTAAGGTGGATCCGGCAAAGATAGAAACTGTTGAAAAGTGGGAAACCCCGAAAACTCCGAAACACATACGCCGGTTTTTAGGACTAGCTGGTTACTACAGAAGGTTCATCCAAGACTTTTCCAGAATAGCAAAACCCTTGACTGCATTAACGCATAAAGGGAAGAAATTTGAATGGAATGATGAACAAGAGAAAGCGTTTCAGTTATTGAAGAAAAAGCTAACTACGGCACCTATATTGTCATTGCCTGAAGGCAATGATGATTTTGTGATTTATTGTGACGCATCAAAGCAAGGTCTCGGTTGTGTATTAATGCAACGAACGAAGGTGATTGCTTATGCGTCTAGACAATTGAAGATTCACGAAAAAAATTATACGACGCATGATTTGGAATTAGGCGCGGTTGTTTTTGCATTAAAGACTTGGAGGCACTACTTATATGGGGTCAAAAGTATTATATATACCGACCACAAAAGTCTTCAACACATATTTAATCAGAAACAACTGAATATGAGGCAGCGTAGGTTGATTGAATTGTTGAATGATTACGACTTTGAGATTCGTTACCACCCGGGGAAGGCAAATGTGGTAGCCGATGCCTTGAGCAGGAAGGACAGAGAACCCATTCGAGTAAAATCTATGAATATAATGATTCATAATAACTTTACTACTCAAATAAAGGAGGCGCAACAAGGAGTTTTAAAAGAGGGAAATTTAAAGGATGAAATACCCAAAGGATCGGAGAAGCATCTTAATATTCGGGAAGACGGAACCCGGTATAGGGTTGAAAGGATTTGGGTACCAAAATTTGAAGATATGAGAGAAATGGTACTTAGAGAAGCTCATAAAACCAGATACTCAATACATCCTGGAACGGGGAAGATGTACAAGGATCTCAAGAAACATTTTTGGTGGCCGGGTATGAAAGCCGATGTTGCTAAATACGTAGGAGAATGTTTGACGTGTTCTAAGGTCAAAGCTGAGCATCAGAAACCATCAGGTCTACTTCAACAACCCGAAATCCCGGAATGGAAATGGGAAAACATTACCATGGATTTCATCACTAAATTGCCAAGGACTGCAAGTGGTTTTGATACTATTTGGGTAATAGTTGATCGTCTCACCAAATCAGCACACTTCCTGCCAATAAGAGAAGATGACAAGATGGAGAAGTTAGCACAACTGTATTTGAAGGAAGTCGTCTCCAGACATGGAATACCAATCTCTATTATCTCTGATAGGGATGGCAGATTTATTTCAAGATTCTGGCAGACATTACAGCAAGCATTAGGAACTCGTCTAGACATGAGTACTGCCTATCATCCACAAACTGTTGGGCAGAGCGAAAGGACGATACAAACGCTTGAAGACATGCTACGAGCATGTGTTATTGATTTCGGAAACAGTTGGGATCGACATCTACCGTTAGTAGAATTTTCCTACAACAACAGCTACCATTCAAGCATTGAGATGGCGCTGTTTGAAGCACTTTATGGTAGAAAGTGCAGGTCTCCGATTTGTTGGAGTGAAGTGGGGGATAGACAGATTACGGGTCCGGAGATTATACAAGAAACTACAGAGAAGATCATCCAAATTCAACAACGGTTGAAAACCGCCCAAAGTCGACAAAAGAGCTACGCTGACATTAAAAGAAAAGATATAGAATTTGAAATTGGAGAGATGGTCATGCTTAAAGTTGCACCTTGGAAAGGCGTTGTTCGATTTGGTAAATGAGGGAAATTAAATCTAAGGTATATTGGACCATTCAAGATTATTGATCGTGTCGGACCAGTAGCTTACCGACTTGAGTTACCTCAACAACTCGCGGCTGTACATAACACTTTCCACGTCTCGAATTTGAAGAAATGTTTTGCTAAAGAAGATCTCACTATTCCGTTAGATGAAATCCAAATCAACGAAAAACTCCAATTCATCGAAGAACCCATCGAAATAATGGATCGTGAGGTTAAAAGACTTAAGCAAAACAAGATACCAATTGTTAAGGTTCGAAGGAATGCTCGTAGAGGACCCGAGTTCACCTGGGAGCGTGAAGATCAGATGAAGAAGAAATACCCGCATCTATTTCCAGAAGATTCGTCAACACCTTCAATAGCTTAAAATTTCGGGACGAAATTTATTTAACGGGTAGGTACTGTAGTGACCCGAACTTTTCCATGTTTATATATATTAATTAAGATTGATATTTAAATGATTAAATGTTTGCAACATGTTAAGCAATCAAACTTGTTAAGACTTGATTAATTGAAATATGTTTCATATAGACAATTGACCACCCAAGTTGACCGGTGATTCACGAACGTTAAAACTTGTAAAAACTATATGATGACATATATATATGGATATATATATAGTTAACATGATACTATTATAAGTAAACATATCATTAAGTATATTAACAATGAACTACATATGTAAAAACAAGACTACTAACTTAATGATTTTTAAACGAGACATATATGTAACGATTATCGTTGTAAAGACATTTAATGTATATATATATCATATTAAGAGATATTCATACATGATAATATCATGATAATATAATAATTTAAAATCTCATTTGATATTATAAACATTGGGTTAACAACATTTAACAAGATCGTTAACCTAAAGGTTTCAAAACAACACTTACATGTAACGACTAACGATGACTTAACGACTCAGTTAAAATGTATATACATGTAGTGTTTTAATATGTATTTATACACTTTTGAAAGACTTCAATACACTTATCAAAATACTTCTACTTAACAAAAATGCTTACAATTACATCCTCGTTCAGTTTCATCAACAATTCTACTCGTATGCACCCGTATTCGTACTCGTACAATACACAGCTTTTAGATGTATGTACTATTGGTATATACACTCCAATGATCAGCTCTTAGCAGCCCATGTGAGTCACCTAACACATGTGGGAACCATCATTTGGCAACTAGCATGAAATATCTCATAAAATTACAAAAATATGAGTAATCATTCATGACTTATTTACATGAAAACAAAATTACATATCCTTTATATCTAATCCATACACCAACGACCAAAAACACCTACAAACACTTTCATTCTTCAATTTTCTTCATCTAATTGATCTCTCTCAAGTTCTATCTTCAAGTTCTAAGTGTTCTTCATAAATTCTACAAGTTCTAGTTACATAAAATCAAGAATACTTTCAAGTTTGCTAGCTCACTTCCAATCTTGTAAGGTGATCATCCAACCTCAAGAAATCTTTGTTTCTTACAATAGGTTATCATTCTAATACAAGGTAATAATCATATTCAAACTTTGGTTCAATTTCTATAACTATAACAATCTTATTTCAAGTGATGATCTTACTTGAACTTGTTTTCGTGTCATGATTCTGCTTCAAGAACTTCGAGCCATCCAAGGATCCGTTGAAGCTAGATCCATTTTTCTCTTTTCCAGTAGGTTTATCCAAGGAACTTAAGGTAGTAATGATGTTCATAACATCATTCGATTCATACATATAAAGCTATCTTATTCGAAGGTTTAAACTTGTAATCACTAGAACATAGTTTAGTTAATTCTAAACTTGTTCGCAAACAAAAGTTAATCCTTCTAACTTGACTTTTAAAATCAACTAAACACATGTTCTATATCTATATGATATGCTAACTTAATGATTTAAAACCTGGAAACACGAAAAACACCGTAAAACCGGATTTACGCCGTCGTAGTAACACCGTGGGCTGTTTTGGGTTAGTTAATTAAAAACTATGATAAACTTTGATTTAAAAGTTGTTATTCTGAGAAAATTATTTTTATTATGAACATGAAACTATATCCAAAAATTATGGTTAAACTCAAAGTGGAAGTATGTTTTCTAAAATGGTCATCTAGACGTCGTTCTTTCGACTGAAATGACTACCTTTACAAAAACGACTTGTAACTTATTTTTCCGACTATAAACCTATACTTTTTCTGTTTAGATTCATAAAATAGAGGTCAATATGAAACCATAGCAATTTGATTCACTCAAAACGGATTTAAAATGAAGAAGTTATGGGTAAAACAAGATTGGATAATTTTTCTCATTTTAGCTACGTGAAAATTGGTAACAAATCTATTCCAACCATAACTTAATCAACTTGTATTGTATATTATGTAATCTTGAGATACCATAGACACGTATACAATGTTTCGACCTATCATGTCGACACATCTATATATATTTCGGAACAACCATAGACACTCTATATGTGAATGTTGGAGTTAGCTATACAGGGTTGAGGTTGATTCCAAAATATATATAGTTTGAGTTGTGATCAATACTGAGATACGTATACACTGGGTCGTGGATTGATTCAAGATAATATTTATTGATTTATTTCTGTACATCTAACTGTGGACAACTAGTTGTAGGTTACTAACGAGGACAACTGACTTAATAAACTTAAAACATCAAAATATATTAAAAGTGTTATAAATATATTTTGAACATACTTTGATATATATGTATATATTGTTATAGGTTCGTGAATCAACCAATGGCCAAGTCTTACTTCCCGACGAAGTAAAAATATGTGAAAGTGAGTTATAGTCCCACTTTTAAAATCTAATATTTTTGGGATGAGAATACATGCAGGTTTTATAAATGATTTACAAAATAGACACAAGTACGTGAAACTACATTCTATGGTTGAATTATTGAAATCGAATATGCCTCTTTTTATTAAGTCTGGTAATCTAAGAATTAGGGAACGGACACCCTAATTGACGCGAATCCTAAAGATAGATCTATTGGGCCTAACAAACCCCATCCAAAGTACCGGATGCTTTAGTACTTCGAAATTTATATCATATCCGAAGGGTGTCCCGGAATGATGGGGAAATTCTTATATATGCATCTTGTTAATGTCGGTTACCAGGTGTTCACCATATGAATGATTTTTATCTCTATGTATGGGATGTGTATTGAAATATGAAATCTTGTGGTCTATTATTATGATTTGATATATATAGGTTAAACCTATAACTCACCAACATTTTTGTTGACGTTTTAAGCATGTTTATTCTCAGGTGATTATTAAGAGCTTCCGCTGTCGCATACTTAAATAAGGACAAGATTTGGAGTCCATGCTTGTATGATATTGTGTAAAAACTGCATTCAAGAAACTTATTTTGTTGTAACATATTTGTATTGTAAACCATTATGTAATGGTCGTGTGTAAACAGGATATTTTAGATTATCATTATTTGATAATCTACGTAAAGTTTTTTTAAACCTTTATTGATGAAATAAAGGTTATGGTTTGTTTTAAAATGAATGCAGTCTTTGAAAAACGTCTCATATAGAGGTCAAAACCTCGCAACGAAATCAATTAATATGGAACGTTTTTAATCAATAAGTACGGGACATTTCACCCGGTTCCATCGAAAGTGGGAGGATTGTACTTCATGAAGTTTTTGTAGGAGCAACCTTCGTTTGAATTACCGGCCCCACGATTGTTGTTGTTGGAAAAGTGATCGGCCATGGCCGCACCCACGGCGGTGGTTATCATTCGTTGAAGAGCTTGTTCTAGAGTTTCGAGAGGAGTATTGTGTTGACCTTGGTGAGCCATTGTTTCTTCATGACACAAGAATATCGTTGATTAGTATTCTTAAGAATACTAATCGTGATATGGAATAATGATGAAGAGAAAATTTTTCTTGACTCGCCTTAAATTCTTTGTGTCGTAATGTCGGAATGTTCATATGAGTCACCGTAATATAATCCCGACAATTATATTACCCTGATTCATATGTACATTCGACATTATTCTATAAAGTCAAGGTGGCGCATCAATCAAATTAAACAACGAAAGATTTAGATGAAGCGAGAGTTAGTTATGAGTAGAAACGTTCGAGTATAAATGCACAAATAGTCAAGTAATTCCTACTTCAAGTCTATATGCCGGTTGTAGTCTAGATTCACTAATGTACCCTGTGACTCGGGGTTGACACCAATGAACTCTAAATCCTTACAACCAATGCTCTGATACCACTTGTAGCGACCCCGACAAATCGTCAATTGACGGCGTCGACTACTTAGGTCCCGTTGCGTGGTCATAGGTCTTTAACATGACGTTTGACCAAAGATATGTCGCATTCCTTTCAAAAATAAAGATTGTTTCAAAGTTTACAAGAATTTTTCATCCAAAAGTTACGTTACAAGGTTATAGTTACATGTGAAACCTATGCGACACATTTTTAAAGAAAGTCAAAAGACGCCTCATGAAATGCATGTATACTCGACATCCAAATCAAGTATCAAATAATGAGCGGAAGCATGTTTCACATAGCGTTCAAAGACCTGAGAAAAACATAGGAATCTGTCAACGAAAACGTTGGTGAAATCATAGGTTTAAGTAAGTAAGTGAGTAAAAGTAAGTCGAACCACAAGATTTGCAACATTGATAAAATAGTAATACATTCTAAAAGTTAATATTCACGAGCACCCAATTATCAAGGCTTAACATTCCGTCCGTTGAACCCCATTAATAGTGCTAGAACAACACTATTTCTCGAAAATATATTTCATCCGTAGACGGTAGC
Organism: Rutidosis leptorrhynchoides; assembly: GCF_046630445.1. Classification (NCBI taxonomy): domain Eukaryota; kingdom Viridiplantae; phylum Streptophyta; class Magnoliopsida; order Asterales; family Asteraceae; genus Rutidosis; species Rutidosis leptorrhynchoides. The sequence goes on from NC_092336.1 coordinate 165,588,351, forward strand.
GAACCGTCCGAGATGAGGGTTTGTCAAACCTATATGGCCATACAACATAAGTTCACGCCTACACTTACACACTGCAAGAGTAACTAATGATAATCGAATTGAGGATTTTGTTCTAAACTCGTATGTAGAATGTTTGTTTTCCTCTACTTGTGTTCACTTAGTTAAAAAGAAATGTTTATGTTTTCTCATCCCAAATGTAAGTTCAAAAGAGTAAAAGTGGGACTATGATCTCACCTTGAGTGCAAGAGTAATAAAGTACTTCAACAAGTAAACGCGTGCAAAGACAAAGCTAGTCTTGACCTAAACATATAGGTTGTATCAATAACGGTAAACACGATAGGTCAAAGATGTTCAATTAGTCCTATGGCTCGTTACGACTCGATTATGAAGCATGTAAATCAAATTGTCAAGTTTCATGCAAGATACAAGTAAAGAATCATGTTAGAAAGATTGCATAATCATTTGGTCAAGTTTGACAAAAAGTCAAACTTTGGTCGGTCAAAGTCAACGAAAAAGTCAACACGTTCGGGTCGGGTCCCGAACTATTTTTCTGAGGTTTTTATTCATATATAAGCATGTTAGAACAAGTCTCATGTGAATCGGAGGTCCATAGCGTGCAAAACATTTTTCTTATTTTGACTAAGGAGGTTAGAACCTGGACACGGCTTATGCCGCGCCGCGGCCCACAATTGTCGCGCCGCGACAATACACGGGAGCTGGTACCTGGCCAGTTTCAGTTTTTCTAAGTCCAAACCAAAATCTTTTCATGCACAAAACACAAACCGCAAACACTTAGAACTCGCACCTTATATCGTTGGAAAGCTCTTTTGACAAGGAACACAACTAAACACGTTTCATCAAACAAAAACATCATTTCCAATAACCGATTTCTCGTCAAGTGATCATTTAAAGTCCATTTTCAAAGTTTCAAGTTCTTGAAATGCATTACATGATTCGGGAATCCAATCCACACATGTGATATGTCGTTTCGAAGGTAATTACTCATGCAATACAACTAAACACTTACTAACAACATTTCATGGCATTCAAAATATCAAAAGTTCATTTCAAGTTCATCAAACCCTAATCAAAATTCACAAAATCACTAATCATGTATTTGAAGTTTTACAAATCAACCTACACATCAAAATGAAGCTAGTGATACTAGTAACACAATTAAAACATGAACTTTAACAATTTAACAACATTTAATCTTCCAAAATCAAAGATTAAGCAAACCCATTTTCAAGTTCATGCTAGTTACTCCAAAACAACAAATCGAGCATACAAGTCATATATTCATGTTAGACTTGAGCCATAGACACTAATTAACAACTTTATAATTCAAAAACATCAAGAACACAAAATCTAGTGATTTTAGAAAGTTACCCAAATGAGATGAAATTGGTATCAAATTGTAGAGGATGAAGAGAGGATTCCAAATATGTAATTTGTTTTGATGTTAGCCTCCAAATCCGAAATTAGATGATGAATTTGTGTGTTTGGGTGTTATGGTTCAAAAATGGAAGTAAGAAGAGAGAAAGAGAGAAAGAGGAGGTGGAGGTGGAAATGAGTGGTGGATAAGGTGGGTTGACTAGTTGACCTAGTAAACTAGTTTGCCCACTTGGCAACCTCGGTCCCTCAAGTTTCAAAGCGGGTACGGGAATTAACCAAACGAATTATTTTGAATTACACGAGAGTACGGGAGACGTTATAATCCAATAACGAAAATATTATGAATGTTTGCTAACGAAGGTTACGAATCCAGATACGAAGAATATTATTAAAATAAAATAAAATAAAATAAAAGACGGCGTTAAAAATAATTTAACGAAAAAATGCGGGATGTTACATAATTCGTTTTACTAAGTTTCCATTCCTAGTAAGTTTTCATTTTTAGACAGTTTCCATTTTTAGTAAGTTTCTCATTTTAGTAAGTTTATAATTAGAAAGTTTCTATTTAAAAGTGTTTCCATTTTAGGATATTTGCCATATTAGATATACTTCCAATCACCCCTTTCCCTTTGAATGGCCATTTCAGGTCTAGGGGCTAGAGCTATAGGATCCTTTAAATCGGAAAATCCAAACCCTTCCTCCTAGAGTTTCGTCGACACCATTCATCAAGAAAGTTCGAAGATCTATATATATCTAATATATATCCAAAAATGTTTTTATGTGTCATAATATGAGTAGTAGGTTATAAGTGTTAGTAATAGTAATAGTGTATAAATGTTAAATAATAGTATAAGTAATATTAGGGTTTCATTAATTAATTAGGGTTAATTAATTAAAGTAGTATTTTAATGATTAGGGTTTAGTAATAAATGACTAGGGTTTAGGTTTAATTAATTAGAGTTTAATAATTAGGGTTAGGTTTAGGGTTTATGTATATATATGTATATCGTATATGTGTGTGTATATATATATATATATATACATACATATATATATATATATATATATATATATATATATATATATATATATATATATATATATATATATATATATATATATATATATATATAGTCTTTATTTTTATTTTTTTTTATATATGTAAACCGTGTATATGTGTGTATATATATATAAATATATATTGTTTTACATGTATATATATATGTATCGATTTATGTATATGTGTATATATTTATATTTTGTTTCCTTAATTAACACAAACAAATCTTTTATCTAATCACCTAGGTTTTAAAGATCAAACACTCCTTTTCCCTTTTTTTTCGGTCGACACACACACATACATATTAATATTTTTTTTTCTTCATGTATATGTATATATCTATGCGTGTTCATGTATATGTATATGTATTTGTTTGAATTAACAAGATTATATCATAAACATAAACATGAATTTAAAAATAAGATCAAAGATTATGTAAATAAGTTTTAGGGTTTATGTTATACCTTTGAAGATTCGAAGATGATTAACAAAGAAAAGATGAAACACTTTGGAGATGAAGATCAAAACCTTGAAGATTTGAAGAACACCTTGAAGATTCTTGAAGAACTTTGAAGAACGCGAAGAACACGATGAAGATTGCTTGAAAACCCTTGAATATTTTCGATGGTGGTGGGGGATTTTCGGTTTTGTGAGCCGAGAGGGGAGAGATTTGAGAGAGATTTTTGATTGTGATTTGGTACATCTTTAGCTCTAGCTTAGGCCTCAATTTATAGGGAGGATTAGATAATTCTAGAATTAGGGTTTAATTAGGAATTACTTAGGGAACAAGTCAAGTAAATGAGGAGGTGATTATGGGTGCCTTGGCCGAAAATTTAAGGGGCAAAAGGGTAATTTTACCTTTCCTAAATTCGACTAGGGTTACATGGGTTGATTTTAGGATTTTTCACTTTAGTCCTTGTACTTTAAGTTAGCTTAAATGATCCCTAAACTTATTTAAGACTAATTAAATTATATACATTAAACTTTAAGTTATTACCTTTTGTTCACGAAAGTTATTTAGCTTATCATTTCCGTATTTTATTAACTTGTTGTTTATTACACAAAGTTAATTATTACGTTTTAAAATTTTCAATACTTAACAATTATTAATTAAAGTTAAGTCGTTAAGTTTTAATTATATTGTTTGGGCATTTAATAAGGAAAAATATAGAATGGAAAAATGAGGGTCGTTATAATTTATCACGTAACAGGCAGTACTTACTGCTTCTGTCCCGAATGATTTTTCAAAGCTTGCAGTTGCCAACATCGCCCTTATTCTATCTAACAAGGTTCTGTTCATCCGCTCTGCCACTCCATTTTGTTGAGGAGTGTATGCTGTTGTGAACTGCCTTTTGATACCTTCTTGTTTGCAAAACTTATCAAATTCATCACCAGTGTATTCTCCTCCATTATCTGTCCTCAAACACTTGATCTTTTTACCAGAATCAAGTTCAACTCGCGCTTTGTAAACTTTGAAAACTTCAAACACATCTGCCTTCCTCTTGATTGGGTACACCCAACATCTCCTATTTAATCATCAATAAATGATACAAAATATTTTGCTCCTCCTAGGGATTGAACTGGTGCTTGCCACACATCAGAGTGAACCAATTCTAGAACCAATTTACTTCTAGAATTTGATGTGTTAAACTTCAGACGATGCTGCTTGCTGATTACACAATGCTCACAAAAAGGTAGCGATACCCTTGTAAGACCAGGAATAAGATTTCTTTCAACAAGAATCTTCATTCCTTGTTTAGACATGTGTCCAAGCTTTTGATGCCATGTTATATCAGTTTTATCACTTGAACTATTCGAAGCAACCGATGCTTCCGCTTCCCGTACCGTCTCGCCTTTCAGAATGTATAAATTTGCACCCACATTTTCTCCTTTCATAAGTACAACCGCGCCTTTCTTGATTTTCATGATCTTGTCTTGTATCTCCATCTTACAACCAAGATCATCTAATTGTCCCAAAGACAATAAGTTCTTTTTCAAACCCTCCACGTGTCGTACACCTTGAATAGTACGAACTGTACCATCGTGCAACTTCAGAATGATATCTCCGACTCCAATGATCTTTAGTTTATGATCATTGCAACTGTATACAGATCCTCCTGAGATACGTTCATATTTTTTGAACCATTCTCTTCTAGGAGTTATGTGAATAGTAGCTCCCGAGTCAAATAACCAGACATCAACAAATGTGTTTCTGCCTTCATTTGCTACTACTGCCTCACTAACCAAAGCAGTCCCATCATCTGAAGTACTTGCAATATTTTCTTGAGAATTTGAGTTATTTAAACTCCAACAATCCTTCTTCAGGTGACCTTTCTTGCCACACAATTGTAGCATGTATAGGTCTTCTTCTTTTTAGACTTCGGTTTACCATGATTGTGACTCCCACTTGGGCCACGTTCCGTTGATCTCCCTCCTGACACCAATAAGGCCTCCACTTGTCGTGAACCGGCCTGTTTGTCCTCCTTGTTATTGCGCTGATTTTCTTCTTCTAGAATAGCAGCCGCAACTTCATCATAGACTAGATACTCCGAGAGAACATTATTGGTTAAGTTAATAATGAGTTGATCATACGAATCAGGTAGACTCTGAAGTAAAAGTTCAGCACATTCTTTTGGCTCTATATTGCAGCTTAATGAAGCGAGTTGAGAAAATAGAGTATTCAAAGAATTAATGTGCTCATTAACTGAAGTAGATTCATTCATGCGTAGCGCATAAAGTTTCCTCTTAAGGAATATCTTGTTGTGGAGTGATTTGGTCTCGTACAATTTTACGAGATGATCTCAAATCTCTTTCGCCATCTTCTTTTCTTCAATGCTAGACAAAACGCCATCTGCTAGTGTCAGATGAAGATTTGCGATAGCCTGACCTTCCATCTCTTCCCATTTTTCATCAGTGACTTCAGCGGAACGTCCACTGATGGCCGCCAAACACTTATCCTTTCTCAGGATAGCTTTCATCTTTAGTTTCCATAACGAGAAGTTACTCCCGTTGAACTTTTCAATTTCAAATTTCGTAGACATTGCTATAATTACAATCTTCTTTTCGACAATATTATTTTTCTTGAAATAACACCCAAGGACTTTTACCGAGTGAAAATAATCTTACTTATTTTCTGATGTGGACGATCCACTCCCGTGGCAACCACAGAGCATACGATAAGTAGATTAATACACACAAGATATTAGACCTTAGCTCTTGATATCACTTGTTGAGAAAAATGACATCGAATTATAGCAAACCGCTCGTAATAATTGAAATAGCGACAATAAAGAGACACCGAGATTTAACGTGGAAAACCCCAATAGGGTAAAAACCACGGGCAAGGAAAGAAAACGTTTCACTAATAAGAATAATAGGAATTACACTTCTCTCTAATTACAAGGATAAACACTAATCTTTATATCTCTTGTAATTGGGAGATTAATACTCCCTAACACTCTATTTAACTTTTAGTATACAATGGAGAATGTGTTTTTGGATGATTAAAATGAACCTCGAGTCCTTTTATAGTTGAAGTAGAAGCAGTAAATATGTGCATGTATGCCATTAGAAACATTTGGTCAAACATGTTTGGTTGGTGGCCACAATAACAATAGTGTTATTGACTTCCATGGTTTCAAGTATTCAGCCACATATTACATGTGGTTATTTCCACCGTGCAACTTTATTATCTCAACAATTACCATCAATTATAAACACCAACCATAACTAGAGTCTTCTAAACGATATAAGGTATGTATTTAACTATATTATTATTATCATATTATTTTTTGAGGATTTTAAGCTTGATTAAATTTATTAATGATAATTTTGATTTGCTGCTATGAACAGAAGTTAAATGATCTAAATGAGGATTTTTGAGATAAGGTTCTCGGACATTATTTTGGATCAATAAAATGCAGTCGCAGATGATATCACAATCCCAATTTGGACAAGTCAGGTTCGTATACGTTGCGTGATAGTGAAGAGGATTTGGTCGCGGGTGGTGCGATACAAAAGTTGTTTCAAGAATTCATGATTTTGTTAGTATCAGCGTTCCACCTTCGACCACTCTTACCCCGACGGGTCATCAAACGTCCTTTCTGTTAGGTTCAAGAACCGCGCGCGAAAGTTGTTAGTCGGAATACGGTTGACGGAAACTTAAAAAAAGTTGCCCTTTAGTTTGTTGTATTCATTTTGTTGTGGGTTACGGTTCCATTTTTTAGTCTTGTTGCATGCTTTCATTTGTTTAGCTAATGGAGTTAATCTATTAGCTTGTGGTGCTGAGCTAGGTTTATTTCGTTGGTTTGGTCGGACTGTAGGGCGAGACTCAGTTGCCCCTTAGTTTTGATTGTTTTGTTTAGATTTTTATGTTTCATTTATCATTGTGAGCTCGATTTAGTTTTTTGTGCTTTAGTTGAACTTGAATGGTTTGTTTCCTTAATTGTATTTTGGGTTCATTTTTTTGATGAAGTATTTCATGTGGTTAAATAGTTTTGAAGTTTTTTCTTTTTACAAAAAGTAAATAAAAAGTTTTCATTAAAAATTTGGAAGTTAATATTTTTACTTCTTTTAATAGATCCTACCATTTACATTGTATAATTTGTTAATAAAAATGTAGTGAGTTTATAAAAAATTAAAGTGAATATATCATTGCCTAAAAAATTTAGCACATGAGTCAATCATTTTGACTACATTTGCTCACACTATTCAATACACACACGATTTCAGTGATCTCCTTCAAAAACATCAAATCAAACAATCAAATTACTTTCAATTTATCAATGGCAGCATCATCTGATCTCACTAAATCAAAACAACAAGTTTCCACTATGTTAAAACAAGGTTTCATCTCCGATCTCTTCCTTTCTTCACCACAACCCGAAACCCCGAACAGAATCACCCAAAGCCCGATCCGACCCATACCCATACCCACATCCACACCCAGTCCCACTCTTTTCGAAATGATGTCTGAAGAACAATCACGTGACTCCACACATCAACAACAGCACCTACAAACTCTCGACCCGACCCGGACTCGGATAGAAGAACGTGTCGCCAGGGTTTTGTCCGAGGCTCCGTTTAGAAACCCAGGTGAGTATGGGTTAGGGTTTGGTGATGTGAAGCTCACGTGCACGGCACGTGATGGGTTCAGTGTGTCGATGGATGTTCATAAGGAAGTGTTGGTGGGCCGGAGCCGGTTTTTTAAAGAGAAGTTGGGCCGGAGAAGTGGGTCCCATCATTCTGTTGAGATTTGTGAGTGTGATGATGTTGTGGTTTATATTGAAACATTAGTTTTGATGTATTGTGATCAACCTAAAGTTAAGATGGTTGGTGAAACTGTTTCTAAGATCTTAGGTTTGCTCAAGGTATGCATTTTGTTTATTTATTTAAATAAAATTGTTGTGGATTTATTAAGTTATGCTGCGAAATGTGTACTGTTAGATTGTGTATTAATGTATGTGTACTAGCAATAAATAAAGTGTTATGTTTTAAATAGTAAATGCTAAATGCTAATTTTGATTCCAAGTTTGGCCCGTTTGACCCCAAAAGTCCACCAAGTTGGGTAACTTTTAGATAATTATACCAAATTTCTTATTCAAGTTTTGATTCTGTTTCAGTTGTTGTGAAAATTTGACCTACAGTCTTGTACTAAACTAGTTTCATACTATGGTCACTGTTATTTTGTGGGTGTATAAACAGAAACGGATAAAAGGCTAAGGTTTCCTTTGTCCGAGCTATCGGGGAAGGGGTGTATTTTTATTCAACTAACTGGGTTATTCCGTGATCGTTTCGACCCTTCTTTTTAGTCATCCCACTATATGCCTGTTAGTGAGGTTCAGGGCGTTTGATAAAACAGAAAGATTAACGCTGAATGATTCAGTGTTTGATAATCTTTATGATTCAACAATATGAATGAGGTAAAATTATCTTATTAACGTTTCGAATGCATAAAAAATTCAATATACTTGTTTGATAAGTGTTCCGGATATGATTTAAGTAGGATACTACACATAATTTAGGTGCTTAATGGTTAAGAGAGTGTTTCAACCCCGAATGGTTCAACATTAAATGTTGAACCATGCAGCATGATATGTCACTAAAGGGTCATAAACAAGCGCGCTGAATGCTGAATAGTTTAGCATTCAACGTCGAACCATTCAATTAAGAGGCAAACAAACACACCCCATGAGACCTCTCGTCAGGATATCAAGACTCCAACCACTAGGCTATTATTTTGCCTCAAAGTAGCGAATTATTTTTGTGGAATTTTGGCCTACAATGTAGCTTATTTGCTAGATATTCTGTCATGGCATGCAAATTGTGTAGAATGTATGACTGGATTGCAAGTTACGTAAAATGCCTGACGTAGTGTTCATCAGCTAACTGTTTCACACAGTTGACAAACCACATAAGCGTAAGCATATGTAATAGAAGTTGCACATATTTTGCTCAAAAGAATTTGCAACATTTGCCATTTTGCCCTAAATTCTATCACGTAACGCCGTTTGTAGGTTTGTGATGCATTGAAATTTGATGATGGCATATCGTCGTGTTTAGAATTTTTAGAAGCCGTACCTTGGTCAGAAGATGAAGAAGAAAAAGTGATAACGTATCTTAATGAACTTCATATTCATGACGATCATGAAGTTTTACAAAGAGTAGTATCGGATCCAACAACTTCGACAACAATTGACGATATTTTCATGAGATTACTCACCGGTGTTCTACACACAAAAGACGAAAAAGCCCGTAAAGAAATGAAATCCCTAATATCTCGCTTACTTAAAGACGAAAAAACCAGTTTTCCCCAAAATAAACATGAAATTTCAAAAGACACTGTATACCATTTGTGACAAATGTGTTACTTCTCTTATACTCTGTTTATCTGACGCAACGTCTTCAGACGAAAACAGGAGAACGATGAGTGATATCTCTCGAGAAGCTGACAATCTTGAATGGGTTGCGGATATCTTGATTGAAAAAAGGATTTGTGAAGATTTTGTTACGATATGGGCGGGTCAAAATGAGCTTGCTACGCTTCACTCAAAAGTTCCAACAATGTATAGACATAAAATTAGCAGGATTACTGCGCAGTTATGCATTGCAGTTGGTAGAGGGAACGTTTTGGTGCCAAAAGAGACACGTGTCGCTTTACTTTCAACATGGTTGGAAGCTTTATACGATGATTTTGGATGGATAAAACGTGGGTCAAGATTGGTTGACCGAAGGTTAATTGAAGATGGGGTGAGCCAGATTATTCTTACATTGCCGTTATCACAACAACAGTCGTTCTTGATGAGTTGGTTTGATCGGTTTCTGGAAAAAGGAGATGATTGTTTGTATATACAACGAGCGTTTGAGATTTGGTGGAGACGGGCTTTTGTTAGACAATCGGTGGTTGAACCGCAGTTGCAGATAACTGTGTGTGATTACCCGAGTTGATTATAGTTCATGAACCGATATCTATCAAGGGCTTATAGTCTAACAGAATTCGAGTAGCCTTTCATCAAAGAGGTTGGGGGTTCACGGCTTGTCGTGAGCACATTCGTAGATAAATTCGTGTTGGGTGTGTGAGTTGTGGTTTAAAACAAAATGGAGAAGTAGCCGTATAATTTGATTTGTTGATTATTATTACAATCTCCTAAGCAAGTACTTCCTCCGTCTCAAAATAATTGTCCTGTTAGACTTTTCAAAGTCAATTTATTAAGTTTTGACTTTAAATATTTGTTGGTGTATGCTATAGAATATTTGATGAAATTTATATCAATAGATTCATTTTTGAATGTGTTTTCATTTGGTATAACTTTCATTCGATATTATATAACACAAAGAAAGATATGTAAAGTCAAAATTGAAGAAAAAAGACTAAAAAAGTCAAAACAGGACAATTATTTTGGGATGGATGGAGTAGATAATATAACTTACTTTTTTATAACTTGGTTCTTAAGAATAATCATATTATGTATGTATTTTTGTACATGTATATAACTAGTAACTTGGTTCTTATATAATAATCATATTATTATGTATTTATGTACATGTATAATGTATAATATTAATATTAATATTATGTATCTTTTACAAATAATTTATGTCACGATGCTGTATTCAATTATTCATGCCTCAGTTTCTATTATGAAAGGGTTTACGTTATAAAAACAATTACTAATGTTATCTCATCTAGCTTAAGTTCGTTAATTCTGTTGGATTTCAGTCCTTTTTTATTTTTGTTATTATTATTATTTTTTTTTTGCTACTGCCCTTGGTCCATAAAATTAGTCCAGCCCAAAAAGAAAATTGCCACCCAAATTAGTCTCAAGCTGCCGAAGTTTATTTGTTTTGCTCAATTGCTCTTATGCTCCATCAAATGCGAAATCTATCTGCAAGTCGTAACGTCCTCTAACTTCAAATCAGAAAAGGGAACGGAGTTGTGGATTGCTCAAGACTCATCATCTGATTTTGTCAAGTATCAACAACTTTTATATAGGTATTATTGGTCCATGTAATGTAAGGAGCAGTGGCGAAAAATTAAATTTTTTTTTACTCGGGGCGATTTTTTTTAAAAACTTAGCAACTTTTTTGAGCAAAATATGATGATTTTTGGGCAAAATATGAAGGTTTTTGGGCAAAACTTGGAGGTTTTTGGGCAAAACTTAATGGTTTTTGGGGCAATTTATTGAGGTTTTGGGGGAAAAATAAAATAAAAATTCCACTTAGGGTAAAATCGAAAACCCAAAATTTACACTGAAAATTGCAATCCATTGGCACGCGAGTGCCTCGTTGTCCCTTAGTGTTTCCGCCACTTGTACGGAGTATTCAATAATTAATTAATAGACAAAATAGCTTAAATCAGCCTCGTGTTATTCTTTTTTTTGCTTTTTTCATCCCTATCAAATGAAGACTGCACAAATATTCCTTACGGACATTATTTATTCTCAATTACATCCTTAACACTAACGAAAGTTAACTGCCCGTTATATTAGGACAAAACTTCAAGGTTTAATTAAAGATAGTCCCTATCATTAACGGACGTTAATTATTTCCGTTAAGTTAAGTCATGCAAGGAATATGTGAGGATATTTTTGTCTATTTACTTTCTCTTTATCTTTTTAACTCATCCATCCTCATCCCCATCTTCATTAACTAAAATTAACCGATTATAATCTAGAAGTTGCACCCGAATTTCATGATTATAATCTGAGATCAAATGACGCACTCTCCACAGTCTTCGATCAGAGGTAATTATACATCTATGTACTCCCAATTGCACATAAAACAAAAAACTTCACATATAAAACAAAAAAATGTTCATATATATTTCTCTACATATAAATTCGATTCAACAAGTATCTACCAAAATCCTTTAATCATTTGTTCATATATACAAGAAAACAAGACCCTTTAATATTACAAACAAGAAATCTGGGTTTACAAACTAGATAATATAGTCAACGAAAGATGAAGTCAACCCACACAAATTGATTTTTTTGGAGCTCCTAATTCATCACCTTCATCGTTTGTAATTTTGTACGGATGAAAACACACACACACACACACACAAATACTCCGGTGGTCGGTCTCTAAAACAACTCCGGACTTAAATGTTGCTATAACCACCACTTGTCGTAACCACAGGTGACTATTTGAGTTGATTGACCTCCACCAGTCGTAACCACCACCTCCGACGTCGCCATTTTTGTGTGTAATTTGTTAATTGGCTTGTATAATATGACATACAGTTTGATTGTTACCGAATCAAATCACATTTTTGTTTGATTTGGTTTGGTTTTTTATTAGGGTTTTTGGTCGAAAATGAAGATAGAGTAGTTAAATGATAATCGATAGGCAAAAGGACAAAAATACCTTTACATGTTAGGCATACAGACCGAATTAACGAAAATAATTAATGTCTGTTGGTACAATTAACTTTTGTTAGAGCTAGGGATGTAATTGAGAATAAATAATGTCTTTAAAGATCATTTGTGTAATTATAAATTGATAGGAATGAAAAGAGTAAAAATGAAGGGGGATGATTCTCACACTCACTTTTTTGATCCTCACACACCAATTGAGTATTATTAGAAGAGTAAAAAGTTAAAATAGGTGTGTGAGGATCAAAAAAGTGTGTGTGAGAATCATCCCCCAAAAATGAAACATGGTTTAAGCAATTTGTCTAATTAATAATTAATAAAAAAAATTTGAGTAAGCGATGAAACCCTTCTATGAACGAGCACATTGGCTCTATGGTAATCAAGCCCCCCAAGCGCGAGACCTGGTACCGGGTGAATTACGCATTATGCACACTCTCTAGTCACACTTTCTTTTTGAACAATTTGGCATAGCCAGAAATTAAAACCGGTTGATGTGTTTCATTGATCAGTGTTTCTATTGTTCCACGCTTCTAGTTACTGACTTGTTGAGTTGCTTTATGTTCTATGGAACTACAATTGTTTTTTAATGTTTAATTTTTTTCCCAAGTAAAATTGGTTGATGAGTAGTGACTTAAGAACTTATTATGATTTTAAGTATGATTTGCATATAAAATTGTAAAGTACAATTAATAATGATCACTGCTTGGAACTTTCTTAACTTGTTTAGTTGTTAAGTTGTGCTGACTGCGTTTACCCTCTAGTGTTGACTACTAAAATGTGGAGTATCTTTTTTTCTAGAATTCAGGAACTTACTTGGATACTTAGATACTATGATTATATTGTGGATACTTTTTAATGAAGCTAGTACCGAGTTACTTAATAGTATGGCGGCGTGATATTCACATGATTCATTTGGATGCGTCGAAATTACTAAGATTGAGTGAGTTCTATCAAAAAGATGTTTATAGTTTGGAAATGATTGAGCATCAAGAACAACTTGACATGTACCATAATAGTTGGGTTGATTTTATGAGGTTCTTTTGGTAGTTTCAGGGTTGTTATTCTGCTGGTTTTGGGGCTGTTATACCTAATGTTTCATACTGCTTTTGGGCTTATGCTGCTATCTTTATACGGATTTTGAATAGTTATGGTGCAATGTGTTTGCTGTATTTTAGTAGTTTCGTTGTAGTATTTTTATTGTTTCTTTACGAAAATTCTAGTAGTGAAGCTAAACTTTTTTAGTCCATCGTTACTGTTGTAGTTTTTTTTGCCCCCATTATTATTAATTCTTGGTTCCGTTATTGTTTGGATAGATCAACTGATATATAGAAACTATTTAGTGAACTTTGTAGTCCTTGACGAGGTTTTAGAACAAACTAAGGTATATTCAAAACGAATTAAAGGTGAATAAAATATTAGATCTTAAAGCTGCTTGTTTGAAACACAAATGATTGGCGATTTGGACTACATTACACAAAAGTGTACATTTGTAATTCTTTGATTAACTTAGGGTGCGTTTGATAAGACTGAATGATTTAGCGCTGAATGGTTCAGAATCTGAATGGTTCAGAGCCTCTGAATAAAGTTTGTTCTGAATGAAAGTAAGCTGTTTGATAATCGTTTTAAATGAACGATATGAATTGAGTAAAATTACATTATTAACATGTTTCGTGAATAAAAAATACAATATGATTGTTGGTTAAACGCTCTGGATATGATTTGAAAAGAATATTACAAAAAAATTAGGCTCTTAATGGTTAAGACAGTGTTTCAACTCTGAATGGTTCAACACTGAATTCTGAACCATTCAACACCATATGTCATTCAGAGGTCAGAAACAAACACACTGAATAATGAATGATTCAACATTCAGCGCTGAATCATTCCATTAAGAGGCAAACAAACGCACCCTTAGTATGGGCACTAATATATTCGTTAAATACTACTAAATGAGTGAGTAATCATCAATCAACTCTCAAAACGGTGTTTGTAATTTTGTTATCGACATATACAAGAGTATTTGAGAAATCTTAGCGCATGAGATATTGCTCACTTGTATATAAAGTAGTAAGAGAAATATGACTTTAAAGGATGCTCATGAGTAAAACGGTATGCCCTGAGACTGGAAAATTGTCCGAAAGGATGGAAATATCAATACGATAGAGGTCAAGGGGGAACTACATTGTAATTTAAAAGAATTAGCTTCACTACTAGAATTTCCGTAAAAAAAGAGTGAAAATACTGCAATGAAACTACTAAAATATATCAACATATTAACTATTCAAAATTCATATAAAAATAGCATCATGAGCCCAAAAATAGTATGAAACAATAGGCATAACAGTCTCAAAACTAGCAGAATAACAACCCTGCAACTCCGAAAAGATCCTCACAAAATCAACCAAACTATTATAGTACATGTCAAGTTGTTCTTGAAGCTCAATCATCTCCAAACTATTAAACTCTTTTGGATAGATTTCAGTCAATCTTAGTAACTTCGATGCATCCAAGTGAATCACGTGGAATCAATGCTGCCACACTATTAAGTAACTCGGTACTAACTTCACTAAAACAGTTACCAAACTATTGAATTTGGGTATCCACAATATAATGATAATATCTAAGTAAGTTCCTAATTTCAAGAAAAAAGATAACATCTTAAGAGCACCAAGTATCGAAGGTCACATAGACCGTGGATTTCGGCGTCGGAGGTGACCGACGGTTGGCCAACACCCCGCCACAGTTGGTTACCCGTTTTTGATCACAAAGTTGAGCAATAAACGGTGTAGAGACGAGAATGTGAGGGTTAAATTCAAATTGTAACGTTAAAATGAGTCGTTGAACATTTGTTTTTTCAGTTTTTTCCCCTTTATAAATATTGAAACAACTCAAACCAATAACCAACTGAATACGCGAAACAAATTTTTTTTTTTATCAGTAGAGTGCGCACCCCTTGGGGTGCGCGGCGCGCACAGGCCCACATTCAGTTCTGTTCGGTTTTGTCAATTTTCAATTAAAGATCTCCCACTTCCCGACATATTTAGACGAAACACATTTCACAACATGTTATAATGGTTAAAACTCACACGATTCAATAATAAAATGAGTTTTACAAAACGGGGCCCACATCGGCCGTTTTACGAGTTTCATACAAAAGTTCGAGTTTCGACCACACTAGTTTAAATTCCAACGACACTAAGAGCATGGTGTTTGGGGTTAAACTACCCACATCTCGGTCAAACTCCAAAAGCTATCACATCCAAAAGCGTCCCCTATCAAACAACAAGCGGAAAATCTCTAATCCAACCGTACGCCCTTACCCTTATCAACGCCCGAGCCTATAAAAAGATAAACAACGAGAGGGTAAGCAAAGCTTAGTGAATGCAATAATTATACATATACATATATAACTTACTTACTTGCAAACACTTACAACATATCCGCATACATACTAGCAACATAATTAGCATACCTTTATAATATATAACGCTAAATCCTCGATAACATAAGCTAGTATAACAATATCATATAGTGCAACAACACAATGCGTTACAACACAATACATAAGCATTGATGTTCACAACATCCATTAGTATTCAAATCCCAAGGCTAGCTCAACGAATGGTATCGTCAACATCGAACTTAATTCCCATTCGTCCCAATAAATGTGGTATCATCAACATCGAACTTAAACCCACATATGAGGTATCGTCAACATCGAACTTAAAACCCTCATCGAATTTCACTACAATAGCGGTATGGCTTCGTCAACATCGAACTTTAAATCCATACATGAGGTATCGTCAACATCGAACTTAAACCCTCATCAAAACGTACCAACAATATACTCTAGGATATGGTATCGTCAACATCGAACTTTAACCCATACCCCACAAGCAAATAAATTATATACATACATATATAATTATTCCACTCACCTCAACGATTTGGTGATGATTTTATACTTCCGAATGCTTCAAAGCCGAGTACCTAATACAATAAGTACTCAATCAACAAACAAACTTGTTGGGCTAAACACCAACAATTCACTCAAGCGCATTTAATGACTTAAATGCATTAAATGCCCCATTTTCACCAAAACCGCCCCTTAAGGGTCAAGACCATCGTCAATCACCTAAAAGCTAGTGATTAAGGTCTATCAACACTAACTATAACACAATTAGGGTAATTCATACCCATAATCTCAAACTATGTAAATCATTAACCCCTTTGACTCATTTAAAGTCAACACACCCATTTTGGGTCATCCACTAACCCAACTAACACCCATTTACCAATTAGCTAGGTGTGCTAGTAATTAACTAACCAATTAGGACTCATAACATCAATTAACACTTTGAAGCCCTAAGTTAGTTACCATTGAGTCTTCATGACTCCATCTTACCCAAGAACACCCAAAATCAACAAATATGGGTTTTATGTTCTTCATTTACCCAAACCCTAATCCTACACAAAATCAAAATAAGGAAATCAAGATTAGAGCTTACCACTACAACCCCAACGTAGCTAGTGAGTAGATAAACGACTTTAATACCCGCACTTTGGCCCGAGAACAACTTTTTCCTCTTGGATTTAAGCTTTCTCACTCAAGAAATCACACTCTCTCTCCAAAATTAAAGTGAAGAAGATAAGGTTGTTGAAAATGGAGTGAATGATACCCCAAGATCTGACCTACTGGCCTCCAATACGTCCACAAGTGAAATTACCAAAATGCCCATCAAAATATCTGAATAAAACAACAGAACCTGGCTACAGTGAGGAGTGCGCCAGGCGCACCCCTAAGTGTGCGCTGAGCGCACCCTGCTCAGTTCGCCCTCTAACCTCTTTTTAATATACAAGGTCACCCACACTTCATGTACCATAATTACACTGATGTACAATTATTATTAGGGTCTTACAACTCTCCCCCACATGAATCGGAGCGCGTCCTCGCGATCCAAGCCGCATGACAAGAGGGAAGATACACTAACACAAACTCTTCGGGCTCCCAAGTAAATTCGGAACCTTTACTACGACGCCATTGAACTTTAAAAGTTCTCACTTCTTTATTTCTCAACCTTTTGACCTTCTCATCGAGTATGGCAATCGGCTCCTCAATATATTCTAACTTTGTTTAGCTCAATCTCGTCTAACGGTACCCAAGATGAATCATTTGCAAGACACTTGCGGAGATGGGAAACATGAAATGTATTATGGATCCCCGCAAGTTCTTCGGGTAATTCCAACCGATACGCGACTTCACCAACACGAGCTAAAACCTTAAATGGCCCAATAAACCGAGGAGCTAACTTTCCCCGTTTTCGAAACCGAATAACACCTTTCCATGGCGAAACCTTAAGAATCACCATGTCACCTTCTTGAAATTTGATCATTCGTCTACGCTTGTCGGCATACGACTTTTGTCTATCTTGAGCCTTTTTCAAATAATCCCGAATCATATCAATCTTGCTATTCATTTCTAAGACCAAATCGGTACTCCCGATTTCTTTTTGACCAATCTCACCCCAACAAATCGAAGTTCGACACCTTCGCCCATAAAGCATCTCATAAGGTAGCATCCCGATACTAGTATGATAACTATTATTGTACGAGAATTCCACCAAAGGTAAGTGCTCATCCCAACTACCACCGAAATCAATAATTCATGCCCGTAACATATCCTCCAAAGTTTGATTCGTACGTTCGGTTTGACCGTCCGTCTGAGGATGATACGCCGTGCTCAATTTCAATTGTGTACCCATATCTTCGTGAAACTTTTCCCAAAACCAAGATGTGAAACGGGTATCTCGATCTGAAATAATAGATATAGGAACCCCATGTCGAGCGACTACCTCTTTGATAAACAATTTAGCCAAAGCCTCCGATGATATCGCTTCCCGAATGGGAAGAAACAAGGCACTTTTCGTCAATCGGTCAACTATCACCCAAATCGAATCAGATTGGGTTCTCGCCGTCTTTGGTAATTTTGTAATGAAATCCATGGTAATGTGCTCCCATTTCCATTTCGGAATTTCCAACGGTTGTAACTTACCATACGGCTTTTGGTGTTCGGCTTTAACCTGCAAACACGTGACACATTGCTCAACATACTTTACAACATCACGTTTCATACCCGGCCACCAATAATCTTTCCTTAAGTCAAGATACATTTTCGTCGCGCCCGGATGAATGGAATACTTTAACTTATGTGCTTCATCAAGTAGCAATCGTCGATAATCCCCCATCTTAGGCACCCACATTCTTCCTTGAAAAGACAACAGACCACGCGAACCCATAGTAATGAATTCCGATTGCCCCACAATTATTTCCGCATGCTTGTTGTGAACGTAAGCTTCAATTTGAATCACGCCAAGTTTTTCAAGAAAATCGTTAGTAATAATCATACGTAACAATCCCAATCGTAACGCCGGGTGGTGACTCTTTCGACTTAACGCATCCGCGACCACATTCGCCTTACCCGGATGATAAAGTATTTCACAATCATAAACTTTCACCACATCCATCCATCTACGTTGACGATAATTCAAATCTCTTTGATCAAAAAGATGTTTCAAACTCTTGTGATCCGAATAAATCGTACACTTGACACCGTACAAGTAATGGCGCCAAATTTTCAACGCATGAACAACCGCCGCCAACTCAAGATCATGAGTCAGATATCTCGTTTCGTGTTCCTTTAATTGTCGAGAGGCATAAGCGATGACTTTACCCCTTTGCATTAGAACACACCCGAGCCCATTTAAAGAAGCATCACAATAAACCGTCATGTCTTCCACACCTTCCGGCAATACTAACACCGGAGCTTGACATAACTTCTCTTTTAACAATTGAAAAGCAATTTCTTGCTCGTTCTCCCAATTAAATCTTGCGTTCTTTCTTGTCAATTTTGTCAATGGAGAAGCGATCTTAGAAAATTCTTGGATAAACCGACGATAATAACCGGCCAATCCGAGAAAACTTCGGATTTCCGTAGGCGTAGTCGGTCGTCCCCAACTCTTTACCGTCTCAATCTTTCCCGGGTCCACTTGAATACCATTTTCGTTCACAATAAGGCCAAGGAATTGAACTTCCCTTAGCCAAAATTCACATTTGGAGAATTTAGCATACAACTTCTCCTTCCGCAACGTCCTTAATACACTCCGCAAATGATGTTCATGTTCCTTCATACTCTTCGAATAGACAAGTATGTCGTCAATGAACACAATTACCGACTTGTCCAACATAGGTTGGCACACTCGGTTCATAAGATCCATGAATACCGCTGGTGCATTCGTAAGACCAAAAGGCATTACCACAAACTCAAAATATCCATAACGCGTTCGAAAAGCCGTTTTCTCGATATCTTCCTCACGGACCCGCATTTGGTGATAGCCGGACCGTAGGTCGATTTTGGAAAAATACGTTGCACCTTGGAGTTGGTCAAACAAATCGTCGATCCTAGGCAAAGGATAACGATTCTTGATCGTCACTTTGTTCAACTCCCGATAATCGATGCACATCCGCATGCTACCATCTTTCTTCTTTACGAATAAAACCGGAGCGCCCCATGGCGAAGCACTCGGTCGAATAAAACCCTTCTCAAGAAACTCTTGGGTTTGATTTAACAACTCTTGCATTTCCGTCGGCGCTAAACGATAAGGAGTTTTAGCAATGGGGGTAGCCCCCAGAACCAACTCGATGCGAAATTTAACTTGTCTTTTCGCCGGAACACCCGGTAACTCATCCGGAAAAACGTCTTCAAATTCACTTACCACCGGAATTTCACGAATGGATGGTGGCTCATCTCGAGTATCAACAACATGGGCTAGAAAAGCCATGCCACCACTAACAAGGAAACGACGCGCCCGTGCAAAAGTGCATATCGGCACAAGTCTTCTTCGTTTATCATCGTGAATAATTAACTCTCCCCCACTTGGGGTTTTTACCCGAATAAACTTATCATGGCATGCAATATCGGCTCTATTATGATCGAGCCAATCCATACCAATGACGATATCAAAATCACCCAAAGTCATCGGAATGAGAACGATTTTAAAATTTTCGGCACCAAACACAACATTACAATTTTTACACACATCAACCACTAGCGCCGTCTTGCCATCCGCTATTTCAACTTCTACCGGATGACTTAACTTAACTAGCGGTTTATTTAACTTAGGCACGAATCTTGGAGAAACAAACGATAACTTGGCACCACTATCAAATAGGATTCGTGCCGGATTAGAGTTAACCATGAAAGTACCTGAAACAACTTCGTTGGATTGCTTGGCCTCTTCATTCGTCATCAAATAGTTGCGACCCCTAGCCGTGCCCGCCGCTTTCTCCAACCGTTTAACATGATCAGTGTTCAAGTCGGGGCACTCCGACCTTCGGTGTCCTTCTTTGTTGCAATTAAAACAAGTGAGCTTGTTTGTTGAAGGAGGCTTTGTACAATCCCGAGCCAAATGACCTCGCACTCCACAATTGTAACAAGTAGGGATAAAGTTCCCGAAACCTCCCTTCTTGACACTATTTACACTTTCGGAACCCTTCTTGTTCTTGTTCTTCTTGTTGGAAAAGTTAGAATGACTAGAACCTTCAAACTTTCTTTTAGAAAAAGTGAAATCGCTTTTTCTTGGAACCTCCGGCTCAAAACCCCGAGCCAATTCAAATAACTCTTCAAAAGACTTAGCCGCTCCACGACTAATCTTACCCTTATACTCATCATTCATGGTACGGTAGAAATCTTTCATCAGCTTGTGATCGTCACCAACTTATTCCGGACAAAAACGAGTCTTTGCCAAGAAGGTAGACTTGAGAGTGACCAAGTCCATTGAACCTTGTTGCAAATTGTGCAACTCGTCCCGGATTCTATCAAGATCGGAAGAAGTTCGGTATTCTTGGAAAAATTCATTCTTAAACTCCTCCCATGTCAAGCTCATGCATTTCTCTTCACCATATAATTTGATTTTATCGTCCCACCACAACTTGCCTTCTTCGCGCAACATGCTAGACCCATACCTCGTCTTCTTCTCGGGAGGACATTCCGCGGTACGGAAAGCTCCCTCGATATCGAAAATCCAACAAGTGCTTTTCAATGGATCCCTCACCCCATTAAACATCGGAGGTTGAGTATCCTTGAAATTTTTGTAGTGGAAGTCCCGCCTTCCACCCCCACCATTACCTTCACCCCCTCGCCTCGAGGATAAATATTTCTAACTTCCAAAGCCTCCTCTATTGCGGCTTTCATTCGTTCATTTATCATTTCGGTCACTTATCCATCAACCGACTCTTGGAAAACCTTTCGAACATCGTCAAGAAAATCCTTCTTTAGCCTTTTAAAGATGGCCTCGACCTTGGTCGTGAGTTCAACGTCCTCACTCGTACTTCCGTCATTGGTGTCGTGTCCATTTCTCATCTTCATTCTATAAAACAAAGTACATTAAGCAACGAAATGAAAAGGACTTAACACATACGTATATACATATACACCGCACTATCCCATCTTGCTCAACAATTGTCGTACATTGCTTGTTTGACATGATTTGAACCCGTAACAATGGTAGCTAATCATTGTTACGCGAGCACGTCGCATTAACTTGCTAGTACAACGTCTATCTCGCTTGATGTTTGCTAACACAACACAAAACAAATAGCACAAGGTTAGTTCACATAAACCTAAACACTAATCAACTCCCAGTCTGACCCGTCTCCTACAAGTCCCGCATAAAGCGCGTACACAATAAGTCTAAGTCTAGGCACCTATCTCAAGTCGCCTAAATCCCTTAGACCATGCTCTGATACCACTTGAAACAACCCAAACCAATAACCAACCGAATACGCGAAACAAATTTTTTTTTTTTTTTATCAGTAGAGGGGTGCGCGGCGCGCACAGGCCCACATTCAGTTCTGTCCGGTTTTGTCAATTTTCAATTAAAGATCTCCCACTTCCCGACATATTTAGACGAAATGCTTTTCATAACATGTTATAATGGTTAAAACTCACACGATTCAATAATAAAATGAGTTTTACAAAACGGGGCCCACATCGGCCGTTTTACGAGTTTCATACAAAAGTTCGAGTTTCGACCACACTAGTTTAAATTCCAACGACACTAAGAGCATGGTGTTTGGGGTTAAACTACCCACATCTCGGTCAAACTCCAAAAGCTATCACATCCAAAAGCGTCCCCTATCAAACAACAAGCGGAAACTCTCTAATCCAACCGTACGCCCTTACCCTTATCAACGCCCGAGCCTATAAAAAGATAAACAACGAGAGGGTAAGCAAAGCTTAGTGAATGCAATAATTATACATATACATATATAACTTACTTACTTGCAAACACTTACAACATATCCGCATACATACTAGCAACATAATTAGCATACCTTTATAATGTATAATGCTAAATCCTCGATAACATAAGCTAGTATAACAATATCATATAGTGTAACAACACAATACGTTACAACACAATACATAAGCATTGATGTTCACAACATCCATTATTATTCGAATCCCAAGGCTAGCTCAACGAATGGTATCGTCAACATCGAACTTAATTCCCATTCGTCCCAATAAATGTGGTATCGTCAACATCGAACTTAAACCCACATATGAGGTATCGTCAACATCGAACTTAAAACCCTCATCGAATTTCACTACAATAGCAGTATGGCTTCGTCAACATCGAACTTTAAATCCATACATGAGGTATCGTCAACGTCGAACTTAAACCCTCATCAAAACGTACCAACAATATACTCTAGGATATGGTATCGTCAACATCGAACTTTAACCCATACCCCACAAGCAAATAAATCATATACATACATATATAATTATTCTACTCACCTCAACGATTTGGTGATGATTTTATACTTCCGAATGCTTCAAAGCCGAGTACCTAATACAATAATTACTCAATCAACAAACAAACTTGTTGGGCTAAACACCAACAATTCACTCAAGCGTATTTAATGACTTAAATGCATTAAATGCCCCATTTTCACCAAAACCGCCCCTTAAGGGTCAAGACTATCGTCAATCACCTAAAAGCTAGTGATTAAGGTCTATCAACACTAACTATAACACAATTAGGGTAATTCATACCCATAATCTCAAACTATGTAAATCATTAACCCCTTTGACTCATTTAAAGTCAACACACCCATTTCGGGTCATCCACTAACCCAACTAACACCCATTTACCAATTAGCAAGGTGTGCTAGTAATTAACTAACCAATTAGGACTCATAACATCAATTAACACTTTGAAGCCCTAAGTTAGTTACCATTGAGTCTTCATGACTCCATCTTACCCAAGAACACCCAAAATCAACAAATATGGGTTTTATGTTCTTCATTTACCCAAACCCTAACCCTACACAAAATCAAAGTAAGGAAATCAAGATTAGAGCTTACCACTACAACCCCAACGTAGCTAGTGAGTAGATAAACGACTTTAATACCCGCACTTTGGCCCAAGAACAACTTTTTCCTCTTGGATTTAAGTTTTCTCACTCAAGAAATCACACTCTCTCTCTAAAATTAAAGTGAAGAAGATAAGGTTGTTGAAAATGGAGTGAATGATACCCCAAGATCTGACCTACTGGCCTCCAATACGTCCACAAGTGAAATTACCAAAATGCCCATCAAAATATCTGAATAAAACAACAGAACCCGGCTACAGTGAGGAGTGCGCCAGGCGCACCCCTAAGTGTGCGCTGAGCGCACCCTGCTCAGTTCGTCCTCTAACCTCTGTTTTAATATACAAGGTCACCCACACTTCATGTACCATAATTACACTGATGTACAATTATTATTAGGGTCTTACAAATATAACCACATATTCTCACTTTCAACTACAATTTCTACAACATTTCTCTAAACAAACTCAAAAAACATAATCAAATATGGTAAAAAAATGATGACTTCTCCAATTTCTTCCGACGATGAATATACATTTCTT
The DNA here is from genome assembly GCF_046630445.1 of Rutidosis leptorrhynchoides. Taxonomy (NCBI): domain Eukaryota; kingdom Viridiplantae; phylum Streptophyta; class Magnoliopsida; order Asterales; family Asteraceae; genus Rutidosis; species Rutidosis leptorrhynchoides. The sequence continues at coordinate 165,612,656 of NC_092336.1, forward strand.
GCAGTTGATATTAATCAACTTGACGATGAGGAGGAAAATTTAAACACGCAATTTACTCAGCGTTATACTCCTGGTGAGCACCAACTCGCACATAAACAGCTATTGGATGATTATTTTGACGAAAACTCAAAATACCACGACGTGGAGTTCAAATGACGATTTTTCATGAGGCAACGTGTATTCCTTTGAATTATGAACGATATTCTCAATTACTCTGCACAATATTTACCATATTATTTAAATGGCACCAAAGGCTTGCTGCTCATAAAGAGTTATGCCTTCGATGAGTATTTGCAAATGTCGGAGCGTGTCTCTCGTGAAAGTCAACAAATCTTTTTACGATGTATTATTGACTTATATGCAAATGTTTATATGAGGGAACCTACTAATGAAGACAAGTTAGTTAGTATGAGGCTCATGAGGAACTTCACGGTTTTCCTGAAATGCTTGGTAGCATCGACTGTATGCATTGGGAATGGGGAAAATGCCCAGTCGCATGGAGAGGGAAATATACTAGTGCGAATCACAGTTATCCAAATATTATGCTTGAAGTTGTTGCCTCGTACGAAAACTGGATTTTTCATGCTTACTTCGGAGTTGCGAGATCAAACAATGGCTTAAACATTTTACACGCTAGTCCTTTGTTCAACTCCAATGCTCAATGATGAAAAGCATACATCCCTTTTTATGCCAACAGTGTCGAGTACAAAGGAGGTTATTACTTAGCTGACGCAATTTACCCTACATGGGTATCATTCGTTAAGGCGTATTCTAGTGCAGTTGATAAAAAAATGTACTTACTTTTCCAAGAAACAAGCTTCTGCATCCAAGGATGTTGAGAGAACCTTTGGTATTTTATGTTGAAAGCTTCGACGAGCCCAACACAACCACTATAGAGGATATAGACTATACTAAACTCACTACACCAACACTTTGACGTTGATTAGCCTTTAATTTTATGAATTCTTAGTGCACAATGTACTTAGGCGACAGTGTCGACCATATATCTTTAGGCGGTATAACCGACCAAGTATTACTTAGGCGGCAGAGCCAACCATATAATAAGAACAACAAAAGTTCACTAAGAACTTAAACACAAACTAAGGCTTGATCGGGAAACTTAACAAAAACACTTATATTAAATTACAATTACAATATTACTTACAAGCTTTCTCTTCTCTACTTTCGCTAACTCACACTCTTCTTCTCTTCTTCACAACTCACTTCTTATTTCACTCTCACAACTTACACACAAATGAAATCACCACCCATATTTATACTACTCCATGGAAACTTCTACACACTAGATTTTTCCATGGATAAATATCTAGATATTTTTACCACATAAAAATATCTAATTTTTACAATTTAACATCTAGATTTTTACTCATTAATATCTAGATATTTCTTTTACATTTTAATATCTAGATATTTACATACATTACTAATTCCATATTATCTAAATTTGCATTGCATTTTAACACTCCCCCTCAATGCAAATTTTCTTCTATTGGTGACTTGCAGACCATTCCAAGTGCTTCTCTGAATTTTTTAAACTTTAGTTTACTTAAACTCTTGGTGAATATATCTGCAACTTGTTCATCTGTCTTTGTTGGCACCATATTGATCTCCCCTTCAAGAACCTTTTCGCGAACATAGTGATAGTGCACTTCTATATGCTTTGTTCTCGCATGAAAGACTGGATTTTCTGCTAGACGTATAGCTGATAGGTTATCGCAGAAAAGCTTTACTTGATAATCTGCTGATTGATTTAGATCTTCCATTAGTTGCTTCAACCACATAATTTCTTGTGTTGCTGATGCTGTCGATCGATATTCTGCTTCGGTGCTTGATAAGGATACAGTTGGTTGTCTCTTGCTGCACCATGATATTACTCCCGATCCAAGACTAAACATGTATCCAGTTGTTGACCGTCGTGTATCATAGTCTCCAGCGTAATCGGCGTCACAATATCCAGTCACGTGACATTCTTTTGTTTTCTTGTATAAAATACCAAAGTTGATAGTGCCTTTAACATACCTTAAGATGCGTCGTACAACATCAAGGCGAGGCTTCTTCGGATTGCTCATGTATCGACTAACCACTCCAACTGCATAAGATATGTCTGGACGGCTTAGTGTGAGATAAATAAGACTTCTAACCATCTTTCGATACATGGTAACATCTTGAAGACTTTTTCCTTCATCTGCTCGTAGTTTTGTATTCGGATCCATCGGAGTTGAGATAGGTTTGCAATTAAGCATTCCGTACTTTTGTAAAAGATCTCGTGCATATTTCTGTTGTCCCAGAAATAAACCTTCTCTTTTTTGCTCTATTTCTAGTCCAAGAAAATGTTTTAGTTCTCCAAGCTCCTTCATATGAAATCTGATAGACAGATTCTCTCTTGTTCTTTGGATCTCCTCATAGTGATCTCCCGTGATGATTAAGTCATTCACATATACTAGCACTATGGCTAGTTTTCCTTGATCATGTTTCACAAATAAACTAGAATCTGAAGGAGCAACTGTAAAACCACTTTGTACCAAGAACTCACCAATTTTCCCGTACCAAGCTCTTGGAGCCTGCTTCAAGCCATATAGTGCCTTCTTTAATTTGTAGACATGCTCAGGATGGATCTTGTTCACAAAGCCTCTTGGTTGCTCCATATAAATGTCTTTGTCAAGTTCTCCATGTAAGAAAGCGTTCTTGACATCCATCTGCCATAACTTCCAAGATTTGCTAGCAGCTAAAGCTAGTAGAACTCGAATTGTTGTGATCTTTGCCACCGAACTAAATGTTTCTTCATAATCTAGCCTATATTGTTGAGAAAAACCTCTAGCAACAAGTCGAGCTTTATACCTTTCAATGGAGCCATCGGATCGAGTCTTCACCTTGTAAACCCACTTACAAGATATTGGTTCCACATCTTTTGGCTTTGTAACTAAATTCCATGTCTGATTTTCTGTTAGTGCATTAATTTCTTCTTCCATTGCTTTCCGCCATTCTTGACTTTGTGCTGCTTCTTCATAAGTGGAAGGCTCAATAGGTATTGATTCATCCACATGAGCAGCATTGGCATACCTCGGATTAGGTTGCCTCAGCCTTGTTGATCTCCGTAATTCTTGCACATGCTCCTCGGCATCCATTTGGCTTGGACGAACCTCCTTGGATACAGATTGATGCACACCAGTTTTCCAAGGACTCGTTTCCTTAGAGTACGACTCTTCTCCTTCTTTAGTTGGATCTACTATTTGCTCTTTACGTTCTTCTATTTCTTCTGGAACTTCTTCTAATCCATGAGATTCTGGAAGCTCTATCTTTTGAGGTGACCACCATGAAGAAGCTTCATCAAATACCACATTTCTTAAAGTATGGCACTTTACGGTATTTGGATCACAACATCTCCATCCTTTTCTTGATTCATCATAACCGAAAAAAATGCACCGAATTGCCTTCTTCTCAAATTTGCTTCGTAGATGATCTGGCACGAAGACGTAGCATACACATCCAAAAACTTTGAGATGGTTGACGGTTGGCTTGATCTTCCATAATCTTTCATATGGTGAAATATATCCCAACTTTGTTTGTGGGAGTCTGTTAATCACGTACGATGCCGTCCTCATACATTCGGCCCAAAATCTGCCTGGTACATTCTTACCATGAAGCATACTTCGACAAGTTTCGGCAAGGTGACAATTCTTGCGTTCTGCCACTCCATTCTGTTGTGGAGTATTAGGGCAAGTTAATTGCCTTCTGATCTTGTGCTTCTCAAGATAGATATTGAACTCGGTTGATAAATATTCTCCTCCATTATCTGTGCGTAAGCATCGAATCTTAGTATTGAGCTCACTTTCTACCTTGTTCTTGAATTCTTTAAACTTCAGAAAAGTCTCCGACTTCTCCTTCATGAAGTAAACCCACACATATCTTGAGAAGTCATCAATGAATGTCACCATATATTTCATACCTCCAAGTGATGTTTGTTTCACTGGGCCGAAGACATCTGAGTGTATGAGCTCTAGTGGTGTCTTGGACTGATGCGCCGACTCCTTGAATGGCAATTGGTGAGCTTTGCCAAATTGACATCCAGCAAAAATTGTATCTGTTCGGATATCAATTTGAGGAAGCCCATTTACCATGTGTTTCACCATCATCTCCTTTAACTTGTTGTAACCCACATGCCCAAGACGTTCATGCCAAAGATCAGCCGTCTCATTCTTTAGAGTCTTATCCACATATGCTGTTTTAGCAGATAGTACATAGACCGACTCTATTCTTCTTCCTTGCATAATTGGATTGCCAACCACTTTCACTCTCTTGAATACGGACACATCTTCTAGTCCAAAGAGCACATAATTCCCTTCTGCTGTCAATTGTGGTATTGATAGTAAATTCTTCTTTAGACCAGGGACAAGATACACCTTCTTGAGTTGGAGCTTATGAGAGTCGCCTTCACTTGGAATTATTGTCTTTCCAATGTGAGAAATAGACAACCTTGAATTGTTGGCTGTCAACACGACTCTCTTTCCTTTGTAATCCTCCATTTCTTGCAGCTTCGTCCCATCGTTGGTCATATGATTTGAGCACCCAGAATCAATGATCCAATCATCTTTGTAGTTTATTTTAGACTTTAAAGTTGTTGTAAGAGCTTGACCATCTATGTCAGCTTCAATAGAGAGTCCAGCTTCTGCATCCCATGTTTCCTCATTAATGGTTGCTTCGAATGTGACCTCTTTCTTCTCATATCTTGCGGCGGACACATTTCCTTCGAAAGTTCGCCTTCTGGGGAATCTACAATCTCGAGCAAAATGACCCTTCTTGCCACAATTGAAGCATTCACCATTCTTTCTCTTATCATTTTCCCCGTATTGTTGGCGATGATCTCTTCTTCCTTGTTGAGCTTCCCCTGAAGCGTTGCCTTTTGATTTTGGGTGACCCTTCCACCCATATGTCTTACTTTCTTTCATCGCCTCTTGTCTTCGAGATGTTGCTTTCTTCTTATTGGTGAAAAGTGCATCTTCTCCATCTTTTATGGTTACTTCATTCATCTGCTTGGTTAATGCCTCTTGATTAGCCAATAGATTCTCCAGCTCTATTAATGATGGTTGAGTAGGCCATCCTCTCACAGTGGCTATAAATCCATTATACTCGGATCTTAAGCCATGGATGATAATTCTCTTCATCCTTGCATCACTCACTTTCTCTTCAGGAGCAAGCTGAGATATCTCACGACAAATAGATTTCACCTTGGTGAAATACTGGGAAATAGACAAACTTCCTTGTGAGATACCTGCGGGCTCATTTTCCAAGAGCTGGAGGCGTGCTTCATTCTTCTTTGAAAATAACTTGTCAAAAGTTTCCCAAATTGCCTTCGGTGTTTTCTCGTCACGGATGTGCTCCAATGGATCCTCCTCGATTGTAGTCTTCAGTATAAATAAAGCCTTCCCGGCCTTGATGTTCCATTTTCTCAAGGCTTCGGTATTTTCTTTCGGTGGAGGCGTTGTGTCACTGCCAGCAACTATTTCCCATAAATCATGTCCTTGTAGGTAGGATTCTATACAAGTCTCCCAATAACCATAGTTGTGGTTATTGAGTCTCTTGATTCCACTGCTCGTACTTGCAAGATCTGTCATCATGACGTCCAACGTCAAGTAAGCTTGGTCCCAGACCAATGAGCTTTCATAGTTCCTAACTGTGCTCTGACAGAATCTCCCTTAGGGCCCTGGTGTTAACAAGACGATGTAAACATCCAACGTTTACCGATGATTACCTCCACTAGCAATGGTCCCGTACGACCCGCTCTGATACCAATTGTTGGAAGCTTCGACGAGCCCAACACACCCACTATAGAGGATATAGACTATACTAAACTCACTACACCAACACTTTGACGTTGATTAGCCTTTAATTTTATGAATTCTTAGTGCACAATATACTTAGGCAATAGTGTCGACCATATATCTTTAGGCGGTATAACCGACCATGTATTACTTAGGCGGCAGAGCCGACCATATAATAAGAACAACAAAAGTGCACTAAGAACTTAAACACAAACTAAGGCTTGATCGGGAAACTTAACAAAAACACTTATATTAAATTACAATTACAATATTACTTACAAGCTTTCTCTTCTCTACTTTCGCTAACTCACACTCTTCTTCTCTTCTTCATAACTCACTTCTTATTTCACTCTCACAACTTACACACAAATGAAATCACCACCCATATTTATACTACTCCATGGAAACTTCTACACACTAGATTTTTCCATGGATAAATATCTAGATATTTTTATCACATAAAAATATCTAGATTTTTACAATTTAACATCTAGATTTTTACTCATTAATATCTAGATATTTCTTTTACATTTTAATATCTAGATATTTACATACATTACTAATTCCATATTATCTAAATTTGCATTGCATTTTAACATTTTACAGGGACGTTGGCATGTACAACAACAACCGACACGCGCTTACAAATAGACAACTAAAAAAAGGATCAATATGTATTGTTGTATCATTCTGCACAACATGATTGTTGAGGATAACGGGTATAATATCGCTGAAAATTTGGAAGTTTATGAACCAGTTGTGAACATGCAAACTACATGGATCGAAAGGTGTGTCAAGTATAAGAGAATGACGAAGGAATTAAGCGATCAGGAAGTGCACGAAGGTATACTATCTAATTTGGTGGAGCATCTTTGGGCTATACACGAAGACGAGTAGTTATTCAAGTTTTAGTCGAATGTTTTAATTTTAGTTTATTATGATGTTTATGAAATGTAATTTTTTTTTCTAGTAATCTAAGTTTTATTTTACACATTTTGTCTAATTATTTTTATTCATTTAATAATTTTGTTGAAAATAAATATAATAATAAATAATAAATATTTTCTCTTTTCAGGACACTGAAAACTGACACTGAACGACTTTTCCAGTTTCTCAACAATGACATTCAGTGTCAGTTCAGTCAACGTCCAGTCATTAACAAGAGACTGAAAGACAATGAAACTAACACTGAACGATACCCAGTGCTTTAATAGTCTAGTAGTCAACATTAGAGGATAAAAGTAGTAAGTACTACATTTAGGCTAGTACTTTATATTGAAATATAAACTATCAAAATAATGTTTTACATAAATATGCAATCTATTGTTTTAATCGATTTCGCGCAGCAACGGGCCGACCTTTGTGCTCGTTACAATCATTGTTTGAATCAATTAAATTAGTTATTAGTAATAACTAAAAAAACTATAATAATCATTGTTTGAATAAATTAAATTAGTATTATTAATAATACTGATTATAGCGATAAGAACGCGAGTAGAAAAAACGTGATATATATATATATACACTAGGTTTTTGAGCCCGTGCGTTGCACGGGTATGTAAAAAACCATGCAAATAATGTAATTTGCAGTCATATTGCTATGTAAATAGTGATACTAAAAAAAATAGGAAAAATATAAGAGTTATTTAAGAGTCCGTGGTGTTGACAAATTTTAAATAATTCTTTTGAGTTTAAGAGCCCATGATGTTGATAAATTTTAAAAATTCCTTTTGAGTTTAAGAGCCCGTGGTGTTGATGAATTTTAAGAGTTCTTTTGAATTTAAGAGCCCGTGATGTTCATAAATTTTAAAAGTGATTTTGAGTGGTGTTACTAATTTAATGTCTACAATTTTTTTCTCACCATTAATATCTTTTTAATATATAAATTATATACTTTGTAATATTTAGAGTACATTGAAAATTTGTCACAGAACGTAATATTAATAAAGTATAAGTTATATTATTTTAAAATTATTATATATAATTATTTTTTAAATAAAAGTGTAACCCGCGAGTTTAATTTTAGAAAAGTTGTTAGTAATTTTAGCAATAATTGTACTCGGGGCAATTTGTTGTGTTTTGTTCGTAATATTATGTGATGGAGGTGGAACCTAATTCGTGGAGAACAGAAAAATAAATCTGTTAAAAATATTTGGTGGGTTTTAATATATACCTAATATAATAATAATATAATATATAATAATAATAATAATAATAATAATAATAATAATAATAATAATAATAATAATAATAATAATAATAATAATAATAATAATATATCTAAATTAATGTCTAATAAGTCTAATCTTAGTTTATATATAAGTACCAATATGCAACTTGATCGATCCCTGTGTTTTATTCCTTATTTTGGATTAAATTTTATTTATTATTATAGTATTACTCCGTATTAAACTGATGACATGGCATGGTTATTTTCTATCGTGGGTCTGCTGTTGTATCTACACGTCTATAATTTAAATTGTATAAATATATAAATATAAATGTTATATATACTCCTTAAATATATAATTTGTTATATATATATATATATATATATATATATATATATATATATATATATATATATATATATATATATATATATATATATATATATATATATATATATATATATATATATATATATATATATATATATATATGGATTGGTAAGTACACTAACAAATAATGCTCTACAAAATGCATAAGATATGGATAAAAATATTGGTAGTTCATAATTATATAAATATGGCAAGACCCGTAATTCCTAATATAACTAATAGCCAAAAGCTTATGAATAGTACTATTCCTTTTTCCAATTTTCCCAAACTTAGCCCCATAACTTTTATCAAAATACAAATCGAACCCCCACTTTATACATATATTTTTTCCAATTTTCACAAACTTAACCCCCTAACTTTTATTAAAATACAAATCGAACCCCCACTTTACTAACTTAAAAAAAAAAAACCCGAACGCTAAAAGAAGCAACTTTCACAAAAGAAACAACCCTTCGATGTTAGATGTCGAAAAAAATTCTTTTTTACAAAATAGATCAAGACTTTTTTTTAACTCGCATTCAAAACGGAGCCCCCGGAGCGAAGCGAGGGCTCCACAACTAGTTTATAATCAAAACACAAATCTAAATTGATAGTTTATTGTTTTCGAGCCTTCAACAACAATCGACAAAGATATTATTATCCTGAGGGTATATATTCAAATTAAGTGATGCTGATCAACGTGTTTTTGTGTCCTAATGACGAGCCACAGGACAAGTTCACGAGATTTTAGGAAAGTGCTCAAAAGAATGCTAAGCGGGCCATTGATGCAGTGACCCGTCCTAATCCATCTGGACGAATACATTACATTTGGTTACATCACGAGGTACTTGACCTCTATATGATACATTTTACAAATATTGCATTCGTTTTAAAAAGACAAACTTTCTTTACATCGAAAGTTGACGGCATGCATACCATTTCATAATATATCCCACTATAATTGACCTAATAATAATCTTGATGAACTCGACGACTCGAATGCAACGTCTTTTGAAATATGTCATGAATGACTCCAAGTATTTTCTCTAAAATGAGCAAATGCACAGCGGAAAATTTCTTTCATACCTGAGAATAAACATGCTTTCAAGTGTCAACCAAAAGGTTGGTGAGTTCATAGGTTTATCATAAAACAATAAAATTCATCATTTTGATAGACCACAAGATTTAAATGCTGCATGGTACAAATGGGCCCGAATCCTACATGTAACATCCCAAACCAAACCTCGACCAAACCCGTGTAAAAATATCACAATTTTTTTTTGCTGGTACAGCACATGGCGCGGCGCGCCACCTTTCTGCGCGGCGCGCAGAATAGCCTGGACAGGCTGCTGTCCCCGGGAGTCAATTACACAAAAATGTTTGGCCGTTTCCCGGCATAATTAGACAAAACGCTTTCAATCACACATTCATATATGTAAAACTAACACGTTCCATTAATAAAATTAGTTTTACGAAGTGGGGCCCACACGACCCAAATTACAAGTTCAATACCAAAATATGAGTTTCGACCACCAAAAAGTTTAAGTACCAAACTACACTATGAGCATGGTGTTTGGGATTAAACTACCCAAGTCTCGGTCAAACTCCGAAAGCTAATATCTCCAAAAGCGTCCCCTATCACAACGGGATCTTTAATCCAAGATGATGCCCTTACCCTTGTCCACAACCGAACCTATAAAATGGTAAACAACGAGAGGGTAAGCTAACGCTTAGTGAGTAGGATAAATATACACATGCATATAAGACTTACCTACTCGTATCCACGATATCATATAACGCATACCAACGCATAACGTCTCAATAAACAAGGTAGTAACATCAAATCGTACATCTAGCAACATCAATAGCATAATATCCATAATAATTAAATGCTAACATCAAAAACTATAAACCATGGTTAACCAATTCTTCGCAAGGGAGTGACTTCGCGAAACAAGTCATCGATGTTCATAACAACCTCTAGCTCCCAAAAACGGCTATGGTATGCTAACCCCGAGGTGTTCTAAAAACGGCTATGGCATCACCCCTAAGTGTTCCAAAAACGGCTATGGAATCACTTGATCAACGTGTGAAAGGACCCGTTCATATACATTATAAACGATTCACAATAGTTGATTACATCGTGAGGTATTTGACCTCTATATGATACATTTTACAAACATTGCATTCGTTTTTAAAAGACAAACTTTCTTTACAACGAAAGTTGACGGCATATACACCATTTCATAATACATCCAACTATAATTGGCTTAATAATAATCTTGATGAACTCAATGACTCGAATGCAACGTCTTTCAAAATATGCCATGAATGACTCCAAGTAATATCTTTAAAATGAGCTAATGCACAACGGAAGATTTCTTTAATACCTGAGAATAAACATGCTTTAAAATGTCAACCAAAAGGTTGGTGAGTTCATAGGTTTATCATAACAATCATTTCAATATATTAATAGATCACAAGATTTCCGTTTATAAATATATGTACACTCGCAAGTGTATAAAAGTATTCTATAAGTTGTAGGCACCCGGTAACAAGCCTTAACGTTCATGTTTTACCCTCTGAAGTACACCAGATCAGGTGTGTTTAAAATAACCTCGAAGTACTAAAGCATCCCATAGTCAGGATGGGGTTTGTCAGGCCCAATAGATCTATCTTTAGGATTCACGCCTACCGTACATAGACAAGTAGTTTAATGTTACCAAGCTAAGGGTATATTTCTGGTTTAAACCCATATAGAATTAGTTTTAGTACTTGTGCCTATTTCGTAAAAACATTTATAAAACAGCGCATGTATTCTCAGCCCAAAAATATATATAAAAAGGGAGTAATGAAACTCACAATACTGTATTTCGTAGTAAAAATACATATAACGTCATTTAATAAGTGCAAGGTTGGCCTCGGATTCACGAACGTATCAATATTGAGATTCAATATTGCAGGAAAGTACGTAGACGCAACGGAGATGATAAACACTAGATTGACCTCACGAGCATACCCATGAACCATACCCATCATCTCCATAGCTATAACCCATAATTTCCTTAGCTTCGACTCATTCAAAAAAACTATTTTGAAATCACTCGGACAGCACTCCGTCGTAATATTTTATGTATACTAATAATATCTTGAAATAATACAGAGCAAATATATATATATATATATATATATATATATATATATATATATATATATATATATATATATATATATATATATATATATATATATATATATATATATATATATATATATATATATATATCAATTGAGAGAGTTTAGAGAAATATATTTTCAAGTTTCTATGAAATAATGAAACCTATTGAATTCTATTTATAATAGATTTTTGAATTATAAAAGTGGATTATTAAAGTATGAATTATTAAAGTGAATTATTAAAGTATGAATTATTAAAGTGAATTATTAAAGTATGAATTATTAAAGTTAAAGTAAAGTAAAAGTAAAGTAAAGGTAAAGTTAAAGTATAGTAAAAGTATAAAAAACTATGTATGTATAATACGCGTATAAATATATATAATATTAATTTAAATCGTTATATATATTTAATGAAATAAAATATAAATATCGTTATATTTATTATATTGGTTAAGTAATGAGTTGTCAAAAGTGATTCTAGATATTTATAAAAGTTATATACGTTTTAATAATAAAGTTCTTTTTAAACTGAAAACGTCTTTGTACGTTTGAAAATAGATTAATAGAATATTATGGAAACCAATTCTCCACTAACTTTTGTCTAACTTTCGTAAATGACACTTTTTGTTTTTATTTATAAATAGCTTTACAAATTATTCTGAATATCGTTAAGAGGAATAGATTTTCTCAAATCATAGTGGACCTCTCAACAGAGACTTGTAATCATAATTCAATGTTTCTGATAATTCAATCATTTAATATATTTTTTTTTCGTCGAAAATCATATTGAAACAAATACGTTCGTGTAAAGTATTATACGTTTAATACTTTATTAATATTCTCAAGTTATAATATATATATACATATACATATCTATTTATATATAACGGTTCGTGAATCGTCGAAATTTGGTCGAGGTTATAATGAATGTATGAACACAGTTTAAAATTCTTGAGATTTAACTTAACAAACTTTTCTTATCGTGTCTGAATAATATAAAGATTAAAGTTTAAATTTGGTCAGAAATTTCCGGGTCGTCACAGTACCTACCCGTTAAAGAAATTTCGTCCCCGAAATTTGATAGAGGTCGTCATGACTAACAATGAGAATGTTATTATAACGATTATAGAGTTTTATCATGTTTAAGAAGAATGGATAAAATAATTCGATTACTCGAAGCGTATGAGTGAAGTTATCGTAAATGAATGAAATAAGATAATAGTGATTCGTCGTATCTTTTGACGTCATCACGATTGATCTCCGAAAAGAAAATCTTTGTAATCTATATTGGATCTGATTATTCGGCGATTAAGGAAATTATGTTCCTCTTCGAATTAATGCGATAATCCATTTTGATTTCTCTGTCGGATATTTCACTATAAATCCACCGCATTTGTTTTCTTACAACTCACACCTTCTCAACTCATATTTTAAAGTATTTGTCAATATGCTTCATCCAGTGCTGATTCTTGATATACTCCTCACTTTCATATCTGTCGCTCTTCTTTTTCATCTGCCTCCGGAAGAATCTATTTACTTCTACTATATTCTTGGTTTTATAGTGTTTTTAGTTCTCCCGTGTCTTTATATTGCTATATGCATTGATATATACGGTTTGTGATTTCTGGGTTGTTGTTGGGTTTTATATCTTCCCTTATATTTCAAAGTCCTTGCTTCTTCTATAATCATTGTCATCCACAGTTAATGCTCTCTTCTATTTGCTATGATTTATACTCCCATTTCTAGTTCGGAGCTTTGTCCTTCCGTTTCTTCTTCTTGCGATTAAGCACCGCTTGTAATGGTCCAGAATTCGCAGATATAAATTTCGGAATGAACATTGTTAATGTTCTAGGAAGGAAATTGTAATGACACGATCTTGACTTGTCAAATTACCAGAATACCTCGGAAAAGGCCGAATCATCAAGAAATATTTTCTTGATATTTAGAGATCAAAGAGAATACAAGAGTCGTGTAACATAGCACATGATGACGTTATGATCTGTGAATCATCATGTTTCATTTAGAAACTCAGCATGAATTACTGTAATATAATCACGTTGATCAAGTGTCATTATATTATACTAACTCATGCTTCAGCTCCCAACACTTCTTCAAGAATATTCCTATTTTAAACTCGAATGTTTCAGAATTTAGAAACTAAAATAGTTTCTTTTATGATATAATACAGATAGCGCGAAGAGGTAAATGATTTCAGATAAGAATAATTATAAAAATATCTTCAGAAGTATGGATGATATTTATAATGAAAGATACGATGATATCTTAGAATGTCTAATATCAGAGGATGATGAAGGATATTGTCCGCAAGGGTTTAGAGTCAGGAGCAAGGTATTCGTTAATGACTTCAGCAAGTACCGAATCATTTGGATTCTTTGAAGGCAGGTTCAGCCTTTGTGATTTGTCCACAGCCTCATTCATACTTTGCTCAATCCGTTTTCCAGTTCCAAAGCTTCTCTTTTTCTGAGCTTTGCCAATATACTATCCTTTATCATCCAATTTTTTACTGTTAAGGTCGTTTACAGTTTTTGCTGCTTCATCAGCATTTTTCAAAATTTCGAGAACTGGTTCGCAGTTTAGGGTGTTTTTTAGAAATTTCTCATTCAAAGAATATAAGTCTTGGAGGTAGACGTTGTGTGTATATGTAATTGTTGATGTAGACATGCTGTGAGGTTTCAAAATACTGATTGCTGATTCTCAATAATTGGTATGGCAATTCTTGTTATAAGGTACGAATGAGTATATGATAGGGTTTCGATAATTATAATGATTTTTTTTTGGAAAGTCAAAGATCAATGAAGTTGTTGGTAAGTTTATTGCTAATGTGGTGAATATAAACGATTCCCCGGTAACGTTGACGAAAGGGCAGCGTATCTATCGAGGTTATAATAAGACTGTTTTGATTGAGAAGTCGAAGATGACTTGCTGGAGCTGTGACAAAACTGTCTATTTTGAAACGGAATTGAAAAGTTATTTTAGCTAGTAAATGCCAAAGGGTCTAACACGAATACGTGTCGAACTATGACTTGGGTTTTGAGAGTTTTTCAGGTGTATAACTGTGGGTAACATGTGGTTGGATCATCATCTCGATTGTTCCTTAGTTGAAGTGTCTTCAGGAATTTCGAAGGGTTTGAGCACATATTGTAATTGTTAATACATATGATGTTCTAACATAGTTTTGAAGTCAAAGTATAGCTTTGAAAAATATAGGAATCTAAGAGTGATGATACTGGTTATATTTCGAATTGAATTATGCGATTTCAAAATCAGAATATGTAATTGAATTTGAATGAGTATGATTGTTTTGATTTATATGAAAGAATGGATATTGTTGTGAAAGTAGAGAGTATAGTTGATGATTGCTGAATCAGTTTTGAAAAATGTAATATATTAATTGTGAATTTATATATCTCTCGGGTATTACCTACCCGTTAAAAAAAATTTCACAATTAATATTTTGTACAAAAGAAGTTTATTACAGTCTTTATGAAAATATATGTGTATATTTTCTTTAGATGTAATATAGATTTAATGAGTTAATATTAAATTAAACTCATTTGTTTTATGGTTGAAACTAGAATTGAGTAATCCCTAAAACTTTATAAATTGCATAAGTATTTCTTCAATAATATTGAAATTATGAATCATTACTTTGTTATTTGTTGGTTTTCGTGAAATTCTTGTGAACTTCGCAAGGTACGAATGATGTTATTTGAAAAGTTTCGAGTACATCGATGATGAAAGCGTAAAATCAAACATATATTCGAATAATACACTTGATTTATTATAAATTGGATTTTTTATTGAATTGAGACAGAGATTGTAATTAACGATGGTTAAGTTGCGGACGAAGGACGTACATCATTGCATATTTGTAATATGAATTAACTGAGTAGTTAAGATTCACACATAATAGCTTAGTACGGGAAGATTTATTATGGTTTAAAAATTTATACATATAAAATATACATATAAATCTTTCGATTGGAAATGAGTTAATACTTCATAACTCGTTGATACAATATATTTGTTGTTGATTCGTAATGATGTCCACAATGATTCTTGAACTGACAGAGTTTGTGATGTTACAGGTGCTGTTGATTCTGACGATACTGACGGCACTGACTGTGTTGATGATGCTACGGTCCTGTTGATGCTGTTGGTAAAACAATTCTAGCTTGTAAATCGTACACCATTTTCGATCAAAGTTTCTACTCTACCATCTCCGTTCACTCATCCGATTTACGGTCAGAATTAAATAATCTCTAAGATTTTGGAGATTACATAACTGCCGCAGAGATATCTCTTCAATGAAGTTTATGAATTAATACTTCATCGTTTGTTGTTGTTGATATTCCTGGATATTTACAGGGCATATGACGTTGATGTTTGAGATACATATTGTGATGTTGCGGTGTGGGATGTGGATGTTGTTGTTGGTGGTGGTGATGGTACTGTTGGTGTTGCTGATGGTGGTACTGTTTATGCTGCTGGTGCTGCTGCTGGTGTTTGTAACCTTTGCACCATATTCTCCAAAGCCACTACCCGAGCGCGAAGCTCGTTGACTTCTTCTATTACACCGGGGTGATTGTCGGTTCGGACGAGCGGATAAATAAAATCTAGAATTTGGTGTAGTATGTAATCGTGACGAGATACTCTAGAAATAAGAGAGAAAATGGTGTTTCGGATTGGTTCGCCGGTAAGTGCTTCAGGTTCTTCGCCAAGAGGGCAATGTGGTGGATGGAAGGGATCACCTTCTTCTTGTCTCCAATGATTAAGGAGGCTACGAACCCATCCCCAATTCATCCAGAATAGATGATGACTAATTGGTTGATCCATTCCGGTCACACTGCTTTCGGAACTTGAGTGGGATTCCATTTAGGAATCCGAGGGACTTTAACTAATGACGAATTCCATTTCGTATGATTGAATAAAGAATTTTTCGATATGAAATGATTTTCTGGCTATCGGGTGGTATTCTAATTATATAGAGCAAAAGGTTTCGTAGATTACGGAGGAATTTACGGAATATGTCAGGCAAAGTTTACAGTAACAGATACGCTAAGATATGAATTAGCAGATACGCTAAGATATGAATTTTGTCTATACACTATTCATGCAATCAATGCAATAAGATGTGTCTAGATTAAGAATGATAAGCAGGTAATTTCCGACAAGAATGATGAGCAAAACTTTTGAAATGCAGATACGGTCGAAGTCCAGACTCACTAATGCATCCTAACGACTATCAGTTAGACACACTAATGCAGACCTGGTTCGCTAAGACCACCGCTATGATACCAACTGAAAGGACCCATTCATATACATTATAAACGATTCACAATAGTTGATTACATCGCGAGGTATTTGAGCTCTATATGATACATTTTACAAACATTGCAATCATTTTTAAAAGACAAACTTTCTTTACAATGAAAGTTGACGGCATACACACCATTTCATAATACATCCAACTATAATTGGCTTAATAATAATCTTGATGAACTCAATGACTCGAATGCAACATCTTTCAAAATATGCCATGAATGACTCCAAGTAATATCCTTAAAATGAGCTAATGCACAGCGGAAGATTTCTTTAATACCTGAGAATAAACATGCTTTAAAATGTCAACCAAAAGGTTGGTGAGTTCATAGGTTTATCATAACAATCATTTCAATATATTAATAGACCACAAGATTTCCGTTTATAAATATATGTACACTCGCAAGTGTATAAAAGTATTCTATAAGTTTTAGGCACCCGGTAACAAGCCTTAACGTTCATGTTTTATCCTCTGAAGTACACCAGATCAGGTGTGTTTAAAATAACCTCGAAGTACTAAAGCATCCCATAGTCAGGATGGGGTTTGTCAGGCCCAATAGATCTATCTTTAGGATTCGTGCCTACCGTACATAGACAAGTAGTTTAATGTTACCAAGCTAAGGGTATATTTCTGGTTTAAACCCACATAGAATTAGTTTTAGTACTTGTGCCTATTTCGTAAAAACATTTATAAAACAGCGCATGTATTCTCAGCCCAAAAATATATATAATAAGGGAGTAATGAAACTCACAATACTGTATTTCGTAGTAAAAATACATATAACGTCATTTAATAAGTGCAAGGTTGGCCTCGGATTCACGAACGTATCAATATTGAGATTCAATATGGCAGGAAAGTACGTAGACGCAACGGAGATGATAAACACTAGATTGACCTCACGAGCATACCCATGAACCATACCTATCACCTCCATAGCTATAACCCATAATTTCCTTAGCTTCGACTCATTCAAAAAAACTATTTTGAAATCACTCGAACAGCACTCCGTCGTAATATTTTATGTATACTAATAATATCTTGAAATAATACAGAGCAATATATATATATATATATATATATATATATATATATATATATATATATATATATATATATATATATATATATATATATATATATATATATATATATATATATATATATCAATTGAGAGAGTTTAGAGAAATATATTTTCAAGTTTCTATGAAATAATGAAACCTATTGAATTCTATTTATAATAGATTTTTGAATTATAAAAGTGAATTATTAAAGTATGAATTATTAAAGTGAATTATTAAAGTATGAATTATTAAAGTGAATTATTAAAGTATAAATTATTAAAGTGAATTATTAAAGTATGAATTATTAAAGTGAATTATTAAAGTATAAATTATTAAAGTGAATTATTAAAGTATGAATTATTAAAGTTAAAGTAAAGTAAAAGTAAAGTAAAGGTAAAGTTAAAGTATAGTAAAAGTATAAAAAACTATGTATGTATAATACGCGTATAAATATATATAATATTAATTTAAATCGTTATATATATTTAATGAAATAAAATATAAATATCGTTATATTTATTATATTGGTTAAGTAATGAGTTGTCAAAAGTGATTCTAGATATTTATAAAAGTTATATACGTTTTAATAATAAAGTTCTTTTTAAACTGAAAACGTCTTTGTACGTTTGAAAATAGATTAATAGAATATTATGGAAACCAATTCTCCACTAACTTTTGTCTAACTTTCGTAAATGACACTTTTTGTTTTTATTTATAAATAGCTTTACAAATTATTCTGAATATCGTTAAGAGGAATAGATTTTCTCAAATCATAGTGGACCTCTCAACAGAGACTTGTAATCATAATTCAATGTTTCTGATAATTCAATCATTTAATATATTTTTTTTCGTCGAAAATCATATTGAAACAAATACGTTCGTGTAAAGTATTATACGTTTAATACTTTATTAATATTCTCAAGTTATAATATATATATATATATACATATACATATCTATTTATATATAACGGTTCGTGAATCGTCAGAATTTGGTCGAGGTTATAATGAATGTATGAACACAGTTTAAAATTCTTGAGATTTAACTTAACAAACTTTGCTTATCATGTCTGAATAATATAAAGATTAAAGTTTAAATTTGGTCGGAAATTTCCGGGTCGTCACAACGTGTGAGTAAAACACGGCTATTACTCACAATCATGTACACAAACACGGCTATGTGCACAATGATTCGGATAATAACGTGGGAGTAAAACACGGCTATTACTAGCCACTATATGCATAAACGCGGCTATGTGCATAAATATAAAACGTGGACAAAAACGGCTATGTCTCACAACTATGGTCACAAAACGGCTATGTGACACCATCAATACGGCACATAAATCATATACATACATATATAGATATTCCACTCACCTCAAAATCTCTTGTGAAAAGATACCCGAGCTTGCAAGACCTCGATGTATCGTACCTATCATATTATACATATTATCAATCACAAACCCAAATTGGTCAACCAATTCTTTCACCATTCTAAGGCCATTTTGACCCAAGGTGCAATTTCAACCCATTTGCACCCTTAACCCTAATTTTGGGTTAACTTACACCAAAACCCTAAAATTAGCCAAGATAGGTTTAAAACATATTTCAATACAAAGTTTATGCATCTTTCACCAACATTAACCAACTTAGGTCCATTATGACCCATTTGACCATTCTAAAGTTAACATACCCATTTTGGGTCATCCACTAACCCACACAACACCCATTTACTTAGATATAGGTGTGCTAGTAACTAGCTAACAAATTTAAGCTCTCAAACATCAATTAATACTTGAAAACTCTAAGTTAGTCATCTTTGGGTCTTCATGACCCATTTTCACCCAAAACACCCAATTTACTAACAAATGGGTTTTAAGTTCATCACTTACCCCAAACCCTAACCCTTAATCAAATTAAAATCAAGCAATCAAGATTAGAGCATACCACTACCAGCGTAGCTAGAGGAAAGATGAATGACTTTAATGCTTGCACTTAGACCCGATTCAAGCTTCTTCTTCCTTATGTTGAGCTTTCTCACACTAGAAAACCCTCCCTCTCTAAAATTGAATGGATGAGGTTGAAGTAGATGGAAATGGAGTTAATGAGGCTCCACCAACTTGTCTAAAGCCTTAAAGTTGGATTCCTTGTGATTTTACCAATTTGCCCTCAAAATATCTAATTAAAAAGGAATCTGTCACAGACTACTGGCGCGGCGCGCCAAATGGCCGCGCGGCGCGCAACACCCCCAACTCAGAATCTTCTTTGTTTTAAATATGTACAACAAAACCCCAGAACTTGAATAACTTATATACACCTAAGTACAATGAAATATTTGGGTCTTACACTATACCCACCTGTAATGTACATGCGATATCTTTTAAATACAGTACACATTTCTCGTGTACGAAATCATCTTTCATAAATCTTAGTAACCGTACACATATCTCGTGCAGAAAAATAACATACACATGACCTGTGTATAAAATCATTCTCTCGATACATAACATTCACTTTTCATTGCTTCCATAGCTTGGCTTGGTAACTGACCTTAACATATAATGCGCATAATAATATCTCTAAAATAGAACATCTCGGCTGTATAATAATCATATAAACTTCGAAGTACTAAACACCACGCCCACTAGCCCTTCCGTCTAGTGAACATTCTGGGTGGGGGTGTTAAACCCGGTAGCTACCTTTAGGATTCGCGTCAATTAGGCGTGCAATAATTCTCAAAATTAGTGATGTTCCCTAATTCTTAGGTTACCAAGCAATAATAATCAGGGGAAAAATATTCATATCAATTGTGGCAATTATCACGTCCACATAATTCAATGGTGGCAATTATCACGTCCACATAATTCATTCGAGGAATGTTTTGCTTGTGTCTATCTTGTCAAACATTTATAAAAGCATTTCATGTATTCGCAGTTCAAAATGTATTTCAAAAGCATTTAATAAAGCAGTTGTAAAAGTAGCACATGTATTCTCAGTCCCAAAAATGTAAAGAGTAAAAGAGAATCAAATGAACTCACTATACTGTATTTTGTAGTAAAAATACATATGACGACAGTGAATAATGCAGGGTTGACCTCGGATTCACGAACCTCAAAGGAGTGGCCCTAAGAGAATGCCCAAGTGTGGGTTTAAACCTGCGACGTCCCGCTAACCCACAACACACTTAACCATTCGTCAATTTAAATTTTCCCGAAATAATATCACCTAAATTTATATATAACTCGTTCTTTCTGTTTCTACTTCTTCTACTTTAAAAAAAATGCCAAATCCCAGACTCGAACCCGAGACCTCTTGATTAACCACAACAAAACCGAACCACTGCTCCACGATTATGTTTGTTAATTAATTAGGATTTCAAATCCTTTAAGCTAGTTTATATCATAATCATAATCCATGAACCAAACATCATCATCATAATTATATCATCATCGTAAATCATACATCATCACCAAAATAAATTGGTTAGTCGAACTTGTGCACTATAACAGCTGATAAAAATATATATATGTATAATGTGTTGTTTCCTAATCAAGGTGTTCCTTTAGTGGACTTCATGATCGACTTTAAATCCAAAAAAAGAAAAAGATTCATTCCACTAACTTAAAAGTGTGATAAAAATGTCGGCACCTTTACTTTGTGTTTCGTTCGATGTATATAGCAAATAACTCATATATTTGTAACGAATCCACTAACAAAAAGGAGGGGTCCCAGCCTTGTAAAAGATAATTTAGATGGAACTTTGCAAGTTGTAAAGTTATTCAAATAACTTATTTACGTAAACTTGTATTCTCCCATGTTGAAACACACATATGTTAGATACTATAATTTCTTTATTTCTTAAACTTGCCACACATAATACTGTGTGACGTTGATAATGGTGGTTCAAGGCTCATCGTTAGTGTTTGAGGAGAAAGAAAGTGATCGGATTATTCTCGGGTTGAACTGGGTTTGAGGTATTCCCATATAGAAGAAAAGAAAGAAAAACATAACCACCATGGTAGTTTTAATGAGTTGTGTTAGCGGTGAAAAAGGTGATGGTAATGACGATATGAGGGTTATCATGGTGTATGGTTATCGAATATAGAAGCGGTTTAGGTGGGTGTTCGTTGTCACGAGAAAGAAGGTGGTTTGTATGTTTTGTGCAAGTTTGAAAGTGATGATTCAAGAGTTTCTTAAAACAAGGATGATGATAATAGGATGGTGGCGGTTGTTGTGGGTTAGCCGGTGGTTATGGCTTCGGTTTTGGTGGTGTTTGAACTTGATACAAACACGGATACATGGTTTCGGTTGATGAAGCCATTTATGAGGTAATGGTAGTTTAAATGGTGTAGATATGTGAGAGTTGTAGCTCGATTGAAAGCAGGAAAGAAAAAAAATATAGTTTTGAGTGGTGGGTTTGGTTTCTTAGTTTACATGTAACCGGGTGTAATGTTTACTTGAAATTGATTGGTAATAATTTTACAGACAAGAAACAAAAACTTGATAAAGTTGATTAGGAGATGAAACTGAATTTGTTTGCTTGTTTGAAGGAAATTGTCCCTAAATCAGATTTGGAGACAGAATCCAAAATTTAAAATAGTTTTGATTGATACTTGTAACAATGCGTACGAATTTATTAATTTAATATTAAAAACTAATAAATATAGTAATAATAATTATATTAATAATAATAATAATATAATCATATAATAATTTCATTAATAATGATTATAATAATAATAAATAATAATAATGATATTAACTATAAAAATAGTAATAATAATATTACTTATAATACTAATAATAATACTAATTATAATATTAATATTATTAATAATAATAATATGACAATTTATTCATATCAAATTTCATATTTATATCATGATATTATTAATACAGATATTAATATTAATATTTATATTAATGATAATAATGGAAGTAATAATATTATTCTAACAACTATATTTTAACTGGTTATATATATATTATTACTTATGTAATACTTAATAATCATATAATATATTATATAGTAACTTTTATTGAATATTTATTATTTATATATTTTATATATAATACATATATTTATATAGCTTTATTTAAATTACACTTAATAATTTTGTATCTTATTTTACTTATTTAATTCTAATGTTTAAATTATATTTTTAAATTATTATATACTTACATTTATATATATGTATACATATTTATTTACAAATAATTGTTCGTGAATCGTCAGGAATAGTCAGGGTCAAATGCATTCATGAATGATAGTTCCAACTTTTTGAGACTCGGTTTAATAGATTTTTCTTATCGTGTCGAAATCATATAAGGATTAAGTTTAAATTTGGTCGAAAATTTCTGGGTCGTCACAGTACCTACCCGTTATAGAAATTTCATCTCGAAATTTGAGTGAGGTGGTCATGGCTAACACTAAAAATGTTTTCATGACGAATATGAGTTGATAAATAGAGTTTTATCATCATTGAGTAATACAGATAAAATAATTCGATTATTCGAAGCGTATGAGTGAAGTTATCACAAAAGAGTGAAATGAGAAAATGAAGATTCGCCTCAGCTTTTGACGTAGTCACGTTTGAATTTAGGAAAATAAGGTTCGTATTAACTTTTGACGTAGATACGGTGGATTTTCGGAATTCAAGGAATTTAAAAAAAATCTTGGAAATCTATAAGATCTGATTCTTCTGGATTTATGAAAATTAAGATCTCTTTAATTAAATGCGATCATCTGTCTCGATTGCTTTGTCTATATTTCCACTATAAATGAACTTTTTCCGTTCCATTGCTTCTTACCACTTTGATTCATACTTCCATATCATCAGTCAGTATGCTTCATCCAGTTTTAATTCTGGATATATTCCTGACTTTCATATCGTTCATTCTCCTTTTTCATCTACCACCGGAGGAATCTGTTTTCTTCTACTTCGCCCTTGGGGTTATAGTATTTTTGATTCTTCCGTGTCTTTATGTTGCGATAAACATTGATATACACGGTTTGTAATTTATGTGTTGTTATCGGGCTTTATATTTTCTCTTATATTTAGAAGTTCCATGCTTTTGTTTTCCCTTTTTGACTTTAAGTCAAGCGAATAATGGTCCAGAATTCGTAGGTATGAAGTTTCGATTGATCATAATGTTCTAAGCAGGAAGGAACGTAATTGCACGATTTGATTTAGTAAATTACCAAAATCACTGAGAATAGAACTATCAAGAATATATTTTCTTGATATGTTTAGAAGTTAAACAGAATGAAAGAGTTATGTAACATGACACACGATGATGGTATGATCTATTGTGAATCATCATCACGTTTGACTAGAAACTCAGCATGACTTACTGTAATATAATCACGTTGGCCAAGCGCCATTATATTATACTTAACTCATGATTCAATTCTCTACACTTCTCCAGAATTCATTCATAATTTGTACTTGGATTTTACAGAAGTTTCCAACATAATGGAATACAGAAAGCACGAAGAGGTAGATAATTTAGGACAAGAATATTTATGAAAATATCCTCAGAAATATCGAAGATATTTATGATAATATTTTGTAATTTCAAAGTTCGAATGTTGATAAAGAAAAATTTTCTGCAAGATTTTAACATAACTTTGGAGCAATATATTTTCTAAAGATTTCATCGGATACAGAATTACCTGGATTCTTTGAATATAGGGTTTGGTCCTTGTATTTGTCCTTGGTCTCCTTCATGGTTAGCTCAATCCGTTTTCCAGTACCAAATTTTCTATCGAGCATTCCCAACACTCCATACTTTATCATCAAACTGTTGGCCATTTAGACCATCTACAATTTTACTATTTGGTCTGCATTTAATGCAGCCATATCTGAATCATCGGTTATCAATCCGATGTGTTTTCAGGAGAATTGTGTTTTTAGATGATTAAACGCTGATGGTAGTATGGTGGAATATAAAAGGTTCCCCGGTAACAATAAAGAGCACGCATATATATCAAAGTTATAATAAGGTTGTTTCGAACGAAAATTCGAAGTTGATTTGCTGAAGCTGTGACAAAATTTGCTATTTTGAAAAGGATTACCAAGTTATTTTGGGTAATAATAACACTAAAGGAATTAGCACTTCTATGTGTTAAATGTTCACTCAGTTTCTGAGAGTTTTTCAGGTGCATAACTATGTGCATAAATCTTTCCTTCCGTAGTTGAAGTTATGGTTGGTTCATCCTCTCGATTGAGGTGTTTTCAAGAATCATGAAAGGTTTGAACGCAGATTGTAATTGTCAAGATACAAATGAGGTTTAGGATGAAATCAAGTGGCAAACTTGAAGAATTGTTTAGTTTCATATGTTATAATCAATATTTTTATTTATTTTAATTGTCCAAATGTTGGCAGTCCTCAGTTGATAGTCCACAGTTAGCAATTCAATATTTGATATATAGTTTAATATATATTTTTCGAATTAATTAATACGTGTCGTGACCCATGTACATGTCTCAAACTCGATCACAACTCAAAGTATATATATTATTGTAGAATCAACCTCAACCCTGTATAGCGAACTCTATCATTACAGCATATAGAGTGTATATGGTGATTCCAAATAATATATATAGATGCGTCGATATGATATGTCAAAACCTTGTATACGTGTCCCGATATTTAAAGTGCGTAAAATAAATAACATAAATTAAATGACGATAATTAGAATTGCGAGAATATAAATTGCGATAATTAAATTGCGATAAATAAAATGTAATCAGTTAGCTAGGAACGGTTAGCTAGGAACAGTTAGCGTGGATTCTTAACAAAATTTCTCATTGTTAATTTGTTTGTTTCTAACAAATTTTATTTTTGTCCAATGTTTTCTTCATTATGCCACTTGTTGGATTCTGATAAGTCAAAATCCAAATATGAAATTGAATGAAAATGGTTATTCTGCGATGAATGGATTCGTATCTCTGTAGATGTAAGTAGGATAGTAAATGAATGTTTAATCAGATTTGAAGAATGTACAGTGTAACTTATTAATGTGAAATCTAAATATTTCTCGGGTATTACCTACCCGTTAAAATGTTTTCACCATTAACAGTTTGTACGAAAGAATTTTCAATTACAGTCTTTTTGAAAATATATATACATATATATTTTCTTCAGATGTAATTATGGATTTAATGAGTCAATTTGATATTAAACTCATTTGATTTTTCGGTTTGAGCTAGAATAAATAATCTCTAAAACTTTTAGAAACCACATATTCTTTGCAGAATATTTCTTTATTGAAGTTATGAATTAATACTTCATCATTCATTGTTGTTGGTACTCCTTGGTATCTATGGTGCGTATGACGTTGATGTTTGTGTGACAGATTGTGAAGTTGAGGTTTGCGATGCGGTTGTTGTTGGTGGTGGTAATGGCACTGTTGGCGTTGGTGATGGTGGTACTGGTTATGCTGCTGGTGCTGCTGCTGGTGTTTGTAACCTTTACACCATATTCTCCAAAGCCACTACCCGAGCACGAAGCTCGTTGACTTCTTCTATTACACCGGGGTGATTGTCGATTCGGACGAACGGATAAATATGATCTTGAATTTGGTATAGTATATAATCGTGACGAGATACTCTGGAAATGAGAGAGAAAATGGTGTTTCGGACAGGTTCCCCGGTAAGTGCTTCAGGTTCTTCGCCAAGAGGGCAATGTGGTGAATGAAAAGGATCACCTTCTTCTTGTCTCCAATGATTGAGGAGACTACGAACCCAGCCCCAATTCATCCAGAGTAGATGATGGCTAATCGGTTGATCCATTTCGGTTACACTGCTTTCGGAGCTCGAGTGAAAATCCATATCGGAATAGTTATCGGAATTCGACGAACTTGAACTGGTTGTGGAATTCATCTTGCACGGTTAGGTAAAGGATTTTATGAAATGATTTTCGGATATCGAATAATATTCTAATTACATAGAATATCTATGTATAGTACAGAAGATCCCGTAGATTACGAAGGAAATTAAGGAAACGTGTCAGACAAAGTCTACAGTAATAAATACGCTAAGATATGGATTAGCAGACACGCTAAGATATGAATTTTGTCTCTACACTATTCATGCAATCAATGCAATAAGAAGTGTCTAGACTAAGAATGATAAGTAGGTAATTCCCTAAGGATGATAAGTAGATGATTTTCGACACGAAATGATAAGCAAAACTTTTGACATGCAGACACGGTCGAAGTCCAGACCCACTAATGCATCTAAACAACTATCAGTTAGATACACTAATGCAAGACCTGGTTCGCTAAGACCACCGCTCTGATACCAACTGCAGTGACCCGTCCTAATCCATCTAGACGAATACATTATATTTGGTTACATCACGAGGTACTTGACCTCTATATGATACATTTTACAAACATTGCATTTGTTTTGAAAAGACAAACTTTCTTTACATTGAAAGTTGATGGCATGCATACCATTTCATAATATATCCCACTATAATTGACCTAATAATAATCTTGATGAAATCGACGACTCGAATGCAACGTCTTTTGAAATATGTCATGAATGATTCCAAGTAATATCTCTAAAATGAGCAAATGCACAGCGAAAGATTTCTTTCATACCTGAGAATAAACATGCTTTCAAGTGTCAACCAAAAGGTTGGTGAGTTCATAGGTTTATCATAAAACAATAAAATTCATCATTTTGATAGACCACAAGATTTAAATGCTGCATGGTACAAATAGGCATGAATCCTATACCCACCTGTAATGTACATGCGATATCTTTTAAATACAGTACACATTTCTCGTGTACGAAATCATCTTTCATAAATCTTAGTAACCGTACACATATCTCGTGCACAAAAATAACATACACATGACCTGTGTATAAAATTATTCTCTCGATACATAACATTCACTTTTCATTGTTTCCATAGCTTGGCTTGGTAACCGACCTTAACATATAATGCGCATAATAATATCCCCAAAACAGAACATCTCGTCTGTATAATAATCATATAAACTTCGAAGTACTAAACACCACGCCCACTAACCCTTCCGTCTAGTGAACATTCTGGGTGGGGGTGTTAAACCCGGTAGCTACCTTTAGGATTCACGTCAATTAGGCGTGCACTAATTCTCAAAATTAGTGATGTTCCCTAATTCTTAGGTTACCAAGCAATAATAATCAGGGGAAAAATATTCATATTAATTGTGGCAATTATCACGTCCACATAATTCAATGTTGGCAATTATCACGTCCACATAATTCATTCGAGTAACGTTTTGCTTGTGTCTATCTTGTCAAGCTTTTATAAAAGCATTTCATGTATTCGCAGTTCAAAATGTATTTCAAAAGAATTTAATAAAGCAGTTGTAAAAGTAGCGCATGTATTCTCATTCCCAAAAATGTAAAGAGTAAAAGGGAATCAAATGAACTCACTATACTGTATTTTGTAGTAAAAATACATATGACGACATTGAACAATGCAGGGTTGACCTCAGATTCACGAACCTCAAAGGAGTGGCCCTAAGAGAATGCCCAAGTCCGGGTTTGAACCCGCAATGTCCCGCTAACCCGCAAATACACTTAACCATTCGTCCATTTAAATTTTCCCGAAATAATATCACCTAAATTTATATATAACTCGTTCTTTCCATTTCTACTTCTTCTACTTTAAAAAAAAATGCCAAATCCCAGACTCGAACCCGAGACGTTTTGATTAACCACAACAAAACCTAACCACTGCTCCACGATTATGTTTGTTAATTAATTAGGATTTCAAATCCTTTAAGCTAGTTTCTATCATAATCATAATCCATGAACCGAACATCATCATCATCATTATATCATCATCGTAAATCATACATCATCACCAAAATAAATTGGTTAGTCGAACTTGTGCACTATAACAACCGATAAAAAATATATATATATGTATAATGTGTTGTTTCCTAATCAAGGTGTTCCTTTATTGGACTTCATGATCGACTTTAAATCCAAAAAAAGAAAAAGATTCGTTCCACTAACTTAAAAGTGTGATAAAAATGTCAGGACCTTTACTTTGTGTTTCGTTCGATGTATATAACAAATAACTCATATATTTGTAACGAATCCACTAACAAAAAGGAGGGGTCCCAGCCTTGTGAAAGATAATTTAGATGGAACTTTGCAAGTTGTAAAGTTATTCAAATAACTTATTTACGTAAACTTGTATTCTCCCATTTTGAAACACACATATGTTAGATACTATAATTTCTTTATTTCTTAAACTTGCCACACATAATACTGTGTGACGTTGATAATGGTGGTTCAAGGCTCATCGTTGGTGTTTGAGGAGAAAGAAAGTGATCGGATTATTCTCGGGTTGAACTGGGTTTGAGGTATTCCCATATAGAAGAAAAGAAAGAAAAACATAACCACCATGGTAGTTTTAATGAGTTGTGTTAGCGGTGAAAAAGGTGATGGTAATGACGATATAAGGGTTATCATGGTGTATGGTTATCGAATATAGAAGCGGTTTAGGTGGGTGTTCGTTGTCACGAGAAAGAAGGTGGTTTGTATGTTTTGTGCAAGTTTGAAAGTGATGATTCAAGATTTTCTTAAAACAAGGATGATGATTATAGGATGGTGGCGATTGTTGTGGGTTAGCCGATGGTTATGGCTTCAGTTTTGGTGGTGTTTGAACTTGATACAAAGACGGATACATGGTTTCAGTTGATGAAGCAATTTGTGAGGTAATGGTAGTTTAAATGGTGTAGATAGGTGAGAGTTATAGCTTGATTGAAAGCAGGAAAGAAAAAAAATTATAGTTTTGAGTGGTGGGTTTGGTTTCCTAGTTTACATGTAACCGGGTGTAATGTTTACTTGAAATTGATTGGTAATAATTTTACAGACAAGAAATAAAAACTTGATAAAGTTGATTAGGAGATGAAACTGAATTTGTTTACTTGTTTGAAGGAAATCGTCCCTAAATCAGATTTGGAGACAGAATCCAAAATTTAAAATAGTTTTGATTGATACTTGTAACAATGCGTACGAATTTATTGATTTAATATTAAAAACTAATAAATATAGTAATAATAATTATATTATTAATAATAATAATATAATCATATAATAATTTCATTAATAATGATTATAATAATAATAAATATTAATAATGATATTAACTATAAAAATAGTAATAATAATATTGCTTATAATACTAATAATAATACTAATTATAATATTAATATTATTAATAATAATAATAATATGACAATTTATTCATATCAAATTTCATATTTATATCATGATATTATTAATACAGATATTAATATTAATATTTATATTAATGATAATAATGGAAGTAATAATATTATTCTAACAACTATATTTTAACTGGTTATATATATATATATATATATATATATATATATATATATATATATATATATATATATATATATATATATATTATTACTTATGCAATACTTAATAATCATATAATATATTATATAGTAACTTTTATTGAATATTTATCATTTATATATTTTATATATAATACATATATATTTATATAGCTTTATTTTAAATTACAGTTAATAATTTTGTATCTTATTTTACTTATTTAATTCTAACGTTTAAATTCTATTTTTAAATTATTATATACTTACATTTATATATATGTATACATATTTATTTACAAATAATTGTTCGTGAATCGTCGGGAATAGTCAGGGTCAAATGCATTCATGAATGATAGTTCCAACTTTTTAAGACTTGGTTTAATAGATTTATCTTATCGTGCCGAAATCATATAAGGATTAAGTTTAAATTTGGTCGGAAATTTCTGGGTCGTCACAATTGAGGTACTTCAAGGTAGACTCGAAATTTTAAAGATAACTTTATATTCTATGAGCGCCAACAAGATGAGAAGAGTAGTGTAGACTTATGGGATATTACACAATATGATACAAGAAAATAACTTTAGCGGATCAAACATTCACCACATCATCCTCTGGTAAATACATTTGGCAAGCAGCAAAATGGACCACAATTTACATATTATGAAAATACCGAAATGCCAAAGTATTTAGTAAGAAAGATTGGTGTCCTGCCACTATACTTTCCGAGATCCAAGCACAATCATTTTCATGGATATCTAAAAGATCAAAGAAATCAACAATTGAATGGCATCAGTGGCTCATCAATCCCTCGTTCTACTCATCCTTGAACACTCATAGAACGAGCATCGGCTAATTGGATACAAAGCTCTCGTAAGGTCTCAAAACGGGTCATGAAGACATGTCGTAGATCCCACTATTCACTTGGTTAAATGGGTTGTAGTGGTCAACTTTGTCATCTCATTAGCAGTACTGTCTGGCCACTCCAGCCCAGCTCAAATTCACTCAAGTGCCGCGGGGTTTAGTGTCTCTTCGTTCACGTTTTTGTGATTCCGGGTTCATATTTTTTATCCATATTTCATGACACATCATAATGTATAGTTTATAGGGCTTTGTAGATATTCCATTTATCAATGAAAGTTTTACTTTCTTTTCAAAAAAAAAAAAAAAATAAATAAAAAAATAACGGAGTTGTAATTAGTTCAATTGAAAGAACAGATGATTGTTAATTTAAGTCCACTCCCTATCGTTCTATTCTTTCACTAACTTCTCTCCTTCACATCATCGCCACATCAGCACAAACACCTTTAACATTCCTTTCACTAATGCCTCTCTATCATAAACTTCACCATCTAACTTCAACCCATTTTTATTATTATTTTAATACAAAATATAAATTAAATATTACATTTTATTAAAATAAAAATATAACATGAATATAAATTAAACATTACATTAATTAAAAACATTAGCGTTAAATAATTAAAAATAAAGCATACAATGATTACCAAAATTAAAGACAATAAATAATACCAATTGTTTCTAGCAAGATAATCATCCGGGAGTATTCAAATGTACTCTATCAAATTTTTACGGAGTGTATGATGCATGGTTCGATCTCGCAACTCTCGTGACATTCGGTCACGACCTTCATTTCATGACCCGTCCTAATCCATCTGGACGAATACATTACATTTGGTTACATCGCGAGGTACTTGACCTCTATATGATACGTTTTACAAACATCGCATTCGTTTTTAAAAGACAAACTTTCATCACATCGAAAGTTGACAGGCATGCATACCATTTCACAATATATCCAACTATAATTGACTTAATAATAATCTTGATGAACTCAACGACTCGAATGCAACATCTTTCGAAATATGTCATGAATGACTCCAAGTAATATCTCTAAATTGAGCAAATGCACAGCGGAAGATTCCTTTAATACCTGAGAATAAACATGCTTTAAAGTGTCAACCAAAAGGTTGGTGAGTTTATTAGTTTATCATAATCAATCATTTCCAAATTTTAATAGACCACAAGATTTCATATTTCAATTTCTCATAAACATAATCTCATATCAGGCATTTCGCAAACTGCATAGAGATAAAAATTCATTCGTATGGTGAATACCTGGTAACCGACCTTAACAAGATGCATATATAATATCCCCATCATTCCGGGACTCCCTTCGGACATGATAAATTCGAAGTACTAAAGCATCCGGTAGTTTAGATGGGGTTTGTTGGGCCCAATAGATCTATCTTTAGGATTCGCGTCAATTAGGGTGTCTGTTCCCTAATTCTTAGATTACCAGACTAAAAAGGGGCATATTCGGTTTAATAATCCAGCCATAGAATGTAGTTTCGATTATTTGTGTCTATTTCATAAAACCTTTATAAAACAGTGCATGTATTCTCAGTCTAAAAAATATATACTGCAAAAGCATTTAAAAAGGGAACAAATGAAACTCACGATACTGTATTTTGTAGTAAAAATACATATGACGACATTGAACAACTGAACAATGCAGGGTTGGCCTCGGATTCACGAACCTATATCATTGGTATATATATTAACATACGTAATTGTAATCGAACAAATATATATATAAATTTATGTGTTGTATTATTTTTATATTAATAATACATATATATATATATATATATATATATATATATATATATATATATATATATATATATATATATATATATATATATATAAAAATATTAATTTTTCTTATGTTATATGTATTAACTATATATTATTTGTTTGTTAAAAACAGTAGTTATAATAATACTAAAATAATATTAATATTGGTAAAAATGATAATAACTATAATACTTGATATTACTAATAAGGGTAATAATGTTAATAATTCTATTAATGATAATAATAATAACCGTAAAAATATTAATTTTACAATTAAAGATGTTTATGATAATGATTTTAATAATTATATAATAACGATACTCATGATAATATTAATAATAATACTTTTAATGATTTGTAAAGATTATTAATAATGATAATAATAATAATACATAATGATAATACTAATAATTATAGAATATTACTAATACTAATATTTATGGAAATAATACTAATTTATATTATTTTCATAATACTAGTAATAATAATAATCATAATAACTATAATAATGATAATAATACATAATTGATAAAACTACAATAATAATAACATTAATAACACTTTTAACACTAATTATAACAATTATAATTATAATCATAATAATAACAATGAGACTAATAATAATAATGATAATAATAATAATAATAATAATAATAATAATAATAATAATAATAATAATAATAATAATAATAATAATAATAATAATAATAATAATAATAATAATAATAATAATAATAATAATAATAATAACAAAAATAAGTTAATAAGTGAACTACCTTTAAAAAGTTCAAAAAAATAGTAAACCGCCCAAGCCGGGACTCGAACCCGCGACCTCGTGCTTAACCAAAACACCCTCAACCAATCGATCATCTATGTTTTTCTGATTAAATCTCAACCCATAAAAATATAACACGTATAAATAATGTTTTGATTCCTTCATCTTCTTCCCAAATTTCAAACGGCCAAAACAATCCTAACAACTATCTTAACTAAACAATTAACGTTCGTTAATTGCAACAGAATAAATTAATAGTGGCTGATTTTAGTTAACAGCAAAAAAAATATAAATAAATAAACAGAAGTAGCTGAAGAACGTAAATAAATAAATAAAAACTCAAAATCAAATTTGAAATTTAAGAATGTTTCAGACCATAGTTATAACATGAAAAAGATGCTAAATCAATCCTTGAAACTTACTCCATTCTCAATTGAACTCAAAACATAAAAACAAATTTGAATTTCTTGTTGAACACTTTCTTTGACTTTTTGAAAATAAGGTTTGACCCAAAAATCGAACTCGATAGATAGAATTGAGGGCTAAGATTTTCCAGATAGTTTAAGTGAAATAATTTCAACATATCTGCATTAATAGATTTTTAAATTTTTCACGAATTCGAAGAATTGGATAAAATATACAAGAACAGAGGCTATCGGTGTTCTTCAGCTTTTTCTGTTTCAAATCAATTATGTAGAAGCTGTTAAGTGTGTTTGTATTTGATAATAGATAATATAGAATCATTTGGTATAATGTACAACTGGAATTGATTGGATTTAAATCACATGACAGTCGACAGAATTTTCGTGCAGGAATATAGAAAATAAAATAACTTTATTAAATTTCCACTTGTTTGTACGATCTGATAAAGATGGTTAATGAATTGAAGACACAAACAAATAACTAAAATAGTTGGATTGTGATATTACACAAAATTCGTACCTGCTCTTATTCTCTCTTTTTTATGATTTAAGTAATTAAATTAAGATTAATAATTAAAATATATTGATAATTGATAATAATAATAATAATTACATTTATAATAATAATAAATAATAATAATAATAATAATAATAAGATTAATACTGATAATAATAATAATAAATTGTATTATTTTCTAAGAATATTTATAATAATAATAATAATTTTAATGATAATAGTAAATATAAAAATAATAATATAATTCAAATTTCACTACTCAATATAATAGTGATAATAGCAAAGATAACAATAATAATAATCATAATATGTATAATTATACTAACAATAATTATAATATTAATACTTAATAATAACTGATAATATTTAAGTTACAATTACAATATATACATAAAACTAATATTGATAATGATGTTAGTATTAATAATGAAAGTCTTAATAAGGTTATTATGACAACTATATTCTTAACTTGTTTTTATATTTTATATATACAAATTATTAATTATGTAATATTTAATAAATATTTATATATATATATATATATATATATATATATATATATATATATATATATATATATATATATATATATATATATATATATATATATATAGTAACTTATATTGAGTATAAATTCTTATATATATGACAATATAATAATAACTATTAATAGAAATCATATATATACATATAAATTCATAATAGTATCATGTATATATTTGTATATATTCGTTTTTATTGTATTTGATTATTCTGTTTATTATTTTAATTCTAATTAATTAAAGTGTATTTTAGTTATGCAAAATACTATAAATACTCTTATATTTATATTTAAATAAATATATTTACATATTAATTTACAAACAATAGTTCGTGAATCGTCAAGCACGGTCAAAGGGTAATTGATTTCATAAATATAAATTCTAAAATTTTTGAGACTTAACATTACAGACTTTGTTTATCGTGTCAAGTTAATATTAAGATTAAGGTTTAAATTTGATCAAAAATTTCTGGGTCGTCACAGTACCTACCCGTTAAAGAAATTTCATCCTGAAATTTGATTAAGATGGTAATGGCTAACAATAAAAATGTTTTCATGACGAATATGAGCTGATAAATAGAGTTTTATTACCATAGAGTAATATGGAATAAACAATTTGTTTATGCGAAGCGTACGAGTGAAGCTATTTCAAAAGAGTGAAATGAGTAATTGCAAGTTCGTCTTAACCGGTGACGTAGTCACAGTTGATTTCTGAAATTCAAGGGATTTAAAGAAAAAAAATCCTCAAAATCTAAATAAGATTTTGAATCTTTGATAATCAAGGAAATTAGAATTTTATCTGATTAAATGCGATAATCTGTCTCGATTGCTCAGTCTGATATTTCACTATAAATTCATCCCTTTCATTTCCTTTATATTTTGGAGTTCTATCCTTTTGTTTTCTCTTTCCGACTTTAAGTCAAGCAAATAATGGTCCAAAATTCGTAGGTATGAAGTTTTGAATGAACATAATTAATGTTCTAAGAAAGAAACGATAATAGCACAATCTGACTTGTCAAATTTACCAGAATTCAAGAGAAAGATAGGACTATCAAGAAAATACGTTCTTGATATGTTTGGAGATGAGGTAGAATGTAAGAGTAATGTAACATGGCACATGATGATGTTATGATCTGTGAATCATCACGTTCCATTAGAAACTCAGCATGACTTACTGTAATATAATTACGTTGATCAAGTGTCATTATATTATACTAACTCATGCTTCAATTCCCAACACTACTTCAAAAACATTCATATTTTGATTCAAATTTTTCAGAATTTAGAAACGAAAACAGTTTCCTTTCTGATGTAACACTGATAACGCAAGAAGATAAATGATTTCGGATAAGAATGGTTATGAAAATATCTGTAGAAATATGGAGGATATTTATAATGGAAGATACGATGATATCTTAGAATTTCTATTATCAAAGGATGATGAAGAAGATTTGTCCGTAAAGGGTTAGAGTCAGGAGCAAGGTATTTGCTAAAGACTTCAACATATACTGAATCATTTGGATTCTTTGAAGGTAGGATTAGTCTTTGTGATTTGTCCACAACCTCCTTCGTACTTTGCTCAATCTGTTTTCCAGTTCCAACTTTTTCGAGCTTTGCCAATATACTATTCTTTATCATCAAACTTCCAACTGTTAAAGTCGTTTACAGTTTTTGCTACTTCATCAGCTTTTTCAACATTCCGAGTATTAATTTGTAGACTGGGTGCTTTTCAGAACTTTAGAATGGAAGATCATAATTCTAAGAGATAAATGTTATATGTATACATATAACTGTTGATGTAGAAACGCTGCGAGATTTCAAAATATTGATTGTTAGTTCTCAGTAACTGGTATGGCAATTCTCGTTATAAGATGCGTATGAGTATATGATAGGCTTTTAATGAACAAATATAATGGTTTTTCGGAGAGACTTAAATCAATGAGTAATGAAGTTGCTGGTAATTTTACAGCTAATGTAGTGGAATATAAACGGTTTTCCGGTAACGATGATGAAAGGTAAACTTATATATCGAGTTAATAATAAAGCTAATTCGAATGAAAATCGAAGTAGATTTTCTGGAGCTGTGACAAAATTGGCTAATTTGAAAAGGAATTGCAAAGTTATTTTCGGTAATAACAACGCCAAAGGAGCTAGCACAGATACGTGTTAAACGTTTACTCTGGTTCCGAGTGTTTTCAGGTACATAACTATATGCATAAATCTTTCCTTCCGTAGATGAAGTACGGTTGGTGCATCCTCTCGATTGAGGTGTTTTCAAGAATCATGATGAAATGTCCCGTTCTTATTGATTAAAAACGTTCCATATTAATTGATTTCGTTGCGAGGTTTTGACCTCTATATTAGACGTTTTTCAAAGACTGCATTCATTTTTAAAACAAACCATAACCTTTATTTCATAAATAAAGGTTTAAAAAGCTTTACGTAGATTATCAAATAATGATAATCTAAAATATCCTGTTTACACACGACCATTACATAATGGTTTACAATACAAATATGTTACATCGAAATCAGTTTCTTGAATGCAGTTTTTACACAATATCATACAAACATGGACTCCAAATCTTGTCCTTATTTTAGTATGCAACAGCGGAAGCTCTTAGTATTCACCTGAGAATAAACATGCTTTAAACGTCAACAAAAATGTTGGTGAGTTATAGGTTTAACCTATATATATCAAATCGTAACAATAGACCACAAGATTTCATATTTCAATACACATCCCATACATAGAGATAAAAATCATTCATATGGTGAACGCCTGGTAACCGACATTAATAAGATGCATATATAAGAATATCCCCATCATTCCGGGACACCCTTCGGATATGATATAAATTTCGAAGTACTAAAGCATCCGGTACTTTGGATGGGGTT
Source organism: Rutidosis leptorrhynchoides (assembly GCF_046630445.1). Classification (NCBI taxonomy): domain Eukaryota; kingdom Viridiplantae; phylum Streptophyta; class Magnoliopsida; order Asterales; family Asteraceae; genus Rutidosis; species Rutidosis leptorrhynchoides. The sequence goes on from NC_092336.1 coordinate 165,650,816, forward strand.
TGTTAGGCCCAATAGATCTATCTTTAGGATTCGCGTCAATTAGGATGTCTGTTCCCTAATTCTTAGATTACCAGACTTAATAAAAAGGGGCATATTCGATTTCGATAATTCAACCATAGAATGTAGTTTCACGTACTTGTGTCTATTTTGTAAATCATTTATAAAACCTGCATGTATTCTCATCCCAAAAATATTAGATTTTAAAAGTGGGACTATAACTCACTTTCACAGATTTTTACTTCGTCGGGAAGTAAGACTTGGCCACTGGTTGATTCACGAACCTATAACAATATATACATATATATCAAAGTATGTTCAAAATATATTTACAACACTTTTAATATATTTTGATGTTTTAAGTTTATTAAGTCAGCTGTCCTCGTTAGTAACCTACAACTAGTTGTCCACAGTTAGATGTACAGAAATAAATCGATAAATATTATCTTGAATCAATCCACGACCCAGTGTATACGTATCTCAGTATTGATCACAACTCAAACTATATATATTTTGGAATCAACCTCAACCCTGTATAGCTAACTCCAACATTCACATATAGAGTGTCTATGGTTGTTCCGAAATATATATAGATGTGTCGACATGATAGGTCGAAACATTGTATACGTGTCTATGGTATCTCAAGATTACATAATATACAATACAAGTTGATTAAGTTATGGTTGGAATAGATTTGTTACCAATTTTCACGTAGCTAAAATGAGAAAAATTATCCAATCTTATTTTACCCATAACTTCTTCATTTTAAATCCGTTTTGAGTGAATCAAATTGCTATGGTTTCATATTGAACTCTATTTTAAGAATATAAATAGAAAAAGTATAGGTTTATAGTCGGAAAAATAAGTTACAAGTTGTTTTTGTAAAGGTAGTCATTTCAGTCGAAAGAACGACGTCTAGATGACCATTTTAGAAAACATACTTCCACTTTGAGTTTAACCATAATTTTTGGATATAGTTTCATGTTCATAATAAAAATCATTTTCCCAGAATAACAACTTTTAAATCAAAGTTTATCATGGTTTTTAATTAACTAACCCAAAACAGCCCGCGGTGTTACTACGACGGCGTAAATCCGATTTTACGGTGTTTTTCATGTTTCCAGGTTTTAAATCATTAAGTTAGCATATCATATAGATATAGAACATGTGTTTAGTTGATTTTAAAAGTCAAGTTAGAAGGATTAACTTTTATTTGTGAACAAGTTTAGAATTAACTAAACTATGTTCTAGTGATTACAAGTTTAAACCTCCGAGTAAGATAGCTTTATATGTATGAATCGAATGATGTTATGAACATCATTACTACCTCAAGTTCCTTGGATAAAGCTACTGGAAATAAGAAAAATGGATCTAGCTTCAAAGGATCCTTGGATGGCTTGAAAGTTCTTGAAGCAGAATCATGACACGAAAACAATTTCAATTAAGATTTTCACTCGAAATAAGATTGTTATAGTTATAGAAATTGAATTAAAGTTTGAATATGATTATTACCTTGTATTAGAAAGATAACCTACTGTAAGTAACAAAGGTTTCTTGATCTTGGATGATTACTTGGAATGGATTTAGAAAACTTGGAAGTAAACTTGCAATCTTGGAAGTATTCTTGATTTTATGAAACTAGAACTTTTGGAATTTATGAAGACCACTTAGAACTTGAAGATAGAACTTAAGAGAGATCAATTAGATGAAGAAAATTGAAGAATGAAAGTGTTTGTAGGTGTTTTTGGTCGTTGGTGTATGGATTAGATATAAAAGATATGTAATTTTGTTTTCATGTAAATAAGTCATGAATGATTACTCATATTTTTGTAATTTTATGAGATATTTCATGCTAGTTGCCAAATGATGGTTCCCACATGTGTTAGGTGACTCACATGTGCTGCTAAGAGCTGATCATTGGAGTGTATACACCAATAGTACATACATCTAAAAGCTGTGTATTGTACGAGTACGAATACGGGTGCATACGAGTAGAATTATTGATGAAACTGAACAAGGATGTAATTGTAAGCATTTTTTGTTAAGTAGAAGTATTTTGATAAGTGTCTTGAAGTCTTTCAAAAGTGTATGAATACATATTAAAACACTACATGTATATACATTTTAACTGAGTCGTTAAGTCATCGTTAGTCGTTACATGTAAATGTTGTTTTGAAACCTTTAGGTTAACGATCTTGTTGAATGTTGTTAACCCATTGTTTATTATAACAAATGAGATATTAAATTGTTATATTATCATGATATTATGATATATAATATATCTTAGTATGATATATATACAGTTAAATGTCGTTACAACGATAATCGTTACATATATGTCTCGTTTCGAAATCATTAAGTTAGTAGTCTTATTTTTACATATGTATTTCATTGTTAATACATTTAATAATATATTTACTTATCATTTAACATAATTAACCAAGTGTATCAATATCTTAATATGATTCATATGTACCTAGTAAGACGTTGTTATAACGATAATCGTTATATATATCGTTTTCGAGTTTCTTAAATTAATAGTCTCATTTTTATGTATATAACTCATTGTTAAAATACCTAATGAGATACATAATTATAATAAAATCATGTTAACTATATATATAACCATATATATGTCATCGTATAGTTTTTACAAGTTTTAACGTTCGTGAATCACCGGTCAACTTGGGTGGTCAATTGTCTATATGAAACCTATTTCAATTAATCAAGTCTTAACAAGTTTGATTGCTTAACATGTTGGAAACACTTAATCATGTAAATAACAATTTCATTTAATATATATATAAATATGGAAAAGTTCGGGTCACTACAGTACCTACCCGTTAAATAAATTTCGTCCCGAAATTTTAAGCAGTTGGAGGTGTTGACGTATCTTCTGGAAATAAATGCGGGTATTTCTTCTTCATCTGATCTTCTCATTCCCAGGTGAACTCAGGTCCTCTACGAGCATTCCATCGAACGTTAACAATTGGTATCTTGTTTTGCTTAAGTCTTTTAACCTCACGATCCATTATTTCGACGGGTTCTTCGATAAATTGAAGTTTTTCGTTGATTTGGATTTCATCTAACAGAATAGTGAGATCTTCTTTAGCAAAACATTTCTTCAAATTCGAGACGTGGAAAGTGTTATGTACAGCCGTGAGTTGTTGAGGTAACTCAAGTCGGTAAGCTACTGGTCCGACACGATCAATAATCTTGAATGGTCCAATATACCTTGGATTTAATTTCCCTCATTTACCAAATCGAACAACGCCTTTCCAAGGTACAACTTTAAGCATGACCATCTCTCCAATTTCAAATTCTATATCTTTTCTTTTAATGTCAGCGTAGCTCTTTTGTCGACTTTGGGCGGTTTTCAATCTTTGTTGAATTTGGATGATTTTCTCGGTAGTTTCTTGTATTATCTCCGGAACCGTAATCTGTCTATCCCCCACTTCACTCCAACAAATCGGAGACCTGCACTTTCTACCATAAAGTGCTTCAAACGACGCCATCTCAATACTTGAATGATAACTGTTGTTGTAGGAAAATTCTGCTAACGGTAGGTGTCGATCCCAACTGTTTCCGAAATCAATAACACATGCTCGTAGCATGTCTTCAAGCGTTTGTATCGTCCTTTCACTCTGCCCATCAGTTTGTGGATGATAGGCAGTACTCATGTCTAGACGAGTTCCTAATGCTTGCTGTAATGTCTGCCAGAATCTTGAAATAAATCTGCCATCCCTATCAGAGATAATAGAGATTGGTATTCCATGTCTGGAGACGACTTCCTTCAAATACAGTCGTGCTAACTTCTCCATCTTGTCATCTTCTCTTATTGGCAGGAAGTGTGCTGATTTGGTGAGACGATCAACTATTACCCAAATAGTATCAAAACCACTTACAGTCCTTGGCAATTTAGTGATGAAATCCATGGTAATGTTTTCCCATTTCCATTCCGGGATTTCGGGTTGTTGAAGTAGACCTGATGGTTTCTGATGTTCAGCTTTGACCTTAGAACACGTCAAACATTCTCCTACATATTTAGCAATATCGGCTTTCATACCTGGCCACCAAAAATGTTTCTTGAGATCCTTGTACATCTTCCCCGTTCCAGGATGTATTGAGTATCTGGTTTTATGAGCTTCTCTAAGTACCATTTCTCTCATATCTCCAAATTTTGGTACCCAAATTCTTTCAGCCCTATACCGGGTTCCGTCTTCCCGAATATTAAGATGCTTCTCCGATCCTTTGGGCATTTCATCCTTTAAATTTCCCTCTTTTAAAACTCCTTGTTGCGCCTCCTTTATTTGAGTAGTAAGGTTAGTGTGAATCATTATATTCATAGATTTTACTCGAATGGGTTCTCTATCCTTTCTGCTCAAGGCGTCGGCTACCACATTTGCCTTCCCCGGGTGGTAACGAATCTCAAAGTCGTAATCATTCAACAATTCAATCCACCTACGCTGCCTCATATTCAGTTGTTTCTGATTAAATATGTGTTGAAGACTTTTGTGGTCGGTATATATAATACTTTTGACCCCATATAAGTATTGCCTCCAAGTCTTTAATGCAAAAACAACCGCGCCTAATTCCAAATCATGCGTCGTATAATTTTGCTCGTGAATCTTCAATTGTCTAGACGCATAAGCAATCACCTTTGTCCGTTGCATTAATACACAACCGAGACCTTGCTTTGATGCGTCACAATAAATCACAAAATCATCATTCCCTTCAGGCAATGACAATATAGGTGCCGTAGTTAGCTTTTTCTTCAATAATTGAAACGCCTTCTCTTGTTCATCCTTCCATTCAAATTTCTTCCCTTTATGCGTTAATGCAGTCAAGGGTTTTGCTATTTTGGAGAAATCTTGGATGAATCTTCTGTAGTAATCAGCCAATCCTAAAAATTGACGTATATGCTTCGGAGTTTTTGGGGTTTCCCACTTTTCAACAGTTTCGATCTTTGCCGGGTCCACCTGGATACCTTCTTTGTTCACTATGTGACCGATGAATTGAACTTCTTCCAACTAAAATGCACACTTTGAAAACTTAGCGTACAGTTTTTCTTTCCTCAATACTTCTAGCACTTTTCTCAAATGTTCTTCGTGCTCTTGATCATTCTTTGAGTAAATAAGTATGTCATCGATGAAAACAATGACAAACTTGTCAAGATATGGCCCACACACTCGGTTCATAAGGTCCATGAACACAGCTGGTGCGTTAGTCAATCCAAACAGCATAACCATAAACTCGTAATGACCATAACGCGTCCTAAAAGCAGTTTTTGGAATATCATCCTCCTTTACTTGCATTTGATGCTATCCAGAACGTAAATCGATCTTCGAATAAATTGACGAGCCTTATAGTTGATCAAATAAGTCGTCAATTCTCGGCAGTGGATAACGGTTTTTGATGGTAAGTTTGTTCAACTCTCTGTAGTCAATACACAACCTAAATGTACAATCCTTCTTCTTGACAAACAAAACAGGAGCTCCCCACAGTGATGTGCTTGGTCGAATGAAACCACGTTCTAATAGTTCTTGCAGTTGGCTTTGCAGTTCTTTCATCTCGCTGGGTACGAGTCTATAAGGAGCACGAGCTATTGGTGCAGCTCCTGGTACAAGATCTATTTGAAATTCAACAGATCAATGTGGAGGTAGTCCCGGTAATTCTTTCGGAAATACATCGGGAAATTCTTTTGTGACGGGAACATCATTGATGCTCTTTTCTTCAGTTTGTACTTTCTCGACGTGTGCTAGAACAGCATAGCAACCTTTTCTTATTAGTTTTTGTGCCTTCAAATTACTAATAAGATGTAGCTTCATGTTGCCCTTTTCTCCGTACACCATTAAGGGTTCTCCTTCTTCTCGTACAATGCGAATTGCATTTTTATAACATACGATCTCTGCTTTCACCTTCTTCAGCCAGTCCATGCCAACTATTACATCAAAACTCCCTAACTCTACTGGTATCAAATCAATCTTAAATATTTCGCTACCCAGTTTAATTTCTCTATTCCGGCATATATTATCTGCTGAAATTAATTTACCGTTTGCTAATTCGAGTAAAAATTTACTTTCCAACGGCGTCAATGGACAACTTAATTTAGCACAAAAATCTCTACTCATATAGCTTCTATCCGCACCCGAATCAAATAAAACGTAAGCAGATTTATTGTCAATAAGAAACGTACCCGTAACAAGCTCCGGGTCTTCCTGTGCCTCTGCCGCATTAATATTGAAAACTCTTCCGCGGCCTTGTCCATTCGTGTTCTCCTGGTTCGGGCAATTTCTAATAATGTGGCCCGGTTTTCCACATTTATAACAAACTACATTGGCATAACTTGCTCCGACACAACTTGCTCCGCCATTACTCGTTCCGACACCATTTGTTCCTTTCGTTCTGTTAACCCCTGGTCCGTAGACATCACACTTCGCCGCGCTATGACAATTTATTTTACACTTGTTGCAAAATTTGGTGCAGAACCCCGAGTGATACTTTTCACACCTTTGGCATAGCTGCTTCTGATTGTTGTTGTTGCGGTTGTTATTGTTGTTAGGATGATTGTTGTAGTTGTTGTTGTTGTTGTTGTTGTTATTGTTGGGCCGTTTGTTGTAGTTGCGATTGATGTTGCGATTGTTGGGATAATTGTTGCGATTATTGTTGTAATTGCTGCTGTTGTTGTATTGGTGATTCTTATCACCGTTTTCCTCCCACTTTCTTTTGACTTGCTTCACATTGGCCTCTTCAGCCGTCTGTTCTTTAATTCTTTCCTCAATCTGGTTCACTAGTTTGTGAGCCATTCTACATGCCTGTTGTATGGAGGCGGGCTCGTGTGAACTTATATCTTCTTGGATTCTTTCCGGTAATCCTTTCACAAACGCGTCGATCTTCTCTTCCTCATCTTCGAACGCTCCCGGACACAGTAGACACAATTCTGTGAATCGTCTTTCATACGTGGTAATATCAAATCCTTGGGTTCGTAACCCTCTAAGTTCTGTCTTGAGCTTATTGACCTCGGTTCTGGGACGGTATTTCTCGTTCATCAAGTGCTTGAATGCTGACCACGGTAGTGCGTACGCATCGTCTTGTCCCACTTGTTCTAGATAGGTATTCCACCATGTTAACGCAGAACCTGTGAAGGTATGCGTATCGTACTTCACTTTGTCCTCTTCAGTACACTTACTTATGGCAAACACCGATTCGACCTTCTCGGTCCACCATTTCAATCCGATCGGTCCTTCGGTTCCATCAAATTCCAAAGGTTTGCAGGCAGTGAATTCTTTGTAGGTGCATCCTACACGATTTCCTGTACTGCTAGATCCAAGGTTATTGTTGGTATGTAGCGCAGCCTGTACTGCGGCTATGTTTGAAGCTAGAAAAGTACGGAATTCCTCTTCATTCATATTCACGGTGTGTCGAGTAGTCGGTGCCATTTCCTTCAAAATAGTCAAATGGAACAAGTTAATTATACAGAATATTAAGAGTAGTTAATAGTATTTCGTAGCATAATATGAACTCATTTATAAAAGCTTTTTCTTCATATTAGCGTTTTATAAGTTTAAATTCGGGTAGTACCTACCCGTTAAGTTCATACTTAGTAGCTAATATACAATTCAACTACTACAATTCTATATGAAAAACTGATTATAATAATATTTCGCGTTCAAACTTTTATACAATATTTTACAAACTTACAATACCGCTTATTTTACATAAAGCATGAAATATAGCACACAATAACTTTGATACAAGATAGTTGTGAAGATAATTCTAGCTAGTACACAAGTCGTTCAGCAAAGGCAATAAAGACACGTAATTCATACGTCCAGAAACAAGTCATGCATTCTGGTTTTACTAGGACTACTTCCCATCCTTGGTCTTGTGGAACATAACCGTTATGGCCGTTGATAGGACAGCGTGTTGTAACGTCGTCAAAGGGACGAGAGTTACGTAATGTCAAACAGTCCCGTAACAATCTAAAAACCTTGTTTCTCACCCCAACTACTGAGTCCGTTACTTGTGGAAATGTTTTGTTTAATAGTTGTAGCCCGATGTTCTTGTTCTCACTTTGGTGAGAAGCGAACATTACTAACCCGTAAGCATAACATGCTTCGTTATGTTGCATGTTAGCCGCTTTTTCTAAATCACGAAGTCCTATATTCGGATACATTGAGTCAAAATAATTTCTTAACCCGTTGCGTAAAATAGCATTTGGGTTCCCCGCAATATATGCGTCAAAGTAAACACATCGTAACTTATGGGTTTTCCAATGTGATATCCCCCATCTTTCAAACGAAAGTCTCTTATAAACCAAGACATTCTTGGAACGTTCTTCGAATGTCTTACAAACTGATTTCGCCGTAAATAGTTGTGCCGAAGAATTCTGACCGACTCTAGACAAGATTTCATCAATCATGTCTCCGGGTAGGTCTCTTAAAATATTGGATTGTCTGTTCATTTTGTGTTTTTATACTGTAAAATAGACAAGAGTTAGATTCATAAAAAAAAAATTACTTATTAATACAAGCAATTTTTACATATATCATAAAGCATAAGCACACTATATTACATATATTACACCACACGAATACAACTATCTTATTCCGACTCGCTCGTTTATTCTTCTTCGGTTTTGGTTCGTTTTGCCAAGTTTCTAGGGATATATGATGTTCCCCTAATACGAGCCGTCGTTTTCCACATTGGTTTAGAAAAACCTGGTGGTTTAGAGGTTCCCGGGTCATTGTTACAACTTAAGGGCTTCGGGGGTTGACGATACATATAAAGTTCATCGGGGTTGGAATTAGATTTCTCTATTTTTATGCCCTTTCCCTTATTATTTTCTTTTGCCTTTTTAAATTCAGTTGGGGTAATTTCTATAACATCATCGGAATTCTCGTCGGAATCCGATTCATCGGAGAATTGGTAATCCTCCCAATATTTTGCTTCCTTGGCGGAAACACCATTGACCATAATTAACCTTGGTTGGTTGGTTGATGATTTTCTTTTACTTAACCGTTTTATTATTTCCCCTACCGGTTCTATTTCCTCCTCCGGTTCCTCCTCTTCCGGTTCTGATTCTTCTTCCAGTTCCGACTCTTCTTCCGGTTCCTCTTCGGGAACTTGTGAATCAGTCCTCGAATCATTCCAATTTACATTTGACTCTTCATTATTATTAGGTGAGTCAATGGGACTTGTTCTAGAGGTAGACATCTATCACATAATATTAAACGCGTTAAGAGATTAATATATCACATAATATTCACATGTTAAAAATATATAGTTTCCAACAAAATTTGTTAAGCAATCATTTTTCAAGTAAACACGGTCGAAGTCCAGACTCACTAATGCATCCTAACAAACTCGATAAGACACTAATGCAAAATTCTGGTTCTCTAAGACCAACGCTCGGATACCAACTGAAATGTCCCGTTCTTATTGATTAAAAACGTTCCATATTAATTGATTTCGTTGCGAGGTTTTGACCTCTACATGAGACGTTTTTCAAAGACTGCATTCATTTTTAAAACAAACCGTAACCTTTATTTCATAAATAAAGGTTTAAAAAGCTTTACGTAGATTATCAAATAATGATAATCTAAAATATCCTGTTTACACACGACCATTACATAATGGTTTACAATACAAATATGTTACATCGAAATCAGTTTCTTGAATGCAGTTTTTACACAATATCATACAAACATGGACTCCAAATCTTGTCCTTATTTTAGTATGCAACAGCGGAAGCTCTTAGTATTCACCTGAGAATAAACATGCTTTAAACGTCAACAAAAATGTTGGTGAGTTATAGGTTTAACCTATATATATCAAATCGTAACAATAGACCACAAGATTTCATATTTCAATACACATCCCATACATAGAGATAAAAATCATTCATATGGTGAACACCTGGTAACCGATATTAACAAGATGCATATATAAGAATATCCCCATCATTCCGGGACACCCTTCGGATATGATATAAATTTCGAAGTATTAAAGCATCTGGTACTTTGGATGGGGTTTGTTAGGCCCAATAGATCTATCTTTAGGATTCGTGTCAATTAGGGTGTCTGTTCCCTAATTCTTAGATTACCAGACTTAATAAAAAGGGGCATATTCGATTTCGATAATTCAACCATAGAATGTAGTTTCACGTACTTATGTCTATTTTGTAAATCATTTATAAAACCTTCATGTATTCTCATCCCAAAAATATTAGATTTTAAAAGTGGGACTATAACTCACTTTCACAGATTTTTACTTCGTCGGGAAGTAAGACTTGGCCACTGGTTGATTCACGAACCTATAACAATATATACATATATATCAAAGTATGTTCAAAATATATTTACAACACTTTTAATATATTTTGATGTTTTAAGTTTATTAAGTCAGCTGTCCTCGTTAGTAACCTACAACTAGTTGTCCACAGTTAGATGTACAGAAATAAATCGATAAATATTATCTTGAATCAATCCACGACCCAGTGTATACGTATCTCAGTATTGATCACAACTCAAACTATATATATTTTGGAATCAACCTCAACCCTGTATAGCTAACTCCAACATTCACATATAGAGTGTCTATGGTTGTTCCGAAATATATATAGATGTGTCGACATGATAGGTCAAAACATTGTATACGTGTCTATGGTATCTCAAGATTACATAATATATAATACAAGTTGATTAAGTTATGGTTGGAATAGATTTGTTACCAATTTTCACGTAGCTAAAATGAGAAAAATTATCCAATCTTGTTTTACCCATAACTTCTTCATTTTAAATCCGTTTCGAGTGAATCAAATTGCTATGGTTTCATATTGAACTCTATTTTATGAATCTAAACAGAAAAAGTATAGGTTTATAGTCGGAAAAATAAGTTACAAGTTGTTTTTGTAAAGGTAGTCATTTCAGTCGAAAGAACGACGTCTAGATGACCATTTTAGAAAACATACTTCCACTTTGAGTTTATCCATAATTTTTGGATATAGTTTCATGTTCATAATAAAAATCATTTTCCTAGAATAACAACTTTTAAATCAAAGTTTATCATAGTTTTTAATTAACTAACCCAAAACAGCCCGCGGTGTTACTACGACGGCGTAAATCCGATTTTATGGTGTTTTTCGTGTTTCCAGGTTTTAAATCATTAAGTTAGCATATAATATAGATATAGAACATGTGTTTAGTTGATTTTAAAAGTCAAGTTAGAAGGATTAACTTTTATTTGCGAACAAGTTTAGAATTAACTAAACTATGTTCTAGTGATTACAAGTTTAAATCTCCGAATAAGATAGCTTTATATGTATGAATCGAATGATGTTATGAACATCATTACTAACTCAAGTTCCTTGGATAAACCTACTGTAAATAAGAAAAATGGATCTAGCTTCAAAGGATCCTTGGATGGCTTGAAAGTTCTTGAAGCAGAATCATGACACGAAAACAATTTCAAGTAAGATTTCCACTCGAAATAAGATTGTTATAGTTATAGAAATTGAATTAAAGTTTGAATATGATTATTACCTTGTATTAGAAAGATAACCTACTATAAGTAACAAAGGTTTCTTGATCTTGGATGATTACTTGGAATGGATTTAGAAAACTTGGAAGTAAACTTGCAATCTTGGAAGTATTCTTGATTTTATGAAACTAGAACTTTTGGAATTTATGAAGAACACTTAGAACTTGGAGATAGAACTTGAGAGAGATCAATTAGATGAAGAAAATTGAAGAATGAAAGTGTTTGTAGGTGTTTTTGGTCATTGGTGTATGGATTAGATATAAAGGATATGTAATTTTGTTTTTATGTAAATAAGTCATGAATGATTACTCATATTTTTGTAATTTTATGAGATATTTCATGCTAGTTGCCAAATGATGGTTCCCACATGTGTTAGGTGACTCACATGGGCCGCTAAGAGCTGATCATTGGAGTGTATATACCAATAGTACATACATCTAAAAGCTGTGTATTGTACGAGTACGAATATGGGTGCATACGAGTAGAATTGTTGATGAAACTGAACGAGGATGTAATTGTAAGCATTTTTTGTTAAGTAGAAGTATTTTGATAAGTGTCTTGAAGTCTTTCAAAAGTGTATGAATAAATATTAAAACACTACATGTATATACATTTTAACTGAGTCGTTAAGTCATCGTTAGTCGTTACATGTAAATGTTGTTTTGAAACCTTTAGGTTAACGATCTTGTTGAATGTTGTTAACCCATTGTTTATTATAACAAATGAGATATTAAATTGTTATATTATCATGATATTATGATATATAATATATCTTAGTATGATATATATACAGTTAAATGTCGTTACAACGATAATCGTTACATATATGTCTCGTTTCGAAATCATTAAGTTAGTAGTCTTATTTTTACATATGTATTTCATTGTTAATACATTTAATAATATATTTACTTATTATTTAACATAATTAACCAAGTGTATCAATATCTTAATATGATTCATATGTACCTAGTAAGACGTTGTTATAACGATAATCGTTATATATATCGTTTTCGAGTTTCTTAAATTAATAGTCTCATTTTTATGTATATAACTCATTGTTAAAATACCTAATGAGATACATACTTATAATAAAATCATGTTAACTATATATATAACCATATATATGTCATCGTATAGTTTTTACAAGTTTTAACGTTCGTGAATCACCGGTCAACTTGGGTGGTCAATTGTCTATATGAAACCTATTTCAATTAATCAAGTCTTAACAAGTTTGATTACTTAACATGTTGGAAACACTTAATCATGTAAATAAAAATTTCATTTAATATATATATAAACATGGAAAAGTTCGGGTCACTACACATGAAAGGCTTGAACGCAGATTGTAATCGTCAAGATACAAATGAGGTTTAAGATGAAATCAAGTGGCAAACTTGAAGAGATGTTTAGTGTCATATGTTATAATCAATATTTTAATTCATTTTAATTGTCCAATTCCATTAGTCCACAGTTCGTAGTCCATAATTAGTAGTACAACAATTCATATATAGTTTAATATATAATATTCGAATTTAATTAATATGTGACCCGTTATATACATGTCTCAGACTCGATCACAACTTAAAGTATATATATTATTATAGAATCAACCTCAACCCTGTATAGCTAACTCGATCATTACCGCATATAGAGTGTCTATGGTTATTCCAAATAATATATATAGATGCGTCGATATGATATGTCAAAACATTGTATACGTGTCCCGATATTTAAAGTGCGTAAAATAAATAACGGAAATTAAATGACGATAAATAAAATTGCGAGAATTAAAATTGCGATAAATAAATTGCGATAAATAAATGTAATAAGGAATTAACAGTTAGCTAGGAACAGTTAGCTAGGATTTTGTTAGCGTGGATTCTTAATAGAATTTCTCATAGTTAATTCGTTTGTTTCTAACAAATTTTATTTTGTCCAATATTTTCTTTATTATGCCACTTGTTGGATTCTGATAAGTCAAAATCTAATATGAAATTGAGTGAAAATGGTTATTCTGCGGTGAACGGATACGTATATCTGTGGATGTAAGTAGGATAGTAAATGACTGTTGAATCAGATTCGAAGAATGTACAGTGTAACTTATTAATGTGAAATCTAAATATTCCTCGGGTATTACCTACCCGTTAAAATATTTTTATCGTTAATAGTTTGTACGAAAGAATTTTCAATTACAATCTTTATGAAAATATATATACATATATATTTTCTTCAGATGTAATTATGGATTTAATGAGTCAATTTGAGATTAAACTCATTTGATTTTTGGTTTGAGCTAGAATAAATAATCTCTAAAACTTTTAGAAATCACATATTCTTCGCAGAATATTTCTTCAATGAAGTTATGAATTAATACTTCATCGTTCATTATAGTTGGTATCCCTTGGTATCTATGGTGCGTATGACATTGATGTTCGTGTGACAGTTTGTGAAGTTGAGGTTTGCGATGCGGTTGTTGTTGGTGGTGGTAATGGTACTATTGGCGTTGGTGATGGTGGTACTGGTTATGCTGCCGGTGCTGCTGCTGGTGTTTGTAACCTTTGCACCATATTCTCCAAAGCCACTACCCGAGCGCGAAGCTCGTTGACTTCTTCTATTACACCGGGGTGATTGTCGGTTCGGACGAGTGGATAAATATGATCTAGAATTTGGTATAGTATATAATCATGACGAGATACTATGGAAATGAGAGAGAAAATGGTGTTTCGGACAGGTTCGCCGGTAAGTGCTTCAGGTTCTTCGCCAAGAGGGCAAAGTGGTAGATGAAAAGGATCACATTCTTTTTGTCTCCAATGATTGAGGAGGCTACGAACCCAACCCCAATTCATCCAGAATAGATGATGGTTAATCGGTTGATCCATTCCGGTTATACTGCTTTCGGAGCTTGAGTGAAAATCCTTATTGGAATAGTTATCGGAATCCGACGAACTTGAAATGGTTGCGGAATTCATCTTGCACGGTTAGGTAAAAGATTTTATAAAATGATTTTCGAATATTGGATGATATTCTAATTACATAGAATATCTATGTATAGTACAGAAGATTCCGTAGATTACGGAGGAAATTAAGGAAACGTGTCAGACAAAGTCTACAGTAACAGACACGCTAAGATATGAATTTTGCCTCTACACTATTCATGCAATCAATGCAATAAGAAGTGTCTAGACTAAGAATGATAAGCAGGTAATTTCCTAAGGATGATAAGTAGATGATTTTCGACATGAAATGATAAGCAAAACTTTTGACATGCAGACACGGTCGAAGTCAGACTCACTAATGCATCTAAACAACTATCAGTTAGACACACTAATGCAAGACCTGGTTCGTTAACACCACCGCTCTGATACCAACTTTCATGAACCGTCCTAATCCATCTGGACGCATACATTACATTTGGTTACATCGCGAGGTACTTGACCTCTATATGATACGTTTTACAAACATTGCATTCGTTTTTAAAAGATAAACTTTCTTCACATCAAAAGTTGACAGGCATGCATACCATTTCAGAATATATCCAACTATAATTGACTTAATAATAATCTTGATGAACTCAACGACTCGAATGCAACGTCTTTTGAAATATGACATGAATGACTCCAAGTAATATCTCTAAAATGAGCAAATGCACAGCGGAAGATTCCTTTAAAACCTGAGAATAAACATGCTTTAAAGTGTCAACCTAAAGGTTGGTGAGTTCATTCGTTTATCACAATCAATCATTTCAATATTTTAATAGACCACAAGATTTCATATTTCAATTTCTCATAAACATAATCTCATATCAGGCATTTCGAAAACTGCATAGAGATAAAAATTCATTCATATGTTGAACACCTAGTAACCGACCTTAACAAGATGCATAGAGAATATCCCCATCATTCCGAGACTCCCTTCGAACATGATAAATTCGAAGTACTAAAGCATCCAGTACTTTGGATGGGGCTTGTTGGGCCCAATAGATCTATCTTTAGGATTCGAGTCAATTAGGGTGTCTGTTCCCTAATTCTTAGATTACCAGACTAAAAAGGGGCATATTCGGTTTAATAATCCAGCCATAGAATGTAGTTTCGATTACTTGTGTCTATTTCTTAAAACCTTTATAAAACAGTGCATGTATTCTCAGTCCCAAAAATATATATTGCAAAAGCATTTAAAAAGGGAGCAAATGAAACTCACGATACTGTATTTTGTAGTAAAAATACATATGATGACATTGAACAATTGAACAATTGAACAATGCAGGGTTGGCCTCGGATTCACGAACCTATATCATTGGTATATATATTAACATACGTAATTGTAATCAAACAAATATAAATATAAATTTATTAGTTGTATTATTTTTATATTAATAATACATATGTATATATATTTCATATAAAAATATAATTTTTTCTTATGTTATATGTATTAACTATATATTATTTGTTTGTTAAAAACAGTAGTTATAATAATACTAAAATAATATTAATATTGGTAAAAATGATAATAACTATAATACTTGATATTACTAATAAGGGTAATAATGTTAATAATTCTATTAATGATAATAATAATGATATTAATAATAATAACCGTAAAAATATTAATTTTACTATTAAAGATGTTTATGATAATGATTTTAATAATTATATAATAACGATACTCATGATAATATTAATAATAATACTTTTAATGATTTGTTAACATTATTAATAATGATAATAATAATAATACATAATGATAATACTAATAATTATATAATGTTACTAATACTAATATTTATGGAAATAATACTAATTTATATTATTTTCATAATACTAGTAATAATAATAATCATAATAACTATAATAATGAAAATAATACATAATTGATAAAACTACAATACTAATAACATTAATAACACTTTTAACACTAATTATAACAATTATAATTATAAACATAATAATAACAATGATAATAATATTAACAATAATAATAATAATAATAATAATAATAATAATAATAATAATAATAATAATAATAATAATAATAATAATAATAATAATAATAATAATAATAATAATAATAATAGTAATAATAATAATAACAAAAATAAGTTAATAAGTGAACTACCTTTAAATGCTCAAAAAAATAGTAAACCGCCCAAGCCGGGACTCGAACCCGCGACCTCATGCTTAACCAAAACACCCTCAACCAATCGATCATCTATGTTTTTCTGATTAAATCTCAACCCATGAAAATATAACCCGTATAAATAATGTTTTGATTCCTTCATCTTCTTCCCAAATTTCAAACGGCCAAAACAATCCTAACAACTATCTTAACTAAACAATTAACGTTCGTTAATTGCAACAGAATAAATTAGTAGTGGCTGATTTTAGTTAACAGAAAAAAAATATAAATAAATAAACAGAAGTAGCTGAAGAACGTAAATAAATAAATAAAAACTCAAAATCAAATTTGAAATTTAAGGACATTTCAGACCGTAGTTATAACATGAAAAAGATGCTAAATCAATCCATGAAACTTACTCCATTCTCAATTGAACTCAAAACATAAAAACAAATTTGAATTTCTTGTTGAACACTTTCTTTGACTTTTTGAAAATAAGGTTTGACCCAAAAATTCGAACTCGATAGATAGAATTGAGGGCTAAGATTTTCCAGATAGTTTAAGTGAAAGAATTTCAACATATCTGCATTAATAGATTTTTAAATTTTTCACGACTTCGAAGAATTGTATAAAATATACATGAACAGAGGCAATCGGTGTTCTTCAGCTTTTTCTGTTTCAATTCAATTATGTAGAACCTGTTAAGGGTGTTTGTATTTGATAATAGATAATATATAATCATTTGGTATCATGTACAACTGGAATTGATTGGATTTATATCACATGAAGGTCGACAGAATTTTCGTTTAGGAATATAGAAAACAAAATTACTTTATTAAATTTCCACTTGTTTGTACGATTTGATAAAGATGGTTAACAGATTGAAGACACAAACAAATAACTGAAATAGTTGGATTGTGATATTACACAAAATTCTTACCTGCTCTTATTCTCTCTTTTTTTTATATTTATGATTTAAGTAATTAAATTAAGATTAATAATTAAAATATATTGATAATTGATAATAATAATAATAATAATTACATTTATAATAATAATAAATAATAGTGATAATAATAATAAGATTAATACTAATAATAATAATAATAAATTGTATTATTTTCTAAGAATATTTATAATAATAATAATTTTAATGATAATGGTAAATATAAAAATAATAATATAATTCAAATTTCACTACTCAATATAATAGTGATAATAACAAAGATAACAATAATAATAATCATAATATGTATAATTATACTAAAAATAATTATAATATTAATACTTTATAATAACAATAATAACTAAAAATATTTAAGTTACAATTACAATATATACATAAAACTAATATTGATAATGATGTTAGTATTAATAATGAAAGTAATAATAAGGTTATTATGACAACTATATTCTTAACTTGTTTTTATATTTTATATATTCAAATTATTAATTATGTAATATTATATATATATATATATATATAGTAACTTATATTGAGTATAAATTCTTATATATATATGACAATATAATAATAATTATTAATAGAAATCATATATATACATATAAATTCATAATAGTATCATGTATATATTTGTATATATTCATTTTTATTATATTTGATTATTCTGTTTATTATTTTAATTCTAATTAATTAAAGTGTATTTTAGTTATGAAAAATACTATAAATACTCTTATATTTATATTTAAATAAATATATTTATATATTAATTTACAAACAATAGTTCGTGAATCGTCGAGCACGGTCAAAGGGTAATTGATTTCATAAATATAAATTCCAAAATTTTTGAGACTTAACATTACAGACTTTGCTTATCGTGTCGAGATAATATTAAGATTAAGGTTTAAATTTGATCAGAAATTTTCGGGTCGTCACACTTCAGCTCTTTTCGACCACGTACGTCGATGGACGTTATCCTAGTTTCTGAGATAGTCTTCTTCGAGGTCACATATATTGTGACTGTTATCTTTTGTTATCAAGTTGTGTAGTGTAACACAAGCGTACATGATTTGTTGGATCGTATATAATTTAAACGGTCTTGTTGGGTGTTTTAATCGTACGATGCAACCGCCTCGAGAAATATTGTTGGCCCTTCGTGAATTGTCCTCGTGTAATGACCCTGCCACACCACCGGATAATTTTTCCACGCCCAATGCATGCAATCGAGACTACCTAACATGCCGGGAAAACCATTCATTTCGGAGTGTTTAGCATGCAATCGGCGAACTTCATCTCCAGTAGGTTTCCTTAAATACTGAGTCGAAATCAGATACACAATACATTTACAACAATTCTCTAAACAATCAGATGAGGTTTGTCGGCCCATATGTAAATATTCATCAAATGCATCAGGTGCAATTCCGTATGCCAATTGACGTATGGCCGATGTACATTTTTGATAATTATTAAAACCAAGTCGGTGTGTACAATCATAACGTTGTTCAAAGAATTTAAAATAACCAGGTAATGGTTCAGCAGTGTAATTTGTAATAGCATAAGCAATACGGAGAAATAAGGACCTGCTCATTCGGTAGCGTTTCCTGAAATAATCTCCTGAAAAAGTTGGGTTGTCAGAAAAGTAGTCGTTGAACAAATGATTTTCGGTAGAAATTCGATCTCTATTCAACCGACGTCTCCTAATAATTCTCTGAGCATCATCATCATCATCATCATCATCATCCAACATATCGAGCTAGTCGAGTACACTGAGTGCATTGTAACCGCTTTCAATCATATCCAGATCGAAATCCAACTGAGGGCTTTCGTTATCGCTATCGGAATTTTGAGTATTACTCATTATTGTTATGTTTATAAGAGTGAAAATATGAGAAAATAATAGTTGGAGTGTGTAAAATGGTTTATGAGGTATGAGTATTTATAGTGTAAAATTAATTGATTAAAAAAACTGGCTATATTCTATAACGGCTATATAACATTTTAAATTTAATTTTATTATAAAATATCTAAATTTATAATTTTGTGAATAAAAAAAAAAAACAGGAAATGGCCAATGGGACCAGCATTCACTCGTTACACAACCGTTGCAGGTGCAATGGACAGCCATAGTAGCGAATTGCAGCCTATGACCGTTACCCTCTGGCGACCGGTGGCGATAGGTGGCGGACATGGGTGGCGTACGATAGGCTAAGGCCTAAGTAGTTAGCCTCAACGTATAAGGAATAGAGGAAGAGATCATGATACAATAAATAAAGAAGTAAGAAATAATGGAGTGCACGACCAACCGCAAAGCAATTTAATCAAATACATATAGACTCATGTACGAAACTTTCACACCATTATAGAGACAAAATATGAGTATTAAATAATCTATTATGATAAAGCTTTTCGGTAAATCCATCACTATGCTTCATCTGTTCCAGTTTAATAGTCTATCTTTTCTTTTCGATTTGTCTTTAATTAATAATCCACTTCAATATCAATCAATATATAGCTCAGACTTTATGCATGTAAAAAAAATGTCAATAAAAAGTAATAGGTAAACTGGTAAAGTAAAATAAATAGAATGTGATAATAACTATTTTAAACCTATGTATTTTTTGTGGATTTAAATTCAGACATGTTATAATAATAATAATAATATAGATATGGATAGTCAATTTTGGTGTATACATATAGTCAATTTTGGTACACAAAGTATGTATTTTTATATTGAGATTTTAGGCTATAAATACTCATGAATGCAAGCATTAAACTTGCACCATTTCTCACACTTACAAAGTGTTTCTTTCTTTCTCTCCATTATCATCTTTGTTCTTACACTTCATTATTAGTATTCTAAATCAAGAATCAAACCACTAAAGGTAGTTATAAGCCTACTGAATTATAACATCAAGAATCAAACCACTAAAGGTAGTTATAAGCCTACTGAATTATAACACGTTATCAGCACGATAATCTTAATACTAAATATGGTTGGCTCTGCCACCAAAATGATATATGGTCGGTTATACCACCAAAATGATATATGGTCGGTTATACCACCAAAATGATATATGGTCGGTTATACCACCAGAATGATATAGGTCGGTTATACCACCTGAAAAAATATATGGTCGACACTGTCGCCAAATTTTCATTTATGTTTACTAATATTTATATTTTTGTTATATAACATTTATTTATGATTACTTACACATGGTCGACACTGTCACCTACTTATCATTTATGTTATATTAAATTTATGTTTAATGTTTATATACTTATGAATATAAATTGACTCTAATTTATCATGATGTTTGTTTTAATTTTTGATAATAGAAAATGTCGAATCTGGAAAAGCTTAAATTTACTCCTTTAGAATCAACTGGAAACAACTACATGCCATGGGTTATAAAAGTAAAAATGCATCTTAAATCAATGGGCATTCTTGAAACCATAAATGAAAACAACACTTGTTCTGAAAAAGAACAAGCTACGGCATGTTGCTTTATTCATCAACATATTGATGAATGCTTACAAAATAATTATGTGACTGTAGAAGATCCCCATGTTTTATGGGAAGGTCTCAAAAGCAGATTCAATAATCAAAGAGAAATTTTACTTCCAGCTGCAATGGAACAATGGAGAACATTAAGGTTCCAAGACTTTAAGAAAGTAAATGAATACAGCTCAGCTCTGTATAATACATGTTCACAACTTAAATTCTGTGGACATGAAATTAGTGATGCAGACATGATGGAGAAAACTTTCTCCACAATGAATGCTGCAAACATCACAGTGCAAAGAAATTTGAGAATGCTAAAGTTCAAAACATATCCTGAACTTAATTCATATCTCTTAGTTGCAGAGCAAAATGATGAGCTATTAATGAAAAATCAGCAATCCCGTCCTACTGGTACACTTGCAATCCCTGAAGCAAATACTGCAAATAATTATAAACAGGGATAAGGACGCGGGCAAGGTCGTGGTTATAATAACCATCACCATCATCATGCCAAAAGCCATAACTATGGTAGAAACCATCCTTATGGTAATGGTAATGGGCGTGGACGTGGTCGTGGTCGTGGCCGTGGTGGTCAAAGAAATAGTAATCCACGAAAATATAAATATCAACCACAAAACAAGCCCATTAAACAAGATGTTGAAGAAAATTCTTCTAAAAATTCTGAAGAATCTTGCTACAGATGTGGTAGAATGGGCCACTGGGCTAATACTTGCCGAACATCTAAACATCTTGTTAAGATGTATCAGGATTCGCTGAAAGGTAAAGAAAAGGAAGTAAATTTTGTGGATAATATTGATCCAACAGTCACTGAGAAACCATCTGATTTATATGAAGATTTCTTGAATGTTTAAGTTGTGTGTTTTTTGAAAAATAAACGATTTAATATCGTCTGTCTTTGTCATTATGTTTGCTAAATGTTTCAGTACTATCTATTTGCGTTTAAAATATTGTGTAATATTAATGTACTCACTATTTATTTCTTATATATGAAGTTCAATATGAATTTTGCTGGAATACAACATCAATCAAGTGGTGGAGATCTCTGTATAGCAGACAGTGGAACTACACACACTATACTTAAATCCGAGAAATATTTTATTGATCTAAAACCAACGGAAGGAACTATACATACAATATCAGGACCTGCTAACTTGATAAAAGGGATAGGAAAGGCAAATTTCATACTACCAAATGGTACAAAATTTTTAATAAATGATGCCTTATTTTCTCCCAAGTCAAGCAGAAATTTATTGAGTTTCTCCGACATATACCTTAACGGGTATGATTATCAGTCAGTGACAACAGAAAATGAGAAATATTTAAGTATCACTGACAAGAGTCATGTGGTTGAAAAACTGCCAAGACTTAGTTCTGGATTACATTATACACATATAAATGTACCAGAAATACATATGGTAGTTAACGAAAAATATATTGATCCTGGTGTATTCAGTTTATGGCATAACAGATTAGGCCATCCAGGATCAACAATGATGAAAAAGATTATTGAATGTACTCATGGACATCCACTAAAGGATAGAAAAATCCATCATGATACAATGGTTCCATGTACATCTTGCTCTCTTGGAAAATTGATAACTAGACCCTCACCACTTAAGGTTGAGAAAGAATCACCAATGTTTCTTGAAAGAATTCAAGGTGATATATGTGGACCAATTCATCCACCATGTGGACCATTTAGATATTTCATGGTTCTAATAGACGCATCTAGCAGATGGTCTCATGTTTGTCTGTTATCAAGCCGTAATGTGGCATTTGCAAAATTTCTTGCCCAAATTATTAAATTGAGAGCTCATTTTCCTGATTACACCATTAAAAGGGTGAGACTTGATAATGCTGGTGAATTTACATCTCAAGCATTTAATGACTATTGCATGTCTATAGGAATTGTTGTTGAACATTCTGTTGCTCATGTGCATACACAAAATGGTTTAGCCGAGTCATTGATTAAACGTTTACAGTTAATCGCTAGACCATTGATAATGAGAACAAAACTCCCTGTATCTATATGGGGTCATGCAATTTTACATGCTGCTGCATTGATTCGCATCAGACCAAGTGCAAGTCATAAATATTCCCCCCTACAACTTGCTTTTGGTCAAGAGCCAAATATTTCCCATCTTAGAACATTTGGTTGTGCAGTGTATGTTCCAATTGCGACACCACAACGTACAAAAATGGGTCCTCAAAGGAGGTTGGGAATATATGTTGGATATGAAACATCTTCAATATTAAGGTATATTGAACCTATGACAGGTGATGTTTTTACAGCACGTTTTGCTGATTGTCACTTTAATGAAACATTGTTCCCTAGATTAGGGGGAGAAATGAAAAATAAAGAAAATGATGTTTCATGGTGTGAACCTCAATTAAAGTATCTTGATCCTCGCACAAAAGAATGCGAGACAGAAGTTCAAAAGATAATGCATATACAAGAACTTGCAAATCAATTGCCTGATGCATTTACAGATACAAAAACGGTGACAAAATCATATATACCAGCAGTAAATACTCCAGCTCGAATTGAAATTCCAAAAGCTGGCAATAACGTCACTCATGAATCTTTGCCACGTCAGAAACGTGGAAGACCAATCGGTTCAAAGGATAAAAATCCTCGAAAAAGAAAATCAGCTGATAATGAAGTAAAAGAAAGTGTTCAAGAAGAACCACAAATCAGTACTCCTACTGCAGAGGAGATTGATGATGTCAATACAGAAATTGCAATCAATTATGCATATTCAAAAATATTATGGAAACGAAATGAAATGAAAAATCTTGATGAGAAATTTTCATTTAATGTTGCATATGACATCATGAATAATGATGATGATCCAGAACCAACATCTATGGTTGAATGTCAAAATAGACATGATTGGGCTCAATGGAAAGAAGCAATACGAGCTGAATTAGAATCACTCAATAAAAGAAAAGTTTTCGGATCCATCATTCTCACTCCTAAAGATGTGAAACCTGTAGGATACAGATGGATTTTTGTCCGAAAAAGAAATGAGAAAAATGAAGTTACAAGGTATAAAGCTAGACTTGTAGCTCAAGGTTTTTCTCAAAGACCGGGAATTGATTATGAAGAAACTTATTCTCCTGTTATGGATGCAATTACTTTTAGGTACTTAATCAGTCTGGCAGTTTCTAAAAATTTAGAAATGCATCTCATGGATGTTGTGACTGCTTATCTATATGGATCACTTGATAGTGATATATATATGAAGATACCTGAAGGATTTAAGGTACCAGAAGCATCAAATGCAAAACCCAAAGAAATGTATTCGATTAAATTACAAAGATCTTTATATGGGTTAAAACAATCGGGACGTATGTGGTATAACCGATTAAGTGATTACTTGATAAGCAAAGGGTATACAAATAATCTTACTTGCCCTTGTGTTTTCATTAAGAAAACAACATCCGGATATGTGATCATAGCTGTTTATGTTGATGATCTTAACATCATAGGTACAAATAAAGAGATCCATGAAGCCATTCAACTTCTAAAGAAAGAATTTGAAATGAAAGATCTCGGAAAAACCAAGTATTGCCTTGGTTTACAAATTGAGCATATGCCTAATGGTTTACTTGTACATCAAACAACATATACTGAAAAGATTTTGAAACGTTTCAATATGGACAAGGCAAAACCATTAAGTACTCCTATGGTTGTTAGATCACTCAATGTTGAAGCTGATCCATTTCGTCCATGTGAAGATCAAAAAGACATTCTTGGACCAGAAGTACCATATCTTAGTGCAATTGGAGCTCTTATGTATCTTACAAATTGTACAAGACCTGACATTTCTTTTGCAGTTAATTTGTTGGCAAGGTTCAGCTCTGCTCCTACCAAAAGACACTGGAATGGGATCAAACACATATTTCGATACCTTCGAGGAACTACTGATTTAGGATTATTTTATTCTAACGAATCAAAACAAGATTTGGTTGGTTATGCAGATGCAGGTTATTTATCTGATCCACATAAAGCTAAATCTCAAACTGGATATGTATTCCTAAATGGAGGTACTGCAATATCATGTCGTTCTCAAAAACAAACACTTGTTGCTACATCGTCAAATCATGCCGAAGTGATTGCATTACATGAAGCTACTCGAGAATGTTTTTGGTTGAGATCAATGACACAACTCATTACTGATTCTTGTGGACTAGAACGCGATAAAAGTCCAACAACTATCTATGAAGATAATGCAGCTTGCATAGCACAGATGAAAGAAGGGTATATCAAAAGTGACCGAACAAAACACATACCACCTAGATTCTTCTCATACACTCAAAATCTCATTAAGGACAACCAGATTGAAATGAGATATGTGCAATCTAGCAAAAACTCTGCTGATCTTTTCACGAAAGCACTTCCAACTGCTATTTTCAGAACACACGTTCATAACATTGGCATGAGACATGTTCAAATGATGTAACAGCTGAAGCGATGTCTACTTGAGGGGGAGTCAACTCCATGCTGCACTCTTTTTCCCTTAGCTAAAGTTTTTTTCCCACTGGGTTTTCTTTAGCAAGGTTTTTAACGAGGCAGTAATTTATAGTTGATCTTCAACAAAATAAAATTGCTATCCAAGGGGGAGTGTTATAATAATAATAATAATATAGATATGGATAGTCAATTTTAGTGTATACATATAGTCAATTTTGGTACACAAAGTATGTATTTTTATATTGAGATTTTAGGCTATAAATACTCATGAATGCAAGCATTAAACTTGCACCATTTCTCACACTTACAAAGTGTTTCTTTCTTTCTCTCCATTATCATCTTTGTTCTTACACTTCATTATTAGTATTCTAAATCAAGAATCAAACCACTAAAGGTAGTTATAAGCCTACTGAATTATAACATCAAGAATCAAACCACTAAAGGTAGTTATAAGCCTACTGAATTATAACAAGACATATGAAGTAGTTTATTTTAGTTGTATCGGAAAGTTGATGTATATTTTATATTATGTGATATTTGTATGTTTATTATAAATTCATTTTTGAGATTGCTAAATGTAACTCTTAGGGCTATGTTTAAACATATATTACAAAATGTAAATTTTCTATATTATAATGTAGTTTTCATACATGAATTTAGGGGTCAATTTATTCATACAAATATGTAACTTTAAATTAAAAATATTAACTTTACGGTCAATGCTTAACTACCTTTAACTTATCATTTTTCTTAAAATAGTAATAACTGATATTTTTGGTAAATGATTATTATGAATATTTTTGGTAAAAGGTTTCTATCTAAAATCATTATTAGTTTCTTTTGGATGATTTGCTACATTTTTATATAAAAACATGATATCATGTACAAGAAAGCTGAAATTTTAGACGTCTTTGGATAACTTATGAGCTTGGATTGACGGTGTGGCAATTCAAAAAAATCAACCACTCATAGTGACGATCATCGTATATTCTACACTTTGGAATATTTGCTGACTACGAAATATTACTATCTCCAAGGATCGCTCATTTTGAAAATGTCAAATGATAGACAACATCGTGGTTAACGGTTTCAATTGATTATTTGCAAGATATCATAAGAAAAGATGTAATTGGTGACCATGGTTGGAGTCTCTTTTGTTTTCTATGTAAATATACTTGTATTCTTTTTTCTTTGTGGCTCTTAGATAGTTTATTAGTATTAAAAATTTTCACCCGTTCGAAAAAAAGCTAACATTTTTAAACATTACTCCATTATAGTATACGGTACTTGTTTTCCAAATTAATGTGTGAGAAACTGTTTTTTTTTTTTTTTTTTAACGTTAAAGGTGACTTTAGGTTTAGTAAAACGTGGTTTCGTTCTTTGTTCTCGATCTAGATTTTGAAAACTGAGGTTCATATGTTCATTTACCGTTTACGCATCTAAACTAATTAACTTAAAATTTTTGAGGGCTGTAATTCTAAATTTAATACGAACAATAATATTTGGACCTATCAATTAATCTAACTAAAAAATATTAACTGTCTTTTATGGTGTGCGTGTTATTTAAAAAAATTCCTAGTTTTGATTGATACAAAAAACTATATTATTTTGAATGTATTTTTGATAATTGGCTTATTGATTATGGAATTGCCGAAATTCAATTAAGATTCATAAATTATTGCTAATAAATTGCATGTCGTAATGTTATGGAAGTCAGTAACTTTTAATGTGCAAACATTATTTGTTAATTGAATTTTGAATGATATGTAGCCTATAAATATCTTCTTTTTTTCCTCATACTTCTTTCATATATAACTCTATGGATTATAAAAAAGAAATAGTAATTAATAAGACATAATGATGGAAAATTAAAGTGGATTGTTATTTCATTTAATTATAATAATAATTATTATTATCTGTGAATTCTTATAACGTACATGTGATGTTGTCTGTCCTATTAACATATTTATTTACTAATATCACATTATCATAAATAATTCACCACCATGTATAAATATTTCATAATTATGGAAGTTAACAATCAGTAGAATACATTATTTGAGGCCATTTATTGTGTCTTCGTGTCTATATTTTGAACATTTGTTGTAGAAATCGTACGATTTGCTTTATTTATTCATCAATGTAATTAGGGAATCATTGTATTTACATTGATAAAATGTATATTGACAAAATGTATAGGAGTCAAATAGGGTTGATATTTTCTCATCCTCCCATTGATAACGAGAAACACATGTCAATGGTCAGCCATCACCTCATCAATTTATTGGAGGTCGATGGCATGCCGACACCAGTCCATCGCCATTGAGCCCACGTGAACCATTTTGTGAATATTTCGCACATTGTTTGGTAAAAAACACTAATGTTGGGGCCTTAAAAAATAAAACTAAATAAATGACTTTTGAGATATGAAAACTTTAACAAGGGAAAAAAATCGGATGATTTGGACAACACAATCAAGATGCGAAAAAGAAAGTTTCGGAATTTTCTGTGAAGATGTCGCGGTCGCGAGGGAAGCTTCCCGGTCGCGATCCTAGCTTGGCCAACAAGTCGGTTTAGATCGTATCCTTATTTAATTTTGTCTATATAATGTAACCCTGACTCATTTAATTGTGTGCACGAAAATAATAGTGAAAAATCTCTGGTTTGCGCCCGTGGAGTAAACTATTCTCCGTGTCTTGGAGTTGGGATATAACCACGTTAAATCCCGTGTCGTTTATTTGTCGTTATGCTTTAATTATTTGTTTTTCG
Organism: Rutidosis leptorrhynchoides; assembly: GCF_046630445.1. Lineage (NCBI taxonomy): Eukaryota > Viridiplantae > Streptophyta > Magnoliopsida > Asterales > Asteraceae > Rutidosis > Rutidosis leptorrhynchoides. Next base: position 165,679,202 of record NC_092336.1, read on the forward strand.
TTCGTGGGTTAGTGATTATGATCAATCACTTGTCTTGTTGGGGCCTTCCTAATTCCTAACAAGTGGTATCTGAAATGTCCCGTTCATATTGATTATAAACGTTCCATATTAATTGATTTTGTTGCGAGGTTTTGACCTCTATATGAGACATTTTTCAAAGACTACATTCATTTTTAAAACAACCATAACCTTTATTTTATCAATAAAGGTTTCAAAAGCATTACGTAGATTATCAAATAATGATAATCTAAAATATACTATTTACACACGACCATTACATAATGGTTTACAATAGAAATATATTACATCGACATATGTTTCTTGAATGCAGTTTTTACATAATATCATACAAACATGGACTCCAAATCTTGTCCTTATTTTAGTATGCAACAGCGGAAGCTCTTAATATTCACCTGAGAATAAACACGCTTTAAACGTCAACAAAAATGTTGGTGAGTTATATGTTTAACCTATATATATCAAATCGTAACAACAGACCACAAGATTTCATATTTCAATATACATCCCATACATAGAGATAAAAATCATTCATATGGTGAACACCTGGTAACCGACATTAACAAGATGCATATATAAGAATATCCCCATCATTCCGGGACACCCTTCGGATATGATATAAATTTCGAAGTACTAAAGCATCCGGTACTTTGGATGGGGTTTGTTAGGCCCAATAGATCTATCTTTAGGATTCGCGTCAATTAGGGTGTCTGTTCCCTAATTCTTAGATTACCAGACTTAATAAAAAGGGGCATATTCGATTTCGATAATTCAACCATAGAATATAGTTTCACGTACTTGTGTCTATTTTGTAAATCATTTATAAAACCTGCATGTATTCTCATCCCAAAAATATTAGATTTTAAAAGTGGGACTATAACTCACTTTCACAGATTTTTACTTCGTCGGAAAGTAAGACTTGGCCACTGGTCGATTCACGAACCTATAACAAATATGTACATATATATCAAAGTATATTCAAAATATATTTACAACACTTTTAATACATTTTGATGTTTTAAGTTTATTAAGTCAGCCGTCCTCGTTAGTAACCTACAACTAGTTGTCCAACGTTAGATGTACAGAAAAAATTGATATATATTATCTTGAATCAATCCACGACCCAGTGTATACACGTCTCAGGCTAGATCACAACTCAAAGTATATATATTTTTGGAATCAACCTCAACCCTGTATAGCTAACTCCCACATTACTGCATATAGAGTGTCTATGGTTGTTCCAAATAATATATACACATGGGTCGATATGATATGTCAAAACATTTGCGTACGTGTCTATGGTATCCCAAGATTACATAATATATTAGAATACATGTATAATACAATATAAGTTAGCTAGGATATGATTAATATAGATTTGTTACCAATTTTCACGTTGCTACAACAAGAAAAATTATCCAATCTTGTTTTACCCATAACTTCTTCATTTTAAATCCGTTTTGAGTGAATCAAATTGCTATGGTTTCATATTGAACTCTATTTTATGAATATAAAAAGAAAAAGTATAGGTTTATAGTCGGAAATATAAGTTAGAAGTCATTTTTGTAAAGATAGTCATTTCAGTCGAAAGAACGACGTCTAGATGACCATTTTAGAAAACATACTTCCACTTTGAGTTTAACCATGATTTTTGGATATAGTTTCATGTTCATAAGAAAAATTATTTTCCCAGAAGAACAACTTTTAAATCAAAGTTTATCATAGTTTTTAATTAACTAAACCAAAATAACCCGCGGTGTTACTACGACGGCGTATGTCCGATTTTACAGTGTTCTTCGTGTTTCCAGGTTTTAAATTATTAAGTTAGCATATCATATAGATATAGAACATGTGTTTAGTTGATTTTAAAAGTCAAGTTAGAAGGATTAACTTTTGTTTGCGAACAAGTTTAGAATTAACTAAACTATGTTCTAGTGATTACAAGTTTAAACCTTCGAATAAGATAGCTTTATATGTATGAATCGAATGATGTTATGAACATCATTACTACCTCAAGTTTTCTGGATAAAGCTACTGGAAATGAGAAAAATGGATCTAGCTTCAAAGGATCTTTGGATGGCTTGAAAGTTCTTGAAGCAGAATCATGAAACGAAAACAAGTTCAAGTAAGATTTCCACTCGAAATAAGATTGTTATAGTTATAGAAATTGAATCAAAGTTTGAATATGAGTATTACCTTGTATTAGAAAGATATATTACTGTAAATAATGAAGATTTCTTGAGGTTGGATGATCACTCTACAAGATTGGAAGTAAGCTAGCAAACTTGGAAGTATTCTCGATTTTATGAAACTAGAACTTGTAGAATTTATGAAGAACACTTAGAACTTGAAGATAGAACTTGAGAGAGATTAATTAGATGAAGAAAATTGAAGAATGAAAGTCTTTGTAGGTGTTTTTGGTCGTTGGTATATGGATTAGACATAAAGGATGTGTAATTTTGTTTACATGTAAATAAGTCATGAATGATTACTCATATTTTTATAATTTTATGAGATATTTCATGCTAGTTGCCAAATGATGGTTCCTGTGACGACCCGGAAATTTTTGACCAAATTTAAACTTAATTCTTATTTGATTCCGACACGATAAGCAAAGTCCATTATATCGAGTCTCAAAATGTTGGAGTTATTTTTCGTAGATGTATTTGACCTTTGACCAGTCCCGACGATTCATGAACCATTGTGTGTAAATAAATATGTATATATATAATTGAAATTATGAAATGTAATTTAAACAGTAAAAAAAAAATTAAAAATGTAGGATAAAATATAAAAAAAATCATTAAGCTGTACCTAAAATGAATTTACATTAAATATTTGATTCCTGTAAATAATACTACTATATGTATTGAAACAACCCAACCCGTATTCCATACGATAATTTTTTTTTTATACAACACATTTACGCGCCAATTAAATATGTAAACCATTCCACAAGATCCACTTAAACGTACAACAATTTAAATGTTTACAAAAGGCACGAAGGCCATTAATCAAATTCAATACAAGTTTGACCCACTACAATTGATAGTTTATAATCCAAACGACACTCGAGCATGGTTTGGGACTAAACTACCCAACACATTAGGCCAACTTCCAAGCTTCAACAAAACATCATCAAGGGCCACTTAATGCCCGATAACCCCTTTGCCCTTATCCGTACCTGCGACTAAAAAGATAAACAACGAGAGGGGTAAGCTAACGCTTAGTGAATGCAATAATTATACACGTACATATATAATATACTTACTTGCAAACACTTAATCACATACCGCATACATGCTAGCAACACAATTAGCTTATCATCTCAATTATAAACTATAAACTTCCAATATCACAAGCTAGCAATGCAATAGCATATATACAAACCGTACAATATAATATGCTTACACTACAACACAATAACCATGGTTAACCATTGGTGTTCATAACATCCATTAGTGTACTTAGCACCTCGTATCACTAACCCCCGGGTGGCATCTTAACACCTCGATACTTCACCCTCGGGTGGCGTCTTAACACCTCGACACTTCACCCTTTAACATGGAGTGGCGTCTTAACACCTCGACACTTCACTCCTAGGTGGCATCTTAACACCTCGATGATTCACCTCGAGTGGCATCTTAACACCTCGATGCTTCACTCGTCACGTGAAACGTGGTGTCTTAACACCTCGACACTTCACATCTCACGCTACCACAAATAAATATATTATATACCTACGCATATAATTATTCCACTCACCTTAACACTTCGGTGGTGATTTAAATGCTTCCGAAGGCTTCAAAGCAAAGTACCTAATTACATAAGTACACATTCGATTACACAACTAGTGGAATTAACCACATTACACTTACTTGAGCATTTAATGACCCAATTCGCATTAAATGACTCAACCATACCAAAACCGCCCTTAAATGGCCAAGACCCGACTTTAATCACTAAAGCTAGTAAATTAAGTCTACTAACATCAACTAACACAAACTTAGGTTAATTCATACCCATTTCACCCAAACTAGGTCAACTAGCCCATTTTGGATCCATTTAACACTTTCACTACCAAACTTGTCAAACATGACCCAAATAACATCTCTTTCAACTTTAACAAGCGTGTTAGTGACTAAAAACGCCATTTAACATTTATAACCCCAAATCATAAGACCAAACCCTAGGTTATGGCCATTTGGGTTTTCTTTCCTCAACACAACCCAAGTTCACCCATTTTAACCCCAAATGGGTCACATAAGTTCCAAATGAACAAAACCCTAGCGTAAACTAATTAAAACTCAAAACTTAGAGTTAGAACTTACCGAGACTATCAACGCGTAGCTAGAGACACAAGGAATAACTTTAATTCTTGCTCCAAAGATCAACCCTCAATCCTTCACTCTCAAATCTTGCTTTTAATTCAATTGGGTTTTAAGTTTTGGGAGAGAAATTGGAAAGAAAAGAGAAAAGAAATAAATGAAATGGATGAGTGGTTGGGATTTAATGCTCCCATCTGATTTATACGTGAAATTACCAATTTTCCCCTTGAAGTCATTCAATTTGAGCTAAAATCGGAGTCAGAACTGCAGAGTTGTCGCGGCGCGGCGCTATATGTCGCGGCGCGACATTACGAAGGAAAAACAACCTCTCTTAACCCACTTTCTGAACCTGGTTCGCTTGAAATGCCGCGGCGCGGACCAATGTGTCGCGGCGCGACACATAAGGGGAAAATCGACCCTTCTTAATCCAATTGCTGATCTGGATTTGCTTTATATGCCGCGGCGCGGACCAATGTGTCGCGGTGCGGCATTGGCCGTCACCTGGACACTTCGACAACCTTAAACAAAATTTGATTTTATTTAATTCGTACACTTAAATCTCGCTTCCTATATTCGCCTAACCTTCAACAATAGTCTCATAAGACTTAACGCTAACAAAGCCCATGTATAAACTTGTATTCGCACACATTATCAAGTATATATATATATATATATATATATATATATATATATATATATATATATATATATATATATATATATATATATATATATATCTAGACATTTACGCATAGTCTAGCAAGTTACAAACGTACAATGATTAAGTATGTACCTTTCAATATGTACGGGAAAAACGGGATGTTACATGTATATTTTAATATAGATAGAATTTATGAAAGAGAAATATTCAATGAAGGTCAACATATAAAATAAGTAATGATACATATATATATAATACAAGTATAAATATAGTTGTTATAATAATATTGCTATTACTTTCAATATTAGTGTTAACAATATTATTTATAATCCAAAGATATGAATTGATATAAATAGAATTATATAGTAACATTATTATTAATATTATGATATTAGTATTATTAGTATTAACAATATTATTATTGTTATACATTTTATAGTAATTGTTATCCTTATAAGTAGTAATATTATTATTATTATTATATTATTATAAATTTGTATTATTATTATAATATTAAGAGTATTATTTGTATTATAGTTATATTTATTAATAAGATAAATTATAATCTATAAAAATCAATATATGAATATAAGAGTTATATAAATACGGGAATAAATACAATTCTATTAAAAAATAGTATTTATATTTTACAGCCTATTATTATTAGTATATTATTATTTATAAATTATTAATATTACATATAAATTAATTATTAATATAAATTGTTAAAAATCATTATCAAGACTTTAACTAATTTTGCATCCCATCTGTTTCTATTTTCCTTTGTGTTTTTTTTCCTTCATGATAGATTCCTTATGTCTACCTTTCCTACTATAAAACAACTGAATACCTCTTGTTAATGGAATATTAGATTATAAAATCAGATAATAATTCCAAATTTGTTTTCTATCCCTATCGAAAATTATTTTATTTTTTGTTCATTGTCTGCCATTGATACAAGTCGATTTCATTCACACTTCAATACATTCATTAACCAAATTCTTGATACAGAATCAAACTCTGTTGTCTTTCCACATCAATACTGTTTTAATTTTGTTGCTATCTCCTAATTTGTTTCACATCACAATCTAATTGTATCTAAAGTTGAAAAATCATTTATTGAGTGAGGAAGACAATTAACACATACATTCTAACACTGGCTACTAGGAGCCTGCTATGTCCAATTAGTTCTCTGACTCAACTAAACCAAACCCATCAGCACCACCGTCACTCACAATCACAAACTATTATTACTGTTTTGATTCTGCTATTTTAAACAACCACGAACCACCACCATTCCTATTATGTTTCTGTTTTCCAGTCGTATAACCACCATCGTAAACCCATGACCACCATCTATCTAGTCTATATATATACACACGCATATAGATATATAACAAGCTCAATCATAACACCATCATATCTGTTTCGATCAAGAATTCACCACAAACTACCATCATCATTTGTCATCAAGTATTATTGTTTCCTGTTCTATTCAGGTACCCACAAATCATTAAAACTGCTGCTTGAACTACTGTTACTATCCCTTGTTTTTTTTTATTTGATACTTCTCGGTCAAGACTCAAAAAACCATCAAACTACCTTGATATTTTTTTTCCGTTTTACCAAACACCAATCAAACATCTCGATTAAACTCTCACAAGCTGCTACAAATTAATTTTGGTCTTCTGATTCGTTTGAACACCAACCATCACCAAATATACACTACTGTTTCTATTCGATCCAAGTAAGAGATACAGAATACCTTTAAAGGGATGAAGAAATTAAAGGAATAATTAATGAATAGATTACTTACTTGAATCAATTATTTGACCGATTAAATTATCGATTGAGGAAGAAGATTAAACGACGATGATGATGATGAAAAAAAAAAGTGACTCGTCGACTGTTGCTTGCTGCCAATCGTCGACTGTTGCTTGCTGCCAATCGATTTCAGAAACCGTCGACTGTTGCTTGCTGCCAATCGTCGACTGTTGCTTGCTGCCAATCGATTTCAGAAACCGAAACCTTTAATGGTGGCAGATGATATAATAGGGTTATTTATTGGGTTTGATTGCTAATCTTTTGGGCCACTTAGTATTTTAAAATGAAGTTGGGCTTGGTTTTTGTTTCTTGGGTGTTCCTTGAATATTTGGTCTTGTAGAGTTTAAACAATTGGACCTAGAGCTGGTTTTCGATAAATAGACATCATTAAACAAATTAAAATGCAAAATAAAATAGGAAAGTAGAAACGGAGGAACGGTTAAGGGAGTTTTCAGTTAAGCGAGAGGTCTCAGGTTCGAGCCCGGGCCGTGGCGTTGTTTTTTTTTAAAAAAGAGCCTACACTTGAGGTAGCATTTTCAATATTATTCCTATTTTATTATTATTACGATTATTATTATTATTTGGTTAATATGTTGCTTTTATTATTATTATTATTATTATGTATACGAATTTCAAGTATACTTATTATTATTTAGTTTTTCTATTATTATGATTAAGATGATTAAGAATTAAGATTATAAAAAGATGATTATAATTTTGAAGATGTTAAGATTTATATTAACTAATAAGAATAACGATAAGATGCGATCTTTGTAAATGTTATAATGGAATTAGTATTAAGTGTATAAGATAGAAGTATTATGGTATAATATTAAGATTATTATCATTACTAATATTATTATAGTTATTATTATCATTAGTATTATTATAAAAACTAGTAATATCATTATCATTACTAAATATAATTATTTTTAACATTATTATTATCATAAAAATCTACAAATTTTTATTACCTTATCAAGTAAATAGCTATATAAGAATATATCTAATACATATCACATAACAATATTGATATTTTCATAATAAATATTAATTATTTATTTAAAGTATATAATATAAATATAGAAAATTTAGTTATTAATGAAATATACAAGTTACTAAAATAATAATTACTAATGATACATAAACTTGTTCGATTTCGATTATATATTTTAATATATACAAATGATATAGGTTCGTGAATCCGAGGCCAACCCTGCATTGTTCAGTTGTTCAATATAGTCATATGTATTTTTACTACAAAATACATTAGGTGAGTTTCATTTGCTCCCTTTTTACTCATTACATTTTTGGGCTGAGAATACATGCAATGTTTAAATAACTGTTTTTGCAATATTTATATGAGTGAGTTTCATTTGCCTTTTTACCCTTTATATTTTTGGGCTGAGAATACATGCGCAACTTTTATAACTGTTTTACGAAATAGACACAAGTAATCGAAACTACATTCTATGGTTGAATTATTAAACCGAATATGCCCCTTTTTATTAAGTCTGGTAATCTAAGAATTAGGGAACAGACACCCTAATTGACGCGAACTCTAAAGATAGATCTATCGGGCACAACAAGCCCCATCCAAAGTACCGGATGCTTTAGTACTTCGAAATTTATATCATGTCCGAAGGAGGATCCCGGAATGATGGGGATATTCTTATATGCATATTGTGAATGTCGGTTACCAGATGTTCAATCCATATGAATGATTTTTGTCTCCATGTGTGGGACGTATATTTATGAGAACTGGAAATGAAAATCTTGTGGTCTATTAAAATGATGGAAATGATTATTTATGTTAAACTAATGAACTCACCAACCTTTTGGTTGACACTTTAAAGCATGTTTATTCTCATGTATGAAAAAAATCTTCCGCTGTGCATTTGCTCATCTTAGAGATATTGCTTGGAGTCATTCATGATATATTTCAAAATACATTGCATTCGAGTCGTTGTGTTCATCAATATTGTTATTAATTCAATTATAGTTAGACATATTATGAAATGGTATGCCTGTCGTCGAATTTCAATGTAATGAAAGATTTTCTTTTTCAAAAACGAATGCAATGTTTGTAAAATGTATCATATAGAGGTCAAGTACCTCGCGATGAAATCAACTAATGTGAATCGTTTATAATCGATATGGACTTCGTCCGGATGGATTAGGACGGGTCCTTTTAGTTGGTATCAGAGCGGTGGTCTTAGTGAACCAGGTCATACATCAGTGTGTCTAACTGATAAGTCATTAGGATGCATTAGTGAGTCTGGACTTCGACTGTGTCTGCATGTCAAAAGTTGCTTATCATTTTTGTCGGAAATCATTTGATTATCATCCTTAGTAAATTACCTGCTTATTATTCTTAGTCTAGACACATCTTATTGCATTGACTGCATGAATAGTGTATAGACAAATTTCATATCTTAGCGTATCTGCTAATTCATATCTTAGCGTATCTGTTATTGTTATCTTTGTCTGACAGCTTCCGTAGATTCCTCCGTAACTTATGAGATTTTAGTATTATATATGCATATGTAAATTATGTATTACAGGGTACTAATCTACATCCTATTCTATTTCTTATCGAAAATCCTTCATCTGATCGTACGAGATGAATCCCTCAACCAGTTCGAGTCCTTTAAGATTCCGATAGCTATTCCGATAGTTATTCCGACAGCTATTCCGACATAGAGTTTCACTCGAGCTCCGAAAGCAGAGTCACCAGAATGAATCAACCAATCATCCATCCCCAATTCATCTGATGTGTTCGAAGTCGACTTAATCAATGGAGACGCGAAGAAGGCAATCCTTTCCGTCAACCAAATTCACCTCTTGACGAAGAACCTGAAGCACTTACCGGCGAACCTGTCCGTAATACCATTTTCTCTCTCATTTCCAGAGTATCTCATCATGATTATATACTATCTCGAATCCTAGATCTTACTCATTCGCTCGTTCCAACCGATAATCATTCTGGAATAATGGAGGAAGTCAACGAGCTTCGCGCTCAAGTAATCAATTTGGAGAATATGGTGCAAAATTTACCAGCTTCAGCAATATCACCAGCACCAACAGTACCATCAATAACAGCACCAGTACCATCAACAATCCATGCCTCAACATCTCATTCTGTACCTCGAGTATAATTAGCATTCTACATATCATTCTACATCATTTATCTTCGTTCGACATGGAGATTATGTAATCTCTAATGTTTAGAGATTATATATTCTTATTCTAACGGTAAAATAAATGAGTTTAATATCATATTGACTCATTAAATTCATGATTACATCTGAAGAAAATATATATGTATATATGTTTTCATAAAGATTGTAATTAGAAATTCTTTCGTACAAACTAATAATGGTGAAAATATTTTAACGGGTAGGTAATACCCGAGGAATATTTAGTTTTCACATTATTAAATTATACTGTACATTCTTCGAAGCTGATTCAACAGTCGTTTACTATCCTACTTACATCCACCGATATACGTATCCGTTCACAGTAGAATAACCATTTTCATTCAATTTCATATTCGGATTTTTACCTATCAGAATCCAACAAGTGGCATAATGAAGAAAACATTAGACAAAAAAATAAAATTTGTTAGAAACAAACAAATTAACTATGAGAAAATTTTGTTAAGAATCCACGCTAACAAAATCCTAGCTAACTGTTCCTAGCTAACTGTTAATTCCGTATTACATTTTATTTATTGCAATTTATTTATCACAATTTTAATTCTCGCAATTTTATTTATCGTCATTTAATTTCAGTTATTTATTTTATGCACTTTAAATATCGGGACACGTATACAAGGTTTTGACATATCATATCGACGCATCTATATATATTATTTGGAATAACCATAGACACTCTATATGCAGTAATGCTGGAGTTAGCTATACAGGGTTGAAGTTGATTCTACAATAATATATATACTTTGAGTTGTGATTGAGTCTGAGACATGTACACGGGTCACGATACGTATTAATTAATTTGAATATTATAAATTAAACTATATATGAATTATTGGACTGTTAACTGTGGACTATTGACTGTGGACTACCAACATTGGACAATTAAAATGAATTAAAATATTAATTATAACATATGAAACTAAACAATTCTTCAAGTTTGCCACTTGATTTCATCCTAAACCTCATTGTATCTTGACGACTACAATCTGCGTTCAAACCTTTCACGATTCTTGAAAACATCTCAATCGAAAGGATGAACCAACCGCACTCCATCCACGGAAGGAAAGATTTATGCAAATATATATGCACCTAAAAAACTCTCGGAACCTGAGTAAACGTTTAACACATATCTGTGCTAATTCCTTTAGTATTATTATTACCCAAAATAACTTGGCGATTCCTTTCCCAATTAGCCAATTTTGTCACAGCTCCAGCAAGTCAACTTCGACTTTTCGTTCAAAACAACCTTATTATGACTTTGATATATATGTGTATTCTTTTATTGTTACCGGGGAACCTTTCATATTCCACCATATTACCATCAGCGTTTAATCATCTAAAAAACACAATTCTCCTAAAACCACCTCGGATTGATAATCGATGATTCAGATATCGTAGCATTAAATGCAGAGGAAACAGAAAAATGGTAGATGGTCTAAACGGCCAAGAGTTTGACGATAAAGAAGGGAGTGTTGGGAACGCTCGATAGAAAATTTGATACTGAAAAATGGATTGAGCAAACCATGAAGGAGATCAGGGACAAATACAAGGACCAAACCCTAAATTCAAAGAAACCATATAAATCTGTATCCGATGAAATCTTTAGAGAATATCTTGCTCCTTATTTATTCTAAATCCTTGCGAAAGGATTTTCTTCGTCAACCTACGAACTTAGAAATTCCAAAATATCATCATAAATATCTTCGATATTTCTGAGGATATTTTCATAAATATTCTTGTCCGAAATTATCTACCTCTTCATGTTTTCTGTATTCCATTATATTAGAAACTTCTGTAAAATCTAAGTATAAATTATGAATGAATTGTGGAGAAGTGTTGGAAATTGAAGCATGAGTTAGTATAATATAATGACATTTGGCCAACTTGATTATATTACAGTAAGTCATGCTAAGTTTCTAATGAAACGTAATGATGATTCACATATCATACCATCATCATGTGTCATGTTACATAACTCTTTCATTCTACTTAACCTCTGAACATAGCAAGAAAATATATTCTTGATAGTTCTATCCTCTGTGATTCTGGCAATTTACCAAATCAAATTGTGCTATTACGTTCCTTCCTGCTTAGAACATTATAATTATTCGAAACTCCATACTTACGAATTCTGGACCATTACTCGCTTTACTAGAGGTCGAGAAGAGAATAAAAAGGCAAAGTGCTCCAAAACATAGGGGAAGATATAAAACTCAACAACAATACAGAAATCACAAACCGTGTACATCAATACGAATAGCAATATAAAGACACGGGGGTATGATAAACACAATAACCCAAGAGCGAAGTAGAAGTAAACAGATTCCTCCGTGGTAGATGAAAGAGGAGAATGATCGATATGAAAGTCAGGAATATATCCAGGATTAAAACTGGATGAAGCATATTGACTGATGATTTGGATATATGAATTAAAGTATAGAAAACGGGAGTAGTGAAAAATATTGGAACGGGAAAAGTTTAATTTACAATGGAAATATCAGACAGAGTAATCAAGGCAGATCACCGTATTTAATTATAGAGATCTTAATTTCCTTGTTCGCCGAAGAATCAAATCTTTTAGATTTCGAAGATTTTCTTTAAATCCCTTGAATTCCTGAATTCAAACGAGACAACGTCAAAAGTTAAGACGAACCTTAATTTCCTAAATTCAACCATGACTAGTCAAAAGTTATGATGAAACTTGTCTTTCTCATTTCACTATTTTGTGACAGCTTCACTCGTACGTTTCACTTAATCGAATCGTTTTATCTATATTAATCAATAATGATAAAACTCTATTTATCAACTCATATTAGTCATGAAAACATTTTTATTGTTAGCCATGACAACCACACTCAAATTTCGGGACGAAATTTCTTTAACGGGTAGGTACTGTGACGACCCGGAAATTTTCGACCAAATTTAAACTTAATTCTTATTTGATTCCGACACGATAAGCAAAGTCCATTATATCGAGTCTCAAAATGTTGGAGTTATTTTTCGTAGATGTATTTGACCTTTGACCAGTCCCGACGATTCACGAACCATTGTGTGTAAATAAATATGTATATATATAATTGAAATTATGAAATGTAATTTAAACAGTAAAAAAAAATTAAAAATGTAGGATAAAATATAAAAAAAATCATTAAGCTGTACCTAAAATGAATTTACATTAAATATTCGATTCCTGTAAATAATACTACTATATGTATATTTTAATATAGACAGAATTTATAAAAGAGAAATATTCAATGAAGGTCAATATATAAAATAAGTAATGATACATATATATATATATATAATACAAGTATAAATATAGTTGTTATAATAATATTGCTATTACTTTCAATATTAGTGTTAACAATATTATTTATAATCCAAAGATATGAATTGATATAAATAGAATTATATAGTAACATTATTATTAATATTATGATATTAGTATTATTAGTATTAACAATATTATTATTGTTATACATTTTATAGTAATTGTTATCCTTATAAGTAGTAATATTATTAATATTATTATATTATTATAAATTTGTATTATTATTATAATATTAAGAGTATTATTTGTATTATAGTTATATTTATTAATAAGATAAATTATAATCTATAAAAATCAATATATGAATATAAGAGTTATATAAATACGGGAATAAATACAATTCTATTAAAAAATAGTATTTATATTTTACAGCCTATTATTATTAGTATATTATTATTTATAAATTATTAATATTACATATAAATTAATTATTAATATAAATTGTTAAAAATCATTATCAAGACTTTAACTAATTTTGCATCCCATCTGTTTCTATTTTCCTTTGTGTTTTTTTTCCTTCATGCTAGATTCCTTATGTCTACCTTTCCTACTATAAAACAACTGAATACCTCTTGTTAATGGAATATTAGATTATAAAATCAGATAATAATTCCAAATTTGTTTTCTATCCCTATCGAAAATTATTTTATTTTTTGTTCATTGTCTGCCATTGATACAAGTCGATTTCATTCACACTTCAATACATTCATTAACCAAATTCTTGATACAGAATCAAACTCTGTTGTCTTTCCACATCAATACTGTTTTAATTTTGTTGCTATCTCCTAATTTGTTTCACATCACAATCAAATTGTATCTAAAGTTGAAAAATCATTTATTGAGTGAGGAAGACAATTAACACATACATTCTAACACTGGCTACTAGGAGCCTGCTATGTCCAATTAGTTCTCTGACTCAACTAAACCAAACCCATCAGCACCACCGTCACTCACAATCACAAACTATTATTACTGTTTTGATTCTGCTATTTTAAACAACCACGAACCACCACCATTCCTATTATGTTTCTGTTTTCCAGTCGTATAACCACCATCGTAAACCCATGACCACCATCTATCTAGTCTATATATATACACACGCATATAGATATATAACAAGCTCAATCATAACACCATCATATCTGTTTCGATCAAGAATTCACCACAAACTACCATCATCATTTGTCATCAAGTATTATTGTTTCCTGTTCTATTCAGGTACCCACAAATCATTAAAACTGCTGCTTGAACTACTGTTACTATCCCTTGTTTTTTTTTTATTTGATACTTCTCGGTCAAGACTCAAAAAACCATCAAACTACCTTGATATTTTTTTTCCGTTTTACCAAACACCAATCAAACATCTCAATTAAACTCTCACAAGCTGCTACAAATTAATTTTGGTCTTCTGATTCGTTTGAACACCAACCATCACCAAATATACACTACTGTTTCTATTCAATCCAAGTAAGAGATACAGAATACATTTAAAGGGATGAAGAAATTAAAGGAATAATTAATGAATAGATTACTTACTTGAATTAATTATTTGACCGATTAAATTATCGATTGAGGAAGAAGATTAAACGACGATGATGATGATGAAAAAAAAAAAGTGACTCGTCGACTGTTGCTTGCTGCCAATCGTCGACTGTTGCTTGCTGCCAATCGATTTCAGAAACCGTCGACTGTTGCTTGCTGCCAATCGTCGACTGTTGCTTGCTGCCAATCGATTTCAGAAACCGAAACCTTTAATGGTGGCAGATGATATAATAGGGTTATTTATTGGGTTTGATTGCTAATCTTTTGGGCCACTTAGTATTTTAAAATGAAGTTGGGCTTGGTTTTTGTTTCTTGGGTGTTCCTTGAATATTTGGTCTTGTAGAGTTTAAACAATTGGACCTAGAGCTGGTTTTCGATAAACAGACATCATTAAACAAATTAAAACGCAAAATAAAATAGGAAAGTAGAAACGGAGGAACGGTTAAGGGAGTCTTCAGTTAAGCGAGAGGTCTCAGGTTCGAGCCCGGGCAGTGGCGTTGTTTTTTTTTAAAAAAGAGCCTACACTTGAGGTAGCATTTTCAATATTATTCCTATTTTATTATTATTACGATTATTATTATTATTTGGTTAATATGTTGCTTTTATTATTATTATTATTATTATTATTATTATGTATACGAATTTCAAGTATACTTATTATTATTTAGTTTTTCTATTATTATGATTAAGATGATTAAGAATTAAGATTATAAAAAGATGATTATAATTTTGAAGATGTTAAGATTTATATTAACTAATAAGAATAACGATAAGATGCGATCTTTGTAAATGTTATAATGGAATTAGTATTAAGTGTATAAGATGGAAGTATTATGGTATAATATTAAGATTATTATCATTACTAATATTATTATAGTTATTATTATCATTAGTATTATTATAAAAACTAGTAATATCATTATCATTACTAAATATAATTATTTTTAACATTATTATTATCATAAAAATCTACAAATTTTTATTACCTTATCAAGTAAATAGCTATATAAGAATATATATAATACATATCACATAACAATATTGGTATTTTCATAATAAATATTAATTATTTATTTAAAGTATATAATATAAATATAGAAAATTTAGTTATTAATGAAATATACAAGTTACTAAAATAATAATTACTAATGATACATAAACTTGTTCGATTTCGATTATATATTTTAATATATACAAATGATATAGGTTCGTGAATCCGAGGCCAACCCTGCATTGTTCAGTTGTTCAATATAGTCATATGTATTTTTACTACAAAATACATTAGGTGAGTTTCATTTGCTCCCTTTTTACTCATTACATTTTTGGGCTGAGAATACATGCAATGTTTAAATAACTATTTTTGCAATATTTATATGAGTGAGTTTCATTTGCCTTTTTACCCTTTATATTTTTGGGCTGAGAATACATGCGCAACTTTTATAACTGTTTTACGAAATAGACACAAGTAATCGAAACTACATTCTATGGTTGAATTATTAAACAAAATATGCCCCTTTTTATTAAGTCTGGTAATCTAAGAATTAGGGAACAGACACCCTAATTGACGCGAACTCTAAAGATAGATCTATCGGGCACAACAAGCCCCATCCAAAGTACCGGATGCTTTAGTACTTCGAAATTTATATCATGTCCGAAGGAGGATCCCGGAATGATGGGGATATTCTTATATGCATATTGTGAATGTCGGTTACCAGGTGTTCAATCCATATGAATGATTTTTGTCTCCATGTGTGGGACGTATATTTATGAGAACTGGAAATGAAAATCTTGTGGTCTATTAAAATGATGGAAATGATTATTTATGTTAAACTAATGAACTCACCAACCTTTTGGTTGACACTTTAAAGCATGTTTATTCTCAGGTATGAAAGAAATCTTCCGCTGTGCATTTGCTCATCTTAGAGATATTGCTTGGAGTCATTCATGATATATTTCAAAAGACATTGCATTCGAGTCTTTGCGTTCATCAATATTGTTATTAATTCAATTATAGTTAGACATATTATGAAATGGTATGCCTGTCGTCGAATTTCAATGTAATGAAAGATTGTCTTTTTCAAAAACGAATGCAATGTTTATAAAATATATCATATAGAGGTCAAGTACCTCGCGATGAAATCAACTAATGTGAATCATTTATAATCGATATGGACTTCGTCCGGATGGATTAGGACGGGTCCTTTCAGTTCCCACATGTGTTAGGTGACTCACATAGGCTACTAAGAGCTGATCATTGGAGTGTATATACCAATAGTACATACATCTAAAAGCTGTGTATTGTACGAATACGAATACGGGTGCATACGAGTAGAATTGTTGATGAAACTGAACTAGGATGTAATTGTAAGCATTTTTGTTAAGTAGAAGTATTTTGATAAGTGTCTTGAAGTCTTTCAAAAGTGTATGAATACATATTAAAACACTACATGTATATACATTTTAACTGAGTCATTAAGTCATCGTTAGTCGTTACATCTAAGTGTTGTTTTGAAACCTTTAGATTAACGATCTTGTTAAATGTTGTTAACCCATTGTTTATTAAATCAAATGAGATGTTAAATTATTACATTATCATGATATCATGATGTATTAATATATCTTAATATGATATATATACATTAAATGTCGTTATAATGATAATCGTTACATATATGTCTCGTTTCAAAATCATTAAGTTAGTAGTCTTGTTTTTACATATGTAGTTCATTGTTAATATACTTAATGATATGTTTACTTATCATAATATCATGTTAACTATATATATATATATATATATATATATATATATATATATATATATATATATATATATATATATATATATATATATATATATATATATATATATATATATATATATCCATATATATGTCATCATATAGTTTTTACAAGTTTTAACGTTCGTGAATCGCCGGTCAACTTGGGTGGTCAATTGTCTATATGAAACCTATTTCAATTAATCAAGTCATAACAAGTTTGATTGCTTAACATGTTGGAAACATTTAATCATGTAAATATCAATTTCATTTAATATATAAAAACATGGAAAAGTTCGGGTCACTACAGTACCTACCCGTTAAATAAATTTCGACCCGAAATTTTAAGCTGTTGAAAGTGTTGACGAATCTTCTGGAAATAGATGCGGGTATTTCTTCTTCATCTGATCTTCACGCTCCCAGGTGAACTCGGGTCCTCTACGAGCATTCCATCGAACCTTAACAATCGGTATCTTGTTTGTTTAAGTCTCTTAACCTCACGATCCATTATTTCGACGGGTTCTTCAATGAATTGAAGTTTTTCATTGATTTAGATTTCGTCTAACGGAATAGTGAAATCTTCTTTAGCAAAACATTTCTTCAAATTTGAGACGTGGAAAGTGTTATGTACATTCACAAGTTGTTGAGGTAACTCAAGTCGGTAAGCTACTGGTCCGACACGATCAATAATCTTGAATGGTCCAATATACCTTGGAATTAATTTCCCCTGTTTACCAAATCGAACAACACCTTTCCAAGGTGCAACCTTAAGCATGACCATTTCTCTAATTTCAAATTCTATGTCTTTTCTTTTAATGTCGGCGTAACTCTTTTGTCGACTTTGGGCGGTTTTCAGCCGTTGTTGAATTTGGATGATCTTCTCGGTAGTTTCTTGTATTATCTCCGGACCCGTAATCTGTCTATCCCCCACTTCACTCCAACAAATCGGAGACCTGCACTTTCTACCATAAAGTGCTTCAAACGACGCCATCTCAATGCTTGAATGATAGCTGTTGTTGTAGGAAAATTCTGCTAACGGTAGATGTCGATCCCAACTGTTTCCGAAATCAATAACACATGCTCGTAGTATGTCTTCAATCGTTTGTATCGTCCTTTCGCTCTGCCCATCAGTTTGTGGATGATAGGCAGTACTCATGTCTAGACGAGTTCCAAATGCTTGCTGTAATGTCTGCCAGAATCTTGAAATAAATCTGCCATCCCTATCAGAGATAATAGAGATTGGTACTCCATGTCTGGAGATGACTTCCTTCAAATACAGTCGTGCTAACTTCTCCATCTTGTCATCTTCTCTTATTGGCAGAAAGTGTGCTGACTTGGTGAGACGATCAACTATTACCCAAATAGTATCATAACCACTTGCAGTCCTTGGCAATTTAGTAATAAAATCCATGGTAATGTTTTCCCATTTCTATTCCGGGATTTCAGGTTGTTGTAGTAGACCTGATGGTTTCTGATGTTCAGCTTTGACCTTAGAACACGTCAAATATTCTCCTACATATTTAGCAATATCGGCTTTCATACCTGGCCACCAAAAATGTTTCTTAAGATCCTTGTACATCTTCCTCGTTCCAGGATGTATTGAGTATCTGGTTTTATGAGCTTCTCTAAGTACCATTTCTCTCATATCTCTAAATTTTGGTACCCAAATTCTTTCAGCCCTATACCGGGTTTCGTCTTCCCGAATATTAAGATGCTTCTCCGATCCTTTGGGTATTTCATCCTTTAAATTTTCCTCTTTTAAAACTCCTTGTTGTGCCTCCTTTATTTGAGTAGTAAGGTTAGTGTGAATCATTATATTCATAGATTTTACTCGAATGGGTTCTCTGTCCTTTCTGCTCAAGGCGTCGGCTACCACATTTACCTTTCCCGGGTGGTAACGAATCTCAAAGTCGTAATCATTCAACAATTCAATCCACCTACGCTGCCTCATATTCAGTTGTTTCTGATTAAATATATGTTGAAGACTTTTGTGGTCGGTATATATAATACTTTTGACCCCATATAAGTAGTGCCTCCAAGTCTTTAATGCAAAAACAACCGCACCTAATTCCAAATCATGTGTCGTATAATTTTGCTCGTGAATCTTCAATTGTCTAGACGCATAAGCAATCACCTTCGTCCGTTGCATTAATACACAACCGAGACCTTGCTTTGATGCGTCACAATAAATCACAAAATCATCATTCCCTTCAGGCAATGACAATATAGGTGCCGTAGTTATCTTTTTCTTCAATAATTGAAACGCCTTCTCTTGTTCATCCTTCCATTCAAATTTCTTCCCTTTATGCGTTAATGCAGTCAAGGGTTTTGCTATTTTGGAGAAATCTTGGATGAATCTTCTGTAGTAACCAGCCAATCCTAAAAATTGACGTATATGCTTCGGAGTTTTTGGGGTTTCCCACTTTTCAACGGTTTCGATCTTTGCCGGGTCCACCTGGATACCTTCTTTGTTCACTATGTGACTGAGGAATTGAACTTCTTCCAACCAAAATGCACACTTTGAAAACTTAGCGTACAGTTTTTCTTTCCTCAATACTTCTAGCACTTTTTTCAAATGTTCTTCATGCTCTTGATCATTCTTTGAGTAAATAAGTATGTCATCGATGAAAACAATGACAAACTTGTCAAGATATGGCCCACACACTCGGTTCATAAGGTCCATGAACATAGCTGGTGCGTTAGTCAATCCAAACGGCATAACCATAAACTCGTAATGACCATAACGCGTCCTAAAAGCAGTTTTTGGAATATCATCCTCCTTTACTCGCATTTGATGATATCCAGAACGTAAATCGATCTTCGAATAAATCGACGAGCCTTGTAGTTGATCAAATAAGTCATCAATTCTCGACAGTGGATAACGGTTTTTGATGGTAAGTTTGTTCAACTCTCTGTAGTCAATACACAACCTAAATGTACCATCCTTCTTCTTGACAAACAAAACAGGAGCTCCCCATGGTGATGTGCTTGGTCGAATGAAACCACGTTCTAATAGTTCTTGCAGTTGGCTTTGCAGTTCTTTCATCTCGCTGGGTGCGAGTCTATAAGGCTCACGAGCTATTGGTGCAGCTCCTGGTACAAGATCTATTTGAAATTCAACAGATCGATGTGGAGGTAGTCCCGGTAATTCTTTCAGAAATACATCGGGAAATTCTTTTGCGACGGGAACATCATTGATGCTCTTTTCTTCAGTTTGTACTTTCTCGACGTGTGCTAGAACAGCATAGCAACCTTTTCTTATTAGTTTTTGTGTCTTCAAATTAATAATAAGATGTAGCTTCGTGTTGCCCTTTTCTCCGTACACCATTAAGGGTTCTCCTTCTTCTCGTACAATACGAATTGCATTTTTATAACATACGATCTCTACTTTCACCTTCTTCAGCTAGTCCATGCCAACTATTACATCAAAACTCCCTAACTCTATGGGTATCAAATCAATCTTAAATATTTCGCTACCCAGTTTAATTTCTCGATTCCGGCATATATAATCTGCTGAAATTAATTTACCGTTTGCTAATTCGAGTAAAAATTTACTATCCAACGGCGTCAATGGACAACTTAATTTAGCACAAAAATCTCTACTCATATAGCTTCTATCCACACCCGAATCAAATAAAACGTAAGCAGATTTATTGTCAATAAGAAACGTACCCGTAACAAGCTCCGGGTCTTCCTGTGCCTCTGCCGCATTAATATTGAAAACTCTTCCACGGCCTTGTCCATTCGTGTTCTCCTGGTTCGGGAAATTTCTAATAATGTGGCCCGGTTTTCCACATTTATAACAAACTACATTGACATAACTTACTCCGACACTACTTGCTCTGCCATTACTCGTTCCGACACCATCTGTTCCTTTCGTTCTGTTAACCCCTGGTCCGTATACCTCACACTTCGCCGCGCTATGACCATTTCTTTTACACTTGTTGCAAAATTTGGTGCAGAACCCCGAGTGATACTTTTCACACCTTTGGCATAGCTGCTTCTGATTGTTGTTGTTGTTGCGGTTGTTATTGTTGTTGGGATGATTGTTGTAGTTGCTGTTGTTGTTGTTGTTGTTGTTGGGCCATTTGTTGTAGTTGCGATTGATGTTGCGATTGTTGGGATAGTTGTTGCGATTATTGTTGTAATTGCTGTTGATGTTGTATTGGTGATTCTTATCACCGTTTTCCTCCCACTTTCTTTTGACTTGCTTCACATTGGCCTCTTCAGCCGCCTGTTCTTTAATTCTTTCCTCAATCTGGTTCACTAGTTTGTGAGCCATTCTACATGCCTGTTGTATTGAGGCGGGCTCGTGTGAACTTATATCTTCTTCGATTCTTTCCGGTAATCCTTTCACAAACGCGACGATCTTCTCTTCCTCATCTTCGAACGCTCTCGGACACAATAGGCACAATTCTGTGAATCGTCTTTCATACGTGGTAATATCAAATCCTTGGGTTCGTAACCCTCTAAGTTCTGTCTTGAGCTTATTGACCTCGCTTCTGGGACTGTACTTCTCATTCATCAAGTGCTTGAATGCTGACCACGGTAATGCGTAAGCATCATCTTGTCCCACTTACTCTAGATAGGTATTCCACCATGTTAACACAGTACCTGTGAAGGTATGCGTAGCGTACTTTACTTTGTCCTCTTCAGTACACTTACTTATGGAAAACACCGATTCGACCTTCTTGGTCCACCGTTTCAATCCGATCGGTCCTTCGGTTCCATCAAATTCCAAAGGTTTGCAGGCAGTGAATTCTTTGTAGGTGCATCCTACACGATTTCTTGCACCGTTAGCTGCATTGCTAGATTCAGAGTTATTGTTGGTATGTAGCGCAGCCTGTACTGCGGCTATGTTTGAAGCAAGAAAGGCACGAAATTCCTCTTCGCTCATATTCAAGGTGTGTCGAGTAGTCGGTGCCATTTCCTTTAAAATAGTCAAATGAAACGAGTTAATCATATAGAATATCAAGAGTAGCCAATAGTATTTCGTAGCGTAATATGAACTTATTTATAAAAGCTCTTTCTTCATATTAGCGTTTTATACTCTTTAATTCGGGTAGTACCTACCCGTTAAGTTCATACTTAGTAGCTAACATACCATTTCAACTACTACAATTCTATATGAAAAACTAATCACAAAAATATATATATATATCATATTCAAACCTTTATACAATAACTTGCAAACTTACAATACCGCTTTTTTTTACATATAGCATGAAATATAGCACATAAAACTTTGATACAAAGTAGTTGCGAAGATAATTCTAGTTAATAAATAAGGCGTTCAGCAAAGGCAATAAAGACACGTAATTCATACGTCCAGAAACAAGTCATGCATTCTGGTTTTACTAATACCACTTCCCATCCTTGGTTTTGTGGATCATAACCGTTGTGAGCGATAGTAAGATAATGTGTTGTAACGTCGTCAAAAGGATGAAGGTTACGTAATGACCAACAGTCTCGTAATAACCTAAAAACCTCATTTCTTACCCCAATTACCGACTCCGTCACTTGTGGGAACGTTTTGTTTAATAGTTGTAGCCCGATGTTCTTGTTCTCACTTTGGTGAGAAGCGAACATTACTAACCCGTAAGCATAACATGCTTCTTTATGTTGCATGTTAGCCGCTTTTTCTAAATCACGAAGTCCTATATTCTGATATATTGAGTCAAAATAATTTCTTAACCCGTTGCGTAAAATAGCATTTGGGTTCCCCGCAATATATGCGTCAAAGTAAACACATCGTAACTTATGGATTTCCCAATGTGATATCCCCCATCTTTCGAACGAAAGCCTTTTATAAATCAAGGCATTCTTGGAACGTTCTTCGAATGTCTTACAAACTGATCTCGCCTTAAATAGTTGTGCCGAGGAATTCTGACCGACTCTAGACAAGATTTCATCAATCATGTCTCCGGGTAGGTGAAATGTCCCGTTCTTATTGATTAAAAACGTTCCATATTAATTGATTTCGTTGCGAGGTTTTGACCTCTATATGAGACTTTTTTCAAAGACTGCATTCATTTTAAAACAAACCATAACCTTTATTTCATCAATAAAGGTTTAAAAAGCTTTACGTAGATTATCAAATAATGATAATCTAAAATATGCTGTTTACACACGACCATTACATAATGGTTTACAATACAAATACGTTACAACAAAATAAGTTTCTTGAATGCAGTTTTTACACAATATCATACAAGCATGGACTCTAAATCTCGTCCTTATTTAAGTATGCGATAGCGGAAGCTCTTAATAATCACCTGAGAATAAACATGCTTAAAACGTCAACAAAAATGTTGGTGAGTTATAGGTTTAACCTATATATATCAAATCATAATAATAGACCACAAGATTTCATATTTCAATACACATCCCACACATAGAGATAAAAATCATTCATATGGTGAACACCTGGTAACCGACATTAAAAAGATGCATATATAAGAATATCCCCATCATTCCGGGACACCCTTCGGATATGATATAAATTTCGAAGTACTAAAGCATCCGGTACTTTGGATGGGGTTTGTTAGGCCCAATAGATCTATCTTTAGGATTCGCGTCAATTAGGGTGTCTGTTCCCTAATTCTTAGATTACCAGACTTAATAAAAAGGGGCATATTTGATTTCGATAATTCAACCATAGAATGTAGTTTCACGTACTTATGTCTATTTTGTAAATCATTTATAAAACCTGCATGTATTCTCATCCCAAAAATATTAGATTTTAAAAGTGGGACTATAACTCACTTTCACAGATTTTTACTTCGCCGGGAAGTAAGACTTGGCCACTGGTTGATTCACGAACCTATAACAATATATACATATATATCAAAGTATGTTCAAAATATATTTACAACACTTTTAATATATTTTGATGTTTTAAGTTTATTAAGTCAGCTGTCCTCGTTAGTAACCTACAACTAGTTGTCCACAGTTAGATGTACAGAAATAAATCGATAAATATTATCTTGAATCAATCCACGACCCAGTGTATACGTATCTCAGTATTGATCACAACTCAAACTATATATATTTTGGAATCAACCTCAACCCTGTATAGCTAACTCCAACATTCACATATAGAGTGTCTATGGTTGTTCCGAAATATATATAGATGTGTCGACATGATAGGTCGAAACATTGTATACGTGTCTATGGTATCTCAAGATTACATAATATACAATACAAGTTGATTAAGTTATGGTTGGAATAGATTTGTTACCAATTTTCACGTAGCTAAAATGAGAAAAATTATCCAATCTTGTTTTACCCATAACTTCTTCATTTTAAATCCGTTTTGAGTGAATCAAATTGCTATGGTTTCATATTGAACTCTATTTTATGAATATAAACAGAAAAGTATAGGTTTATAGTCGGAAAAATAAGTTACAAGTCGTTTTTGTAAAGGTAGTCATTTCAGTCGAAAGAACGACGTCTAGATGACCATTTTAGAAAACATACTTCCACTTTGAGTTTAATCATAATTTTTGGATATAGTTTCATGTTCATAAGAAAAATCATTTTCTCAGAATAACAACTTTAAAATCAAAGTTTATCATAGTTTTTAATTAACTAACCCAAAACAGCCCGCGGTGTTACTACGACGGCGTAAATCCGGTTTTACGGTGTTTTTTGTGTTTCCAGGTTTTAAATCATTAAGTTAGCATATCATATAGATATAGAACATATGTTTAGTTGATTTTAAAAGTCAATTTAGAAGGATTAACTTTTGTTTGCGAACAAGTTTAGAATTAACTAAACTATGTTCTAGTGATTACAAGTTTAAACCTTCGAATAAGATAGCTTTATATGTATGAATCGAATGATGTTATGAACATCATTACTACCTTAAGTTCCTTGGATAAACCTACTGGAAAAGAGAAAAATGGATCTAGCTTCAATGGATCCTTGGATGGCTCGAAGTTCTTGAAGCAGAATCATGACACGAAAACAAGTTCAAGTAAGATCATCACTTGAAATAAGATTGTTATAGTTATAGAAATTGAACCAAAGTTTGAATATGATTATTACCTTGTATTAGAATGATAACCTACTGTAATAAACAAAGATTTCTTGAGGTTGGATGATCACCTTACAAGATTGGAAGTGAGCTAGCAAACTTGAAAGTATTCTTGATTTTATATAACTAGAACTTGTAGAATATATGAAGAACACTTAGAACTTGAAGATAGAACTTGAGAGAGATCAATTAGATGAAGAAAATTGAAGAATGAAAGTGTTTGTAGG
Organism: Rutidosis leptorrhynchoides; assembly: GCF_046630445.1. NCBI lineage: Eukaryota > Viridiplantae > Streptophyta > Magnoliopsida > Asterales > Asteraceae > Rutidosis > Rutidosis leptorrhynchoides. The sequence goes on from NC_092336.1 coordinate 165,705,166, forward strand.
TGTTTTTGGTCGTTGGTGTATGGATTAGATATAAAGGATATGTAATTTTGTTTTCATGTAAATAAGTCATGAATGATTACTCATATTTTTGTAATTTTATGAGATATTTCATGCTAGTTGCCAAATGATGGTTCCCACATGTGTTAGGTGACTCACATGGGCTGCTAAGAGCTGATCATTGGAGTGTATATACCAATAGTACATACATCTAAAAGCTGTGTATTGTACGAGTACGAATACGGGTGCATACGAGTAGAATTGTTGATGAAACTGAACGAGGATGTAATTGTAAGCATTTTTGTTAAGTAGAAGTATTTTGATAAGTGTCTTGAAGTCTTTCAAAAGTGTATGAATACATATTAAAACACTACATGTATATACATTTTAACTGAGTCGTTAAGTCATCGTTAGTCGTTACATGTAAATGTTGTTTTGAAACCTTTAGGTTAACGATCTTGTTAAATGTTGTTAACCCAATGTTTATAATATCAAATGAGATTTTAAATTATTATATTATCATGATATTATCATGTATGAATATCTCTTAATATGATATATATACATTAAATGTCTTTACAACGATAATCGTTACATATATGTCTCGTTTAAAAATCATTAAGTTAGTAGTCTTGTTTTTACATATGTAGTTCATTGTTAATATACTTAATGATATGTTTACTTATCATAGTATCATGTTAACTATATATATATCCATATATATGTCATCATATAGTTTTTACAAGTTTTAACGTTCGTGAATCACCGGTCAACTTGGGTGGTCAATTGTCTATATGAAACATATTTCAATTAATCAAGTCTTAACAAGTTTGATTGCTTAACATGTTGGAAACATTTAATCATGTAAATATCAATCTCAATTAATATATATAAACATGGAAAAGTTTGGGTCACTACAGTACCTACCCGTTAAATAAATTTCGTCCCGAAATTTTAAGCTGTTGAAGGTGTTGACGAATCTTCTGAAAATAGATGCGGGTATTTCTTCTTCATCTGATCTTCACGCTCCCAGGTGAACTCGGGTCCTCTACGAGCATTCCATCGAACCTTAACAATTGGTATCTTGTTTTGCTTAAGTCTTTTAACCTCACGATCCATTATTTCGACGGGTTCTTCGATGAATTGAAGTTTTTCGTTGATTTGGATTTCATCTAACGGAATAGTGAGATCTTCTTTAGCAAAACATTTCTTCAAATTCGAGACGTGGAAAGTGTTATGTACAGCCGCGAGTTGTTGAGGTAACTCAAGTCGGTAAGCTACTGGTCCGACACGATCAATAATCTTGAATGGTCCAATATACCTTGGATTTAATTTCCCTCGTTTACCAAATCGAACAACGCCTTTCCAAGGTGCAACTTTAAGCATGACCATCTCTCCAATTTCAAATTCTATATCTTTTCTTTTAATGTCAGCGTAGCTCTTTTGTCGACTTTGGGCAGTTTTCAACCGTTGTTGAATTTGGATGATCTTCTCGGTAGTTTCTTGTATAATCTCCGGACCCGTAATCTGTCTATCCCCCACTTCACTCCAACAAATCGGAGACCTACACTTTCTACCATAAAGTGCTTCAAACGGCGCCATCTCAATGCTTGAATGGTAGCTGTTGTTGTAGGAAAATTCTGCTAACGGTAGATGTCGATCCCAACTGTTTCCGAAATCAATAACACATGCTCGTAGCATGTCTTCAAGCGTTTGTATCGTCCTTTCGCGCTGCCCATCAGTTTGTGGGTGATAGGCAGTACTCATGTCTAGACGAGTTCCTAATGCTTGCTGTAATGTCTGCCAGAATCTTGAAATAAATCTGCCATCCCTATCAGAGATAATAGAGATTGGTATTCCATGTCTGGAGATGACTTCCTTCAAATACAGTCGTGCTAACTTCTCCATCTTGTCATCTTCTCTTATTGGCAAGAAGTGTGCTGATTTGGTGAGACGGTCAACTATTACCCAAATAGTATCAAAACCACTTGCAGTCGTTGGCAATTTAGTGATGAAATCCATGGTAATGTTTTCCCATTTCCATTCCGGGATTTCGGGTTGTTGAAGTAGACCTGATGGTTTCTGATGCTCAGCTTTGACCTTAGAACACGTCAAACATTCTCCTACGTATTTAGCAACATCGGCTTTCATACCCGGCCACCAAAAATGTTTCTTGAGATCCTTGTACATCTTCCCCGTTCCAGGATGTATTGAGTATCTGGTTTTATGAGCTTCTCTAAGTACCATTTCTCTCATATCTCCAAATTTTGGTACCCAAATCCTTTCAGCCCTATACCGGGTTCCGTCTTCCCGAATATTAAGATGCTTCTCCGATCCTTTGGGTATTTCATCCTTTAAATTTCCCTCTTTTAAAACTCCTTGTTGTGCCTCCTTTATTTGAGTAGTAATGTTATTATGAATCATTATATTCATAGATTTTACTCGAATGGGTTCTCTGTCCTTCCTGCTCAAGGCATCGGCTACCACATTTGCCTTCCCCGGGTGGTAACGAATCTCAAAGTCGTAATCATTCAATAATTCTATCCACCTACGCTGCCTCATATTCAGTTGTTTCTGATTAAATATGTGTTGAAGACTTTTGTGGTCGGTATATATAATACTTTTGACCCCATATAAGTAGTGCCTCCAAGTCTTTAATGCAAAAACAACCGCGCCTAATTCCAAATCATGCGTCGTATAATTTTGTTCATGAATCTTCAATTGTCTAGACGCATAAGCAATCACCTTCATTCGTTGCATTAATACACAACCGAGACCTTGCTTTGATGCATCACAATAAATCACAAAATCATCATTCCCTTCAGGCAATGACAATATAGGTGCCGTAGTTAGCTTTTTCTTCAATAACTGAAACGCTTTCTCTTGTTCATCATTCCATTCAAATTTCTTCCCTTTATGCGTTAATGCAGTCAAGGGTTTTGCTATTCTGGAAAAGTCTTGGATGAACCTTCTGTAGTAACCAGCTAGTCCTAAAAACTGGCGTATGTGTTTCGGAGTTTTCGGGGTTTCCCACTTTTCAACAGTTTCTATCTTTGCCGGATCCACCTTAATACCTTCTTTGTTCACTATGTGACCGAGGAATTGAACTTCTTCCAACCAAAATGCACACTTTGAAAACTTAGCGTACAATTCTTCCTTCCTCAATACTTCTAACACCTTTCTCAAATGTTCACCGTGTTCTTGGTCATTCTTTGAGTAAATAAGTATGTCATCAATGAAAACAATGACAAACTTGTCAAGGTATGGTCCACACACTCGGTTCATAAGGTCCATGAACACAGCTGGTGCATTAGTTAAACCAAACGGCATGACCATAAACTCATAATGACTGTAACGTGTTCTGAAAGCAGTCTTTGGAATATCATCTTCTTTCACCCGCATTTGATGATGCCCGGAACGTAAGTCAATCTTTGAATAAACAGACGAGCCTTGTAGTTGATCAAATAAGTCATCGATTCTCGGTAGTGGGTAGCGGTTCTTGATGGTAAGTTTGTTCAACTCTCGATAGTCGATACACAACCTGAATGTACCATCTTTCTTCTTGACAAATAAAACTGGAGCTCCCCAAGGTGATGTGCTTGGTCGAATGAAACCACGCTCTAAAAGTTCTTGTAATTGGCTTTGCAGTTCTTTCATCTCGCTGGGTGCGAGTCTGTAAGGAGCACGAGCTATTGGTGCAGCTCCTGGTACAAGATCTATTTGAAATTCAACGGATCGATGTGGGGGTAATCCCGGTAATTCTTTCGGAAATACATCAGGAAATTCTTTTGCGACGGGAACATCATTGATGCTCTTTTCTTCAGTTTGTACTTTCTCGACGTGTGCTAGAACAGCATAGCAACCTTTTCTTATTAGTTTTTGTGCCTTCAAATTACTAATAAGATGTAGCTTCGTGTTGTCCTTTTCTCCATACACCATTAAGGGTTTTCCTTTTTCTCGTATAATGCGAATTGCATTTTTGTAACAAACGATCTCGGCTTTCACTTCTTTCAACCAGTCCATACCGATTATCACATCAAAACTCCCTAACTCTACTGGTATCAAATCAATCTTAAATGTTTCGCTAGCCAGTTTAATTTCTCGATTCCGACATATATTATCTGCTGAAATTAATTTACCATTTGCTAATTCGAGTAAAAATTTACTATCCAAAGGCGTCAATGGACAACTTAATTTAGCACAAAAATCTCTACTCATATAGCTTCTATCCGCACCCGAATCAAATAAAACGTAAGCAGATTTATTGTCAATAAGAAACGTACCCGTAACAAGCTCCGGGTCTTCCTGTGCCTCTGCCGCATTAATATTGAAAACTCTTCCACGGCCTTGTCCATTCGTGTTCTCCTGGTTCGGGCAATTTCTAATAATGTGGCCCGGTTTTCCACATTTATAACAAACTACATTGGCATAACTTGCTCCGACACTACTTGCTCCGCCATTACTCGTTCCGACACCATTTGTTCCTTTCGTTCTATTAACCCCTGGTCCGTAGACCTCACACTTCGCCGCGCTATGACCATTTCTTTTACACTTGTTGCAAAATTTGGTGCAGAACCCCGAGTGATTCTTTTCACACCTTTGGCATAGCTGCTTCTGATTGTTGTTGTTGTTGCGGTTATTATTGTTGTTGGGATGATTGTTGTAGTTGCTGTTGTTGTTGTTGTTGTTGTTGTTGGGCCGTTTGTTGTAGTTGCGATTGATGTTGCGATTGTTGGGATAATTGTTGCGATTATTGTTGTAATTGCTGTTGTTGTTGTATTGGTGATTCTTATCACCGTTTTCCTCCCACTTTTTTTTGACTTGCTTCACATTGGCCTCTTCAGCAGTCTGTTCTTTAATTCTTTCTTCAATTTGGTTCACGAGTTTGTGAGCCATTCTACATGCCTGTTGTATGGAGGCGGGCTCGTGTGAACTTATATCTTCTTGGATTCTTTCCGGTAATCCTTTCACAAACGCGTCGATCTTCTCTTCCTCATCTTCGAATGCTCCCGGACACAATAGGCACAATTCTGTGAATCGTCTTTCATACGTGGTAATATCAAATCCTTGGGTTCGTAACCCTCTAAGTTCTGTCTTGAGCTTATTGACCTCGGTTCTGGGACGGTACTTCTCGTTCATCAAGTGCTTGAATGCTGACCACGGTAGTGCGTACGCATCATCTTGTCCCACTTGCTCTAGATAGGTATTCCACCATGTTAACGCAGAACCTGTGAAGGTATGCGTAGCGTACTTTACTTTGTCCTCTTCAGTACACTTACTTATGGCAAACACCGATTCGACCTTCTCGGTCCACCGTTTCAATCCGATCGGTCCTTCGGTTCCATCAAATTCCAAAGGTTTGCAGGCAGTGAATTCTTTGTAGGTGCATCCTACACGATTTCCTGTACTGCTAGATCCAAGGTTATTGTTGGTATGTAGCGCAGCCTGTACTGCGGCTATGTTTGAAGCTAGAAAAGTACGGAATTCCTCTTCATTCATATTCACGGTGTGTCGAGTAGTCGGTGCCATTTCCTTCAAAATAGTTAAATGGAACAAGTTAATCATACAGAATATTAAGAGTAGTTATTAGTATTTCGTAGCATAATATGAACTCATTTATAAAAGCTTTTTCTTCATATTAGCGTTTTATAAGTTTAAATTTGGGTAGTACCTACCCGTTAAGTTCATACTTAGTAGCTAATATACAATTCAACTACTACAATTCTATATGAAAAACTGATTATAATAATATTTCGCGTTCAAACTTTTATACAATATTTTACAAACTTACAATACCGCTTATTTTACATAAAGCATGAAATATAGCACACAATAACTTTGATACAAGATAGTTGTGAAGATAATTCTAGCTAGTACACAAGTCGTTCAGCAAAGGCAATAAAGACACGTAATTCATACGTCCAGAAACAAGTCATGCATTCTGGTTTTACTAGGACTACTTCCCATCCTTGGTCTTGTGCAACATAATCGTTATGGCCGTTGATAAGACAGCGTGTTGTAACGTCGTCAAAGGGACGAGGGTTACGTAATGTCCAACAGTCCCGTAATAATCTAAAAACCTCATTTCTTACCCCAATTACCGACTCCGTCACTTGTGGAAACGTTTTGTTTAATAGTTGTAGCCCGATGTTCTTGTTCTCACTTTGGTGAGAAGCGAACATTACTAATCCGTAAGCATAACATGCTTCTTTATGTTGCATGTTAGCCGCTTTTTCTAAATCACGAAGTCCAATATTCGGATATATTGAGTCAAAATAATTTCTTAACCCGTTGCGTAAAATAGCATTTGGGTTCCCCGCAATATATGCGTCAAAGTAAACACATCGTAACTTATGGGTTTCCCAATGTGATATCCCCCATCTTTCAAACGAAAGTCTCTTATAAACCAAGACATTCTTGGAACGTTTTTCGAATGTCTTACAAACTGATCTCGCCTTAAATAGTTGTGCCGAGGAATTCTGGCCGACTCTAGACAAGATTTCATCAATCATGTCTCCGGGTAGGTCTCTTAAAATATTGGGTTGTCTATCCATTTTGTGTTTTTAAGCTGTAAAATAGACAAGAGTTAGATTCATAAAAAAATACTTATTAATACAAGCAATTTTTACATATATCATAAAGCATAAGAACACTATATTACATATATTACACCACACGAATACAACTATCTTATTCCGACTCGCTCGTTTCTTCTTCTTCGGTTTTGGTTCGTTTTGCCAAGTTTCTAGGGATATATGATGTTCCCCTAATACGAGCCGTCGTTGTCCACATTGGTTTAGAAAAACCTGGTGGTTTAGAGGTTCCCGGGTCATTGTTACAACTTAAGGACTTCGGGCGTTGACGATACATATAAAGTTCATCGGGGTTGGAATTAGATTTCTCTATTTTTATGCCCTTTCCCTTATTATTTTCTTTTGCCTTTTTAAATTCAGTTGGGGTAATTTCTATAACATCATCGGAATTCTCGTCGGAATTCGATTCATCGGAGAATTGGTAATCCTCCCAATATTTTGCTTCCTTGGCGGAAACACCATTGACCATAATTAACCTTGGTCGGTTGGTTGAGGATTTTCTTTTACTTAACCGTTTTATTATTTCCCCCACCGGTTCTATTTCTTCATCCGGTTCCGATTCTTCTTCCGGTTCCGATTCTTCTTCCGGTTCCGACTGTTCTTCCGGTTCCTCTTCGGGAACTTGTGAATCAGTCCACAAATCATTCCAATTTACATTTGACTCTTCATTATTATTAGGTGAGTCAATGGGACTTGTTCTAGAGGTAGACATCTATCACATAATATCAAACGCGTTAAGAGATTAATATATCACATAATATTCACATGTTAAAAATATATAGTTTCCAACAAAATTTGTTAAGCAATCATTTTTCAAGTAAACACGGTCGAAGTCCAGACTCACTAATGCATCCTAACAAACTCGATAAGACACACTAATGCAAAATTCTGGTTCTCTAAGACCAACGCTCTGATACCAACTGAAATGTCCCGTTCTTATTGATTAAAAACGTTCCATATTAATTGATTTCGTTGCGAAGTTTTGACCTCTATATGAGACTTTTTTCAAAGACTGCATTCATTTTAAAACAAACCATAACCTTTATTTCATCAATAAAGGTTTAAAAAGCTTTACGTAGATTATCAAATAATGATAATCTAAAATATCCTGTTTACACACGACCATTACATAATGGTTTACAATACAAATACGTTACAACAAAATAAGTTTCTTGAATGCAGTTTTTACACAATATCATACAAGCATGGACTCCAAATCTCGTCCTTATTTAAGTATGCGATAGCGGAAGCTCTTAATAATCACCTGAGAATAAACATGCTTAAAACGTCAACAAAAATGTTGGTGAGTTATAGGTTTAACCTATATATATCAAATCATAATAATAGACCACAAGATTTCATATTTCAATACACATCCCACACATAGAGATAAAAATCATTCATATGGTGAACACCTGGTAACCGACATTAACAAGATGCATATATAAGAATATCCCCATCATTCCGGGACACCCTTCGGATATGATATAAATTTCGAAGTACTAAAGCATCCGGTACTTTGGATGGGGTTTGTTAGGCCCAATAGATCTATCTTTAGGATTCGCGTCAATTAGGGTGTCTGTTCCCTAATTCTTAGATTACCAGACTTAATAAAAAGGGGCATATTTGATTTCGATAATTCAACCATAGAATGTAGTTTCACGTACTTGTGTCTATTTTGTAAATCATTTATAAAACCTGCATGTATTCTCATCCCAAAAATATTAGATTTTAAAAGTGGGACTATAACTCACTTTCACAGATTTTTACTTCGCCGGGAAGTAAGACTTGGCCACTGGTTGATTCACGAACCTATAACAATATATACATATATATATCAAAGTATGTTCAAAATATATTTACAACACTTTTAATATATTTTGATGTTTTAAGTTTATTAAGTCAGCTGTCCTCGTTAGTAACCTACAACTAGTTGTCCACAGTTAGATGTACAGAAATAAATCGATAAATATTATCTTGAATCAATCCACGACCCAGTGTATACGTATCTCAGTATTGATCACAACTCAAACTATATATATTTTGGAATCAACCTCAACCCTGTATAGCTAACTCCAACATTCACATATAGAGTGTCTATGGTTGTTTCGAAATATATATAGATGTGTCGACATGATAGGTCGAAACATTGTATACGTGTCTATGGTATCTCAAGATTACATAATATACAATACAAGTTGATTAAGTTATGGTTGGAATAGATTTGTTACCAATTTTCACGTAGCTAAAATGAGAAAAATTATCCAATCTTGTTTTACCCATAACTTCTTCATTTTAAATCCGTTTTGAGTGAATTAAATTGCTATGGTTTCATATTGAACTCTATTTTATGAATATAAAAAGAAAATTATAGGTTTATAGTCGGAAAAATAAGTTACAAGTCATTTTTGTAAAGGTAGTCATTTCAGTCGAAAGAACGACGTGTAGATGACCATTTTAGAAAACATACTTCCACTTTGAGTTTAATCATAATTTTTGGATATAGTTTCATGTTCATAAGAAAAATCATTTTCTCAGAATAACAACTTTAAAATCAAAGTTTATCATAGTTTTTAATTAACTAACCCAAAACAGCCCGCGGTGTTACTACGACGGCGTAAATCCGGTTTTACGGTGTTTTTTGTGTTTCCAGGTTTTAAATCATTAAGTTAGCATATCATATAGATATAGAACATATGTTTAGTTGATTTTAAAAGTCAAGTTTGAAGGATTAACTTTTGTTTGCGAACAAGTTTAGAATTAACTAAACTATGTTCTAGTGATTACAAGTTTAAACCTTCGAATAAGATAGCTTTATATGTATGAATCGAATGATGTTATGAACATCATTACTACCTTAAGTTCCTTGGATAAACCTACTGGAAAAGAGAAAAATGGATCTAGCTTCAATGGATCCTTGGATGGCTCGAAGTTCTTGAAGCAGAATCATGACACGAAAACAAGTTCAAGTAAGATCATCACTTGAAATAAGATTGTTATAGTTATAGAAATTGAACCAAAGTTTGAATATGATTATTACCTTGTATTAGAATGATAACCTACTGTAAGAAACAAAGATTTCTTGAGGTTGGATGATCACCTTACAAGATTGGAAGTGAGCTAGCAAACTTGAAAGTATTCTTGATTTTATGTAACTAGAACTTGTAGAATATATGAAGAACACTTAGAACTTGAAGATAGAACTTGAGAGAGATCAATTAGATGAAGAAAATTGAAGAATGAAAGTGTTTGTAGGTGTTTTTGGTCGTTGGTGTATGGATTAGATATAAAGGATATGTAATTTTGTTTTCATGTAAATAAGTCATGAATGATTACTCATATTTTTGTAATTTTATGAGATATTTCATGCTAGTTGCCAAATGATGGTTCCCACATGTGTTAGGTGACTCACATGGGCTGCTAAGAGCTGATCATTGGAGTGTATATACCAATAGTACATACATCTAAAAGCTGTGTATTGTACGAGTACGAATACGGGTGCATACGAGTAGAATTGTTGATGAAACTGAACGAGGATGTAATTGTAAGCATTTTTGTTAAGTAGAAGTATTTTGATAAGTGTCTTGAAGTCTTTCAAAAGTGTATGAATACATATTAAAACACTACATGTATATACATTTTAACTGAGTCGTTAAGTCATCGTTAGTCGTTACATGTAAATGTTGTTTTGAAACCTTTAGGATAACGATCTTGTTAAATGTTGTTAACCCAATGTTTATAATATCAAATGAGATTTTAAATTATTATATTATCATGATATTATCATGTATGCATATCTCTTAATATGATATATATACATTAAATGTCTTTACAACGATAATCGTTACATATATGTCTCGTTTAAAAATCATTAAGTTAGTAGTCTTGTTTTTACATATGTAGTTCATTGTTAATATACTTAATGATATGTTTACTTATCATAGTATCATGTTAACTATATATATATCCATATATATGTCATCATATAGTTTTTACAAGTTTTAACGTTCGTGAATCACCGGTCAACTTGGGTGGTCAATTGTCTATATGAAACATATTTCAATTAATCAAGTCTTAACAAGTTTGATTGCTTAACATGTTGGAAACATTTAATCATGTAAATATCAATCTCAATTAATATATATAAACATGGAAAAGTTCGGGTCACTACAGTAGGTCTCTTAAAATATTGGGTTGTCTATCCATTTTATGTTTTTATACTGTAAAATAGACAAGAGTTAGATTCATAAAAAAATACTTATTAATACAAGCAATTTTTACATATATCATAAAGCATAAGCACACTATATTACATATATTACACCACACGAATACAACTATCTTATTCCGACTCGCTCATTTCTTCTTCTTCTTCTTCTTCGGTTTTGGTTCGTTTTGCTAAGTTTCTAGGGATATATGATGTTCCCCTAATACGAGCCGTCGTTTTCCACATTGGTTTAGAAAAACCTGGTGGTTTAGAGGTTCCCGGGTTATTGTCACAACTTAAGAAATACGGGTGTTGACGATACATATAAAGTTCATCGTGTTTGAAATCTAATTTCTCTATTTTTATGCCCTTTCCCTTATTGTTCTCTTTTGCCTTATTGAATTGTGTTGGGGTAATTTCTATAACATCATCGGAATCCTTGTCGGGATCTGATTCATCGGAGAATTGGTAATCCTCCCAATACTTTGCTTCCTTGGTGGAAACACCATTGACCATAATTAACTTTGGTCGGTTGGTTGAGGATTTTTCTTCTACTTAACCGTTTTATTATTTCCCCCACTGGTTCTATTTCTTCTTCCGGTTCTGATTCTTCTTCCGGTTCTGATTCTTCTTCCGGTTCCGACTCTTCTTCCGGTTCCTCTTCGGGAACTTGTGAATCAGTCCACGAATCATTCCAATTTACATTTGACTCTTCATTATTATTAGGTGAGTCAATGGGACTTGTTCTAGAGGTAGACATCTATCACATAATATCAAACACGTTAAGAGATTAATATATCACATAATATTCACATGTTAAAAATATAAAGTTTCCAACAAAAATGTTAAGCAATCATTTTTAAAGAAAACACGGTCGAAGTCCAGACTCACTATTGCATCCTAACAAACTCGATAAGACACACTAATGCAAATTTTCTGGTTCTCTAAGAACAACGCTCGGATACCAACTGAAATGTCCCGTTCATATTGATTATAAACGTTCCATATTAATTGATTTCGTTGCGAGGTTTTGACCTCTATATGAGACGTTTTTCAAAGACTGCATTCATTTTTAAAACAACCATAACCTTTATTTTATCAATAAAGGTTTCAAAAGCATTACGTAGATTATCAAATAATGATAATCTAAAATATACTGTTTACACACGACCATTACATAATGGTTTGCAACAAAAATATATTACATTTTCATATGTTTCTTGAATGCAGTTTTTACATAATATCATACAAACATGGACTCCAAATCTTGTCCTTATTTTAGTATGCAACAGCGGAAGCTCTTAATATTCACCTGAGAATAAACATGCTTTAAACGTCAACAAAAATGTTGGTGAGTTATAGGTTTAACCTATATATATCAAATCGTAACAATAGACCACAAGATTTCATATTTCAATATACATCCCATACATAGAGATAAAAATCATTCATATGGTGAACACCTGGTAACCGAAATTAACAAGATGCATATATAAGAATATCCCCATCATTCCGGGACACCCTTCGGATATGATATAAATTTCGAAGTACTAAAGCATCTGGTACTTTGGATGGGGTTTGTTAGGCCCAATAGATCTATCTTTAGGATTCGCGTCAATTAGGGTGTCTGTTCCCTAATTCTTATATTATCAGACTTAATAAAAAGGGGCATATTCGATTTCGATAATTCAACCATAGAATGTAGTTTCACGTACTTGTGTCTATTTTGTAAATCATTTATAAAACCTGCATGTATTCTCATCCCAAAAATATTAGATTTTAAAAGTGGGACTATAACTCACTTTCACAGATTTTTACTTCGTCGGGAAGTAAGACTTATGTACATATATATCAAAGTATATTCAAAATATATTTACAACACTTTTAATACATTTTGATGTTTTAAGTTTATTAAGTCAGCTGTCCTCGTTAGTAACCTACAACTAGTTGTCCAACGTTAGATGTACAGAAAAAATTGATATATATTATCTTGAATCAATCCACGACCCAGTGTATATACGTCTCAGGCTAGATCACAACTCAAAGTATATATATTTTTGGAATCAACCTCAACCCTGTATAGCTAACTCCCACATTACTGCATATAGAGTGTCTATGGTTGTTCCAAATAATATATACACATGGGTCGATATGATATGTCAAAACATTTGCATACGTCTCTATGGTATCCCAAGATTACATAATATATTAGAATACATGTATAATACAATATAAGTTAGCTAGGGTATGATTAATATAGATTTGTTACCAATTTTCACATTGCTACAACAACGAAAATTATCCAATCTTGTTTTACCCATAACTTCTTCATTTTAAATCCGTTTTGAGTGAATCAAATTGCTATGGTTTCATATTGAACTCTATTTTATGAATATAAATAGAAAAAGTATAGGTTTATAGTCAAAAATATAAGTTACAAGTCGTTTTTGTAAAGGTAGTCATTTCAGTCGAAAGAACGACGTCTAGATGACCATTTTAGAAAACATACTTCCACTTTGAGTTTAACCATGATTTTTGGATATAGTTTCATGTTCATAAGAAAAATAATTTTCCCAGAAGAACAACTTTTAAATCAAAGTTTATCATATTTTTTAATTAACTAACACAAAATAGCCCGCGGTGTTACTATGACGGTGTATGTCCGGTTTTACAGTGTTCTTCGTGTTTCCAGGTTTTAAATCATTAAGTTAGCATATCATATAGATATAGAACATGTGTTTAGTTGATTTTAAAAGTCAAGTTAGAAGGATTAACTTTTGTTTGTGAACAAGTTTAGAATTAACTAAACTATGTTCTAGTGATTACAAGTTTAAACCTTCGAATAAGATCGCTTTATATGTATGAATCGAATGATGTTATGAACATCATTACTACCTCAAGTTTTCTGGATAAAGCTACTGGAAATGAGAAAAATGGATCTAGCTTCAAAGGATCCTTGGATGGCTTGAAAGTTCTTGAAGCAGAATCATGACACGAAAACAAGTTCGAGTAAGATTTTCACTCGAAATAAGATTGTTATAGTTATAGGATTTGAATCAAAGTTTGAATATGAGTATTACCTTGTATTAGAAAGATATATTACTTTAAATAATAAAGATTTCTTGAGGTTGGATGATTACTCTACAAGATTGGAAGTAAGCTAGCAAACTTGGAAGTATTCTTGATTTTATGAAACTAAAACTTGTAGAATTTATGAAGAACACTTAGAACTTGAAGATAGAACTTGAGAGAGATTAATTAGTTGAAGAAAATTGAAGAATGAAAGTGTTTGTAGGTGTTTTTGGTCGTTGGTATATGGATTAGATATAAAGGATGTGTAATTTTGTTTACATGTAAATAAGTCATGAATGATTACTCATATTTTTGTAATTTTATGAGATATTTCATGCTAGTTGCCAAATGATGGCTCCCAAATGTGTTAGGTGACTCACATGGGCTGCTAAAAGCTGATCATTGGAGTGTATATACCAATAGTACATACATATAAAAGCTGTGTATTATACGAGTACGAATACGGGTGCATACGAGTAGAATTGTTGATGAAACTGAACGAGGATGTAATTGTAAGCATTTTTGTTAAGTAGAAGTATTTTGATAAGTGTCTTGAAGTCTTTCAAAAGTGTATGAATACATATTAAAACACTACATGTATATACATTTTAACTGAGTCGTTAAGTCATCGTTAGTCGTTACATGTAAGTGTTGTTTTGAAACCTTTATGTTAACGATCTTGTTAAATGTTGTTAACCCATTGTTTATTAAATCAAATGAGATGTTAAATTATTACATTATCATGATATCATGATGTATTAATATATCTTAATATGATATATATACATTAAATGTCGTTACAACGATAATCGTTACATATGTCTCGTTTCAAAATCATTAAGTTAGTAGTCTTGTTTTTACATATGTAGTTCATTGTTAATATACTTAATGATATATTTACTTATCATAATATCATGTTAACTATATATATATCCATATATATGTCATCATATAGTTTTTACAAGTTTTAACGTTCGTGAATCGCCGGTCAACTTGGGTGGTCAATTGTCTATATGAAACCTATTTCAATTAATCAAGTCTTAACAAGTTTGATTGCTTAACATGTTGGAAACATTTAATCATGTAAATATCAATTTCATTTAATATATAAAAACATGGAAAAGTTCGGGTCACTATAGTATCAGAGCCAAAGGTTTGAAGATCCGGGCATGAAAGAAAATTGGAAACAAGAAAAAGATCGATGGTGCTCAAGATAGTCGACTCGCGACCGCGAGACTTCTGGTCGCGATCGCGATGTCTTGTCAGTCAGGTTCGGTTTGTCCTTTTTTTAAACGACGGTTCCAGGGATTTGTTTGCAACGTGTATCGAGACTAGGTGACTTAGTTGGTCGCGATGAACTCATGGATATGTCTATGTATCCGAGAGAGTTGATCACACAAGATTCGGGTACCGGTTCTTGGAAGTAATTTTGTAATCGGGACGCTGATTACATCATAATGGTGGATCTGAGTTCTCGTTCTTCGCGATCCCGTGCGAAAGAATGATTGAACTTTCAAATTCGGAGTTCCAGGAGCTGTTGTAGTAGAAAATTCGTAAAGGGTTCATTAATAGTTGGATCGACTTGATATTTTGGTTGTGGATATTAGACACACTGATCTACACGTGGTAAAAATTTGATGCTGATCTGACCGTTGACTCTTGAGATATGCTTTTTAGAATCTGGGCAGTTTTCAAGGTGAAGTTTTCTGGGTATGATGACGTGAGCGCGTAAATGGTTTTGTCTTGGAAACTTCAAGTGATACGAGTGTGACGACCCGGAAATTTTCGACTAATTTTAAACCAAACTCTTGATACGATTTAATATTTCTAAAATGATATGCAAAGTCTGTTAGGTTGAGTCTCAAAAAATTTGAACTGTTTCATATATTCAATCACCCTTCGATTAGTTCCAACGATTCACGAACAATTATTTGTAAATAAATAAATATAGATATATATGTATAAATAAAAATATAAGTAAATATAATGATTTGAAATAATAAAAACACAATTTAATCATTTAAATTAAAATGAATCTATATATATATACATGTATATGAATTATATATATAGTTAATATTATGTATATAATGTAATACATATAAATATGTAAATATTAAATATTAAATATTAAATATATAATATTTTATATATATATATATATATATATATATATATATATATATATATATATATATATATATATATATATATATATATATATATATATATATATATATATATATATATATATATATATATATATATTTATATATATATTATAATATTACATAATTAAAATTGTAATATTAATATATGAAATTACAAGTTAAAATATAGTTATATTAATATTGTAATTAGTACTTTCATTATTATCATTAAACTAAATATCAATGTTAATATCAATATTATGAATATTATTAATTTAACATAATATAGATATAAAATTTGATATATTTTGTCATTATTAATGTTACTAATATTATTGTTATTATTATTATTATCAAGATATATATTAAATGTCATTTATTATTAATATTTTTATTACTATTATTATTATAAATATAATTTTAGTTGCTAATATAATTATTATTATTAGTATTATTTGATATTATCATTATTAATATTATTAATATTTCTATTATTATTATCATTAGTATTTTTATTATTAAATATATATTATTAATTAATAATACTAAAAAAAAGAATAATCAGATAAAACAGAAAATTCGTACAAATCAGTTATGAATCACTATCTGATCTTTTCAATTTGTCTGACTAATTGTACTAATTGATTCCATATTCAATACAACCAAAATCAACTGAACGTAGTTATCTGTTTCATATTGAAAATTCTATCCTTCCTATCTGATTCTAATTGATTCCATATGTCGACTCCAATTCACTACAAACCAACATTCAGCAAATTCAGTTGCAGATCAACTTCAGCTTTATATTTCTTTATTGTCTTTCTACTGCTCGAAATTGAATCCAATCACACATATAAAACAAAATCTGTTAGAAATAAATATCAAATAAGTGTACGAATTTGTTACATGTCATAATCTTACTTATTCTTTTCCTTGTTTTCTTCTTCTTGTTTGAAGAACCCTGTCTGCGTTCTGTTACATGTCGACTTCACAATTGTCCTTCAAATCTTGTACTGCATAATCCTGTCTGAATCTTGTTACACGTCGATCTCAATTCAATACAAACTGAATCCAAACAATAATATAAAACAAATCGATCGTACCATTGAGTTATATTTCAATCTTTCAAATGCACAATATAGATATCCGCTACTGCGATTGTAAAAAAAAATAAAAAGAGAGATATTAAAATACATATACATATATTACTTACACATGTATAAACACCCACCTTGGGTATCACCTTCTACCACCATCGCCACCATGGTTAACAGTTTAAGATTTCTGTTTCCTTTCGAACAAGTTCACCCAACCAACATCTAAGCTACCACCTTTCGTTTCCTCGTCTTCTATTAGATCAACCTGATTCTTATATAAGAACACCAACGATATCATCACCAAAACTGCAGCTTGTTTTCCCTACGTTCCTGTTTTCCTTATACGTTTTAACATCACCACCTACATAAATCAAACACTCCCTTTGATTCTAGTTCGTTTCTATCAAATTCAAATAAATCAAATCACAATAGCCGCTATACTTCTTTCTTTTCTGTTTATATTCGCACAACTAAACGCCACCAACCACAGCCACCGCAGCCGATTTAGCTGCTGCAATACTCCTAATATTAATTCTGTTCAAACTCGAAACCCACGAACCACAAACTTTGAACACTTTAGCGAATGAAAAGGGAAAGAAACACCAAATAATGGTTTAAAAGTTTTGTCAACCTGGTTTTAGTATATCATTACCTGGCATGTTATTAAATGAGCAAGTGGAACCTTATAAAACTCATGGTCGACATGGTTCTTGGCTTTTAATCCTTCTCCTTTTCATGGTAGGCCAAAAGAAAACCTCACCCGAAATTTCCTATCGAATTATTCAAATTTGCTGCTTCCATTATTTTTTTTTCGATGCTATCAACTCACAAAGACCCACATGAGAGCTACGGTACTACTGTTGCACCTATTACTCTTATGTATATCGAAATTTGATGTTTACTTTTGGACTAAAAGCCACTCACTTGACCCACTAAAAGAGACAATTAAAATGATGCTGTGATGATTGCGTTTCCCTTTCTCCATCCTGGCCGATGACAATAAAGCTGATGGCCCTACTAGCAAATTCTTTTGGTGGATCTAATTGATCATGGTACTGGCCGACAACCATATGATGGGGAACCGAGAATTGTTGGGCCACTCGGTTTGCACTTGGGCCGACTTCTATTTACTTTGGGGCCGTATTATTTTTTTTTACTTTTATATAACTAGTGAAATATTGGGCTTGGGATAACTTTTCTTGGGCCGAAGGATTGGGTCAGATTATAGGGATGTGATAACATGATTAGAATAGGATGATGATGAGAAGGTGATGCGAAAATGATGATATTCGATGAGGAAGAAGGAAAACAAAAATGATGATGATAGTTCATGATGGTGATGTATGTGATGATGGTTATGGTTATGAGGTGAATGATACATGAAGTCATAATGATTGATGTTAGATGATGATATATGATTTATTGATTAGATGATGTTAAGAATTATGATAATGGTGTTTAAGAAAATGATAATAATAATCGATGATCTGATGATGATGGTGATCGATATAATCGAATATGATTAGGATTATGTTATGATATGATTATGATCATGTAATGATTATGATCGTGATATGATTATGATTATAATTTGATTATGATATTAGAATGATGATGATGAACGATCAATGATAGTGATATAGATGATGATGAATAGAAATGGGTTTAGTATTTAGATAAAGATAGTAAAAACCGAGTTAAATATAATAAGGTAATAATAATATCTGAAAGAAACAAGATGGAGTAATGGTTAAGGACATATCGGGTTAGCGGGAGGTCGCGGGTTCAAACCCGGACTTGGGCATTTTTTTAAGGACTACTTCTTTGAGGTTAGTGAATCCGAGGCCAACCCTGCACTTATTCAGTGCCGTCGTATGCATATTTTTACTATAAAATATTGTATCGTGAGTTTATTTGATTCCCTTTTACTCCTTACATTTTTGGGACTGAGAATACATGTGCTGATTTTATAACTACTTGATTAAATGCTTTTGAAATATATTTTGAACTGAGAATACATGAAATGCTTTTATAAATGTTTGACGTGATATGACACAAGCAAAACATTCCTAGAATGAATTATTATGCAGATAGAAGTTCTGTGGATTATTATTGAATTAGGTGGACATGATAATTGCCACCAATTGATGTGAATATTTTTCCCTGATTATTATTGCTTAGTAACCTAAGAATTATAAACGGGTATGACCCTAATTCACGAGAATCTTAAAGGTAGCTACCGGGTTTAACACCCCCACCTAGAATGTTCACTAGACGGAAGAGCTAGTGGGCGTGGTGTTTAGTACTTCGAAGTTTATATTTTATACAGACGAGATGTTCTATTTTGGGGATATTATTATTGATGCGCATTATATGTTAAGGTCGGTTACCATGTTGAGCAATGAAATCAAAATGAATGTTATGTATCGAGAGAATGATTTTTATACATAGGTTATGTGCATTAGTTTTGTGCACGAGATATGTGTACGATTATTAAAAATTGGGAGACAACCTACGGGGGAGAAAAGGATACGAACCTACTCTGCTAAGCATTATGAAAAATGGTTTAGTACACGGGATAGGTGTACTGTATTTAAATCTTGTGGTCTATCAAAAATTACAGAATTTTATTGTTTTATGATAAACTTATGAACTCACCAACCTTTTGGTTGATACTTTAAAGCATGTTTATTCTCAGGTATGAAAGAAATCTTCCGCTGTGCATTTGCTCATTTTAAAGATATTACATGGAGTCGTTTATGGCATATAGAGGTCAGAACCTCACAATGGGACCAGCTGTTGAAGACTTCGTCCAGATGGATTAGGACGGGTCACTACAGTTAGTATCAGAGTGATGGTCTTAGCGAACCAGGTCTTGCATTAATGTGTCTAACTGATAGTTGATAGGATGCATTAGCTGTGACGACCCGGGAATTTCCGACTAAATTTAAACTTAAATCTTAATATGATATCGACACGATAAGCAAAGTCTATAATGTTGAGTCTCAAAATTTTTGGAACTATGTTTATGTATTCAAATACCCTTTGATTATTCTCGACGATTCAAGAACCATTGTGAGTTAATAAAATAAATTTTAATTAATTAGAATTAAATATATAAAATAATAAACAATTAAGTATTTATATATAATTAGATACATGATATTATTATGAGTCTATATGTATATATGTGATTTCTATTAATATTTATTATTTGTATATTGTGTTATATATAAATAAGAAATTATTACTTAATATAAGTTATTACATAATATAAATTATAAGATTTCATAAACAATAACATATAATATTAATATATTAAAAATTACAAATTAAAAAAAATAAAATTATTATTTTGATATATAGTATGAAGTGTGATAAATATAAATTGTTATAGTATTATTATTTTTAGTCTTACTAATAAGATTATTATTAAAAATTTTAGTAACATTATAAATTAATATTATTATCATTATTATTAATAATATTGTAGATATTATTATTATCAATAATATTGTTATATTATGATAAAGTGTTATTATTTTTTTTATAACATTAAAGTATTATTATAGATATATTTATTAATTAAAAGATTAATTATAACATACACAAAATATATATACAGATATATAAAAAAATAGATATATCTATACATATATATTAATATATATATACAAAAACATATTATGTAATCAATACTATATATATGAATAAATATTAAATTTAAATACAGATATATAAATATTGATATATGTACAGATATATATAAATACATATGTATATACAAAACACAATTTTATATATTTATACATTAATATTTATGCAGATATATATATAATTACGGTTAAATGTGTATATAAAATACAAAAGATATTGTATTCATTTGCACGTCGGTATCATCTGTTGTAAATTGATCCTTATGTCTTCAAGTTAGTACTAATCAAGAGATCAAATCACAGATACAACCAATTCGATTAGGAATCGTACGCCTTTTCTATATTTTTTATATTTTTTTGGAACCTGTCGATCAAATTGGCTGGATGATAATCAAATTATTCGATGAATTTGTTTAACACATTTAGTTCTTTTCTTATCCTTATCAATTAAAAACCCTTACAGTATTTATCAAATTGAAATTTCCAAAGAAAAACCCAATAAATCCATCGGTCTCTGTTCTTGCTCCATTTTTTCAAAAACCTCAAAAACGAATCAATTTTCAAAAAGTATAAATGTAGTTGCGTTAGGATTCATCCATTAAAACTTTCTGCAAAGTTTCCATCTCCAATTCTTATTATCATGAGTTAATTTTTGAGTCAAAGTTTTTGAATGAAAAAGTCAAACGAATGGTTCATCATCAAATTCGTATTTGTTTTGATGTTTCTAGTAAAATTGAGGATTTATAAAGTTTCTAGTAAAGGTTTCCAACCTATTTCATGTAGTAATTTTTATTTAAAACGGGATGGAAATCAAAAATCGAATTTAAAGTTCATATGTTCATACGCGACTGTTTCTGCATCTGTTTTTTTTCTATTAAGACAATTCCCCAACAGCTGGTCTCTTCTGTTTCGTGTATAAATTCCAAAACAAACAAACAATGATTTCGTTATAAAATTTTTGGTCTCTGGTCGATCTTGGATTTGAGGTGAAGAAGGTGAATCAGGCTTTTAAAAAAACGGGTTATATGATTTTATTTCTAAGGTTTTTAAAGAAAAACAGGATGGTTAGATGGTTGTAAGTGGTACGGATGAGCGAGAGGTCTCGGGTTCGAGCCCGGCTCGAGGCATTTTTTTTCTTTCAGAAAAGGCTTATTGAGGTAGTTTATTATCTCCTTTATTATTATTATGATTATTATTATTATTATAATTATTATTATTATTATTATCATTATTATTATCATTATTGTTGTTGTTATTATTATTATAATTATTAATTATTATTATTACAAGTATTATGATTATTATTATTAATACCATTACTAATGTATGTATTATTATTTTTAACATAATTAGGATTATTATTAGTATTATTTATTAGTTATTATGACTATTATTATTATTAACTTAAGTATCATTATATAAATATTAGAGTTATTATTATTGTTGTTAACATGTGTATTATTATAAATATTATCATTATTATTATTGTGATTACAATTATTAGTAATGTTATTATTATTTTCGTTATTATTATTATTATGATAATGATAATTATTAATACTCCTAATATTTAGAAATATCATTATTTTAATCAAATAAAGAGTATTATCAAATTCGTTAACATTAGTATAAGTATCATAATTACAATTAGGATTATTGTTATTATTATTGTTATTATTATTATTATTATTATTATTATTATTATTATTATTATTATTATCATTATTATTATTATTATTATTATTATTATTATTATTATTATTATTACAAATATTATTATTGCAAATATTATAATTATCTTTGTAAGTATTAGAAACATTAATTATCATTAATATTGTTATAAGTAAGTTTATTATAAATCTTGTCATTTTAGTGTTATTATTATTAATATGATTATGATTAATATTAATATTAGTATCACTTTTGTAACTATTAGTATTATTAATCTTATAATTAAATAAAAGTATCATTATTAACAATATCATTATTAATATTAAAATTATCATTTTTAATAAAGTTATTATTAGTATTATTATTATTCTTAGTAAAACATTAATATCAAAACCATCATTTTTTAAACAAATTAATATTTTGAATATTAAACATACGTATTAAATATACTAAATTTATAATAATAAGCCATATAACTATATAAAAAGCATATTAACATTACTTATATAAAAACTTATATACAACAAAATAGGTATTTTTCAGATATAGACATATTAATATAAATATATAAATAATAATCATTTTCAAATATATATACAAATTAAATATATAATATAAAAGGTTATAAGATATGAAATTGTTCGATTACGAGTATATATTTTAATATATATATATATATATATACGAATGATATAGGTTCGTGAATCTGAGGCCAACCCTGCATTGTCAGTTGTTCAATACAGTCATATGTATTTTTACTACAAAATACAGTATGGTGAGTTTCATTTACCTTTTTTACCCTTTATATTTTTGGGCTGAATACATGCGCAATTTTTATAAATGTTTTTCAAAATAGACACAAGTAATCGAAACTACATTATATGGTTGAATGATCGAAGCCGAATATGCCCCTTTTTGCTTGGTAGCCTAAGAATTAGGGAACATCACTAATTTTGAGAATTAGTGCACGCCTAATTGACGCGAATCCTAAAGATAGATCTATTGGGCCTAACGAACCCCATCCAAAGTACTGGATGCTTTAGTACTTCGAATTCGTTTTTATCATGTCCGAAGGATTTCCCGGAATGATAGGGGATATTCTTATATGCATCTTGTTAATGTCGGTTACCAGGTGCTCAATCCATATGAATGATTTATGTCTCTATGCATGGGACGTATATTTATGAGAAATGAAAATGAAATTCTTGTGGTCTATTAAAATGATGGAAATGAGTGATTATGATAAACTAATGAACTCACCAACCTTTTGGTTGACACTTTAAAGCATGTTTATTTTCAGGTATTAAAGAAATCTTCCGCTGTGCATTAGCTCATTTTAAAGATATTACTTGGAATCATTCATGGCATATTTCAAAAGACGTTGCATTCAAGTCGTTGAGTTCGGTAAAGATTATGATAAAGTAAATGATAGATTAGATCAATTATAGATGGATATTACGAAATGGTATGCATGCCTGTCAACTTTTGATGTAATGAAAGTTTGTCTTTTAAAACGAATGCAATGTTTGTAAAATGTACCATATAGAGGTCAAATACCTCGCGATGTAATCATATGTTATTGTATTCGTTCTTATGGATTAGGACGTGTCTTTACATGTGGTATCAGAGTGGTGGTCTTAGCGAACCAGGTCTGCACTAGTGTGTCTAATTGATAAGTCGTTAGGATGCATTAGTGAGTCTAGACTTCGATCGTGTCTGCATGTCAAAAGTTTTGCTTATCATTTCTAGTCGGAAATCATCTGCTTATCATCCTTAGGAAATTACCTGCTTATCATTATTAGTCTAGACACGTCTTACTACATTAATTGCATGAGTAGTGTATAGACAAAATTCATATCTTAGCGTATCTACTAATTCATATCTTGGCGTATCTGTTACTGTAAGCTTTGCCTGGCATATCCCGCAAATTCTTCCGTAATCTACGAAATCTTTTGTTCTATATCTATGGATATTCTATGTAATTAGAATACCATCTGATAACCAAAAATCATTTCATATCGAAAAATCCTTATTCAATCGTACGAAATGGAATTAGTCATTAGTTCAAGTCCCTCAGATTCCGAAATGGAATCCCACTCAAGCTTCGAAAGCAGTGTGACCAGAATGGACCAACCAATCAGCCATCATCTATTCTGGATGAATTGGGGATGGGTTCGTAGCCTCCTTAATCATTGGAGACAAGAAGAAGGCAATCCTTTCCATCCACCACATTGCCCTCTTGGCAAAGAACCTGAAGCACTTACCGGCGAACCTGTTCGAGACACCATTTTCTCTCTCATTTCCAGGGTATCTCGTCACGATTACATACTACATCAAATTCTAGATTTTATTTATCCGCTCGTCCGAACCGACAATCACCCCGGTGTAATAGAAGAAGTCAACAAGCTTCGCGCTCGGGTAGTGGCTTTGGAGAATATGATGCAAAGATTACAAACACCAACAACAACATCCGCATCCCACACCTCAATTTCACAATCTGTCCCACGAACATCAACATCATACGCACCATAGATACCAAGGGGTACCAATAACAAATAATGAAGTATTGACTCATAACTTCATTAGAGAAACATTCTGCGGCAATTATGTAATCTCTAAAGTCTTAGAGATTATCTAATCTAGCCCTAACCATAAATCAGTTAAGCAAACCAAAATGATAGAAGGAAGAGTAGAAACCCTGACAAAAATGGTGTGTGGTTAACAAGCTAAACTTGTTTTACCAAAAGCATCATCAGTATCGTAAGCGTCACCAGCATCGTCAGTGCAGTCAGCATCATAATCAACAACACCTATAACATCACAAACTCCGTCAGTTCAAGAATCACTGTGGACATCATTACGAATCAATAACGCGTATATTGTATCAACGAGTTATGAAGAATCTCATTCCCTCTGAAGGAATTATATGTATATTATATATATATATTTTGTAATAAAAATAAATCTTTCCGTGCTAAGCTATTGTGTGTGAATCTTAACTACTCGGTTAATTCATATTACAAATATGCTATAATGTACGTCCTTCGCCCGAAACTTAACCATCATTAACTACAATCTCTGTCTCAATTCAAAAAATTCCAATTCATAATAAATCTAGTATATATTTGATTTTACACTTTCATCATCGATGTACCCGAAACTTTTCAGATAACATCATTCGTACTTTGCGAAGTTCACAAGAATTTAACGAAAACTAACATCACGCCTCAACAAATAACGAAGTATTGATTCATAATTTCAATATTATTGAAGAAATACTTATGTAATCTCTAAAGCCTTCAAGGGATTATTCAATTCTAGTTCCAACCGTAAATCGAATGAGTTTAATTTAGTATTAACTCATTAAAATCTATGCTACATCTGAAGAGAATATATACGCATATATTTTCATAAAGACTGTAATAAAAAATTTTTTGTTCAAAATATTAATTGTGAAATTTTTTTTAACGGGTAGGTAATACCCGAGATATATATATATATATATATATATATATATATATATATATATATATATATATATATATATATATATATATATATATATATATATATTCACAATTAATATATTACATTCTTCGAATCTGATTAAGCAAATTATCAACTATACTTCCTACTTTCACAATAATATACATTCTTTCATAGAAATCAAAACAACCATACTCATTCAAACCCAATTACATATTCTGATTTTGAAACCTCAGAATTCAATTCGAGATATAACCGGTACCATCACTTTTAGATTCCTACATCTTTCAAAGTTATACTTTGACTTCAAAAATGTGTTAGAACATCAAATGTATATTAACGATTACAATCTGTGTTCAAACCCTTTGAAAATTTTGAAGACACTTCAAATAATGAGCAATCGAGATGATGATCCAACCACATATTACCCACAGTTATGTACTTAAAAAGCTCTCGAAGCCAAAGTCATAATTCAACACATATCTGTGTCAGATCCTTTGGCATTTATTAGCAAAAATAACTTTGCAATTCCTTTGCAAAGTAGCAAATTCTATCACAGCTCCAACAAGACAACTTTGATTTTTCATTCGGAGTAGCCTTATCATAATCTTGATATATATGATTACCCTTTTGTTACCGGAGAACCTTTCATATTCCACCACATTAGCAATAAACTTATTCACAACTTCACCGATCTTTGACCTTCCGAAGAATCATTATATTTACCGAAACCCCATCATTTACTCATTTGCATCTTGTAACGAGAATTGCCATACGAATCATCGGGAATCAGCAATCACTATTTTGAAATCTCGCAGCATGTCTACGCCAACAGTTATATGTGTATATATAACGTCTATCTTCTGGACTTAATTTGAATGTGAAGTTTCTGAAAAACACTCCGAACTACGAATTGGTTCTCCGAAAATGGAAAAATGCTGATGAAGCAGCAAAAACTATAAACGACTTTAACAGTAAAAAGTTTGATGATAAAGAATAGTGCATTGGCAAAGCTCAGAAAAAGAGAAGTTTTGGACCTGGAAATCGGATTGAGCAAAGTATGAAGGAGGCTGTGGACAAATCACAAAGACTGAACCTGACTTCAAAGAATCCAAATGATTCAGTATCTGCTGAAGTCATTAACAAATACCTTGTTCCTGACTCTAAACCCCTGCAAACAATACCCTTCATCATCCTCTGATATTAGAAATTATAAGATATCATCGTATCTTTCATTATAAATATCCTCCATATTTCTAAAGATATTTCCATAATTATTCTTATCTGAAATCATTTACCTCTTTGCGCTATCTGTATTACATCATAAAAGAAACTATTTTAGTTTCTGAATTCTGAAACCCTCAAGTTTAAAATAAGAATGTTTTTGAAGTAGTGTTGGGAACTGAATCATGAGTTAGTACAATATAATAACACTTGATCAACGTGATTATATTACAGTAATTCATGTTGAGTTTCTAATGAAACATGATGATTCACAGACCATACTGTCATCATGTGCCATGTTACACGATTCTTGTATTCTACTTAATCTCTAAAAATATCAAGAAAATATTTTCTTGATGATTCGATCTTTTCTGAGGTATTCTGATAATTTGACAAATCAAGATCGTGCCATTACTATTTCCTTCTTAGAACATTAACAATGTTTATTCCGAAATTTTTATCTGCGAATTATGGACCATTATAAGCGGTACTTACTCGCAAGAAGACGAAACGAAAGGGCAAAGCTCCGAAACAGAAATTGGGATATAAATTGCAGCAAATAAAAGAGAGCATTAATTGGAGATGACAATGATTATAGAAGACAGAAGCAGGGACATCGAAATATAAGGGAAGATATAAAACCCAACAACCACCCAGAAATTATAAACCGTATATGTCGATGCATATAGCAATATAAAGACACGGAAGAACTAGAAACACTATAAACCCAAGAGTATAGTAGAAGTAAATAGATTCTTCCGGCGGTAGATGAAAAAGAAGAATGACCGATATGAAAGTTAGAAGTATATCGAGAATCAGAACTGGATGGAGCATATTGACGAATACTTTAAAATATGAGGTGAGGGAGAAAGAATAGAAGGTGTGAGTTGTATGAAAATGAAGAGGGTGAAATTTATAGCAAAACATCCGACAGAGCAATCAAAAAGGATGATCACATTTAAAGCGGATTCTAATTCCCTTGGTTACCGGAGAATCAAATCTTATTACGAAGATTTTCTCCAAATCTCTTGAACTTGAAAATCAATCCTATCTATGTCAAAAGATATGACGAATCTATACCTACTCAATCCACTCTTTTGGTGATAGCTTCACTCATACTCTTTACAAAAATCAAATGGTTTTTTCCATATTACTCAGTGATGATAAAACCCTAATCTTCCGCTTATATGCGTCATGAAAACATACTTATTGTCAGCCATGACCATCTCAATTAAATTTCGGGATGAAATTTCTTTAACGGGCAAGTACTGTGACGACCCGAGAATTTCCGACTAAATTTTAACTTAAATCTTAATATGATATCGACACGATAAGCAAAGTCTATAATGTTGAGTCTCAAAATTTTTGGAACTATGTTCATGTATTCAAATACCCTTTGATTATTCTCGACGATTCACGAACCATTGTGCGTAAGTAAATATGTAAGTAAAAATATAAAAATAAAAGTGTATATATGATATTGTGAGTTAATAAAATAAACTTTAATTAATTAGAATTAAATATATAAAATAATAAAGAATTAAGTATTTATATATAATTAGATACATGATATTATTATGAGTCTATATGTATATATGTGATTTCTATTAATATTTATTATTTGTATATTGTGTTATATATAAATAAGAAATTATTACTTAATATAAGTTATTACATAATATAAATTATAAGATTTCATAAACAATAACATATAATATTAATATATTAAAAATTACAAATTAAAAAAATAAAATTATTATTTTGATATATAGATATGAAGTGTGATAAATATAAATTGTTATAGTATTATTATTTTTAGTCTTATTAATAAGATTATTATTAAAAATTTTAGTAACATTATAAATTAATATTATTATCATTATTATTAATAATATTGTAGATATTATTATTATTATCAATAATATTGTTATATTATGATAAAGTGTTATTTTTTTTATAACATTAAGAGTATTATTATAGATATATTTATTAATTAAAAGATTAATTATAACATACAGAAAATATATATACAGTTTAATTATGTCTTTCATGAACCTTCTCACCCTTTCGATTGCCGTTTCGATAATCTAAGTCTTTCTTATTTTGTTTCTCAACCAATTGTATAGAAACAATACGTCAACCGGATTGAGTTCAATCAGATCATACTCCGAGAACGTGTATTCATGGTCGTTTGAACGAATTACTCTAAAAAATGGAGTATACACTCTCTTAGATAATGATCTGCAGAACACACTGTTTATGACGATAATCGGATTCTCTTTCTGGTCTTCCATTTCAAACTCATCCCAGTTCTTATAAACCCTCCTTTGGTAACAGTACATTATCAACTTTTCTTTGTCATTGAGAAAATCATAACACCCGATTGGTTTGAACCTTTCAGCTACTGGCACATTTTTGAGTTTATCTTCACTTACGAAGATCCTATAAGCTTGTTCCTCCAGCCAACAGCCCTGTAATACTTCTTCAGATTGAGGTTCAACAAGTTTGATCGGAAGTGATCTGTGTTTGTTGAATTCTCCATGTTGAGGATCGGATGACGTAGATTGATCAGGAGGTGGTGGAGCAGTTGGTTTGGGAAACCTTGGTGCCGGTTCACCGGTGTATTCCTGAGTGACAAACCGGTCAAATTCATTCAGCTCTTCCTCGTCCGGAGCTTCTAAGTTTACGTAATTTTCTTTAGTAAAAGCTCCTTCAATGACCGTAGTAGGTAGGGGTTTCAAGTTTGTGAAGTATTCTTCCTCTTCTTCTTCTTCTTCTTCAGATTTTGGGATGATAAGCTGTGGTGCGGATGTGATGATTGTTTCAGACTGAGAGGTGATGGGTTCGACGTCAGGATTTGTGTACACCACCATTGCAAGGGAGGTTTCGGCTGAGGTAACCACTACTTCGGACATTTTGATTTCGGTTTCAACTTCTTCTTTGACATCAACAAACATAACTTTATCGAAATCATCTTCATCATCAGAGTTGATTGTGATCACGTCATGTCCTTCGGGGGCAACATCATCTTCTTCTACTGTGTAGTCAACCCCTTCGACCATTCCTTCAGGCATGTTAGAGTCATCAACAATTTCTTTCCCTTTCTTGGAAGAGCTAGGTGGAGTTTGTGTTTGACTGATAGATTGAGTGATATGCACAGTGGATCTTCCTCCGATATTCTCCCCCTCATGTTGGCCGCCGGAATCGAGGTCATCATGTCGCCTAGAGGAAGATGGTTGATCAACATGACACGGGATTGGTTCAAGTACTGGTGGATAATTCGGGATGAGTTAAAGAGAGTTGAGAAGACCAAGGATAGCTTTCCTGATGTAGTCACCTTCAGAAATATTAACTGAGAAAAGATAAGCGTGGAATTCATTTTCCCATTGAATATACGTGAGATTTGGTTGATGAGTGACAGTCTGGGTGATAGGAGATGATGTCATGATTGGAGGTGATGACGGTGGTGGGGAAGCATTGAGATCAGGTGGTGGTGATGTTAATCGTGGTGGTGAAAGAGCCATGGAGATAATTGGTGAGGATGTGATGGAGACTTGCAAAGAAGTGTTAGTGAAAACATCATGAGATTCTTGATGAAACTCAGTTGTCACCACTGTTGAGCTAGAGATCTAAGCAGTGAGGCCTGCTGAAACAGGACTTCCAAGCGATCTTAGAGAAGCAATTTTTGGAGATTTGCTAAGCTCTACGCTTGTTGTTGCAGTCTGAGCTATAGACACTGAACGTTCGGTATAGGACTGCACCAAATCCTTGTGAGCACTAGACACATTTTGAAATTTTTTTTGGCGAATCTCATCTAGAGATGCCGATTCTAACTCATATGAAACAGATGTTTGTGCATATGAGTGGCTTCCTAATGTTTGGGTGGGGGGGGGGCAAACGTTTTCTTTTTGCCCCATTTCACTCCCGGTCCGCACATCTTCTCTTGATTTTTCAACCCCACCCTCATTTCCATCCTTATCACTCTGATCAATATCGTGAAGAACCTTCTGGAGTTGTTCAGAGGTTACCTGCTTTGGTTTTTGATTTTATTTTAGGCATATTTTCACCCTCAATTCTTTTCCCCTCAAGTTTTCTTTTCTTTAACCCTCGCTTACTAGACCCCTCACCAGGTGTCCTATCAGCTCCTAGGGCAGGTTTCCCGGGTGGTAGGGGATCCATAAGAGCTCCTATCTCTCTTAAGTAGCTTATTATTCTTGGATCATCTCTTGGTCCGAGATTTAGTAAATGAGCAGGTATGAGTTGAGCTTGAACATTCTTGGACCATATTCTCTTTTGAATATATGAGATATATTCCTGCTCCACAAATGGTTTAACCTGATCTATAGGGATAGGTTCTGGAGTTCTGATGCTGTCATCAATGATGCCTGCGAGAATGTTTGCGTAGAATCTCTGAAATTGAATGTATGATGGGAGAGGTGATGAGTGTATTTCTATCATGCGATCCCAGATAACTCGGCCAAAATCAGCAGTTGGCAGGAACACGATTCCATAGAAGATCTTTAACAAGAAAATGGTGATGTGGTCGGATCCAGTCTGCATCGGGTTGAAACATCGGTTAACAAATGTATACAATAATGCCCATCGTTGTGCCATACGTTGTTTTTTGAACGCTCTTATATTTGTGACCTCTCCATCATATCCAAGTTGTTGTACGGCTGCTAACATCTCATTCTCGGAAGGGAATGCATCATATTCAGCTCTTGCAGGGATGCCTAAGAATCTTCTCATGTCAGTTAAAGTGAATGAGACTCTCCGATCAGGGTTTTGAGTGACTAGAAAGGAAAAGGAGTCAGGGGTGTCATCAACAGATGGATGGTAAGTCATGGTGTCTTGCATCAAGAGAAGCTGCCGCTCAGTAGCATGCTCGAACTCAGTGAATACGTTGCGCATTGGGTGGTTTAGCAATATGGGGATCCAATAGTCACATGGGGTGGGGACATCTTCATCGAAAAAGGCATTGTTTGACATTGTTGTTGTATCATGAGCATGGTTAGTTAAAACACAGTTCATATGGTGTGTTTGAAAAGGTTGTGTCAAAAACATTTAATTATTTCAATTAAAATTTGACAAAGACAGTTTTAAAACATTTCCAACACTTAGAAAATTTTGGGCAGAAACACTTTTTGAGCAAGGGAAGGTTTTAAGTTAACAAGGGGTTTTCGAGCATGCACTAGTACTCATTTTCAGATAGGTTTTCAGACAGAGCTTTTCGAGCAGGGAGTTTTCAGGCACTACACAATTTTCAGGCACACTTTTCAGATAAAGATTTCGAGCAGAGAGTTTTTAGTCAGTACTCAATTTTCATACATGTTTTTCAGACAAAATATTTCGAGCAGCAAGTTTTCAGTCATTGAACATTGTTCCAGACAGTAAAGGTTTTCAGTCAGAATACATTTTTGGGCAACAAGGGTTTTCGAGCGCTCAAAAACATGAAGTTTTCGAGCACTCTGTCTGTTTGAATACACATTTATCACTTAGCAGAAAAATCAACAAATTAGGCTAAGTAGAGTTTTAACGAGTGAAATCTATGATAAACCTAACTCTATCAAAAGCATGAATTAAGGCTAGACATCAGATATGCTCAGATTTAGTCGTGAACCCTAAAATTAACCCCTATTCAAAATTGAAAGGACACAAGCATCTAACAATGGATTAGAGGAAGTAATCATGTTCTATTTATCATAGACAAGAACCCTAAGTCAATATATCATAACCGATTTGCTTTGAAGGAACAATTGATCAGTTCAAGTTCTTAGGGTTCGATACCCCTTTGAACAGTAAACAGAGATTAAGCAAACTAGCATATAAATCATGGCATTTCTTATATGTTTAGATGATTACAGATTCTATTTAAGTTCCCGTGTGACAATGGATTGAATCATAAACACATAAAATAGAAGAAAATAAGGGAAGGGGGCGATGAACAGTAATGATGATGATGATGGTTCTACAGAGCAAGTGGGTTTTTGAATTTAAAAGTGAAATTTGAAAGTGATGGGGTCAAAAGTGAATTTTGTTTTATCCTTTTATAGCCACATAATGACCAAAAAAAAAAAAAAAATTTCCAGTCAACCTTGCTCGAGAACCTTTACACTAATGCTCGAAAAGTTTGGATTTCAGACACCAATGCTCGAAAATTTTCAGAAATTGAATTTGCTCAAAAACTTTCAAATTTTTGAGCAGGTTTGGATTTTAAAGGGATTTTGGTACATCATGATAACCTTCAAGAATTTTAAGAAATTCTGTGGAATAATCAAGTTAAAGTTTAAACTTTAATTATTTTTCAAAATTTAATTTTCTCAGGTTTTAATAGATATTGAGACCAGGAACCATGAGGCAGTCATGTAGACACATCCTCTTAAGGCAGTCACATGGACACATCCTTCGTCATTTGTTGACTGTGGTGTTGAGGCAGTCATTTAGACACATCCTCTTGAGGCAGTCACAGGGGCACATCCTCCGTCATTGGTTGACTGAGATTTTGAGGCAGTCATATAGACACATCCTCCTGAGGCAGTCACCAGGACACATCCTCCGTCATTGCTGATATTTTGATGTTAACTCCCCCTAGAAAGTTGCTGGTTTTAGGAGAGTTAGCTGAAGAGCGAGTTTTACATTGTTATTTGTGTAAAAGTCAGTTAAGATTTTGAAAATCAAATTAAGATCCCGGGTCTCACACTGTAATTTATGTGAGAGCCATTGTTCTCATCTCCCCCTCAAAATGTGATGCATCAGATTTTGAAAAACACAGTACTCCCCCTAGGCAAGTGCATCACTCCCCTAGGTACTTGCCAGGTTCCTAAATGGAAAAGAAATCAACCATGCCAATTTTATAAACCAGATTTTTAAATGTGGGTTCATCTAGGGCCTTGGTCAGTAAGTCAGCAAGTTGACTTTTGGTGGATATAAAATACAATTCAACATTCCCTTTTCAACATGATCTTTAATAAAGTGATAGCGAATGTCAATGTGTATGGTTCGAGAGTAGTGAACAGGATTACTAGAGATAACAATGGCACTCTGAGAGTCACAGTAGATCGGGATTTTGTGGAATCTGAATCCATAGTCAAGTAGTTGGGACTGCATCCACAGTACTTGAGAGCAACAGCTTGCAGCTGCAATGTACTCAGATTCAGCAGTGGAAAGAGAGATACAGTTTTGCTTGGGAGAGGACCAGCTGACTAACTTGTGACCTAGGAATTGGAGACCACCAGAGGTGCTTTTCCGGTGTACTTGGTCACCACCATGATCAGCATCCGTGAATGCTGTAAGGTTGAAGCCAGTCCCGAAGGGATACCAGAGTCTGAGATTGGGTGTGCCTTTAAGATAGCTAAAGATTCTCATTACAGCCTTGTAGTGAGAATACCTAGGGTTGGCCTGAAAATGGGCACACAGACATACAGCAAACATGATGTCGGGTCTACTAGCAGTGAGATACATCAATGAGCCAATGAGGCTCCTATAGAGAGTTTGATCGAAAGATTGACCATCCAGATCAACATGTAATGATATGTTGATTGACATTGGAGTGGGGCTAATTTTCATCTCAGAAAAGTTAAACTTTTTGAACATACCTGAAATGTATTTTGATTGACCGATGAAAATCCCCTTTGGAAGTTGTTTAACTTCTAATCCTAGAAAGAAATGGAGTTCTTCGAGCATGCTCATTTCGAACTTGTTCTTCATGAGTTCAGAAAACTCATAGCAGAGAGCGGGGGAGGTGGAGCCAAAGATGATGTCATCAACATAGACTTGAATTAGCAAGATGTGTTCTTTCTGTTTTCTGAAGAATAGAGTCGTGTTAATGGTTCCACTTGAGAAGCCGTTCTTGATAAGAAATGCGGTCAGGGTTTCATACCACGCCCTGGGTGCCTGTTTTAGACCATAAAGAGCCTTGGAAAGGAGATACACGTGGTTGGGGCATTTGGAGTCTACGAAACCTTTAGGTTGACGGACATAGACCTCTTCTTGAAGAATGCCGTTCAGAAAAGCAGTTTTTACGTCCATTTGATAAACGGTGAACCGCTTGTGAGCAGCATATGAAAGAAATAGACGGATGGCTTCTAATCGAGCCACAGGAGCAAATGTTTCTTCGTAGTCAATTCCTTCTTGTTGTATGTATCCTTTTGCTACGAGACGTGCTTTGTTACGAATGATGATGCCTTGAGGAGCCTTCTTGTTTTTGAAGATCCACTTGGTATCAATAATGGTTTTTCTAGATGGACGAGGAACAAGTTCCCATACTTCAAGCCGATCAAATTGATGAATTTATTCTTGCATGGCTAAAGACC
The DNA here is from genome assembly GCF_046630445.1 of Rutidosis leptorrhynchoides. Lineage (NCBI taxonomy): Eukaryota > Viridiplantae > Streptophyta > Magnoliopsida > Asterales > Asteraceae > Rutidosis > Rutidosis leptorrhynchoides. The sequence goes on from NC_092336.1 coordinate 165,740,631, forward strand.
AGTCGGGATCTTGGAGGGCCTCAAAGGCAGTTTTAGGTTCGATCGTGCTCAGAAAGGCAGCGAAGAGGCATTCATTTTTGGAAGCCTTGCGAGTGCGGACAGGAGCATCTGGATCACCAATGATTTGATGAATTGGATGATCTGCAGTCCATTTCGTGGAATATAGAAGAGGTGAAGCAGATCCATCATTAAGAGAGGTGACGGTATGCGAAGAAGATGAGGATCCAGAAAGTTCAGTGTTATCAGTAGGGAAGGTGGCATTTTCTTCCCACAGAGGAACAAGGGTATCTGCATTTTGTTCGGTGGAAAGTATGGGAGGAGTTGCAGCGTCTAAAGACCTAGTATCCGTTTCATTTGAAGGAGTATCTTCACTAGATTCAAGAGGAGACGATTCAACAGCTAGAGGATGAGAGTTGGAAATGGGAGCATTGTTTGAGGAAGACACTCCAGTGTCAAGGTCATCTAGAAGAAGAAATTCAGAGAAATTACTTTCGTCGAATGGTGATCCGCCCACGACCGCTGGAGTAGAGGAACCGATTGTGATTGATTCGGGGGGAGCCGGTTCAGAGGGTACCGTGGGGTTTGATGACATTGGAGGGATGATGGGTTCAAACAACACATCCAGATCATCAGAGGTGGCCAGTGGAACATGTCAGAAGTGAGGATCAGAATTGAGTCCAGGGCAAGAGCCGTTATGACCAAGCACCATTCCAGACATCTCATCAAACTTGACATTGGTGTTTTCTTTAATTATTCGAGTTCGATGATTGTAAACACAATATGCCATACGATGTTGAGAGTAGCCAATAAATATTGCTTCATCGCCGCGAACATCAAACTTTACAAGGTTGTCCTCGTCGTTTAGAACATAGCACACACATCCAAATATGCGAAAGTACTTCATGTTAGGTCGACGATTGAAAAGAAGTTCATATGGAGTTTTGTCGAACCGACGATTAACGATGGACCGATTTTGGGTGAAGAATGCAGTGTTAACAGCTTCAGCCCAGAGGGACGGGGGTAGCTTGGAATAAACCAGCATTGTTCTTGCTGCTTCAACAAGGGTGCGATTACGTCTTTCAACAACTCCATTTTGTTGTGGAGTACGAGCAGCAGAGGTTTGATGGGTGATACCGGCATGATCTAGATATGAGTTAAGAACATAATTTTGAAATTCCGTGCCGTTATCAGTTCTGAGGATATGTACAAGCTTATTGGTGGATAATTGGATTCTTTTCAGAAAATCAATGATTATTTTCGGAGTTTCAGACTTACTTTTCAGAAATCTGACCCATGTGTATCGTGAATAGTCATCAACTATCACTAGGATGTACTTTCTTCCACCAATACTGGAAATACGCATTGGTCCACAAAGGTCCATATGAAGCATATGAAGTGGATTGGAGGTGTTGGATTCGGTTTTTGATTTGTGGGAGGATTTATGAATCTTTCCCATAACACATGAAGGGCAAACCTGTGTAGTATCAAATGAGATGAGTGGAACACCGTCAACAAGGTTGTTAGAGACAAGTTTGTTGAGGTTCTGAGAGTGAAGATGTGACATCCGGTGATGCCACAACCATGAGGTTTCAGAGGAAGCTTTGGAAACCAGTCAGAGTGTTTGTAAGTTTGAAGACATGTTTTTCATGGCAAAAGAGTAAAGAGTGGATTCACATTTTCCTTCCAGTAGGTTGTCTCCCTCCATGGTTTGGACACATCACATAGATCTTTCAAAGATCACGTGGAGATCACTGTCACAGAATTGGCTGACACTGAAGAGGCATCACCTAAGCTCTCGAGCATAGGACACACGTTTGATGGTCACACCGTTGAACACATAATTTCTATACCCCTCGATTGTTGCAATTTCGTCATTTCTAAAGTGAACAGTACCTAGGAACTTGTTGACATAGTTTGTCAATATTGATTTATCGCCAGTCATGTGTCTGGAACAACCAGAGTCCAAATACCAAACACATGCTGGGATAACCTACAAAACAGAGTTAAGCACAGGTTTTAGGCACCCAGTTATCTCGGGTTCCTTGTAAGCAGACAGATTCAGAGATTTTAAAACATTTGGTTTATCGGAAGATGCATTCGACAAAGTCTGAACATTCATTACAACACACGAATCATGGTTTTGGTGACCAAAATACAGACGTCTTTTACATCTATTACAAATTAATGACCCGGACTGAGAAGCAAGACTTGAGGATGCTTGGACTGTTTCAGTCTTGGGTTTCCATGCTTTCAAAATGCTTTGTTTTGGTTTAGGTCCTGTGAAATTTAAAACACCAAATTTAGACCCAGTTTGAAAACGATTCATGTTTTTAAGTAATGAATGTCTAGCCCTTTGTGCTCTTTTGCGATGATTTCGCTTTTGAGTCTTAGTTAATCCATCAGATACCCGCTTTGCAGCATAGTTGAGATTTGATAGTTGCGGATGTCTGATGGATTCGGGGTTATGTTTTAATGGTCTACCACTGTTGCTCTGAAAGGAGTTAGAGTGGTTGCCATTTCGGTGGACGTGAGGGCTACTTGAACCACCCCTCATGTCTAGAATAGACGGTGCAGGGTGGTTATGGGCTTTTCTTGTTAAGTGGTCATACCCACCATGTTCTTGGATTATTCTTCGAACAGGGTTGTTTGGCTTTCTCATCAAGGTTGCGGAATGTGGTGGTTTGGGATTAGCACCCCTTTTAGTGACAATCATCTCTAAACGAGAGCCATGATTAGGGTTTTTTAGGATGGTGACATCTGGAATGACAGGTTTCCTTGAGTTCACTACAGTAGTGTAAGGAAAACCTTGGTGATGTGGGGGAAGAACTCGTTGAGAATAAGTGGGTACCCATGGTACAAATTTCTCTTGCGTTGATTTTGATTCCTTTTGTTGTGAATAGTCTTGTGTTAATGTTGGACCAAAATTCTTTTCAGCTTTTTCAAAATCACGATTCATTAAAACTTTTACTTGTAAATCAATGTTATCCTTTTCAATTAGAGCAACATGTTTCTTATATCCTTTTAGCTCAAGTTTTAAGTCAACGATTTCTTTCCCGAGAGAATCAGCAAGAACATTTGAGGATTATATAATGTGGCAGGGTGGCGGTTCCTGAGGGGCTTTGGACTTTGAAATCATTTCACAGAAAGTAGTCGCTTGACTAGAAATCTGTTTTTGAAGTTCATGCACATCATGTGTAAGTTGATCATTTGTTGTCACTTGGAGTGAGATTTGGTGTAGCATGGCTTTTATGATCATCAGAAATTTTCGTTCATTGTCAAAAGAATTCATTTTATTTTCGAAAAGTTCCTTTTCTAAATTGATGATGTATTTTTCTAATACCAGAGTTGGTAAATAGACAACACGTTTTTGACCTTCCGAACTTCCACTTTCATTAAACAAATCAGGTAAGCTTTCATATGAAAATGAGTTTTTCTTTTTCAAATAAAGAGCGTTGATTTTATCATAGATTAGAGCAATTTCTTGTTTCATTTTAGTTGATCTTTTAGCCAATGCTTCCTCAACCTCATTGTTGGATGCAAATGTGAGTCGTACAGGTAGGCCAATCATCAAATATCTACTATCATACAGACAGGGCTCATCTTTGGCCATATTAGACAAGGTGAGAGGATTTTCAAATCCTAGGCCTTTGTTCTCACGGAAGGAGTCCTTTGGTCGATTCATGAAAAGGGTTTGATTCGAGATGTGTCATGCTAAAACAACCTTAGACTGTTCGGTCCTGTAGAGCTTTTCTTCAAATTGTCCTAGACTAGTTTGAAGCTCTAGATTATGTGCGGTAAGTTTAGAACATTCAGAGGTTTTCTTAGCAAGATCGAAGAGGGGTTCTCTTATCTTTTCTTCTAAGGTGTCTAGGAGAGTTTTCTTAGAAGCAGTGAGTTTCTTAATTTCTTTCTCAGCATTGTCTACTTTCTCACTAAGAACTTCATTTCTTAACCTAATGTCTGTCCTTTCTATTCGTAACGGTCTCACACTAGATTCTAGCTCCTTCAATTGTGTTACTTTATCAGCTAGATCCTTCTGAAGTGTTAGGTATGCATTGTTTGACACTTTGATTTTCAATTCAGCTTTTAACCTATGGTTATCATTTTGTAGTCTACTAACTTGACTAGCAAGTGATCTAAGGTCCTTACTCATTTTAGCAAATTTGTCAACATACATATCAGGCAATTCAGGGAGCATTTTATCATGATTATGAGAAGCAGGTTCATCTCTAATGGACACATTAACTTGGATAGGTGGGTCATTAGGTCTTTTAGAGGGTGCTTGCAATACATCAGAAACACATTCAAAACTATTATTTACAGAGTTATAATATTCATGAATTATGTCAGTGTAAAATTGTACCTCTTCCTCATCATCGAAAGAAACATTGTCAGGAGCATGGTTCATGTTGGTGAGTTTCACTACATTAGCTAGTTCGGGCTCCTGTTCACTGTCTGACCAGTTTAGCCAAACATCATCTGAGGCTTTGAGGACCTTCCCCTTTTTGGCATCTTGGGCGAGCAACATCTTTTTCTTGTAGTAATCGACCTCCTTTCGTTTAGGTAGTCTGCATTCTCGTGCAAAGTGACCTATTTTACCACAGTTGAAACAAACATTATCGGGGTCCTTGTTGTCAGGGGCCCGGTATTGAGTGGTTGAGGTTTCGGGTTTTTTGTAGTATAAAGAGCTGGATGAGGTTCGATTGTTGTTGTTTTTTCTAAAACCTCCAGATGATCTCCTGAGATTCAGTTGCTTGCTGAACATTGCGGCAGCCTTGACGAGATCTCGATGTTCTTCATCAATATTAGAGTATGTGTCTTCATCAGAGGAAATGGTTTATTTTGCTTTGAGTGAGTTGGAGCAGTTGGAAGGGGTTTTGGTGGAGCTTTTGTTAACAAATAGAGCCATTGGATCACTGGTTTCAGCGAGGTTGGATTTAGGATTTTGGGTGGCTAGAACATCAGGTTGATGATTCATTAGTTTCCCTACAACTTCATGGATGTTGTACTTCTTGGTGTTTTTGGAGGCACGGAAGTTGTTTCCGTATGGTGTCCAGGTGGCATTTAGTTTCTTCAGAATTTCATGTTCAGCTCTTGATTTTCCTTTTTCACTCCAACCTTCTTTAGCTCATTAATGACTTCACAGAAACGTCTGTAGCAGTCCTTTAGAGGTTCATCGAGTTTCTGAAAGTAGTCCTCATACATTGCGAGAGCTATGTCAAGTTTTATCTGATCGGATTGGCTGTATCCTTCCTATTGACGGGTGATTTCATCTAGAAGTTCTTTTCCGGATTTCAGAGAGCTGACGGACTTGTACATGTCATGAGGAAGGGCTTGCATGATAATGGACCTGGAATCGATATCGGCTTGAGCTCTCTTGGCTTCTTCACCCTGGAGTTCATAGGGTTTTAGAACCGTGCCGGTGTCAGGGTGAAGTGAGATCTTAGGTCCATTGAGAAATGATTCCCAGAGGTATTTGGTTTGTTCTCCTTTTCCATCGATGAAGTTATCAAACCTTCCTTTCCATTCGTCAAACAGTTCCTCGAACAGTATGGGAGGACGGGTATCCGAGCCCATAACCAAAGTATCATGGTTTGTAGTAGCCATCTTAACTAGTAGTGTAAACTGAGTGGTGCAGAAGAGAGGAATTTTAACAAGAGATTGGTAAGGGGATGAGTTTGAGTGTAGAGAATCACTTGTGTAATCAGAGTGAAATTAGGGTATGTTGAGCCAAGTGGTTTTTGAGCAAAGCCAAACTTCAAGTCAGACTATGTTTTCGAGCAGCAACAAAGTAGTAAAGAAAGGGAGGATTTCGAGCAGGATAGTTATGGAAGCAAGATCCTAGGTTTTCGAGCAGGTAAGAGAATAAAGCACTAGAAAAGTTTTAGAGCAGGCAAAGTATTCGAGCAGTTAAGGTATTCGAGCACCTAGCTAGTTCTAGAGCACCTAAATTTTCGAGTAGATAACAAGGGTTTCAAACAAAACCAAGCCTACAAAACAGGGTGGTTTTCGAGCAAAACCAGGTTCTCTGGAAACTAAGTTTTCGAGCACAATGAGACAAAACTTAAGATTTTTGAGCAGCAAAAGTTTTTCGTGCAAGGATTTAGGGCAGTAAAAATAACTGTTTTCAGTCAATCTTTTAATTTTGAACACAATTTTTCTAGCAAATACTCAAATTACACACTGTTCTCGAGCAAAGATCACACTTTTCACAATTTTTTTCGAGCAATTTGACTGAAAAACACTTAATTTAGTTTGTTTAAGTTCAAGTTGTTTGACTTTAAGAGACTGAGTACCAATGCACGTGAAAACTTACACAAAAGTACAAGCTTATGTACAAAAGGACAAGTCCTTTGTCCTCTATGACACAAATCAAGGGATTATGTCAAGGACATGTCATTTTCACACCTAAAACTACCGGGTAATAGAGATTTCGGTGGGTATTGACTACAAGTCCAAAGTTTGGAGCCAAAACAGACTCAACACGTGGGAAAGTGAATAGGTTTTTCGAGCAAAAACCTTAGGGTTTCACTGTAGTGATACTACCCTGGGAGGTTTTCAAGCAGTCTCAAACCCAGAAGGGGTTTTGGAGCACCTGTTCTGGAAAAAACTTAAGCAATTCTTAAGAAGATTTAGCAGAGTTTAAGGACAAATTAGCAATGAATCATGTAACTTTAGGACCTTTAATTAACCTTAACATGAGTGAAGTGCAGAATTTCAAGTACTTTTCAAGTAAATCATGTAAAAAGGTGATAAAATCATCATATCTCAGTCATGGCAGCAGAAACATGAGCATATGAGCATTAAATATGAACAAAGTACATGAGCTAAGCACAAAATTACCAGAAAACTTCATGAATTACATACCATTTTGACATACATCACTTTTTCATAAGACAGAAACATGTTAAACATACTTCATCATACGAAAAACATGACACAGATTAGGGTCAAAAGAACTTTTTCGTGCATAAAATATTTTTAGAACAAGTTAATCTGAGATATAGCATGCAAATTTTAGAACATGTTAAGCATTTAACACAGATTTCAAGCAGAAAGATAGATATACTTAACAAACAACAACCAAATTCGTTACTAAAAGAAGATTAATCGTGATACCTCAACCGAAAACACCAAACACTTCAAAACACGAGTCTAAAAGCTTCAATCCTTGGATCAACAAGCAAGATAGCAAGTCCCGCTCTGATACCAATTGTTAGTCCCTAATGAAGCCTAGATCGACGGTTTGTGAGTTGATTAGTGGGTTGGAATTATTAGTTATCAAGAACATATGAGAGAAAGGATAAGACGATTTAGTGCAAAGTGGATAACTAGTTACAATAGTTGTGGGGAGGTTGTTTAAATATGACAACCTCCCTAATTACAAAAGATACAAAGTTACCATGGTAAAACAGTAAATACAATACATAACAAAGATAAAACCGTGCGCCACTAATCTATTACATAAATATATGTCAACAAATAATATTGTAGATATTATTATTATCAATAATATTGTTATATTATGATAAAGTGTTATTATTATTTTTTTATAACATTAAGAGTATTATTATAGATATATTTATTAATTAAAAGATTAATTATAACATACAGAAAATATATATACAGATATATAAAAAAATAGATGTATCTATACATATATATTATTATATATATACAAAAATGTATTATGTAATCAATACTATATATACGAATAAATATTAAATTTAAATACAGATATATAAATATTGATATATGTACATATATATATAAATACATATGTATATACAAAACACAATTTTATATATTTATACATTAATATTTATGCAGATATATAGATAATTACGGTTAAATGTGTATATAAAATACAAGAAATATTGTATTCATTTGCACATCGGTATCATCTGTTGTAAATTGATCCTTATGTCTTCAAGTTAGTACCAATTAAGAGATCCAATCACAGATACAACCAATTCGATTAAGAATCGTACGCCTTTTCTATATTTTTTATATGTTTTTTTGGAACCTGTCGATCAAATTGGCTGGATGATAATCAAATTATTCGATAAATTTGATTAACACATTTAGTTCTTTTCTTATCCCTATTAATTAAAAACCCTTACAGTATTTATCAAATTGAAATTTCCAAAGAAAAACCCAATAAATCCATCGGTCTCTGTTCTTGATCCATTTTTTCAAAAACCTCAAAACGAACCAATTTTCAAAAAGTATAAATGCGTTAGGATTCATCCATTAAAACTTTCTGCAAAGTTTCCATCTCCAATTCTTATTATCGTGAGTTAATTTCTGAGTTAAAGTTTTCGAATGAAAAAGTCAAACGAATGGTTCATCATCAAATTCGTATTTGTTTTGATGTTTCTAGTAAAATTGAGGATTTAGAAAGTTTCTAGTAAAGGTTTCCAACCTATTTCATGTAGTAATTTTTATTTAAAACGGGATGGAAATCAAAAATCGAATTTAAAGTTCATATGTTCATACGCGACTGTTTTTGCATCTGTTTTTTTTCTATTAAGGCAATTCCCCACAGCTGGTCTCTTCTGTTTTGTGTATAAATTCCAAAACAAACAAACAATGATTTCGTTATAAAAATTTTGGTCTCTGTTCGATATTGGATTTGAGGTGAAGAAGGTGAATCAGGCTTTTAAAAATACGGGTTATATGATTTTATTTTTAAGGTTTTTACAGAAAAACAGGATGGTTAGATGGTTGTAAGTGGTACGGATGAGCGAGAGGTCTCGGGTTCGATCCCGGCTCGAGGCATTTTTTATAGAAAAGGCTTATTGAGGTAGTTTATTATCTCCTTTATTATTATTATGATTATTATTATTATTATTATTATTATTATTATTATTATTTTTATTATTATTATTATTATTATTATTATTATTATCATTATTATTATTATTATTATCATTATTATTATCATTATTGTTGTTGTTGTTATTATTATTATAATTATTAATTATTATTATTACAAGTATTATGATTATTATTATTAATACCATTACTAATGTATGTATTATTATTTTTAACATAATTAGGATTATTATTAGTATTATTTATTAGTTATTATGACTATTATTATTATTAACTTAAGTATCATTATATAAATATTAGAGTTATTATTATTGTTATTAACATGTGTATTATTATAAATATTATCATTATTATTATTGTGATTACAATTATTAATATTGTTATTATTATTGTCGTTATTATTATTATTATGATAATGATAATTATTATTACTCCTAATATTTAGAAATATCATTATTTTAATCAAATAAAGAGTATTATCAAATTCGTTAACATTAGTATAAGTATCATACTTACAATTAGGATTATTGTTATTATTATTATTATTATTATTATTATTATTATTATTATTATTATTATTATTATTATTATTATTATTATTATTGATATTATTAGTATTACCAATATTATTATTGAAAATAATATAATTATCTTTGTAAGTATTAGAAACATTAATTATCATTAATATTGTTATAAGTAAGATTATTATAAATCTTGTCATTTTAGTGTTATTATTATTAATATGATTATGATTAATATTAATATTAGTATCACTTTTGTAACTATTAGTATTATTAATCTTATAATTAAATAAAAGTATCATTATTAACAATATCATTATTAATATTAAAATTATCATTTTTAATAAAGTTATTATTAGTATTATTATTATTCTTAGTAAAACATTAATATCAAAACCATCATTTTTTAAACAAATTAATATTTTGAATATAAAACATACGTATTAAATATACTAAAATTATAATAATAAGCCATATAACTATATATAAAGCATATTAACATTACTTATATAAAAACTTATATACAACAAAATAGGTATTTTTCATATATAGACATATTAATATAAATATATAAATAATAATCATTTTCAAATATATATACAAATTAAATATATAATATATAAGGTTATAAGATATGAAATTGTTCGATTACGAGTATATATTTTAATATATATATATATATATATATATATATATATATATATATATATATATATATATATATATATATATATACACGAATGATATAGGTTCGTGAATCCGTGGCAAACCCTGCATTGTCAGTTGTTCAATACAGTTATATGTATTTTTACTACAAAATACAGTATGGTGAGTTTCATTTGCCTTTTTTACCCTTTATATTTTTGGGCTGAGAATACATGCGCAATTTTTATAAATGTTTTATGAAATAGACACAAGTAATTGAAACTACATTATATGGTTGAATGATCGAAGCCGAATATGCCCCTTTTTGCTCGGTAGCCTAAGAATTAGGGAACATCAATAATTTTGAGAATTAGTGCACGCCTAATTGACGCGAATCCTAAAGATAGATCTATTGGGCCTAACGAACCCATCCAAAGTACCAGATGCTTTAGTACTTCGAATTCGTTTTTATCATGTTCGAAGGATTTTCGGGAATGATAGGGGATATTCTTATATGCATCTTGTTAATGTCGGTTACCAAGTGTTCAATCCATATGAATGATTTTTGTCTCTATGCATGGGACGTATATTTATGAGAAATGGAATTCTTGTGGTCTATTAAAATGATGGAAATGAATGATTATGATAAACTAATGAACTCACCAACCTTTTGGTTGACACTTTAAAGCCTGTTTATTCTCAGGTATTAAAGAAATCTTCCGCTGTGCATTAGCTCATTTTAAAGATATTACTTGGAATCATTCATGGCATATTTCAAAAGACGTTGCATTCAAGTCATTGAGTTCAGTAAAGATTATGATTAAGTAAATGATAGATTAGATCAATTATAGATGGATATTACGAAATGGTATGCATGCCTGTCAACTTTCGATGTAATGAAAGTTTGTCTTTTAAAACGAATGCAATGTTTGTAAAATGTACCATATAGAGGTCAAATACCTCGCGATGTAATCATATGTTATTGTATTCGTTCTTATGGATTAGGACGGGTCTTTACATTAGCGAGTCTGGACTTCGACCTAGTCTGCATGTCAAAAGTTTTGCTTATCATTTCTTGTCGGAAAATATCTACATATCATTTTCAGTCTCGACACATTTTATTGCAAATATTGCATAGATGATGTACAAAAAAATTCATATCCTATCATATTAGACCTTGTCTGACACGTTTCCTTAATTCTCTCCGTAATCTACAGGATCTTCTGTACTATATATAGGTATTAGGTATTCTATGTAATTAGAATACCATCTGATATCTGAAAATCATTTCATATCGAAAATCCTTTATCTAACCGTGCAAGATGAATTCTGCAACCAGTTCAAGTTCCTTGGATTCCGACAGCTATTCTGATATGGATTTCCACTCGAGCTCCGAAAGCGGTGTGACCAGAAGGGATCAACCAATCAGCCATCATCAATTCTGGATAAATTGGGGCTGAGTTTGTAGTTGATTTAATCAATGGAGACGAGAAGAAGGTGATCCTTTCCACCAACCGAATTCACCTCTTGGCGATGAACCTGAAGCACTCACCGGTAAACTAGTCCGAAACACCATTTTCACCCTTATTGCCAAGATATCTCACAATGATTACATACTATCTTAAATTCTAAACCTTATTCATCTGCTCGTTCCAACCACCAATCGTCCCGGAGTAATAGAAGAAGTCAAAGAACTTCGTGCTCGAGTAGTAGCTTTGGAGGGTACGATGCACAACTTGCAGGCATCACCGTCAACACCGGCACCAACAGTACCACCAACACAGTAGCCTCAACATCACATGCCTCAACATCACAATCTATACCTCGAGCATAATCTTCGTTCTACATCTTGTTTTACATCGATTATCTTCGTTCTACGTATCATTCTATGTCATTATCCTCGTTCTTCATGATGATTATGTAATCTCTAATGTTTTAGAGATTATGTTTTCTAGTTCTAATGGTAAATCAAATGAGTTTAATATTATATTGACTCATTAAATCCATGATTACATCTCAAGAAAATATATATGTATATATATTTTCATAAAGATTGTAACTAAAAGTTCTTTTGTACAAACTGCTAATGGTGAAAATATTTTAACGGGTAGGTAATAATCGAGGAATATTTAGTTTTCACATTAATAATTTACACTGTACATTCTTCAATTCAGATTCAGCAGTCAATAACAATACTGCCCAAATCCACACATATACGTATCCGTTCACCAAAGAACAACTATTTTCATTCAAATTCAATTTCATATTCGGATTTTGACCGATCAGAATCCAAGTCAAGATTGGACAAGTGGCATAATGAAGAAAATAATGGACAAAATAAAAATTGATTAGTAACCAATTAATTAACTACGTAAAACTTCTTCATCATATTCTGATCTTAAATATTTTAAATTCTAAGATTATATATTGGACTATTAGACCATTGGACTACTAACATTGGACTACTAACATTGGACAATTAAAAAGTATTAAAAGAGTAGGAAATATTAATTATAACACATTTTGATTTAAAATATCATTAATAAGTTACATCTACTACAGTAAATATTTCCTCAAGTTTGCCACTTGATTTCACCTTAAATATCATTTGTATCTTGACAATTACAATCTTCATTCAAACCCTTCACACTCTTGAACACACCTCGGAATGATAACCAATGATTCAGATTTGAGAATGCTGATGAAGCAGAAAAAGCTATAGATGGTCTTAATGGTCAAAAGTTTGATAATAAAAGAATGTTACGTTGGAAAAGCTCAGAAAAAGATCGAAATCTTCTTTCCTCATTATAAATATCTTCAATATTCCTTGATATCGTTATATTTTCCTTCATTATAAATATCCTCAAAATCTTGAAGGAATCCTTATATCATTCACATTCGTAAATTATCTTCACTGACATTCTATCCTTAGTATATCCTATCGAAAACTGCTTTGACTTCTAAATTCTAGTGAAACCCTAGAAGTTTTAAATCCTTGGATATTCTTGAGTAATATTGGAATGAAAGCATGAGTTAATGTAATATAATGACACTTGATCAACGTGATTATATTACAGTAAGTCATGCGGAAGTTCTAATGGAATGTGACGATGGTAATATTTGATCAACATTACCATCACCACGAATCGTGTTACTTGACTTGTATTCATCATGAACCATGTTACTTGATTCGAATTCATCATGAAACTGAACTCGACCAGAGAGGGGCATTGATAAAACTATTTGCGTATCAACCTCGAAGAAAATCTCTAATCTTATCAATTTCTTCTTCGATGAAACATTCTAGGACAATTAGAATTTTTCCTATTAAGAATCTGAGTCCAAATCTGGTACTAAAACATACTCAATTTCAATTCCAACTATCACTACTCAAATTTCGAGACGAAATTTCTTTAACGGGTAGGTACTGTGACAACCCGGAAATTTTTGACTAATTTTAAAGCAAACTCTCGATACCATTTAATATTTCTAAAATGATATGTAAAGTCTGTTAGGTTGAGTCTCAAAAATTTTGAACTGTTTCATATATTCAATCACCCTTCGACTAGTTCCAACGATTCATGAACAATTGTTTGTAAATAAATAAATAAATATAGATATATATGTATAAATAAAAATATAAGTAAATATAATGATTTGAAATAATAAAAACACAATTTAATCATTTAAATTAAAATGAATCTATATATATACATGTTTATGAATTCTATATATAGTTAATATTATGTATATAATGTAATACATATAAAATATGTAAATATTCAATATTCAATATATGATATTATATATATATATTATAATATTACATAATTAAAATTTTAATATTAATATATGAAATTACAAGTTAAAATATAGTTATATTAATATTGTAATTAGTACTTTCATTATTATCATTAAACTAAATATCAATGTTAATATCAATATTATGAATATTATTAATTTAACATAATATAGATATAAAATTTGATATATTTTGTCATTATTAATATTACTAACATTATTGTTATTATTATTATTATCAAGATATATATTAAATATCATTTATTATTAATATTGTTATTACTATTATTATTAAAAATATGATTTTAGTTACTAATATAATAATTATTATTAGTATTATTTGATATTATCATTATTAATATTATTAATATTTCTATTATTATTATCATTAGTATTTTTATTATTAAATGTATATTATTAATTAATAATACTAAAAAAAGAATAATCAGATAAAACAGAAAATTTGTACAAATCAGTTATGAATCACTATCTGATCTTTTCAATTTGTCTGACTAATTGTACTAATTGATTCCATATTCAATACAACCAAAATCAACTGAACGTAGTTATCTGTTTCATATTGAAAATTCTATCCTTCCTATCTAATTCGAATTGATTCCATATGTCGACTCCAATTCACTACAAACCAACATTCATCAAATTCATTTGCAGATCAACTTCAGCTTTATATTTCTTTATTGTCTTTCTACTGCTCGAAATTGAATCCAATCACACATATAAAACAAAATCTGTTAGAAATAAATATCAAATAAGTGTACGAATTTGTTACATGTCATAATCTTACTTATTCTTTTTCTTGTTTTCTTCTTCTTGTTTGAAGAACCCTGTCTGCGTTCTGTTACATGTCGACTTCACAATTGTCCTTCAAATCTTGTACTGCATAATCCTGTTTGAATTTTGTTACACGTCGATCTCAATTCAATACAAACCGAATCCAAACAATAATATAAAACAAATCGATCGTACATTGAGTTATATTTCAATCATTCAAATGCACAATATATATATCTGCTACTGCGATTGTAAAAATAAAATAAAAAAGAGATATTAAAATACATATACATATATTACTTACACATATATAAACACCCACCTTGGGTATCACCTTCTACCACCATCGCCACCATGGTTAAAAGTTTAAGATTTCTGTTTCCTTTCGCACAAGTTCACCTAATCAACATCTAAGCTACCACCTTTCGTTTCCTTATCTTCTATTAGATCAACCTGATGCTTATATAAGAACACCAACGATATCATCACCAAAACTGCAGCTTGTTTTCCCTACGTTCATGTTTTCCTTATACGTTTTAACATCACCACCTACATAAATCAAACATTCCCTTTGATTCTAGTTCTTTTTTGTCAACTTCAATTAAATCAAATCACTACAGCCGCTATACTTCTTTCTTTTCTGTTTATATTCGCACAACTAAACGTGTAACACCCCGTTTTCCCCGTATATGATATATAGGTGTATCGAGTATGTATATACATGTTGCATGTATGTAAATAGAGTACGCGAGTGATCGAATGAATTGATACGTGTTTTATGGGCATTTTATATGAATGTTTATTGCATGGATAAAGGGCACCAGACCATGGCAAAGGTCGCGGCGCGACAGGAGGAGCCGCAGCGCGACGAACCAAAGAATTCAGGATCAGGAGGCACGATAAGACAGCCACCAGACCACATTATATGTCGCTGCGCAACGATGAGGGCCGCTGCGCGGCGTTCTGGGTGGACTGGTACCAGGTTTTTGTAATTTTAAATAAGGTTCAGGGGCATTTTGGTCATTTCGCATGTGAGCCAGATTTGAGATCTTAATCTCATCCATTCATTTCATTTCTTCATTTCTTTTTCCTTTTCTTTCACATTTTCCTCTCAAACTTCAAAACCCCATTTGATTCAAAGTGTGATTTGAAAGGGAAGAAGTGGGATTCGATCTTTGGAGCAAGAATAAACTTTGTTCTACTCGTTCTTAGCTACAATTTGATACTAGCGGTAAGCTCTATCTCCGAATTTTATTTTTGCGTTCATCATCTAAATTGGGGCTTTTGGCTTGTATGTTCATAGATGGAACCAATTAGTTGTTAATTGAAGATTACCACCAAGATTCGGGTTTATTGTTGATGTTGGCGGGTTTTGGGTTTGGTGTGCAAGTTTATGCTTGTAAGACTTTTAAATTGAGTGTAATCACTATGATTAGTGATTATGGAAGTGTTGGAACTCATTTGGGTGTGTTTGGTTGACTAATTTTGAAATGGGTCAAAATTAGGGTTTTGGTGTCAAATTGGGCAAGACAAGTGTTTAACGCTTGTGTTCGGGTTTAATTAGCTTATTAGGACCATTGTCACTAGTGTTAGTGATTATTGGTTAGTTTGGGCGCAGTTTGTGCTTGGAGGTGCATTTGGGTCGAGATTTGCACTAGTTGTCAATTTGGGTTGGTTTGTAAATCCTCCCTAATTGTGTTGTTGTATTTGTGATAATGGAATAGGTACATTCCATCGGCGAGTTGCGGATTATTCGGTGGCATTCATCAAGGCGACAAGGTGAGTGTTAATTTCCTATGTGCATAGGTATGTGTAGGATGGGTGCGGGTCGGGTGAAGTGGTTCTTGTAGGGACCCGTCCTAATCCATCCGGACGAAGTCCATATCGATTATAAACGATTCACAACAGTTGATTACATCACGAGGTACTTGACCTCTATATGATACATTTTACAAATATTGTATTTATTTTTGAAAAGACAATCTTTCATTACATCGAAAGTTGACAACATGCATACCATTTCGTAATATATCTTACTATAATTGACTTAATAATAATCTTGATGAACTCAACGACTCGAATGCAACGTCTTTTGAAATATGTCATGAATGACTCCAAGTAATATCCCTAAAATGAGCAAATGTACAGTGGAAGATTTCTTTCATACCTGAGAATAAACATGCTTTAAAGTGTCAACCAAAAGGTTGGTGAGTTCATTATTTTAACATAAATAATTATTTCCATCATTTTAATAGACCACAAGATTTTCATTTCTCATAAATATAAGTCCCATGCATAGAGACAAAAATATCATTCATATGGATTGAACACCTGGTAACCGACATTAACAAGATGCATATAAGAATATCCCCTATCATTCCGAGATCCTCCTTCGGACATGATATAAATTTTGAAGTACTAAAGCATCCGGTACTTTGGATGGGGTTTGTTAGGCCCAATAGATCTATCTTTAGGATTCGCGTCAATTAGGGTGTCTGTTCCCTAATTCTTAGATTACCATACTTAATAAAAAGGGGCATATTCGACTTCGATAATTCAACCATAGAATGTAGTTTCGATCACTTGTGTCTATATCGTAAAACATTTATAAAAGCAGCGCATGTATTCTCAGTCCCAAAAATATATATAAAAAGGGAGAAATGAAAACTCACCTCATGTATTTTGTAGTAAAAATACATATGACTATATTGAACAACTGAACAATGCAGGGTTGGCCTCGGATTCACGAACCTATATCATTTGTATATCTATATTAAAACATATAATCGTAACTGAACAAATTTATTTATTGTATCTTTAATTTATATATTATGTATGTTTAATTTGTGTATATATATTCATAATAGTTAATATTTATATAGTTTATTAATATCTATATTTATATATATACTTGTCTAATGTTATATTTAAAAAATCGATAGCTTGTTATTTGTAAGTATTTATATAAATAATATTAGTAGGTTTGATATATATAGTTAAGTTTGTGTTAAATATATTTTTATACAAATAGCTTTTGTTTGAGAAATTAATAATTATGACAATATTAATATTAGTAATAATAATAATGATATTATATAATAATAATAATAATAATAGTGATGATAATAATGTTAATAAAAGTAATGATATTAATAATGATAGTAATATTAAGCTTTATAACAATGGCAACAATAATTATGTTAATTGTAGTAATTCTTTTAAATCATAATTCAATTAAAATATTAATCATTTTCATAATAACATTTATGCTTGATTTTTATAATCATAAGTTTAACAATATTATTAAAACTTTTATATTCATGGTCATAGTAATCATAATCTTCATATTTAGTTTCTTAACTAATGACTATAGTTTCTTATTACATTATTTAATAATCAACTCATAACTTTCACATGAATTCTTATAATCACTTCCTATAATCTCTATTATGTCATCTTTTATTATATACTTACGTTATCAACATGTTAAATCTCCTTTTAGTTATAATGATACAAGCAATATCAATACAATGATAATAATACTAATAATAATAATAATTTTTATAATAATAATAATAATAATAATAATAATAATAATAATAATAATAATAATAATAATAATAATAATAATAATAATAATAATAATAATAATAATAATAATAGTCATAGTGATAACAATAATAATCATAATAATAAAATTAATAATATTAAATTATACCTTAGCAGCATTAAAAAGAAGCAGACTGCCCGAGACGGGACTCGAACCCGCGACCTTCCGCTCACTATCAAACACACTTAACCACTTATCCAATATTGTTTTTCTGAATTAGTGACACCCCTTATAAACTTAACCCGTTTCTCTTTCTGTTTCTATTCCTTCTTCCTTTCTAAAGAACTAGTCGACCTAAAGTATACCAATCATTAAAATAAAGCTTTATATACAACAAAATAATAATAACCATTTAATATTAATTGTTTAGATTAATTGAAAATAAACAAAAAAATAAAAAATAAAAAAATTGAAACCCACTCTCTGCTGTTCGACGAGCAGGAAAAAAAAAAGAAAACATGATTTCACGTTTGAAACATTTTTAGACTTTGTTATCTACATGAATTATCTTTCAAATCATCATTAAAACACTCTAGTATCATCAATTGAACCTTATTTGTAACAGATTTCACTAATTCACTCAAAGAAAAATGTTTGACTTTTTAAAAACAAAACTTTGACTTCGAAATTCGAATTGGTTTTGAGGAATTGGAACTTGAAATTTTACAGAAAGTTTAAGTGTATGATTTTTAACAACACTACATTATTACTTTTTGTAATGGAATTCGAATTCTAATTGTTGAATAATTGAACCAAGAACATTATAAACTCTAAATTGGATTTTAAGTTTTACGTAATTTTAGATTATAATTACAACATGAAATATACTGTAAATGATTACTGGAAACTTTTTGAATACTCAATTGAACCTGAAATATTAAAAGAACTTCGAATTTCTCCATGAACAAAAATATTTGACTTTTTAATTTAAATGTTTGACTTCAAAATTCGAAATGAATATAATGAATTGATGTTTGAAAACTTACAGATAGTTTATATATGTGATTCCTAGCGCTTCTGCATTATTAGATTGTGAGGATTGCTTTGAATTCGAATTATGTCAAGTTGAGTTCATAACAGAGGGTACGGTTCCTTTATATGTAATTTTTTTTATTTTAATTCAAAGTGATCAGTTAAATCTTTATATGATAAATGAATCCTTGTTTGCTAATGAGATTGAAACAGACGTATAACAAAACCCGACACAAACAAATTTCTGGTACAGTGATGATAGCTATGGGTAACAAATTATGTACAGTTTATTGATTTTTAATATATTAATAATAATAATAATAGAACTAAAAATTGAATAATAATACAGATTTCCTAATACATATTTGTATATATATATATATATATATCTATTTGTATTTATATATTTCTAATATATGTATAGTTCTTATATTTATATATTTATTTTATGGATTATAATTAATATTATTAGTAAATATAACAATAATAATAATGCTCTTAATATTATACATACCAATTTATAATAATATGATTGTAAGGATAATGTTACTAACGATAATAATAACAATTACCATAGATGTATAATATAGTTATAATTAATAGCAATAATACCAATTATACTATTATTAATAATAATAACATTGATAATAATTATAATACATTAAATTATATATATCAACTTATTCATACCAATTTATATGTATATAATTTATATTAAAAATAATAATATTAATGATACAGATATTAATATTAATATTAATATTAATAATAATAATGCTACTATAACAATCATATTTTGAATGTGTAATTATATTTAACATAATAATAGTATATATTATAGTTGTACCATATATATATATATATATATATATATATATATATATATATATATATATATATATATATATATATATATATATATATATATATATATATATATATATATATCATATATTGAGTATTATTTATTCATTTTGATAAAAATTATAATATATGTGTTTGTATATTAAATATAATTGTTTTATAATTATTAGATATATATTTATTTAATATGTTATATTTAGTTAAAATAATTTCGATGTATAATATTTATAGTTTTTATATATATTCTAATTTACATATGATGATAATTATTATAGGAGTCATATATACCTATACATAGATTTATTCTAGTAACAATTTACTTTGTATAATATTTTACATATTTAATTTTTAATGAGATTATAATATTTTATCATTTTCAATACTTACATTTACATAAGTATACATTTATTTAATTATATATTTATTTACCATCAATTTGTTCGTGAATCGTCGGAAATAGTCGAACGGTAATTGCATAAACGAAAATAGTTCAAAATTTTTGGAGACTCAACATTACAGATTTTTGCTTATCGTGTCGGAAACATATAAAGATTAAAGTTTAAATTTGATTGGAAATTCCCGGGTCATCACAGTACCTACCCGTTAAAGAAATTTCGTCCCCGAAATTTGATAGAGGTCGTCATGGGTAACAATAAGAATGTTTTCATGACAAATATGAGTTGATAAATAGAGTTTTATCATCATTGAGTAATATGGATAAAATGATTCGATTAATCGAAGCGTATGAATGAAGTTATCACAAAAGATCGAGATGAAGAAATGGAGATTTTTTTTTCCATAACTTTTGACGTAGTCGCAATTGAATTCCGGAATTCAAGGGATTTAAAGAAAATCTTCGAAATCTAAAATATTTGATTCTTTGACGGATAAGGAAATTAAGATCTATATACTTAAATACGGTGATCTGTCTGGATTTCTCTGTCTGATATTTCCATTATAAATTAAACTCTTCCGTTCCATTATTCTCACCATTCATATACTTTCTTTCTTAGTTCACACATCCAAAAGATTGTGAAAATGCGTAATCCCGTTCTAATCCTTGATATTTTCCTAGTTATCATTTATGTCATCCTTCTTTTCAATCTTTCACAAGAAAAAATCTATTTACTTTTATTATTACCTGGAGGTGATACTATTCTTAATTATATCGTGTCTTTATTATTGCTATTCATACTAATATCCACGATTTGTAACCTCTGCGTTGTTGTTGAGTTTTATATCTTCCCTTATGTTTCGGAGCTCCTTGCCTTTTTATTCTCCTCTCGATTGCTTAGTAAAACGAGTAACGGTCCAGAATTCGTAGGTATGGAGTTTCGAATGAACTTGATGTTCCAAGCAAGAAAGAACGTAATAGCACGATTTGATTTGTCAAATTACCAGAATCACTGAGAGTAGAACTATCAAGAATATATTTTCTTGATATGTTCAGAAGTTAATTTAAATAAAAGAATTATGTAACATGGCACGTGATGATGGTATGATCTATGAATCATCAGGTTCCATTAGAAACTCAGCATGACTTACTGTAATATAATCACGTTGATCAAGTGTCATTATATTATACTAACTCATGCATCAGTTCCCAACATTACTTCAATAACATTCATATTTTTAAGCTCAAAAGTTTACAGAATATAGAAACTAACAGTTTCTATATGATGTAAAACTGATATTGCGAAGAGATTAATGATTTCAGATAAAAATAGTTATGAAAATATCTTCAGAAATATGGAGGATATTTATAATGAAAGATATGATAATATCTTTGAATATCTAAGATCAGATGATGATAGAAACTATTGTCTGCAAGGGTTTAGAGTAAGGAGCAAGATATTCACTAAAGACTTTTTAGCTGACATTGAGTCATTTGGATTCTTTGAATTCAAACTTATTATTTGTGATTTGTCCACGGCTTTCTTCATAGTTTCACATAATCTGCTTTTCGGTACTAAATTTTCTATTGAATGTTTCCAATATAATGATACACAGGAAGTACGAAGAGGTATATAATTTCAGACGAGAATATTTATGAAAATATCCTCAGAAATATAGAAGATATTGATGATGATATTTTGGAATTTCTAAGTTCGATGGTTGATGGAGAAAGATTTTTCGCAAGATTTTAACATGACTTCGGAGCAAGATATTCTTTGAAGGTTTCATCGGATCCAGAATTACCTGAATTCTTTGAATATATGGTATGGTCCTTGTATTTATCCTCGGTCTCCTTCGTGGTTAGCTCAATCCGTTTTCCAGTTCCAACTTTTCTGAGCTTTTCTAACATACTATTCTTTATCATCAAACTTTCGATGATTATGGTCGTTTACGGTTGTCTATGGTTTCTGCTGCTTCATTCAGCTTTTTCAACATTCAGTGTATTGATTTGTGACTGAGTGCTTTTCAGAATTCCAGAAGGAGAGATCATAATTCTAAGAGATAATGTCATACATATAACTGTTGATGTAGATATGCTGTGAGTTTTCAAAGTACTGATTGCTGATTCCCGGTAATTGGTATGGCAGTTCTCGTTACAAGATGCGGATGAGTATATGATAGGGTTTCAATGAATAAATATAATGATTTGTCAGAGAGATTTAAGCCAAGAAGTAACGAGGTTGTTGGTATGTCTGCTGGTAATATGGTGGAATATAAAAGAATTCTCCGGTATCAAAAAGGTAATCGTATATATCAGGATTATAGTAAGGTTACTTCGAATGAAAAGTCGAAGTTGACTTGCTGGAGCTGTGACAAAATTGGCTACCTTGAAAAGGGATCGCAAAGTTATTTTTGCTAATAAATGCCAAAGGATCTGACACGGCTACGTGTTAAGCTTTTACTCAGTTGCCGAGAGTTTCTCAGGTGCATAACTATATGCATAAATCTTTCCTTCCGTAGATGAAGTGCGGTTGGTTCATCCTCTCGATTGAGGTGTTTTCAAGAATCATGAAAGGTTTGAACGCAGAATGTAATCGTGAAGATACAAATGAGGTTTAAGACGAAATCAAGAGGCAAACTTGAAGAATTGTTTAGTTTCATATGTTATAATCAATATTTTAATTCATTTTAATTGTCCAATGTTGATAGTCCACAGTTACTAGTCCACAGTTAGCATTTCTATAATTCATATATAATATTCGAATTAATTAATACGTGTCGTGACCCGTATACGTCTCAGACTCGATCACAACTCAAACTATATATATTATTGTAGAATCAACCTCAACCCTGTATAGCTAACTCCTGCATTACTGCATATAGAGTGTCTATGGTTATTCCAAATAATATATATAGATGCGTCGATATGATATGTCAAAACCTTGTATACGTGTTCCGATATTTAAAGTGACAAAAAATAAATACAGAAATTAAATGACAATAAATAAAGTGCGTAAAGTAAATAACAGAAATTGAATGACAATAAATAAAATTGCGAGAATATAAATTGCGATAATTAATTTGCGATAAATAAAATGTAATCAGTTAGCTAGCAACAGCTAACTAGGATTTTGTTAGCGTGGATTCTTAACAAAATTTCTCATAGTTAGTTTGTTTGTTTCTAACAAATTTTATTTTGTCCAATGTTTTCTTCATTATGCCACTTGTTGAATTCTGATAAATCAAAATCCAAATATGAAATTGGATAAAAATGGTTATTCTGTGGTGAACGGATTCGTATATCGGTGGATGTAAGTAGGATAGTAAATGACTGTTGAATCAGCTTTGAAGAATATACAGTGTATCTTATTAAAGTGAAATCTAAATATTCCTCGGGTATTACCTACCCGTTAAAATATTTTCACCATTAACAGTTTGTACGAAAGAATTTTTAATTACAATCTTTATGAAAATATACTTGTATATATATTTTCTTCAGATGCAATCATGGATTTAATGAGTTAATATGATATTAAACTCATTTGATTTACGTTAGAACAAGAATATATAATCTCTAAAACATTAGAGATTACATATTCGCCATGTTGAACGAAGATAAATGATGCAGAACGTCATGTAGAACGATGATTATGCTCGGGGTACTGGTGGTGATGTTGAGGCGTGTGTTGTTGTGGTTTGTGTTGTTGCTGGTGGTACAGTTGATGTCGTTGATGTTGATGAAGCTGGTACATTTTGCACCATTTTACCAAGGCTACAACTCGGGCGCGAAACTCATTGACTTTATTACTCCGGAATGATTGTCGGTTCGGAAGAGCAAATGAATGAGGTTTATAATTTTTAGATAGAATATAATCATAACAAGTTATTCGGGAAATGAGGGTGAAAATGGTGTTTCGGACTAGTTCACTGGTAACTGCTTCGAGTTCTTCGTCAAGAGGTGAATTCGGTTGGTGGAAGGGATCGCCTTCTTCGCGTCTCCATTGATTAAGTCGACTACGAACCCATCAGATGAATTGGGAATGGCTGATTGGTTAATTCATTCTGGTGACACCACTTTCGTAGCTTAGGTGAATATCCATGTCGAAATAGCTGTCGGAATAACTATCGGAATAGTTATCGAAATCTGAGGGACTCGAACTGGTTGAGGGATTCATCTCATACGATCAAATGAAGGATTTTCGATAAGAAATAGATTATAGGGTGTAGATTAGTACCATGCAAGACATAATTTACATATGCATATATAATACTAAAATCCCATAAGTTACGGAGGAATCAACGGAAACTGTCAGGCAAAGGTAACAATAACAGATACGCTAAGATATGAATTAGCAGATATGCTAAGATATGAATTTTGTCTATACACTAATCATGTAATCAATGCAATAGGATGTGTCTAGACTAAGGATGATAAGCAAGTGATTCTTTAAGAATGATAAGCAGGTATTTTTCGACACGAAATGATAAGCAAAACTTTTGACATGCAGACACGGTCGAAGTCCAGACTCATTAATGCATCCTAATGACTTATTAGTTATACACACTAATGCAGACCTGGTTCGCTAAGACCACCGCTCTTATACCAACTGTAGGGACCCGTCATAATCCATCCGGACGAAGTCCATACCGATTATAAACGATTCACAACAGTTGATTACATCGCGAGGTACTTGACCTCTATATGATACATTTTACAAATATTGCATTTGTTTTTGAAAAGACAATCTTTCATTACATCGAAAGTTGACAACATGCATACCATTTCGTAATATATCTTACTATAATTGACTTAATAATAATCTTGATGAACTCAACGACTCGAATGCAACGTCTTTTGAAATATGTCATGAATGACTCCAAGTAATATCCCTAAAATGAGCAAATGCACAGCGGAAGATTTCTTTCATACCTGAGAATAAACATGCTTTAAAGTGCCAACCAAAAGGTTGGTGAGTTCATTATTTTAACATAAATAATCATTTTCATCATTTTAATAGACCACAAGATTTTCATTTCTCATAAATATACGTCCCATGCATAGAGACAAAAATATCATTCATATGGATTGAACACCTGGTAACCGACATTAACAAGATGCATATAAAAATATCCCCTATCATTCCGGGATCCTCCTTCGAACATGATATAAATTTCGAAGTACTAAAGCATCCGGTACTTTGGATGGGGTTTGTTAGGCCCAATAGATCTATCTTTAGGATTCGCGTCAATTAGGGTGTCTGTTCCCTAATTCTTAGATTACCAGACTTAGTAAAAAGGGGCATATTTGACTTCGATAATTCAACCATAGAATGTAGTTTCGATTACTTGTGTCTATATCGTAAAACATTTATAAAAGCAGCGCATGTATTCTCAGTCCCAAAAATATATATAAAAAGGGAGTAATGAAAACTCACCTCATGTATTTTGTAGTAAAAATACATATGACTATATTGAACAACTGAACAATGCAGGGTTGGCCTCGGATTCACGAACCTATATCATTTGTATATCTATATTAAAACATATAATTGTAACTGAACAAATTTATTTATTGTATCTTTAATTTATATATTATGTATGTTTAATTTGTGTATATATATTCATAATAGTTAATATTTATATAGTTTATTAATATCTATATTTATATATATACTTGTCTAATGTTATATTTAAAAAATCGATAGCTTGTTTTTTGTAAGTATTTATATAAATAATATTAGTAGGTTTGATATATATAGTTAAGTTTGTGTTAAATATATTTTTATACAAATAGCTTTTGTTTGAGAAATTAATAATTATGACAATATTAATATTAGTAATAATAATAATGATATTATATAATAATAATAATAATAATAGTGATGATAATAATGTTAATAAAAGTAATGATATTAATAATGATAGTAATATTAAGCTTTATAACAATGGCAACAATAATTATGTTAATTGTAGTAATTCTTTTAAATCATAATTCAATTAAAATATTAATCATTTTCATAATAACATTTATGCTTGATTTTTATAATCATAAGTTTAACAATATTATTAAAACTTTTATATTCATGGTCATAGTAATCATAATCTTCATATTTAGTTTCTTAACTAATGACTATAGTTTCTTATTACATTATTTAATAATCAACTCATAACTTTCACATGAATTCTTATAATCACTTCCTATAATCTCTATTATGTCATCTTTTATTATATACTTACGTTATCAACATGTTAAATCTCCTTTTAGTTATAATGATACAAGCAATATCAATACAATGATAATAATACTAATAATAATAATAATTTTTATAATAATAATAATAATAATAATAATAATAATAATAATAATAATAATAATAATAATAATAATAATAATAATAATAGTCATAGTGATAACAATAATAATCATAATAATAAAATTAATAATATTAAATTATACCTTAGCAGCATTAAAAAGAAGCAGACTGCCCGAGACGGGACTCGAACCCGTGACCTTCCGCTCACTATCAAACACACTTAACCACTTATCCAATATTGTTTTTCTGAATTAGTGACACCCCTTATAAACTTAACCCGTTTCTCTTTCTGTTTCTATTCCTTCTTCCTTTCTAAAGAACTAGTCGACCTAAAGTATACCAATCATTAAAACAAAGCTTTATATACAACAAAATAATAATAACCATTTAATATTAATTGTTTAGATTAATTGAAAATAAACAAAAAAAAAAAACTTGAAACCCACTCTCTGCTTTTCGACGAGCAGGAAAAAAAAAAGAAAACATGATTTCGCGTTTGAAACATTTTTAGACTTTGTTATCTACATGAATTATCTTTCAAATCATCATTAAAACACTCTAGTATCATCAATTGAACCTTATTTGTAACAGATTTCACTAATTCACTCAAAGAAAAATGTTTGACTTTTTAAAAACAAAACTTTGACTTCGAAATTCGAATTTGTTTTGAGGAATTGGAACTTGAAATTTTACAGAAAGTTTAAGTGTATGATTCCTAACAACACTACATTATTACTTTTTGTAATTGAATTCGAATTCTAATTTTTGAATAATTGAACCAAGAACATTATAAACTCTAAATTGGATTTTAAGTTTTAGGTAATTTTAGATTATAATTACAACATGAAATATACTGTAAATGATTACTGGAAACTTTTTGAATACTCAATTGAACCTGAAATATTAAAAGAACTTCAAATTTCTCCATGAACAAAAATATTTGACTTTTTAATTTAAATGTTTGACTTCAAAATTCAAAATGAATATAACGAATTGATGTTTGAAAACTTACAGATAGTTTATATATGTGATTCCTAGCGCTTCTGCATTATTAGATTGTGAGGATTGCTTTGAATTCGAATTATGTCAAGTTGAGTTCATAACAGAGGGTACGGTTCCTTTATATGTAATTTTTTTTATTTTAATTCAAAGTGATCAGTTAAATCTTTATATGATGAATGAATCCTTGTTTGCTAATGAGATTGAAACAGACGTATAACAAAACCCGACACAAACAAATTTCTTGTACAGTGATGATAGCTATGGGTAACAAATTATGTACAGTTTATTGATTTTTAATATATTAATAATAATAATAATAGAACTAAAAATTGAATAATAATACAGATTTCCTAATACATATTTGTATATATATTATATATATATCTATTTATATTTATATATTTCTATATATGTATAGTTCTTATATTTATATATTTATTTTATGGATTATAATTAATATTATTAGTAAATATAACAATAATAATAATGCTCTTAATATTATACATACCAATTTATAATAATATGATTGTAAGGATAATGTTACTAACGATAATAATAACAATTACCATAGATGTATAATATAGTTATAATTAACAGCAATAATACCAATTATACTATTATTAATAATAATAACATTGATAATAATTATAATACATCAAATTATATATATCAACTTATTCAGACCAATTTATATATATATATATATATATATATAATTTGTATTAAAAATAATAATATTAATGATACAGATATTAATATTAATATTAATAATAATAATGAAAGTAATAATAATAATGCTACTATAACAATCATATTTTGAATGTGTAATTATATTTAACATAATAATAGTATATATTATTTTTTTATATATATATATATATATATATATATATATATATATATATATATATATATATATATATATATATATATATATATATATATCATATATTGAGTATTAGTTATTCATTTTGATAAAAATTATAATATATGTGTTTGTATATTAAATATAATTGTTTTATAAATATAAGATATATATTTATTTAATATGTTATATTTAGTTAAAATAATTTCGATGTATAATATTTATAGTTTTTATATATATTCTAATTTACATATGATGATAATTATTATAGGAGTCATATATACCTATACATAGATTTATTCTAGTAACAATTTACTTTGTATAATATTTTACATATTTAATTTTTAATGAGTTAATAATATTTTATCATTTCCAATACTTACATTTACATAAGTATACATTTATTTAATTATATATTTATTTACCATCAATTTGTTCGTGAATCGTCGGAAATAGTCGAACGGTAATTGCATAAACGAAAATAGTTCAAAATTTTTGGAGACTCAACATTACAGATTTTTGCTTATCATGTCGGAAACATATAAAGATAAAAGTTTAAATTTGGTTGGAAATTCCCGGGTCATCACAGTTCTCGTTTATAGGGCTCACTTCACATATAGGTAAATTTGATGGACTTGTGTATGGGTCCAATTGGCACGGTTGTGCGTTTTGGTTGACCACCTTTGGCGAGGTGCACACTTTATATGTACGTTATCACGTGTGCTTGTGATGTGAATTATATAACCCCAATGGCGAAGGGTTAGTATTGAGTTGTGAATTGGATAACCCCAATGAAGAAGGGTTGATGGGAGAAGTGAGTCACGTGTGGATGCGGATTCACGATGACGCGTGTAGTTCGGTCATCTTATTGAGGTAATGATGTTTTGTGGTTGAGGATTACTAAGGCTCGTGTAGTTCGGCCAACCTCGATGTTGTTGTGCGATTGAAGATAGTAGTCTCGTGTGGATGCGGATTTACTAAGGCTCGTGTAGTTCGGCCAATCTTCGTTTTGGTAATTGGTAGTCGGTTTTGGTATTGGGTTAAGGGGTTAACCTTGGATGTTATATATTGTTTTATATATTGTCGTATTGTTGTGATGTAGCTAACCCTCCGAGTGTAGCTTACTGGCGTTGTTCACATCGTCGTTGGTGAACTTATATTTGTTGTTATTTTTAGCTTGTTGCTTAGTGATCGTACGGTATGCTTAGCTTAGCTTGCCCTTATGCTTGGATGCTCCGGTATGCGTTATTTGATTACTTGTGTGGCGTGTCCATTTTATGCGTATATATGTATGTAGTATATTCTCACTCACTAAGCGTTAGCTAACCCTCTCGTTGTTTACATTTTTAGAGATTGGCTTGGAGGCGGTGACTCGGGTAAGCGTGGGAACTAGTGGACTTGCGTAGTTTGCTTTAGAGGACATGCTTTTGGATGGATTAGGATTAGGTTGCGTATCCCCAATCACCATGCTCAGTTTTGTTGGAAATTCAAATAGTCGGGTCGTGTTTGCCCGTTCGAATATTTAAACTATGTATTAAATGTTTTAAAGCTTATTGAACTAATTATTGTGTTAAAGATGTTTTTGGAAACATAAATGGGGCCTAAATATTAATGTATTTAAGAAAAAATTTACGGGCCGGTTTAAATACGGGTTGGGTTGTTTCAAGTGGTATCAGAGCATGGTCTAAGGGATTTAGGCGACTTGAGATGGGTGCCTAGACTTAGACTTTTGTGTGTGCTTATTTGTTACGGGACTTGTAGGTGAACGAGTCGGACGGGAACTTGGTTAGTGCCTTGGCGTGTAGGTGAACTAGCTAGGATTGTGACCTGTGTTGTGATGTAATTCTTGCGTGTGTTTATAACACGTAGAATTTTTGGTTTGTGTTGGTTTATATCATCGAGCGAGGCGGTCATTGTACTAACGAGTTGAGACGACGTGTGTGCGTAATAAGGACTTGCAAACCTTATTACGGGTGCAAATCGTGTCTAACAAGTGATGTACGACGAGTGTTTAGCAAGATGGGGCGGTGTTGTGCGTGTTGTTTTATACGTTCGTGGACTAATCATTTTGAATTCTTTAGAATGACGACGCGAAACAAGATCGAGACGAACGACGTTGAGTTTAACGCTAGAGTTGCGGTCGCCGTTGCGGAGCAAATGGGTGCGTTTCGAGAAGAAATGGATAGGAAGTATTCCGAATTTCAAAGTAGTAGTGAAACAGAGGGTTGTCTTAAGAGCTTTATGAGGACTAAACCCCCGATGTATGATGGGAAACCGGATCCTTTGGTTAGCACAACATGGATCTCGAATGTCGAAGGGTGTTTCCGTACTATTGAATGCCCTTCAGAGAAGAGGACAAGACTCGCTACTAGCTTGTTGCGAGGTAGGGCGAAGGATTGGTTGGATGGTAAGATTGATCTTATCGGTGGTGAGCTGTTTATGGCATTATCGTGGGACGAGTTTAAGGAGGAATTCTTTGAGGAGTTCTGGACATCAGCTGACTTGTCGAAATTGCGTAATGAGTTGTGAAATTTGCAACAGGGTTCTACGGATTTGAATACTCTCAAGATGACCTTTATGACGAAGGCTCGTTTTTGCCCGGAGTATTTGGGAAATGATCGTTTGTTGATGGAAGATTTCTATCAAACTTTTAATGATGACTTGAAGAACAAAATTAGCAGAGGTCAGGCGAAATCATTTGCGGAATTATTCGCCGTGGCTAGGGGTTTCTAGTCGTATTCGCGATCAAAGATTAGTGAACCTTCAAGTAAGAGAAGGGTTATTTCGTATGGTGCTCCAAGTAAGGGTGTAAGTGTGAGCACGGGTGGTACACGGACGAGTATATCAGATTCTAGTGCGTCTAGATGTTACAATTGTGACGTGAGGGGTCAAAAGTCTTGGGAATGTTCGGTGTCAAAGGGTGATGGCACAGTGTGCTTCAATTGCCAAGAGGAAGGACATCGTAAGTCGGAATGTCCCGAGTTAGCGGGGACGGGTGCGGCAAGGAGACGTTAAGGTACATTTTGTTTTAATAAGTATGTCCTTTGATTATTTATTTTGTACTGATGAGTTCAGGTTTGTTGAATGCATTGCGTTGTGCATATTTTGCTATGGGTGACGTTGCTAATGGAATTACCCTACGGTGGCGTTTGGATTTACGGATGAAGGGCGTAAGACTTGGTGCAACCAAGTGTTCCTTAGTGTTGGGAAATGTTTCTACCAAGGCATGGGTATGGGCTTTGGTGTTCGGTTGTTAGGGCGTGTTCGCTCTCATGTTGAAGTTGATGAACTGTGTGGTTTGTCGGGTGGGTGAAACCCTTGAGGTCGAGTGTTTGATCTCGATGTGTGTTGATAATGGAGTCTACATGACGCGATGTTAGGTGCCTCTTTCATACCTACTAGCATGGTAATCGACTCCGATGGTGTTACGTTTACATTGTACTTAGGGTACCGGAGAGAAACCCTTAGGTACATGAGTGACTAGGTGGAAATTTGACCAGCTAGAGCAATCGGAGGATTGCAAGATTAAAGTTGGTGTAATTGTGGTAAACTCTTCGTTCAAAATGTTTAAGGATAGGTTAAAATCCTTTGTATGCTCATGGATAGGGCAAGGTATTATGAAGTGTATATCATGAGATACCTTTATCTCGATGATGTGGTTATGAAAGGGAGTTCCAAGTGGGGGCGTTGTACTCTCGCACGAAGGTGTTCTAGTGTATTGATAATGGACGATGCTCGTATGGAATCGGAGCTAGCGTTGAGACCTACGTTGTTCGATTGTGATAAAAGTACGATTTGGAATAAATTGTACTTATGGTTTGAATTTAAATTATCACCGAGGTGGTAATGTGATGAATCTCATTTAGAGATAATGGACGTGTTTGACGAGCAAGTGAGATCCCTCGATTAAGGGATGTGCGTGTCGGATTCTCTTCTAGAGAATTGTTGTGTTGTGCCTATGTGCGATATAGGTGGTTCTTGCTCGATTGTGATGGCATTGTGTACACGTACGTATGATGCGTGTGCAAGGATTTCCAAGTCAGTGGAATAATGTATTTATTTGTGTAGCGTGAAATGTGGGATAGTCGCGAAGTTCAAGACACCACATTCTACTTAACGAGTGGAATTGTCGCGATGTTTAAGACACCACTCATTGGTTTGATTGACATGTGGAATTGTCGGGGTGTTCAATACACCAAATTGTCATGGGGGCGAGTTAGTCGCGGTGTTTAAGACATCACCCGAAGGATTAGTGATTACGCAGCGTATGTACACTAATGGATGTTATGAACTCCGATGGTCTTTAGCGAGTACCATTCCTGAGTTGAGATTTGGGTAGTGGATCACGTGTGGTTGCGGATTCACGATGACACGTGTAGTTCGGTCATCTTATTGTGGAAGTGAGTCTCGTGTAGCTCGGATTCACGATGAAACGTGTGGATGCGGTCATTATATTGAGGACGTTGATAATGCTAAAAAGGAACATATATTTCATAGCAATATCCTTCCAATATGTAAAGCTTTTAGTTGTAATTGTTCTATTTTTATGTAATAATCGTTTAAATAAATAAGTACGAAGACGAAAGATAAAAATGACGATTTGAAGACGCAAATGACCAAAAATGTAACGACCCGGATTTTTCCGATCGTTTTACACTTATAAGATTAATATTTACATAAATTAAACCTTACCAGCATGATAAGCAATCTAAATTGTCGAGACTTATGTTTTTGAAAAGAGTTTTACACAACGTTTGACCGTCCAATTTGACCGATGATATCACGAACTATATAACATAGATAATTATACGTTTGTGTATATATATGTATTTTTATATATTTAACATGATCTAAGAATGTTTTAACATCTCATTGTGTACTAATAACAATGAGTTATAAGTATATTTTGAGACTACTAACTTGAGTTTTTAAAACGATAACTATATGTGACGTTCTTCGACTTAAATACTTAAAACTTATAATGCTTATACATGTATCGTATAGATATGTATTTTATCACTTTTAAAGGATTTATATACATAAAACAATATAAGTATATTTACAAAAGATAGCTATATTTGAATCCTCGTTCCGTTTTCTCAAGATTTTTATACGTATATCTAGGGTATATGTACCCGTATCATACCCAGCTTCTATACGTATTTACTATTGGTATATACACATCACAATCACTTTATTAGCAGCCATGAGTCAGCCAATTTTGGATCTTAGCATGCATGATTAATCAATTTGGCATATTACAAGACTTTTGCACAATATTACAAATTTATACATCTTTTCACCACCATTTATACTCCATTCCTTTTTCATTTTTACTACACATTTTCTCTAACCAAAAATACACTCTTAGGAACCTTAAGTGTTCTTCACAATCTCAGCAAATAACCATGAAGATCTAGCTTCAAAAACAACCCTTAATCATCATAAGAAAATCCATTCAAGAACACTTCAAAAATCCTTCCAAGTAAACAAGTTTACTTCCAACCTTTCAATCCAACTCCACCACTCTTTTGATTCTAGGATTTTTCTCATCACTTACAGTAACTTTGTCCAAGTAACTTGAGGTAGTAACCTTATTCATAATCTTATTCAATTCATATTCATATAGCTATCTTATTTTGTGGTATAAAATTTTAACAACAAGAACATAGTTTGAATGATTTCAAACTTGTTCGCAAACTAAATAGATCCTTCTAACTTGACTTTTAAAACACTTCAAGACCTGTAATATATCATAATGATATGCTAACTTAACAAGATATAACTTGGTTTTACAAAGAACACCTTAAAAACTGAATCTACGTCGTCGGAGTGCAACCGGGGGCTGTTTTGGGTTGGATAATTAAAAACCATCTTAAGCTTTGAATTGTAAGTTCATATTTTTGAAAAATGATATTTCTTATGAATATGTTAACACATAAAAATTTCATGGTTTAACTCAAAGTGTAAGTATTTTTAGAAAAATGATCATTAAATGTTGTTTTTATGAAGGAAAATGATCACTTTCATAAGTTTCACCAAAGTTTGACCTATAACCTGTGATTTCGAATACAACCTAAGGTATTTTCAGTTCATATTCTTAAAATTTGACTCGATCCAAGGAAGTGGCAAGTTGAACCAACAAAAACGGAGTTGTAATGAAGAAACTACGACTAAAACAAGATCGGGTATCCGAAGCTAGTTTAGCTAAGAAAATATTTGGAGAAAAATTAAATTAATCATATATTTCTAATTAATATGATATTTCATATATATTTACTTATGATTTGATTTTATATATTTCAGGACCACCCGTAAATAACACGAGAAGATTAATCATAAGACCTCATGATTGTACGCAACACGTCATTTGACAACACGATACTTTATGTACGCAACACGTCACTTGACAACATGGTAGCATGGGTCGAGATTAATTCTGATCAATACGAATACGATGGGGTCTTTATTTATTTTATTTAAGCAACTAATTGTGAACCACTAACATCGAACTGCTAACTACGAACTAAGAAAATATTAAAAGTATTAAAAGTATATATATATATATATATATATATATATATATATATATATATATATATATATATATATATATATATATATATATATGTAACGATTACTTAAAAAGAAAATATGTTGATATATTATATATATGGTTAGGTTCGTGATATCTATCGGAGACCAAGTCGTGATAAATACCTTCAAGGCAAAAGTGAGTATATAGTCCCACTTTTAAACTCTAAATATTTTGGGATGAGAATACATGCATTTTATGATTTACGTTATGGACACAAGTGATTAAAAATATATATTCTACGTTGAGTTGTACCACTGGCATACTTCCCTGTAACTTGGTAACTATTATTTACATGAGGTATCGTAAACGCGAATCCTGTTGATAGATCTATCGGGCCTGACAACCCCAACCGGACTGGACGACCAGTATTCAACGGTTGCACAGTACTTCATTTCGGTGACTACACTTGGTACGGTGTAGTAAGATTTCATAATAAAGGGAATATGCGACGTTGATTAAATGTTAAGTATGGTTATCAAGTGCTCAACAACTTAGAATATTTTTAGTAAAACGTTTATATATGAAATCTTGTGGTCTATATTTATAACGCTTCCAGCATTAAACCTATATCTTACCAACTTTATGTTGACGTTTTAAGCATGTTTATTCTCAGGTGATAACTAAAAGCTTCTGTGATGACCCGTCCTAATCCTCCTGGACGAAGTCTTCAACATTTGGTTCCATTGCGAGGTACTGACTTAAATATGCCATAAACGACTCCATGTAATATGAGCAAATGCACAGCGGAAGATTTCTTTCATACCTGAGAATAAACATGCTTAAAAGTGTCAACCAAAAGGTTGGTGAGTTCATAGGTTTATCATATCAATCATTTCAATATATAAATAGACCACAAGATTTCCGTTTATAAATATATATATATACACTCGCAAGTGTATAAAACCGTTTTGCTTATGTTGAGGCCTCAGTAACCAACCTTAACAATAATATAATAAGTCATCTTCGCAAAGATGGATACGTACACTCGCAAGTGTATAAATAATCCTCGAAGTACTAAACATCCGCCCACTAGTTCTTATGTCTAGTGCAGCCTACAGGATGGGGGTGTTAAGCCCGATAGATCTATTTTTAGGATTCGCGCTTACATGCTCTTATAACATGTAACTAAATTACCTAGCACATCAATCCGCAGAATATCATTTTTAATCACTTATCTCTATTTCGTAAAGCATTTATAAAAGCAGCGCATGTATTCTCAGCCCAAAAATATATATTGCAAAAGCAATTAAAAAGGGAGCAAATGAAACTCACCTAATGTATTTTGTAGTAAAAATACATATGACTATATTGAACAATGCAGGGTTGGCCTTGGATTCACGAACATATATCATTTATATATATATATTAACACATATAATCATAATCGAACAAGTTATATGTATATATATATATATATATATATATATATTATTTCAATTGTTTATATTTTTATATCTATATGCATACTTTTATATAAGTATCTTAATAACAATTTTTATTGTAATAATAATAATAATAATAATAATAATAATAATAATAATAATAATAATAATAATAATAATAATAATAATGATACTATTAATTAGTAAAAATGATACTAATGATGATAATAATATTAATGTTAAAACTAATAAAAGTAATGTTAATAATAATAATATTACTAATGATACTTTTAATAATAATAATAATAATAATAATAATAATAATAATAATAATAATAATAATAATGATAATAATAATAATAATAATAATAATGATAATTATAATATAATAATAATAATAATTTGATAATGAAAACTACCTCAATAATCTTATAAAAGAAAATAATGTCCCGGCCAAGACTCGAACCCGAGACCTCTCGCTAACCCAACACAACATCAAACCACTCCACCACTTCTGCTTTTCTGATTTAAATTGGATTTAAATTTATAAAACCCATTTCTGTGTTTTCTTCTTCATAACATCATAATAATATCATCATTATAATCTTCCATAGTTTTAGACTAATCATAAGTTCATGTCGTTATCACTTTCATAACCTCGACATCATCCTAGTGTATACGTATATTATTGTTGTTATTATTTTCATAAACATCATCATTATTATGATACTGTATCATCATCATTTATGTTCTCCATTTCCACCATCGTTATCATCATAATCACCATCATGTACTACCTCTTCATAGTTTCAATGTTGTTGTTTATTGTTCGATTTGTTTTATGGAAAATTGTAACAGAAAACAGCAACAATTAAAGTGGTACACCATGTGGCGGTTGAATCCTCGAACCACAGCAGAAACACGGCACAGCAGCAGTCCAACGAAATGGTCTAAGTTGGGTCACGGCCCAACAACACTACAACACATAGCCCAACATGGTAACTAGTGATTGACAGTCCAATTGTAATTCGAATCCTACTGGCCCGATCACATCATAATAGTATTACGGCTTCTAAAATCTCAAGCTTGTTAATCTATCTTCTTAGGATTCCATTATTCAAAATGTCCCCACAATAATTTATCACCTAATTTATTCGGTAGAGACAAGAGGTGGACAAATTGTTTGCTTCTTTTTTTTATATGTGCACGATAGCACTACTAATAATATTTTCTTCATTGTTATTTAAAAACAGAAACTAAGGGAGAGAAAAATAAGAGAGATTAAGGTGGTGACCGATGGCTGTGAGGGTGGTCTCCGGGAATCAGAAGAATATCCGTTGCAGTTGCAGTTGTGAGTTCTCGCATGAATAAGAAGATGACAAAAAAAATAACAAGTGGAACGTTTGATGGGTGACGGTAAGGTTTGAGAAAAATGGTGATGAAAGGTGATGAAGGTGTAATTGAAGGTTTACTTGGGTGTGTGTATGTTAAATAGTAGTAGTTGCAAACCAAAACGAGTAACATGATTTGGTTTATGGTCTTGATCGTTCAAGAGACAGGGACAAGTAGCAGTTGTGGTCCGATGTAGCTGCAAAAATTTTGATGGTTATAGTGGTGAAGGAAAGTAGCATGCGGTGGTTGAAGTGAGGGTGGCGACGTCTAGTTTGGTGGCCGTGGAAGGTGATAGAACTAGTGATCCAGGTGGTGAGGAATATGTAAATGTAAATATGTATATACCAAGTTTATATCTATATATCCCTGTTATATAATAGAGTAGTTGAATAGATAGTGGAGGTAATCAAGTGAAGGTAATCAAACAATAATAGTAGGTTGATGAGTGATTCACGGATGTTAATAATAGTCTCTCTACCAACAGTTTTTATTCCTTCAGACAAAAAAAAATATATATATATCAAAGATATCACTTTAACAATGGATTTAACCAAGTTTTATGGCATATGTACATCGACAGGAGTAAAAAAAATATAATGGAAACGAGATCGTGACAACAGATTTTGTATCTGCTATAAACGAATTTTGTTTGGGTTTGAAAAGTAGATTACGATGTGTAACAGCCATGTACGAATTATCTGCTTTAAAGATCATGTTCCTTTAATATAATTAATTAAATAATATATTGATATAAATTTTAATAATGTTTATAATAATTAATAATAATAACCAAAATTGTAGTTTTTGTCTTTCTTCTAATAACATTTTTATTTGGCATTTTTATTTTGATAATCTTAACCCTTTTAATTTTAGATATAACAATAACACTAGTAATAATATTAGTAATACTAATATTGATATTACTATTTGTAGTAATATTGAAAGTAATAATACATCTATATTTACAATCTCGTATTACATTTAATTTATTAATATTACAATTTATTAGTTATGTATTATCATATAATACATATAATAACATACTTTGAATATTTAATATTTATATATATACATCTCTATTTATTATTTAATGGTTCGTGAATCATTGGAATCGGTCACGGGTTGAATGAATCCATGTAAACAATTCAAAATTTATGAGATTCAACATTACAGACTTTGCTTATCGTGTCAAAATCATATAAGGATTAAAGTTTAAATTTGGTCGGAAATTTCCGGGTCGTCACAGTACTTACCCGTTAAAGAAATTTCGTCCCGAAATTTTATCGAGGTCGTCATAGCTAACAATAAAAATATTTTCATGACGAATTTGAGTTGATAAATAGAGTTTTATCATCATTAAGTAATATGGATAAAACAATTCGATTATTCGAAGGGTACGAGTGAAGCTATCACAAAAGAATGAAATGAGAAGTAAAGATTT
Organism: Rutidosis leptorrhynchoides; assembly: GCF_046630445.1. NCBI lineage: Eukaryota > Viridiplantae > Streptophyta > Magnoliopsida > Asterales > Asteraceae > Rutidosis > Rutidosis leptorrhynchoides. The sequence continues at coordinate 165,780,064 of NC_092336.1, forward strand.
GTTTTAACTTTTGACGTAGTCATGGTTGAATTTAGAAAATAAGGTGTGTCTTAGCTTTTGACGTTGTCTTGTTTGAATTCCAAAATTCAAGGGATTTCGGAGAAAATCTTCGAAATCTATAAGATATGATTCTTCGGTAAATGAGGAAATTAGGATCTCTTTAATTAAATGCGATGATCTTCCTCGATTACTCTGTTGGATATTTTCACTATAAACTAACTACTACCGTTTCATTATTCTCACCATTCTTAAACTTTCTTCCTTAATCCATACTTCTAAATATTGTAAGAATGCTTAACCTAGTTCTGATCCTTGTCCTTATCCTGACTGTCGCATCAATCATTCTCCTTTTCCAACTTCCACCGGAGGATTCTGTTAACTTCTATTATTACCTTGGGGTTATAATGTTTTTCATTCTTCCTTTTATTTATGTTGCTATACACATTGATATACCCGTTTTGTGATTTTGGTGTTGTTGTTGTTGGGCTCTATATTTTCTCTTTTACTTTGGAGCTCCATGCTCACGTTTTCTCTTCCCGACTTTAAGTCAAGCGAATAATGGTCCAGAATTTCGTAGATATCGAGTTTCGAATGATTATAACGTTCTAAGCATGAAGGAACGTAATAGCATGATTTGATTTGGTAAACTACCAGAATCACTAAGAATGGAACTATCAAGAATATAATTTCTTGATACGTTCAGAGATTAAGCAGAATGAAAGAGTTATGTAACATGACACATGATGATGGTATGATCTACTGTGAACCATCATCACTTTTTATTAGAAACTCAGCATGACTTACTGTAATATAATCACGTTGATCAAGTGTCATTATATTATACTAACTCATGCATCAATTTCCAACATTACTTCAAAATTCATTCATAGTTTATACTTAGATTTTACAGAAGTTTCCAATATAATGGAATACAGAAAACACGAAGAGATAGATAACTTCGAACAAGAATATTTATGAAAATATCCTCATAAATATCGAAGATATTTATGATGATATTTTGGAATTTTTAAATTCGAAGGTTGATGAAGAAAAAATTTTTCGCAAGATTTTAACATGACTTCGGAGTAAGATATTATCTAAAGATTTCATCGGATCTAGAATTACCTGGATTCTTTGAATATAGGTTTTGATCCTTGTATTTGTCCTTGGTTTCCTTCATAGTTAACTCAATTCCGTTTTTCAGTACCAAATTTTCTATCGAGCGTTCCTAACATTCCATTCTTTATCATCAAACTTTTGGCCGTTTAGACCATCTACCATTTTTCTGTTTCCTCTACATTTAATGCTACGATATCTGAATCATCGGTTATCAATCCGAGGTGGTTTCAAGAGAATTGTGTTTTTAAATGATTAAACGCTGATGGTAATAAGGTGGAATATAAAAGGTTCTCTGGTAACAATAAAAGAGTACACATATATATCAAGGTTATAATAAGGTTGTTTCGAATGAAAAGTCGAAGTTGTCTTGTTGGAGCTGTGACAAAATTTGCTACTTTGAAAGGAAGCACCAAGTTATTTTGGGTGATAATAACACTAAATTAATTAGCACAACTACGTGTTAAAAGTTTACTCAGTTGCCGAGGGTTTCTCAGGTGCATAACTATATGCATAAATCTTTCCTTCCGAAGATGAAGTGCGGTTGATTCATCCTCTCGATTGAGGTGTTTTCAAGAATCATGAAAGGTTTGAATGCAGATTGAAATCGTCAAGATTCAAATGAGGTTTAAGATGAAATCAAGTGGAAAATTTGAAGAATTGTTTAGTTTCATATGTTATAATCAATATTTTAATTCATTTTAATTGTCCAATATTGACAGTCCACAGTTAGCAGTCCAATATTTCATATATAGTTTAATATATAATATTCGAAATAATTAATACGTATCGTGACCCGTGTACATGTCTCAGACTCGATCACAACTCAAACTATATATATTATTGTAGAATCAACCTCAACCCTGTATAGCTAACTCTATCATTACTGCATATAGAGTGTCTATGGTTATTCCAAATAATATATATAGATGCGTCGATATGATATGTCAAAACCTTGTATACGTGTCCCGATATTTAAATTGCGTAAAATAAATAACAGAAATTAAATGATGATAAATAAAATTGCGAGAATTTAAATTGTGATAAATAAATTGCGATAACTAAAATGTAATCAGTTAGCTAGGAACAATTAGCTAGGAACAGTTAGCGTGGATTCTTAAAAAAAAAAAAAAATTTCGTAGTTAATTTGTTTGTTTCTAACAAATTTTATTTTTGTCCAGTATTTTCTTCATTATGCCACTTGTTGGATTCTTATAGGTCAAAATCCAAGTAAGAAATTGAATGAAAATGGTTATTCTGTGGTGAACGGATACGTATATCTGTGGATGTAAGTAGGATAGTAAATGACTGTTGATTCAGATTCGAAGAATGTACAGTGTAACTTATTAATGTGAAATCTAAATATTCCTCGGGTATTACCTACCCGTTAAATAAAAAAATTTCACATGTCATAGTTAATATGAAAAGAATTTTTATTACGATCTCGAGATATACATAAATATATATACATATATCTTTCAATCGTGAACAGAAAGTAATAAATTATTATTTCATAATTCATCATTCTCGGTACTCTTCGGTGTCTGTGGTGCTTACAGAGCCCGTGGTGATGAAAATGATGCTGGTGCTGGTGGTGTTGATGTTGGTGTTGGTACTGCTTGTGGTACCTGCGTAGTAGATGCGAGCCTAGCTTCCAAATCGAACACCGTCACCTCCAAGGTTTCTACTTTACGCTCGAGCCTATGAATTAGTTCTACCCATTCTTCCGTAAGGTTTGTCAATTCTTGATATTTAGTTCGAAGTCTTCTAACTTCTTCTAATAATCCTATCTGATTAGAATTTGGGAGTAGAGGACGAATACTATCTTTAATGACATCGAGTCGACCTTCGAGGTGAAAAATCCGTGCGAAAAGAGTGAAAACGGTATTGCGAACAGGTTCGCCGGTAAGAGGATCGAGCACTCCGATGTTAGGTGGTTAGTTCGGCTCGTGATATGGTGTACCTTCTTCATTTCTCCATAGGGTAAGTATTTCGCGAACCCATCCCCACTTTCTAAAGAAATCACGGTAGTTGATCGGTTGGTGCGCTCCCGTCACGCTGTCTTCGGAGTCAGGGGAACTTGGTCGATTCGTAGAGGCTATCTTACGCGATCACAGAAAAAAATTTTGGTATGAAAAGTTTAGTGACAGTAAATAATAGTTGGATGGTATTCTCAATGCATAAAATGCATAGATATATATAGTACCAGGATCCCTTAAATTACGGAGAAATTTACGGGAGATATCAGGCAAAGTTTACCGTAATAGATACGCTAAGATATGAATTTGTCTATACACTATCTATGCACTAAAGGCAGTAGGACGTGTCTAGACTTAGGAATGATAAGCAGGTAATTTTCGACACGAAATGATAAGCAAAACTTTTGACATGCAGACACGGTCGAAGTCCAGACCCACTAATGCATCTAAACAACTATCAGTTAGACACACTAATGCAAGACCTGGTTCGCTAAGACCACCGCTCTGATACCAACTGTGATGACCCGTCCTAATCCTCCTGGACGAAGTCTTCAACATTTGGTTCCATTGCGAGGTACTGACTTAAATATGCCATAAACGACTCCATGTAATATGAGCAAATGCACAGCGGAAGATTTCTTTCATACCTGAGAATAAACATGCTTAAAAGTGTCAACCAAAAGGTTGGTGAGTTCATAGGTTTATCATATCAATCATTTCAATATATCAATAGACCACAAGATTTCCGTTTATAAATATATATATACACTCGCAAGTGTATAAAACCGTTTTGCTTATGTTGAGGCCTCAGTAACCAACCTTAACAATAATATAATAAGTCATCTTCGCAAAGATGGATAAGTACACTCGCAAGTGTATAAATAATCCTCGAAGTACTAAACACCCGCCCACTAGTTCTTATGTCTAGTGCAGCCTACAGGATGGGGGTGTTAAGCCCGATAGATCTATTTTTAGGATTCGCGCTTACATGCTCTTATAACATGTAACTAAATTACCTAGCACATCAATCTGCAGAATATCATTTTTAATCACTTGTCTCTATTTCGTAAAGCATTTATAAAAGCAGCGCATGTATTCTCAGCCCAAAAATATATATTGCAAAAGCAATTAAAAAGGGAGCAAATGAAACTCACCTAATGTATTTTGTAGTAAAAATACATATGACTATATTGAACAATGCAGGGTTGGCCTTGGATTCACGAACCTATATCATTTATATATATATTAACACATATAATCATAATCGAACAAGTTATATGTATATATATATATATATATATATATATATATATATATATATATATATATATATATATTATTTCAATTGTTTATATTTTTATATCTATATGCATACTTTTATATAAGTATCTTAATAACAATTTTTATTGTAATAATAATAATAATAATAATAATAATAATAATAATAATAATAATAATAATAATAATAATAATAATAATAATAATAATAATAATAATAGTAATATTGTTAATAATGTTAATATAGTTCTTATATTAATAATGATACTAGTAATTAGTAAAAATGATACTAATGATGATAATAATATTAATGTTAAAACTAATAAAAGTAATGTTAATAATAATAATATTACTAATGATACTTTTAATAATAATAATAATAATAATAATAATAATAATAATAATAATAATAATAATAATGATAATTATAATATAATAATAATAATAATTTGATAATGAAAACTACCTCAATAATCTTATAAAAAAAAATAATGTCCCGGCCAAGACTCGAACCCGAGACCTCTCGCTAACCCAACACAACATCAAACCACTCCATCACTTCTGCTTTTCTGATTTAAATTGGATTTAAATTTATAAAACCCATTTCTGTGTTTTCTTCTTCATAACATCATAATGATATCATCATTATAATCTTCCATAGTTTTAGACTAATCATAAGTTCATGTCGTTATCACTTTCATAACCTTGACATCATCCTAGTGTATACGTATATTATTGTTGTTATTATTTTCATAAACATCATCATTATTATGATACGGTATCATCATCATTTATGTTCTCCATTTCCACCATCGTTATCATCATAATCACCATCATGTACTACCTCTTCATAGTTTCGATGTTGTTGTTTATTGTTCGATTTGTTTTATGGAAAATTGTAACAGAAAACAGCAACAATTAAAGTGGTACACCATGTGGCGGTTGAATCCTCGAACCACAGCAGAAACTCGACACAGCAGCAGTCCAACGAAATGGTCTAAGTTGGGTCACGGCCCAACAACACTACAACACATAGCCCAACATGGTAACTAGTGATTGACAGTCCAATTGTAATTCGAATCCTACTGGCCCGATCACATCATAATAGTATTACGGCTTCTAATATCTCAAGCTTGTTAATCTATCTTCTTAGGATTCCATTATTCAAAATGTCCCCACAATAATTTATCACCTAATTTATTCGGTGGAGATAAGAGGTGGACAAATTGTTTGCTTCTTTTTTTTTATATGTGCACGATAGCACTACTAATAATATTTTCTTCATTGTTATTTAAAAACAGAAACTAAGGGAGTGAAAAATAAGAGAGATTAAGGTGGTGACCGATGGCTGTGAGGGTGGTGTCTGGGAATCAGAAGAATAGCCGTTGCAGTTGTGGGTTCTCGCATGAATAAGAAGATGACAAAAAAAAATAACAAGTGGAACGTTTGATGGGTGACGGTAAGGTTTGAGAAAAATGGTGATGAAAGGTGATGAAGGTGTAATTGAAGGTTTACTTGGGTGTGTGTATGTCAAATAGTAGTAGTTTCAAACTGAAACGAGTAACATGATTTGGTTTATGGTCTTGATCGTTCAAGAGACAGGGACAAGTAGCAGTTGTGGTCCGATGTAGCTGCAAAAATTTTGATGGTTATGGTGGTGAAGGAAAGTAGCATGCGGTGGTTGAAGTGAGGGTGGTGACGTCTAGTTTGGTGGCCGTGGAAGGTGATAGAACTAGTGATCCAGGTGGTGAGGAATATGTAAATGTAAATATGTATATACCAAGTTTATATCTATATATCCCTGTTATATAATAGAGTAGTTGAATAGATAGTGGAGGTAATCAAGTGAAGGTAATCAAACAATAATAGTAGGTTGATGAGTGATTCACGGATGTTAATAATAGTCTCTCTACCAACAGTTTTTATTCCTTCAGACAAAAAAAAATATATATATATATCAAAGATATCACTTTAACAATGGATCTAACCAAGTTTTATGGCATATGTACATCGACAGGAGTAAAAAAAATATAATGGAAACGAGATCGTGACAACAGATTTTGTATCTGTTATAAATGAATTTTGTTTGGGTTTGAAAAGTAGATTACGATGTGTAACAGCCATGTACGAATTATCTGCTTTAAAGATCATGTTCCTTTAATATAATTAATTAAATAATATATTGATATAAATTTTAGTAATGTTTATAATAATTAATAATAATAACCAAAATTGTAGTTTTTGTCTTTCTTCTAATAACATTTATATTTGGCATTTTTATTTTGATAATCTTAACCCTTTTAATTTTAGATATAACAATAACACTAGTAATAATATTAGTAATACTAATATTGATATTACTATTTGTAGTAATATTGAAAGTAATAATACATCTATATTTACAATCTCGTATTACATTTAATTTATTAATATTACAATTTATTAGTTATGTATTATCATATAATACATATAATAACATACTTTGAATATTTAATATTTATATATATACATCTCTATTTATTATTTAATGGTTCGTGAATCGTTGGAATCGGTCACGGGTTGAATGAATCCATGTAAACAATTCAAAATTTATGAGATTCAACATTACAGACTTTGCTTATCGTGTCGAAATCATATAAGGATTAAAGTTTAAATTTGGTCGGAAATTTCAGGGTCGTCACAGCTTCCGCTGCAACATGTTGAATTTAAGCAAGATCTTGAGTATGCATATTTGTGTCAAAAATAAAACTGCATATCGGAGGATTTGTAATGTAAAATATGTTGGAGGTCGTATTATTATTATCACATGTAAAGTTTGTAAGTCTAAGATTATCGCTAAACGATAATCATTATTAAGTTGTTTAAACCTTGTATTTGTAATAAAAGCTATGGTTTGTATTGTAAAAACGAATGCAGTTTTTGAAAAATGTCGCATATAGAGGTCAATACCTCGCGATGAAATCATATGTTATTGTATTCGTCCTTATGGTTAAGGTCGGATTATGACATGTGGTATCAGAGCGTTGGTCTTAGAGAACCAGAAAATTTGCATTAGTGTGTCTTATTGAGTTTGTTAGGATGCATTAGTGAGTCTGGACTTTGACCGTGTTTGTTTTTGAAAACTATTGCTTATCCTTGTTGGTTAAAAATTAATATGTAAATATTATGTGGTACTTATTTGCTAGTTGTTATGTGATATATGTCTGGCTTAGAACTTGTTATCACATTCAGCGACTCCGAACCAGAATCTTCAGATGGTGTTCCAGTCATTAACCTATCCGATGATGAAAATGACACCTTTGAGGAAGACTCACAATTTTTGGATGAATCAATTGAAGAGGAACAGGAAAGTGATCCCGAGGAGGAAGAAATACAGGAAATCACGAAACACAAGTTCGAAAGAGGAAAGAAACGAAAGGCTACTGAATTGGAAAATCCAAATCCCAAGTTTAGTGAGGATGTTGTGGCACCAACTCCACTAGAAACTTCCACCCATATTCCCGCTATTCCTATTAGTTCTATCCCGGCATCCAGTTCTTCAGCCCCTCAGCCAAAACGTAGGGAGAAAATCAAGATAACCTTTAAGCGATTTCTTTGAACACAAATGTTTTGGGTTAAATGATGCGCTGTTGTTTTAAACCATGGGATCATATAACGTTTTATATAATATTACTAGTGTGGATTGCTTAATGTTTGATGTAAGATAAGCATATGTAAAATAGTAAAGTGTGAAATGCAATAATTTTCCATGGTTGAGCATTATTTGGATGGTAGTAATTGATTTCCGTACTAAGCTATTAAGTATGAACTTTAACGGGTAGGTACTACCCTAGATATAATTATAAAATGCTAATAAGAAGAAAAGGCTTTTATAATAATAACTGGTTCATATTATTAATAAGCTACGATGTACTGTAAATACATACTACATCTATAGTATTCCATGTGAATAATTATTTTTTTCATTCTTATTGAAGATTATGGCGCGATTGAACCGAATGACGGAACAAGAAATCAAGGAACTCATCAATCAGTGAGTGGACGACATAATGTTATGGGTCGAGGCTGCGAGAGGTGCTGCAGTTAACCCAAATCCTCGTGTGTGATGTACTTACAAAACTTTTCAAGTTTGCAAGCCCTCATCATTCAGTGGAACAGAAGGACCAGTCGGTTTAACCCAGTGGATCGAAAAGATTGAGTCTGTGTTTAAAATCAGTGGTTGTATTGAGAAGGACATGACCAAGTATGCATCGTGCACCTTACAAGATAGTGCACTCACATGGTGGAAAAACTATGTGAAGGCCGTAGGAGGAGATGTAGCTTATGATACTCCCTGGGAAGAATTCAAAACAATGCTAATCAACGAGTATTGTCCAAGGAACGAGGTTAGGAAGTTGGAAGCTGAATTACGAAGCCTGAAAGTTATTGGTACTGAACTCACCAACTACAATCAGTGATTCATGGAATTAGCTTTGCTATGTCCCGAATTGGTACCAACCGAAGAACGGAAGATAGAACTGTACAAAGATGGTTTGCCTAAAAATATCAAAGCAAATGTTACAGCATCGAAACCCAAGACTATTCACGAAGCCATCACCATGGTGAACGAGTTGATGGACCAGATTATTCTGGATAAGAACACCGATGTCAAGACATCGGGAAACAAAAGAAAGTGGGAAGGTAATCATCAACAATCCAACAAGAAACAAGAAACCACGCAAGGTGCGGGTAGCGGTTCGAACTCAGGTTACAAAGGACGAAATCCTTTATGTAACAGATGCCACAAACATGACTCTGGTTATTGTAATGTGGTGTGCAAAAATTGTAATCGAAGGGGTCATCTTGCTGAAGATTGTCGGAATTCCTGCTACAAATACAAATGGCACCAAGACTCCTGCCACCAATGCAAATAGAACTGCCTTGGCCACTGTTACCTGTTATGGGTGTGGGAAACATGGTCATTATAAGAGTCAGTGCCCGAATCCAGAGAAGAATAACGGATCTGCACGTGGAAGAGCATTTATTATTAATGCTAGAGAGGCGTGTGAAGACCCGGAGCTTGTTACGGGTACGTTTACCATTAATAACTTATCCGCATCTATTATATTTGATACTGGTGCTGATAGAAGTTACGTGAGTAGAGACTTTTATGCTAAATTGAATTGTTCATCATTACCTCTAGATGCTAAGTACATGATTGAGTTAGCTAATGGTAAACTAACTAAAGCCGATAAAATTTGCAGTGATTGTAAAATAAATTTAGCCGGAGAAATATTTAAGATTGATTTGATACCCGTAGAATTAGGAAGTTTTGATGTAATAGTCGGCATGGACTGGATGTCCAAAATAGGAGCTGAAGTTGTGTGTGCCAAGAAGGCAATTCGCATTCATCGTAAGGATAAAACGCCAGTAATGATTTATGGAGAGAAGGGTAACTCAAAGCTAAAACTCATTAGTTGTTTAAAAGCTCAAAATTGCTTGAAGAAAGGGTGTTATGCTATCTTAGCACATGTTAATAAAGTCGAAACGAAGGAAAAAGTGAAGAGCATCAATGGCGTGCCCGTGGCAAGAGATTTTCCTGAAGTCTTTCCGGAAGAGTTGCCGGGATTACCTCCATTTAGATCTGTAGAATTTCAAATAGATCTAGTACCAGGAGCTACACCAGTGGCTCGTACTCCATATAGACTTGCACCATCTGAGTTAAAAGAACTTCAGAGTCAGTTAAAAGAATTACTGGACCGTGGATTCATACGACCAAGTACTTCACCGTGGGGAGCTCCAATTTTATTCGTCAAGAAGAAAGATGGATCTTTTAGGATGTGTATAGATTATCGTGAATTAAATAAGTTAACTATCAAGAATCGGTATCCACTACCGAGAATTGATGACTTATTTGATCAATTGCAAGGATCATGTGTTTACTCGAAAATCGACCTAAGGTCGGGCTATCATCAACTACGCGTCAAAAAAGAAGATATTCTGAAAACTACTTTTTGAACACGCTACGGTCATTATGAATTTTTGGTCATGCCGTTTGGATTAACGAATGCGCCAGCTGTATTCATGGACCTCATGAATCGAGTTTGTAGTCCGTATTTAGATAAGTTTGTTATCGTTTTCATTGACGATATTCTTATCTATTTCAAGAGTGAGCAAGAGGATGAACAACAATTAAGATTGGTATTAGAATTGTTAAGAAAAGAACAATTATACGCCAAATTTGCTAAGTGTGCATTTTGGTTGAAAGAAGTGCAATTTCTTGGCCACGTTGTTAGTAGCAAAGGAATTCGGGTTGATCCAGCTAAAATTGAGGCCATTGAAAAATGGGAGACTCCTAAGACACCAACGCAGATACGCCAATTTTTGGGTTTAGCTGGTTATTATAGAAGGTTTATTCAAGATTTTTCCCGAATAGCTAAACCATTAACAGCGTTAACGCAAAAAGGGAAGAAGTACGAATGGACTTCTGAGCAGGAGAGTGCATTTCAATTACTGAAGAAGAAGTTGACTACAGCGCCTATTTTATCGTTACCTGAAGGGAACGATGATTTTGAGATATATTGTGACGCTTCACGACAAGGTTTTGGTTGCGTCCTTATGCAACGGAAGAAAGTTATAGCATACACATCTCGACAATTGAAGATTCATGAGCGGAATTATACGACGCATGATTTAGAATTGGGAGCAGTAGTGTTTGCATTAAAGATATGGAGACACTACTTATATGGGGTTAAATGCACTGTGTTTACAGATCATAAAAACCTTCAACATATCTTCGATCAGAAACAGCTGAACATGAGGCAACGTAGGTGGGTCGAGTTGATAAACGACTATGATTGTGAGATTCGCTATCATCCCGGGAAAGCGAATGTAGTGGCCGACGCTCTAAGTAGAAAGGAACGGGAACCAATTCGAGTACGAGCGATGAACATAAAAATTCGCATGAATCTCAACTCATAAATCAAAGAGGCTCAACGAGAAGCTCTTACTAAAGAAAACATAGGAAATGAAATAATGAAGAAGTATGGGAAACAACTCGTTATACGGGAAGACGGAATTCGATATTTTGCAAACCGTATTTGGGTACCAAAGTTGGGTGGATTAAGGAAGTTGATATTGAACGAGGCACATAAGACAAGATACTCGATACATCCTGGAGTTGGAAAGATGTATCAAGATCTTAAGACGCATTATTGGTGGCCTAATTTAAAGACAGATGTTGCAACATATGTTGGGGAATGTTTAACTTGTTCCAAAGTCAAAGCAGAACACTAGAAGCCGTCTGGGTTACTTCAACAACCAGAAATCTCAGAATGGAAATGGGATGGTATTACCATGGATTTCATCACAAAGTTACCTAAGACTGCTTGGGGTTATGACACCATTTGGGTAATAGTGGATCGTCTCACCAAATCTGCACATTTCTTGCCTATAAAGGAAACAGATAGAATGGAGAAACTATTGCGATTATACATAAAGGAAATTGTTTCAAGGCATGGAATACCTATTTCCATTATATCCGATCATGATAGTAGATTTACATCAAAGTTTTGGCAATCACTACAGAAGGCCCTGGGAGCTCATTTGGATATGAGCACCGCATATCATCCACAAACTGACGGGCAGAGTGAAAGAACAATTCAGACTCTTGAAGACATGCTCAGGATATGTGTGATCAATTTTGGAAACGGATGGGATAAATATCTACCATTAGCAGAATTCTCGTATAATAACAGTTATCATGCGAGCATTAAAGCTACACCATTTGAAGCACTGTATGGAAGGAAGTGTAGATCCCCTATCTGTTGGAATGAAGTAGGAGATCGACAATTAACTGGTCCCGAGATCATACACGAAATGACTGAGAAGATAGTACAAATCAAGGAGAGATTGAAAACAGCCCGTAGTCGCCAAAAGAGCTATGCGGATGTCCGAAGGAAACCATTAGAGTTTCAGATCGGTGACATGGTTATGCTAAAGGTGTCACCTTGGAAAGGTGTAATACGTTTTGGAAAAAGGGGTAAACTGAACCCAAGGTATGTAGGCCCGTTCAAGATCATCGAACGCATAGCCTATCGACTCGAGTTACCACAACAACTAGCCGGAGTACATAATTCATTTCACGTCTCAAACCTCAAGAAATGTCTTGCAAAGGAAGATCTAACCATTCCTCTTGAAGAAATCCAAGTCAATGAGAAACTACAATTCATAGAAGAACCAGTCGAAATCATGGACCGTGAAGTTAAACGGCTCAAGCAGAGCAACATACCAATCGTTAAGGTTCGTTGGAATGCTCAAAGAGGTCCCGAGTTTACTTGGGAACGAGAGGATCAAATGAAACAAAAGTACCCACATTTGTTTCCCGAGAACGCAAAATAGGTACAACTTTAAAATTTCGGGACGAAATTTATTTAACGGGTAGGTACTGTAACGACCCGGATTTTTTCGATCATTTTACACTTATAAGATTAATATTTACAAAAATTAAACCTTACCAACATGATAAGCAATCTAAATTGTTGAGACTTATGTTTTTGAAAAGAGTTTTACACAACGTTTGACCGTCCAATTTGACCGATGATATCACGAACTATATAACATACGATAATTATACGTTTGTGTATATATATGTATTTTTATATATTTAACATGATCTAAGAATGTTTTAACATCTCATTATGTACTAATAACAATGAGTTATAAGTATATTTTGAGACTACTAACTTAAGTTTTTAAAACGATAACTATATGTGACGTTCTTCGACTTAAATACTTAAAACTTATAATGCTTATACATGTATCGTATAGATATGTATTTTATCACTTTTAAAGGATTTATATACATAAAACAATATAAGTATATTTACAAAATATAGCTATATTTGAATCCTCGTTCCGTTTTCTCAAGATTTTTATACGTATATATAGGGTATATGTACCCGTATCATACCCAGCTTCTATACGTATTTACTATTGGTATATACACATCACAATCACTTTATTAGTAGCCATGAGTCAGCCAATTTTGGATCTTAGCATTCATGATTAATCAATTTGGCATATTACAAGACTTTTGCACAATATTACAAATTTATACATCTTTTCACCACCATTTATACTCCATTCCATTTTCATTTTTACTACACATTTTCTCTAACCGAAACCACACTCTTAGGAACCTTAAGTGTTCTTCACAATCTCAGCAAATAACCATGAAGATCTAGCTTCAAAAACAACCCTTAATCATCATAAGAAAATCCATTCAAGAACACTTCAAAAATCCTTCCAAGTAAACAAGTTTACTTCCAACCTTTCAATCCAACTCCACCACTCTTTTGATTCTAGGATTTTTATCATCTCTTACAGTAACTTTGTCCAAGTAACTTGAGGTAGTAACCTTATTCATAATCTTATTCAGTTCATATTCATATAGCTATCTTATTTTGTGGTATAAAATTTTAACAACAAGAACATAGTTTGAATGATTTCAAACTTGTTCGCAAACTAAATAGATCCTTCTAACTTGACTTTTAAAACACTTCAAGACCTGTAATATATCATAATGATATGCTAACTTAACAAGATATAACTTGGTTTTACAAAGAACACCTTAAAAACGGAATCTACGTCGTCGGAGTGCAACCGGGGGCTGTTTTGGGTTGGATAATTAAAAACCATCTTAAGATTTGAATTGGAAGTTCATATTCTGTAAAAATGATATTTCTTATGAATATGTTAACACATAAAAATTTCATGGTTTAACTCAAAGTGTAAGTATTTTTAGAAAAATGATCATTAAATGTTGTTTTTATGATGGAAAATGATCACTTTCATAAGTTTCACCAAAGTTTGACCTATAACCTGTGATTTAGAATACAACCTAAGGTATTTTCAATTCATATTCTTAAAATTTGACTCGATCCAAGGAAGTGGCAAGTTGAACCAACAAAAATGGAGTTGTAATGAATAAACTACGACTAAAACAAGATCGGGTATCCGAAGCTAGTTTAGCTACGAAAATATTTGGAGAAAAATTAAATTAATCATATATTTCTAATTAATATGATATTTCATATATATTTACTTATGATTTGATTTTATATATTTCAGAACCACCCGTAAACAACACGAGAAGATTAATCATAAGACCTCATGATTGTACGCAACACGTCATTTGACAACACGGTACTTTATGTACGCAACACGTCACTTGACAACATGGTACCATGTGTCGAGATTAATTCTGATCAATACGAATACGATGGGGTCTTTATTTATTTTATTTAAGCAACTAATTGTGGACCACTAACATCGGACTGCTAACTACGGACTAAGAAAATATTAAAAGTATATATATATATATATATATATATATATATATATATATATATATATATATATATATATATATATATATATATATATATATGTAACGATTACTTAAAAATAAAATATGTTGACATATTATATATATGGTTAGGTTCGTGATATCTATCGGAGACCAAGTCGTGATAAATACCTTCAAGGCAAAAGTGAGTATATAGTCCCACTTTTAAACTCTAAATATTTCGGGATGAGAATACATGCATTTTATGATTTACGTTATTGACACAAGTGATTAAAAATATATATTCTACGTTGAGTTGTACCACTGGCATACTTCCCTGTAACTTGGTAACTATTATTTACATGAGGTATTGTAAACGCGAATCCTGTTGATAGATCTATCGGGCCTGACAACCCCAACCGGACTGGACGACCAGTATTCAACGGTTGCACAGTACTTCGTTTTGGTGACTACACTTGGTACGGTGTAGTAAGATTTCATAATAAAGGGAATATGCGACGTTGATTAAATGTTAAGTATGGTTATTAAGTGCTCAACAACTTAGAATATTTTTATTAAAACGTTTATATATGAAATCTTGTGGTCTATATTTATAACGCTGCCGGCATTAAACCTATATCTCACCAACTTTATGTTGACATTTTAAGCATGTTTATTCTCAGGTGATAACTAAAAGCTTCCGCTGCAACATGTTGAATTTAAGCAAGATCTTGAGTATGCATATTTGTGTCAAAAATAAAACTGCATATCGGAGGATTTGTAATGTAAAATATGTTGGAGGTCGTATTGTTATTATCACATGTAAAGTTTGTAAGTCTAAGATTATCGCTAAACGATAATCATTATTAAGTTGTTTAAACCTTGTATTTGTAATAAAAGCTATGGTTTGTATTGTAAAAACGAATGCAGTTTTTGAAAAATGTCGTATATAGAGGTCAATACCTCGCAATGAAATCATATGTTATTGTATTCGTCCTTATGGTTAAGGTCGGGTTATGACAAAAAAGCTCAAACGCACAAAATACAATCCAAGTGGTTCAAATTATTGATGAGAAACGTCTAAAAATTACAAAAGTACAAGTTGCGGAACGCAAAGTACAAGATATCTAAGCGTACGAAAGGACGTTCGAAAATTCGGAACCGAGACATAAACCGAGCATCAACGCGCGAGTCAACGGACTTAAAATTACAAGTCTACTATGCACAAGAATATAATATAATATATATATAATTATATAAAATTATATATATATATTATATTATATATTAAATAAACTCAGCAGCCCACGTTTGAATTGTAAAATATCTGAGTACAGGCTGGCCATGCGAGTGCATGAGAAATGCACTAAAACCCCATGCACTTGCATGAGCCCATGCGAGTGCATGGGAAATACACTAAAATCTCATGCGAGTGCATGGGCTTCAGGATCACAAATTCTTCTATAAATTGGCCAGTTTTCTGCGAGTTGTTTACACACCTTTTTCTTTTCCTTTCTCAGATCATGTAATATATTTATAATTATAATTTTAATTTTAATTTAAGTTAATAATAATAAGGTTATTGTAAGAAGGTTTTACGGGTTTTAAGTCGAAACTCTGTCCGGGTAACGCTACGCGATTAATAACCACTGTAAGCTATGTTCTTCCTTTTTAAATTAATGTCTCGTAACTAAGTTATTATTATGCTTATTTGAGCCAAAGTAATCGTGATGTTGGGCTAAATATTAAAGACGGGGTTATTGAATTTTGTACCATAATTTGGGTTTGGACAAAAGACCGACACTTGTGGAAATTGGACTAATGACTATTAATAGATGGGGGGTATTGTCTAATAGAATGACAACTATTTAGACTATGTCGAACCTATCTTCAAATTAGTTAATCTAATAATTATTAAATGATTGTGTATGTCCTATTTAGTGACGTTTATACGACATCTTTTACGATCATTTAATTAATTATTTGGGTTGGATAATTGATTATTCATTCTGATCAACTGGCCGACAACCATATGATGGGGAACTGAGAATTGTTGGGCCACTCGGTTTGCACTTGGGACGACTTCTATTTACTTTGGGGATGTATTATTTTTTTTACTTTTATATAGGCTAGTGAAATATTGGGCTTGGGATAACTTCTGTTGGGCCGAAGGATTGGGTCAGATTATAGGGATGTGATAACATGATTAGAATAGGATGATGATGAGAAGGTGATGCGAAAATGATGATATTCGATGAGGAAGAAGGAAAACGAAAATGATGATGATAGTTCATGATGGTGATGTACGTGATGATGGTTACGGTTATGAGGTGAATGATACATGAAGTCATAATGATCGATGTTAGATGATGATATATGATTTATTGATTAGATGATTTTAAGAATTATGATAATGGTGTTTAGGAAAATGATAATGATAATCGATGATCTGATGATGAGGGTGATCGAGATAACCGAATATGATTAGGATTATGTTATGATATGATTATGATCATGTAATGATTATGATCGTGATATGATTATGATTATAATTTGATTATGATATTAGAATGATGATGATGATCGATCAATGATAGTGATATAGATGATGATGAATATAAGTGGGTTTAGTATTTAGATGAAGATAGTAAAAATCGAGTTAAATATAATAAGGTAATAATAATATCAGAAAAAAACAAGATGGAGTAATGGTTAAGGACATATCGGGTTAGCGGGAGGTCGCGGGTTCAAACCCAGACTTGGGCATTTTTTTAAGGACTAATTCTTTGAGGTTCGTGAATCCAAGGCCAACCCTGCACTTGTTCAGTGCTGTCGTATGCATATTTTTACAACAAAATATCGTATCGTGAGTTCATTTGATTCCCTTTTACTCTTTACATTTTTGGGACTGATAATACATGCGCTGATTTTTAACTGCTTTATTAAATGCTTTTGAAATATATTTTGAACTGAGAATACATGAAATGCTTTTATAAATGTTTGACGCGATATGACACAAGCAAAACATTCCTCGATTGAATTACTATGCAGACAGAAGTTCTGTGGATTATTATTGAATTAGGTGGACATGATAATTGCCACCAATTGATGTGAATATTTTCCCCTGATTATTATTGCTTGGTAACCTAAGAATTAGAAACGGGTATGGCCCTAATTCACGCGAATCCTAAAGGTAGCTACCGGGTTTAACACCTCCACCCAGAATGTTCACTAGACGGAAGAGCTAGTGGGCGTGGTGTTTAGTACTTCGAAGTTTATATTTTATACAAACGAGATGTTCTGTTTTGAGGATATTATTATTGATGCGCATTATATGTTAAGGTCGGTTACCATGTTGAGTAATGAAATCAAAATGAATGTTATGTATCGAGAGAATGATTTTTATACACAGGTTATGTGTATTAGTTTTGTGCATGAGATATGTGTACGATTATTAAAAATTGCGAGGCAACCCACGGGGGAGAAAAGGATACGAACCTACTCTGCCAAGCATTATGAAAAATGGTTTAGTACACGGAATAGGTGTACTGTCTAACGACCCGTCCTAATCCATCTGGACGAATACATTACATTTGGTTACATCGCGAGGTATTTGACCTCTATATGATACATTTTACAAACATTGCATTCGCTTTTAAAAGTCAAACTTTCATTTCATCGAAAGTTGACAGCATGCATACCATTTCATAATATATCCAACTATAATTGACTTAATAATATTCTTGATGAACTCAATGAATCGAATGCAACGTCTTTTGAAATATGTCATGAATGACTCCAAGTAATATCTCTAAAATGAGCAAACTGAAAGGACACGTTCATATACATTATAAACGATTCACAATAGTTTATTACATCGCGAGGTATTTGACCTCTATATGATACATTTTACAAACATTGCATTCGTTTTTAAAAGACAAACTTTCTTTACATCTAAAGTTGACGGCATGCATACCATTTCATAATACATCCAATTATAATTGACTTAATAATAATCTTGATGAACTCAATGACTCGAATGCAACGTCTTTCGAAATATCCCAGGAATGACTCCAAGTAATATCCTTAAAATGAGCTAATGCACAGCGGAAGATTTCTTTAATACCTGAGAATAAACATGCTTTAAAGTGTTAACCAAAAGGTTGGTGAGTTCATTAGTTTATCATAATCCATCAATTCCATAATTTTAATAGAACACAATATTCTCATTTTTCGTAAATAACATTACACTCGCAAGTGTAATAAAAATCATTCGTATGATGAACATCTGGTAACCGACATTAACATAATGCATATAGAATATCCCCCGCATACTCGCAAGTATGCTATATAACGGCAATCGCAATCACCTTTTTAAGTCGAAGTACTAAAGCATTCCAAATTCCAGAATGGGGTTTGTTATGCCCATAGATCTATCTTTAGGATTCGCGTCAATTAGGGGCCATTTCCATAATTCTTAGGTTACCAGACTTGAAGGGCGATATTCGGTTTAATAATCCAACCATATAATGTAGTTTTAAGTACTTGTGTCTATTTCGTCAAACATTGATAAAACAACGCATGTATTCTCAGTCCCAAAAATATATATTGCAAAAGCATTTAAAAAGGGAGCAAATGAAACTCACAATACTGTATTTTGTAGTAAAAATACATATGACGTCATTGAGTAAGTGCAAGGTTGGCCTTGGATTCACGAACCTATATTAATTATATATATTTATATATTTGATCAATATCTGTCTAACAATTTAGGTCAAGTCGTAGTGTATCACAATCCTAATGCTCGAGACTAAATATGCAAAAGTCAACAAAAGTCATATTGACCAAAATGTCTTCCAAAATTTATACATGATTATTATATAGTTTAAATATAGTCATTTTATATATTTAAATATTTTTAACAGATTTTATTGAAGTAAATAATATAGTTCTTTTATTAATAAATAAAATTTTATATTAAAATTTATATAATAAAAATATACTTTTATATATCTTAAGTAACAAAATTTATAAAGTTCATTTAATATCATAAAAATAATATGATAGGTATTATTAAAGTAATTATATTATACGTAGTAAAATATCTTTGTATCACATATTTATTTGATAAAATAATATTGATAATAATAATAATAAGTAAAAGTTATATTATTATTATTCTACTAATAAAAATAACAATAATTATATTTTCTAAAAATGATAAAATGATAATAGTACTAAAATGATAATAATAATGATGTTTCATATTAACAATGATATTTTTATTAAAAATAATAATTTTAGTAAAAATGATAGTTTTAATATTAATAATAATTTTAATAATAATAATAGTAAAATAATGAAAACGATATTTTTTCTTTCAATCAGTATCTTACAATATCTTAATTTCATCATGATATTCATACTCATTATTTCCTAATCGCTTCGTTTAATAGCTTTTAGTCGTCTTTTTCATATTAATAATAATAATAATAGTAATCAAGATAATTAGATGTTACTAATATTTGTTTTAATTATAATAATACTAATAATGATAGTATTAATGATAATACTAATAACTATTTGAATGATAATAATAATAATAATAACAATAATAATAATAATAATAATAATAATAATAATAATACTAATTATAACCTTAACGATAATGACAACAATAGTAATAATAAAAATAACAATAATATCTTTTATTAATAACGACAATGATAATAATAATAATAATAATAATAATAATAATAATAATAATAATTAGATTATAACGACGATAATAACGACGATAATAATAATCATTTTTACAAAAATTCAATTGACTATAACTTCTAAACCGTTCATCGAAACCATTCGATATCTAAATGAAAAGTTCTCAATTATTCGCTAGCTTTTCAACGACATGCATATCATGTATCTTATCTTAATAGCATATGTATTTAATTTAAGATTCGACATAACCTATCTAACGACAATAACGAACGTATAAGCATGCATAAACCTATATACTCGAGCACTAGTCAGGGATACACTAATAATATATAAAAGTTAAGTTATGAGGGCTCACGTATCAATATTGAGATTCAATATTGCAGGAAAAGTACGTAGATGCAACGGGGATGATAAACACTAGTTTGACTCACGAGCAATACTCCCGAACTATACCCATAACCTCCATAGCTATAACCCATAATTTTCTTAGCTCTATCCCGTTCGAAAAACAATTTCGAAATCACTCGGACAGCACTCCGTCGTAATATTTTATGTATACTAATAATATCTTGAAATAAAATGGAGTAAATATATATATGTAAATCGATTGAGAGAGTTTAGAGAAAAATATTTTCAAGTTTATATGAAATAATGAAACCTATTGAATTCTATTTATAATAGATTTTTGAATTATTAAAGTGAATTATTAAAGTATGAATTATTAAAGTGAATTATTAAAGAGAATTATTAAAGTATGAATTATTAAAGTAAATTATTAAAGTATGAATTATTAAAGTGAATTATTAAAGTATGAATTATTAAAGTGAATTATTAAGGTTAAAGTAAAGTAAAAATAAAGTAAAAGTAAAGTTTAAGTATAGTAAAAGTATAAAACTATGTACATATAATACGCGTATTAATATATATAATATTAATTTAAATCGTTATATATATTTAATAAAATAAAATATAAATATCGTTATCTTTATCAAACTGGTTAAGTAATGAGTTGTCAAAAGTGGTTCTAGATATTTATAAAAGTTATATACGTTTTAATAATAAAGTTCTTTTTAAACTGAAAACGTTTTTGTACGTTTGAAACTAAATCAAATAAATATGATAATTTTGTTTTCCAAAACTAAATATATTTAAGAATCATTTTGTTTAAAGGTTAAAATAATAGAAATCGTTATATCATAAAACGTTTTAGAAAAGTAGAATCATATATATTCATGATAGGTTTCAAGTTTTTAAATTACAGTCTGTTGGTGAAGCATGGGATAAAGTCCAAAGGTTAAATAAACGTACGAAATCATCTTAATGAAAAATGTCGAGTTACTTAACTTGTCGATATCCAACATCTAAGTTATTTACACTCCACGTTCTTACTTATAAATCACTTTACCATTTTCCGAATGTTGTCAAAAAGAATAGATTTCTTAAATCACAGTAGACCTCATAACATGGACCCGTAATCATATCACACTGTATCTGATAAATCAATCATTTGATATTATCTTCTAATTCCATTGATAAACATATTGAAACAAATATGTTCGTGTAAAGTATTATACGTTTAATACTTTATCAATATTCTCAAGTTATAATATATATATACATATATATACATATCTACTTATATATAACGGTTCGTGAATCGTCGGAATTTAGTCGAGGTTATAATGAATGTATGAACACAGTTTAAAATTCTTGAGATTTAACTTAACAAACTTTGCTTATCGTTTCGGAATAATATAAAGATAAAGTTTAAATTTGGTTGGAAATTTCCGAGTTGTCACAGTACCTACCCATTAAAGAAATTTCGTCCCCGAAATTTGATCGAGGTCATCATAACTAATAGTAAGAATGTTATTATGATGAATATAAGCTGATACATAGAGTTTTATCATGATTAAGAAATACGGATAAAATAATTCGATTTCTTGAAGAGTATGAGTGAAGCTATCGTAAAAGAGTGAAATGAGAAAATAGAGATTTGCCTTATCTTTTGATGTCATCACAGTTGATTTTCGGTTTAAAGAAAATCTTTGTAATCTATATAGGATTTGATTTTTCGGCAATTAAGGAGATTATGATCTTCTTCGATTTAATGCGATAATCCATCTCGATTTCTTCGTCAGATATGTTACTATAAATTCACCTCCTTCGTTCTCTTACAACTCACATCTTCTATTCTTTCTATCTCAACTCATGCTTTAAAGCATTCATCAATATGCTCCACCCAGTACTGATTCTTGATATACTCCTAACTTTCATATCTGTCATCCTTCTCTTTCATCTACCACCGGAGGATTTTATTTACTTTTACTATTACCTTGGGGTTATAATGTTTTTAATTCTCCCGTGTCTTTACGTTGCAATACGTATTGATATACACGGTTTGTAATTTCTGTGTTATTGTTGGGCTTTATATTTTCTCTTACATCATGCTTTTGTTTTCTCTTCCCGACTTTAAGTCAAGCGAATAATGGTCCCGAATTCGTAGGTATGGATTTTGAAATGAACATAGTTAATGTTCTAAGAAGGGAATTGTAATGGCATGATCTTGATTTGTCAAATTACCAGAATACCTCGAAAAAGGCCGAATCATCAAGGAAAATATTTTCTTGATATATTTAGAGTTTAAGTAGAATACAAGAGTCGTGTAACATGGCACATGATGATGTATGATCTGTGAATCATCACGTTTCATTTAGAATCTCAGCATGACTTACTGTAATATAATCACGTTGATCAAGTGTCATTATATTATACTAACTCATGCTTCAGTTCCCAACACTACTTCAAAAACATTCATAATTTAAACTCGAAGGTTTACAGAATATAGAAACTAAACAGTTTCCTTTTTGATGTAATACAGATAGCACAAAGAGATAAATGATTTCAGGTAAGAATAGTTATGGAAATATCTTCAGAAATATGGAGGATATTTATAATGAAAGATTAGAATATCTAAGACCAGAGGATGATAAAGAATATTGTCTGCAAGAGTTTTAAAGTAAGGAGTAAGATATTCGCTAAAGACTTCAGTAGACACTTAATCATTTGGATTCTTTGAAGGAAGGTTTAGTCTTTGTGATTTGTCCACAGCCTCCTTCAAAGTTTGTTCAATCCGTTTTCTAGTTCCAAACCTTCTCTTTTTCTGAGCTTTTGCCAACACACTACTCTTTATCATCAACTTTTTACTATTAAGGTCATTTATAGTTTTTGCTGCTTCATCAGCATTTCGAGAACTAGTTCGAAATTCAGGGTGTTTTTCAGAAACTTCACATTCGCAGTATGTAAGTCCAGGAGATAGACGTTATATGTATAACTGTTGGTGTTGACATGCTGCGAGATTTTAAAATACTAATTGCTATTTCCCAATGATTCGTATGGCAATTCTCGTTACAAGATGTAGATAGGTAAATGATGGGGTTTTGATAATTATAATGATTTTTCGGAAAATCAAAAATCAGTGAAGTTGTTGGTAATTTTATTGCTAATGTGATGGAACATAAATGGTTCCCCGGTAACGATGGCGAAAGGGCAACGTATATATCAAGGTTATAATAAGGTTGTTTCGACTGAAAAGTCGAAGTTGATTCGCTGGAGCTGTGACAAAACTGACTACTTTGGAAAGGAATTGAAAAGTGATTTTAGCTAATAAATGCCAAAGGGTCTGACACGGATACGTGTTAAACTATGACTTTGGTTTTATAAGTTTTTCAGTTACATAACTGTGGGTAACATGTGGTTGGATCATCATCTTGATTGTTCATTATTTGAAGTGTCTTCAGGAATTTTGGAGGGTTTGAACACAAATTGTAATCGTTAATATACATATGATGTTCTAGCACAGTTTTGAAGTCAAAGTATAACTTGGAAAGATATAGGAATCTAAGAGTGATGATACTGGTTATATTTCGAATTGAATTCTGTGATTTCAAAATTAGCATATGTAATTGAATTTGAATGAGTATGGTTGCTTTGATTTTTATAAAAGAATGTGTATTGTTGAGAAAATAGTGTGTATAGTTGTTGATTGCCGAATCAGATTCGAAGAATGTACCATATTAATTGTGAATTTATATATCTCTCGGGTATTACCTACCCGTTAAAAAAAATTTCACAATTAATATTTTGTACAAAAGAATTTTATTACAGTCTTTACGAAAATATATATGTGTATATTTTCTTTAGATGTAACATAGATTTAATGAGTTAATATTAAATTAAACTCATCTGATTTATGGTTGAAACTAGAATTGAGTAATCCCTAAAACTTTAGAAATTACATAAGTATTTCTTCAATAATATTATGAATCAATACTTCGTTATTTGTTGATACATGATGATGGTTTTTGTGAAATTCTTGTGAACTTCGCTAGGTACGAATGATGTTATTTGAAAAGTTTCGAGTACATCGATGATGAAAGTGTAAAATCAAACATATATTTAAATAATACACTTGGTTTATTATGAGTTGGAATTTATTGAATTGAGACAGAAATTGTAGCTAACGATGGTTAAGTTGCAGATGAAGGACGTACCTCATTGCATATTAGTAATATGAATTAACCGAGTAGTTAAGATTCACACATAATAGCTTAGTATGGAAAGATTTATTTTGATCTCAAAATTTATATATATATATAAAATATACATATAATTTCTTCAGAGGGAGTGAGTTAATACTTCATAACTCGTTGATACAATATACGCGTTATTGATTCTTAATGATATCCATAGTGATTCTTGAACTGACGGAGTTTGTGATGTTATAGGTGCTGCTGATTCTGATGACACTGACAGCACTGACTGTGATGGTGATGCTACGGTACTGTTGATGATGTTGGTAAAACAAGTCTAGCTTATAAATCACGCATCATTCTTGTCAGGGTTTCTATTCTTCCTTCTATCATTTTGATTCACTCATCTGATTTATGGTTAGGGTTAGAATAGATAATCTCTAAGACTTTAGAGATTACATAATCGCCGCGGTGTGTTTCTCCAATGAAGTTATGAATCAACACTTCATCGTTTGTTGTTGTTGGTATTCATTGGTATCTACAGGGCGTATGACATTGGCGCTCATGGGACAGATTTTAAAGTTGAGGTTTACGACGCGGTTGTGGTTGGGGGTGGTAATGGTACTGTTGGCGTTGATGATGGTAGTACTGGTTATGCTGCTGCTGGTGGTGTTTGTAACCTTTGCACCATATTCTCCAAAGCCACTACCCGAGAGCGAAGCTTGTTGACTTCTTCTATTACACCGGGGTGATTGTCGGTTCGGACGAGCGGATAAATAAAATCTAGAATTTGATGTAGTATATAATCGTGACGAGATACTCTGGAAATGAGAGAGAAAATGGTGTTTCGGACAGGTTCGCTGGTAAGTGCTTCAGGTTCTTCGCCAAGAGGGCAATGTGGTGGATGGAAAGGATCACCTTCTTCTTGTCTCCAATGATTGAGGAGGCTACGAACCCATCCCCAATTCATCCAAAATAGATGATGGCTGATTGGTTGATCCATTCCAGTCACACTACTATCGGAGCTTGAGTGGGATTCCATATCGGAATTCGAGGGACTTGAACTAATGACGAATTCCATTTCGTTCGATTGAATAAAGGATTTTTCAATATGAAATAATTTTCCGGCTATCGGGTGGTATTCTAATTACATAGAATATCTATATATATAGCGCAAAAGATTTCGTAGATTACGGAGGAATTTACGGGATATGTCAGGCAAAGTTTACAGTAACAGATACGCTAAGATATGAATTTTGTCTATACACTATTCATGCAATCAAAGCAGTAAGACGTGTCTAGACTAAGAATGATAAGCAGGCAATTTTCGACAAAAATGATAAGCAAAACTTTTGACATGCAGACACGGTCGAAGTCCAGACTCACTAATGCATCCTAACGACTATCAGTTAGACACACTAATGCAGACCTGGTTCGCTAAGACCACTGCTCTGATACCAACTGAAAGGACCCGTTCATATACATTATAAACGATTCACAATAGTTTATTACATCAAGAGGTATTTGACATCTATATGATACATTTTACAAACATTGCATTCGTTTTTAAAAGACAAACTTTCTATACATCTAAAGTTGACGGCATGCATACCATTTCATAATACATCCAACTATAATTGACTTAATAATAATCTTGATGAACTCAATGACTCGAATGCAACGTCTTTCGAAATATGCCAGGAATGACTCCAAGTAATATCCTTAAAATGAGCTAATGCAAAGCGGAAGATTTCTTTAATACCTGAGAATAAACATGCTTTAAAATGTCAACCAAAAGGTTGGTGAGTTCATTAGTTTATCATAATCCATCAATTCCATAATTTTAATAGAACACAAGATTCTCATTTTTCATAAATAACATTACACTCTCAAGTGTAATAAAAATCATTCGTATGATGAACACCTGGTAACCGACATTAACATAATGCATATAGAATATCCCCCGCATACTCGCAAGTATGCTATATAACGGCAATCGCAATCACCTTTTTAAATCGAAGTACTAAAGCATTCCAAATTCCAGAATGGGGTTTGTTAGGCCCATAGATCTATCTTCAGGATTCGCGTCAATTAGGGGTCATTTCCCTAATTCTTAGGTTACCAGACTCGAAGGGGCGATATTCAGTTTAATAATCCAACCATACAATGTAGTTTTAAGTACTTGTGTCTATTTCATCAAACATTGATAAAACAGCGCATGTATTCTCAGTCTCAAAAATATATATTGCAAAAGCATTTAAAAAGGGAGCAAATGAAACTCACAATACTGTATTTTGTAGTAAAAATACATATGACGTCATTGAACAAGTGCAAGGTTGGCCTTGGATTCACGAACTGATATTAATTATATATATTTATATGTTTGATCAATATATATACATATATATACATACATATATATATATATATATATATATATATATATATATATATATATATATATATATATATATATATATATATATATATATTCAATATCTGTCTAACAATTTAGGTCAAGTCGTAGTGTATCACAATCCTAATGCTCGAGACTAAATATGCAAAAGTCAACAAAAGTCATATTGACCAAAATGTCTTCCAAAATTTATACATGATTATTATATAGTTTAAATATAATCATTTTATATATTTAAATATTTTTAACAGATTTTATTAAAGTAAATAATATAGTTCTTTTATTAATAAATAAAATTTTATACTAAAATTTATATAATAAAAATATACTTTTATATATCTTAAGTAATAAAATTTATAAAGTTCATTTAATATCATAAAAATAATATGATAGGTATTATTAATGTAATTATATTATACGTAGTAAAATTTCTTTGTATCACATATTTATTTGATAAAATAATATTGATAATAATAATAATGAGTAAAAGTTGTATTATTATTATTCTACTAAAAAAAATAACAATAATTATATTTTCTAAAAATGATAAAATGATAATAGTACTAAAATGATAATAATAATGATGTTTCATATTAACAACGATATTTTTATTAAAATTAATAAATTTAGTAAAAATGGTAGTTTTAATATTAATAATACTTTTAATAATAATAATAATAAAATAATGAAAACGATATTTTTTCTTTAAATCAATATCTTACAATATCTTAATTTCATCATGATACTCATACTCATTATTTCATAATCGCTTCGTTTAGTCGTCTTTTATATCGCGTTCATATTAATAATAATAATAGCAATCATGATAATTAGATGTTACTAATATTAATTTTAATTATAATAATACTAATAATAATAATATTAATGATAATACTAATAACTATTTGAATGATAATAATAATAATAATAATAATAATAATAATAATAATAATAATAATAATAATAATAATAATAATAATAATAATAATAATAATAATAATAATAATACTAATTATAACCTTAACGATACTAACAACAATAATAATAATAATAAAAATAACAATAATATCTTTTATTAATAACGACAATGATAATAATAATAATAATAATGATAATAATAATAATAATAATAATAATAATAATAATAATAATAATAATAATAATAATAATAATAATAATAATAATAATAATAATAATAATAATAAGATTATAACGACGATAATAACGACGATAATAATAATCATTTTTACAAAAATTCAATTGACTATAACTTCTAAACCGTTCATCGAAACCATTCGATATCTAAATGAAAAGTTCTTAATTTTTCGCTAGCTTTCCAACGACATGCATATCATATACCTTATCTTAATAGCATATGTATTTAATTCAAGATTCGATATAACCTATCTAATGATAATAACGAACGTATAAGCATGCATAAACCTATATACTCGAGCACTAGTCAGGGATACACTAATAATATATAAAAGTTAAGTTATGAGGGCTCACGTATCAATATTGAGATTCAATATTGCAGAAAAAGTACGTAGACGTAACGGGGATGATAAACACTAGTTTGACTCATGAGCAATACTCCCGAACCATACCCATAACCTCCATAGCTATAACCCATAATTTTCTTAGCTCTATCCTGTTCGAAAAACAATTTTGAAATCACTCGGACAGCACTCCGTCGTAATATTTTATGTATACTAATAATATCTTGAAATAATACGGAGTAAATATATATATGTAAATCGATTGAGAGAGTTTAGAGAAAAATATTTTCAAGTTTCTATGAAATAATAAAACCTATTGAATTCTATTTATAATAGATTTTTGAATTATTAAAGTAAATTATTAAAGTATGAATTATTAAAGTGAATTATTAAAGTGAATTATTAAAGTATGAATTATTAAAGTGAATTATTAAAGTATGAATTATTAAAGTGAATTATTAAAGTATGAATTATTAAAGTGAATTATTAAAGTATGAATTATTAAAGTGAATTATTAAAGTATGAATTATTAAAGTGAATTATTAAAGTATGAATTATTAAAGTGAATTATTAAAGTTAAAGTAAAGTAAAAATAAAGTAAAGGTAAAGTTTAAGTATAGTAAAAGTATAAAACTATGTACGTATAATACCCATATAAATATATATAATATTAATTTAAATCGTTATATATATTAAATAAAATAAAATATAAATATCGTTATCTTTATCATACTGGTTAAATAATGAGTTATCAAAAGTGGTTCTAGATATTTATAAAAGTTATATACGTTTTAATAATAAAGTTCTTTTTAAACTAAAAATGTTTTTGTACGTTTGAAACTAAATCAAATAAATATGATAATTTTATTTTCTAAAACTAAATATATTTAAGAATCATTTTGTTTAAAGGTTAAAATAATGGAAATCGTTATATCATAAAACGTTTTAGAAAAGTAGAATCATATATATTCATGATAGGTTTCAAGTTTTTAAATTACAGTCTGTTGGTGAAGAATGGGATAAAGTTCAAAGGTTAAATAAATGTATGAAATCATCTTAATGAAAAATGTCGAGTTACTTAACTTGTCGATATCCAACATCTAAGTTATTTACACTCCACGTTCTTACATATAAATCACTTTACCATTTTCCAAATGTTGTCAAAAAGAATAGATTTCTTAAATCACAGTGGACCTCATAACATGGACCCGTAATCATATCACAATGTATCTGATAAATCAATCATTTGATATTATCTTCTAATTCCATTGATAAACATATTGAAATAAATACGTTCGTGTAAAGTATTATACGTTTAATACTTTATTAATATTCTCAAGTTATAATATATATATACATATATATACATATCTATTTATATATAACGGTTCGTGAATCATCAAAATTTGGTTAAAGTTATAATGAATGTATGAACACAGTTTAAAATTCTTGAGATTTAACTTAACAAACTTTGCTTATCGTGTCGGAATAATATAAAGATAAAGTTTAAATTTGGTTGGAAATTTCCGGGTTGTCACACAAATGCACAGCGGAAGATTTCTTTCATACCTGAGAATAAACATGCTTTCAAGTGTCAACCAAAAGGTTGCTGAGTTCATTAGTTTATCATAAATAATCATATTTCAATAATATAATAGACCACAAGATACTCATATTTAGAAAACAATCTGTGCAGGTCTGCTCACTGCTGGAAAATCATTCATACTGTAGTGAACCGAACTTTTCTATGTTTATATATATTAAATGAAATTGTTATTTATATGATTAAGTGTTTCTAACATGTTAAGCAATCAAACTTGTTAAGACTTGATTAATTTAAATAGGTTTCATATAGACAATTGACCACCCAAGTTGACCGGTGACTCACGAACGTTAAAACTTGTAAAAACTATATGACGACATATATATGATTATATATATAGTTAACATGATATTATGATAAGTAAGTATCTCATTAGGTATTTTAACAATGAGTTATATACATAAAATTGAGTTTATTGAATTAAGAAACTCGAAACGATATATATAACGATTATCGTTATAACAACGTCTTACTAAATACATATGAATCATATTAAGATATTGATACACTATGTTTAATCATGATAAATGATAAGTAAACATGTCATTAAGTGTATTAACAATGAACTACATATGTAAAAACAAGACTACTAACTTAATGATTTCGAAACGAGACATATATGTAACGATTATCGTTGTAACAACATTTAACTGTATATATATCATACTAAGATATATTAATATATCATAATATCATGATAATGTAATAATTTAACATCTCTTTAGATATAATAAACAATGGGTTAACAACATTTAACAAGATCGTTAACCTAAAGGTTTCAAAACAACATTTACATGTAATGACTAACGATGACTTAACGAGCCAGTTAAAATGTATATACATGTAGTGTTTTAATATGTATTCATACACTTTTTAAAGACTTCAAGACACTTATCAAAATACTTCTACTTAACAAAAATGCTTACAATTACATCCTCGTTCAGTTTCATCAACAATTCTACTCGTATGCACTCGTATTCGTACTCGTACAATACATAGCTTTTAGATGTATGTACTATTGGTATATATACTCCAATGATCAGCTCTTAGCAGACCATGTGAGTCACCTAACACATGTAGGAACCATCATTTGGCAACTAGCATGAAATATCTCATAAAATTACAAAAATATTAGTAATCATTCATGACTTATTTACATGTAAACATAATTACACATCCTTTATATCTAATCCATATACCAATGACTAAAAACACCTACAAAAACTTTCATTCTTCAATTTACTTCATCAAATTGATCTCTCTCAAGTTCTATCTTCAAGTTCTAAGTGTTCTTCATAAATTCTATAAGTTCTAGTTTCATAAAATCAAGAATACTTCCAAGTTTGCTAGCTTACTTCCAATCTTGTAAAGTGATCATCCAACCTCAAGAAATCTTTCTTATTTACAGTAAGATATCTTTCTAATAAAAGGTAGTACTCATATTCAAACTTTGATTCAATTTCTATAACTATAACAATCTTATTTCGAGTGGAAATCTTACTTGAACTTGTTTTCGTGTCATGATTCTGCTTCAAGAACTTTCAAGCCATCCAAGGATCCTTCGAAGCTAGATCTATTTTTCTCACTTCCAGTAGGTTTATCCACAAAACCTAAGGTAGTAATGATATTCATAACATCATTCGATTCATATATATAAAACTACCTTATTCGAAGGTTTAAACTTGAAATCACTAGAACATAGTTTAGTTAATTGTAAACTTGTTCGCAAACAAAAGTTAATCCTTCTAACTTAACTTTTAAAATCAACTAGACACATGTTCTATATCTATATGATATGCTAACTTAATGATTTAAAACCTGAAAACACGAAAAACACCGTAAAACTGGATATACGCCGTCGTAGTAACACCGCGGGCTGTTTTGGGTTAGTTAATTAAAAACTATGATAAACTTTGATTTAAAATTTGTTCTTCTGGGAAAATGATTTTTCTTATGAACATGAAACTATATCCAAAAATCATGATTAAACTCAAAGTGGAAGTATGTTTTCCAAAATGGTCATCTAGACGTCGTTCTTTCGACTGAAATGACTACCTTTACAAAAACGACTTGTAACCTGTATTTACGACTATAAACTTATACTTCAACTGTATATATTCATAAACTTAAGTTCAATATGAAATCATAGCAATTGGATTCACTCAAAACGGATTTAAAACGAAGAAGTTATGGGTAAAACAAGATTGGATATTTTTACTTGTTGTAGCTACGTGAAAATTGGTAACAAATCTATATTAATCATATCCTAGATAACTTATATTGTATAATATATATATTCTAATATATTATGTAATCTTGGGATACCATAGACACGTATGCAAATGTTTTGACATATCATATCGACCCATCTTTATATATTATTTGGAACAACTATAGACACTCTATATGCAGTAATGTTGGAGTTAGCTATACAGGGTTGAGGTTGATTTCAAAAATATATATACTTTGAGTTGTGATCTAGCCTGAGACGTGTATACACTGGATCGTGGATTGGGTCAAGATAATATATATCAATTTATTTCTGTACATCTAACTATAGACAACTAGTTGTAGGTTACTAACGAGGACAGCTGACTTAATAAACTTAAAACATTAAAACGTATTAGAAATGTTGTAAATATATTTTGAACATACTTTGATATATATGTACATATTTGTTATAGGTTCGTGAATCGACCAGTGGCCAAGTCTTACTTTCCGACGAAGTAAAAAATCTGTGAAAGTGAGTTATAGTCCCACTTTTAAAATCTAATATTTCTGGGATGAGAATACATGCAGCTTTATAAATGTTTTACAAAATAGACACAAGTACATGAAACTACATTCTATGGTTAAACGATTGAAGCCGAATATGCCCCTTTTACTTGGTAACCTAAGAACTAGTAAACCAGTCTACTAATTGACGCGAATCCTAAAGATAGATCTATTGGGCCCAACAAACCCCATTCGTTGTAGTGGATGCTTTAGTACTTCGAGTTATTATATCATGTCCGATGGATGTCCCGGAATGATGGGGATATTCTTATATGCATCTTGTTAATGTCGGTTACCAGGTGTTCACCGTATGAATGATTTTTATCTCTATGTATGGGATGTATTGAAATATGAAATCTTGTGGTCTATTATTATGATTTGATAATATATAGGTTAAACCTATAACTCACCAATATTTTTGTTGACGTTTTAAGCATGTTTATTCTCAGGTGATTATTAAGAGCTTCCGATGTTGCATACTAAAATAAGGACAAGATTTGGAGTCCATGCTTGTATGATATTATGTAAAACTGCATTCAAGAAACTTATTTTTGATGTAATATATTCATATTGTAAACCATTATGTAATGGTCGTGTGTAAACGATATATTTTAGATTATCATTATTTGATAATCTACGTAATGCTTTTTAAACCTTTATCGATAAAATAAAGGTTATGGTTGTTTTAAAAATGAATGCAGTCTTTGAAAAATGTCTCATATAGAGGTCAAAACCTCGCGACGAAATCAATTAATATGGAACGTTTATAATCAATATGAACGGGACATTTCACATACGATATATAAACACCTGGTAATCGACCTTACCAAGATGCATATAGAATATCCCCCGCATACCGGCATTCCGCACAGTCATGCAAAAGCATACAAACAGGCCACTCTTTTAAATATGATGGTTATGTATACCTCACAAACAGATCATATCTTTTAAAGCTGACGGTTGTATACCTATTTCGAAGTACTAAAGCAGTTCAAATTCTCTGACTGGGGCTTGTGAGTGCCCATAGATCTATCTTTAGAATTCACGTCAATTAGGAGCTCGGTTTCCGAATTCTTAGATTACCAGACTATAAAGGGGTGATATCTGGTGTACTCGTAACTCAATCGTAGAATGTTTTTAAGTACTTGTGTCTATTTCGTCAAACATTTATAAAAGAAGCGCATGTATTCTCAGTCCCAAAAATATATATTGCGAAAGCATTTAAAATGGGAGTAATGAAACTCACGCATATAATTTTTGTAAAATAGTTAATAAAGCATTTGCATGTATTCTCAGCCCAAAAATGTAAAGAGTAAAAAATGCAAATGAAACTCACTATCCAATATTTTGTAGTAAAAATATTCATACGACAGAACTGAACAATGCAGGGTTGGCCTCGGATTCACGAACCTATATCATTTGTATATTTATTAATATACATAATTGTAATCGAATATATATATATATATATATATATATATATATATATATATATATATATATATATATATATATATATATATATATATATATATATATATATATATATATATAAATTTATTAGTTATATCATTTTTATATCAAAAATATATATATGTTTCATATATTCATTTTGTATATAAAAATATTAATTTTTGTTATGTTATATGTATTATATATATATATATATATATATATATATATATATATATATATATATATATATATATATATATATCATTTGTTTGTTAAAATATAGTAACTAATATAATATTAATAATGGTAAAAATGATAATAACTATAATACTTAATATTACTAATAAAGATATTAAAGTTAATAATTTTGTTAATAATGATATTAATGATAGTTTTTAATTATAAATTTTATAATGATAATATCAGTAGTAAAATGAATAATTTAGTAATAATGGTAGTGAAAATAATAATTTTTAATATTAGTACATAATACTTAATAATAATAATTATAACAATAATCTTAATAATAATACTTTTATTAATAATAATAATAATTCCTAATTGTTTCTAATACAAATATTAATGATAATAATAATAATTCTAAAAATAACACTTTTATTACTAATGCTAATAATGATAATATTTATAATACTAGTAATAATAACAGTAATAATAATACTAATAATAATATTAGTAATGATATTAATAATAAGTTTTGAATTATAATTATAGTACTTATAATAATAATGATAATGATAATAATAACAATAATGATAAGTGTAATAATATTGATAATAATAATAATAATCATAATAATTATACTAATAATAATAATAATAATAATAATAATAATAATAATAATAATAATAATAATAATAATAATAATAATAATAATAATAATAATAATAATAATAATAATAATAATAAAAGAGATTATACCCCTTGGAAAGATTTTATAAAAAGATTGCCCCAGACCGGGCTCGAACTCGAGACCCCGGGCTCACCCGCACCAACACCCAACCATTACGCTGCTTTCTGTTTTCCTGATATTTATCTCAACTAAATCTATAAAACCCGATTCTTCTGTTTCTTTTTCCTTCTTCTTCTTCACTTTATGCAAGTTGACTAGAGAACGAACCAAGTTAACAACCACTTAATTAATTAGTTTTTAGGATTTGTAAATGATACAGAGACGTTTAGAGGTGAATTAAAATCAATTAAAACCGAAAAGAAAATAAAAAAAAGAAGCTGAACAGCTTTATTATTAATACGTATGTACTTTAATTCGAAATCGAACTTCCAAAACGTTTTAGACCTCGATCATTGAATGAAAAAGGTAGTAAATGACTTCTAAAAACTTTATGTAATCTCAATTGAGCATAAAACATCGTATTAGACTCGAATTTTATGATGAACACATTAGTTGACTTTTTTTGAAATTATGTTTGACTCGTAAATTTGAACTCTGTAGATGAAATTGAGATGTGAAACTTTACAGATAGTTCAAATAAAATGTTTCTAACGTAATTGCATTATTAGATTTTGAAGATTGATTCAAATTCAATGAATTGACAAAAAATTGAAGGTACAGAGCAGGTACCTGAGTTCATGCTCGATTTTTATTAAATTCGCCATTTAAAGGCTGTAAAAAAATAATTGATATAAAGGATGTAATACTGATTGAATGTCTTCATATCTTAATGTAATTCCATTGTTTTATAGCGATGAGGAGTCAACAGGATGAATATTCAGGTACAGAAATAAATTAAAAAAATAAAAAGTTGAAGGGATTGTTAACAGAATTTTGGATGCGTTTGTGATTGAATTCGATTATGGAACAGGATTAAAGACATGAAATGAAAAAGTGAGTGTGATGTGCAACTGCTTCTGATTCCCAGCTTATAGATATATACGATTTTATTTATTAATAAAAATAATCCTATTATTTATTAAATAATAAAAGTACTGATTATTATTAATAATGATAACATAATAATAATATTAATAATAATTATCCTAATAATAACAATTTCTAAAATAATAACACTAATAGTTATAAGGGTGTTCTTAATGAAATAATAATATTAATAATTTGTATTATCGATATATAATAATAATAGTAATAATAATATTAATAATAATTACCTTTATATTATTAATACTGATTTCCACACATGTATCTGTATATAACGGCATATATATATATATATATATATATATATATATATATATATATATATATATATATATATATATATATATATATATATATATATATATATATATATATATATATATATATATATATATATATATATATATATATATATTTGTTCATAGGTTATGATTAATTTTATAAATATAACTATAATAATAATAATACCCTTAATAATAATAATAGTACAAATTTATAATAATATAATAGTAATAATAATATTACTATAACAATTATATCTTAATTTATAATTACATTTAATATAATAATATTACAACTTATTAATTATATCATATCTATTAATTGTATATATTTATACTATAAAATAACATTTATTGAATATTTAATATTTGTATATTTATAAATGTTATAATATAATAATTGTTATTTGAAATCTTTTATCTATATATTCATATAGACAATAATATCATATATTTATTTATATATATTCATCCTAACGATAACTTATTTATCTTGTTGTTTTACATTTTCAACTCCAATTGATTAATAGTATATCTTATTAATATTATATATTTACACTTATATATTTATATTTATATATATGTGTTTACATATTTCATTGCACACAATCGTTCGTGAATCGTCAGTAATAGTCAAAGGTCAAATTGAATTCATGAAATTTGCACAAAATTTTTAAGACTCAGCTTTACAGACTTGGCTTATCGTGTCGAAATCATGTAAGATTAAGTTTTAAATTTGGTCGGAAATTTTCGGGTCGTCACATTACCTACCCGTTAAAGAAATTTCGTCCCGAAATTTGAGTGTGATCGTCATGGTTAACAATTAAAATGTTTTCATGACGCATATGAGTTGATAAATAGAGTTTTATCATTATTGATTAATATAGATAAAAAGATTTAATTACGCGAAGAGTATAGTTGAAGCTATCACAAAAGAGTGAGACGAGTAAATGCAGGTTCGTCTTAACCGATGACGTAGTCGTGGTTGAATTCCGGAATCCAGGGGATTTAGAGAAAATCTTCGAAATCTAAAAGATTTGATTCTTCGGCGAATAAGGAAATTAAGATCTCTATAATTAAATACGGTGATCTGCCTCGATTTCTTTATCATATATTTCACTATAAATTAACCTCTTCCGTTCCATTACTTTTACCATTCCTATACTAAATTTCCAAATTTAAAAGATTGTGAAAATGCTTAATCCAGTTCCGATCCTTATCCTTATCCTGACTATCGTAACAATCATTCTCCTTTTCCAACTTCCACCGGAGGTATCTATTTTCTTCTACTTCGCCCTTGGGGTTATAGTGTTTTTAATTCTCCTGTGTATTTATGTTGCGATAAACATTGACATACACGATTTGTAATTTATGTGTTGTTATCAGGCTTTATATTTTCCCTTATATTTCGGAGCTCTTTGCCTTTTTGTTCTCTTCTCAACTCTAAGTACAACAAGTAATGGTCCAGAATTTGTAGGTATGAAATTTCGAATGAACATGGCCAATGTTCTAAGAAAGAGATTGTAATAGCACGATCTTGATTGGTTGAATTACCAGAATTTAAGAGAAAAGATAGAACTATCAAGAAAATATGTTCTTGATATGTTTATGGATTGAGTAAAATGTAAGAGTAGTGTAACATGGCACATGATGACGTTATGATCTGTGAATCATCACGTTCCATTAAAAACTCAGCATGACTTACTGTAATATAATCATGTTGATCAAGTGTCATTATATTATACTAACTCATGCATCAATTTCCAGCACTACTTCAAAACATTCATAATTTCAACTCTAAGGTTTACAAAATATAGAAACTAAACAGTTTCCTTTATGATGTAATATAGATAACGCGAAGAGATAAATGATTTCAGATAAGAATAGTTATGAAAATATCTTCAGAAATATCAAGGATATTTTTAATGAAAGATACGATGATATCTTAGAATTTCTAATATCAAAGGATGATGAAGAATATTGTCCGCAAGAGTTTAGAGTAAGGAGTAAGGTATTCGTTAATGACTTCAGCAGATGCTGAATCATTTGGATTCTTTGAAGGCAGGTTTAGTCTTTATGATTTGTCCACAGCCTCCTTCATGGTTTGCTCAATCCATTTTTCAGTTCCAACTTTTCTGAGCTTTTCCAACATACTATTCTTTATCATTAAACTTACGACGGTTAAGATCGTTTACGATCGTCTACAGTTTCCGCTGCTTCTTTCAGCTTTTTCAACATTCCAAGTATTGATTAGTAAGCTGGGTGCTTTTCAGAATTTCAGAATTGAAGATCAAAATTTCCAGGAGTTACACGTTATATGTATATATAACTGTTGAAGTAAAAACGCTTGCGAGATTCGAGATTGATGATTTATGATTCCCGGTTGTTGGAATGCAATTATTGTTACAAGATGTGGATGGATGAGTATATGATAGGGTTTTAATGAACAATGTAATGATTCTTTAGAGAGACTTAAGTCAATGAGTAATGAAGTTGCTAGTAAGTTTACTGCTAATGTTTTGAAATATAAACGGTTTCCCCGGTAATAATAAAAGAGCACGCATATATATTAAGGTTATAATAAGGTTGTTTCGAACAAAAAGTCGGAGTTGACTTGCTGGAGCTGTGACAAAATTGGCTAATTTGAAAAGAAATTTAATTGTTATTTTCGGGAATAGCAATGCCAAAGGAACTAGCACAGATACGTGTTAAACGTTTACTTAGGTTCCGAGTGTTTTCAGGTGCATAACTATATGCATCAATCTTTTCTTCCGTAGATGAAGTGCAGTTGATTCATCCTTTCGATTGAGGTGTTTTCAAGAATCATGAAACGTTTGAACACAGATTGTAATCGTCAAGATACAAATGAGGTTTAAGATGAGATCAAGTGGCAAACTTGAAGAATTGTTTAGTTTCATATGTTAAAATTAATATTTTAATTCATTTTAATTGTCCAATGTTGGTAGTCCACAGTTTGTAGTCCACAGTTAGTAATTCAATAATTCATATACAGTTTAATATATAACATACATATCGTGACCCATTGTATACATGTCTCAGACTCGATCACAACTCAAAGTATATATATTATTTGAGAATCAACCTCAACCCTGTATAGCTAACTCGAACATTACTGCATATAGAGTGTCTATGGTTATTCCAAATAATATATATAGATGCGTCGATATGATATGTCAAAACCTTGTATACGTGTCCCTATATTTAAAGTGCGTAAAATAAATAACAGAAATTAAATGACAATAAATAAAATTGCGAGAATTTAAATTGCGATAAATAAATTGCGATAATTAGATTGCGATAAATAAATGTAATAAGGAATTAACAGTTAGCTAGGAACAGTTAGCTAGGATTTTGTTAGCGTGGATTCTTAACAGAATTTCTCATAGTTAATTCGTTTGTTTCTAACAAATTTTATTTTGTCCAATGTTTTCTTCATTATGCCACTTGTTCGATTCTGATAGGTCAAAATCCAAATATGAAATTGAATAAAATTGGGTATTATGTGGTGAACGGATTTGTATATCTGTGGATGTAAGTAGGATAGTAAATGACTGTTGAATTAGATTCGAAGAATGTACAGTGTAACTTATTAATGTGAAATCTAAATATTTCTCGGGTATTACCTACCCGTTAAAATATTTTCACCATTAACAGTTTGTACAAAAGAATTTTTAATTACAATCTTTATGAAAACATATATACATATATATTTTCTTCAGATGTAATCATGGATTTTAATGAGTTAATATAGTATTAAACTCATTTGGTTTACCGTCAAAACTAGAATACATAATCTCTAAAACATTAGAGATTACATAATCACCATGAAGAACGAAGATAATTGATGTAGAACGATACGTAGAACGATGATTATGCTCGAGGTACATAATCAGATATTGATACGTGGATTGTTGATGGAACTGGTGCTGTTACTGATGGTACTGTTGGTGCTGGTGATGTTGTTGAAGCTGGTAAGTTTTGCACCATATTCTCCAAATTAATTACTCGAGCGCGAAGCTCGTTGACTTCTTCCATTACTCCAGGATGATTGTCGGTCGGAACAAGCGGATGAATAAGATCTAGAATTTGAGGTAGTATATAATCATGACGAGATACTCTGGAAATG
The DNA here is from genome assembly GCF_046630445.1 of Rutidosis leptorrhynchoides. Classification (NCBI taxonomy): domain Eukaryota; kingdom Viridiplantae; phylum Streptophyta; class Magnoliopsida; order Asterales; family Asteraceae; genus Rutidosis; species Rutidosis leptorrhynchoides. The sequence goes on from NC_092336.1 coordinate 165,821,108, forward strand.
AGAGAGAAAATAGTATTACGAACAGGTTCGCGGGTAAGTGCTTCAGGTTCTTCGCCAAGAGGGGAATGTGGTGGATGGAAGGGATTGCCTTCTTCTAGTCTTCAATGATTTAATAGACTACGAACCCATCAGATGAATTGGGGATGGTTGATTGGTTGATTCATTCTGGTGACGCTACCTCCGGAGCTTAGGTGAACATCCATGTCGGAATAGATGTCGGGTTCCGAAGAACTTGAACTAGTGACGAGTCTCATTTCCTACTTTCGAATAAAGTATTTTTCAATATGAAATGATTTTCGGCTATCGGATGGTAATCTATTTACATAGAATATCTATATATAGAACAAAAGATTTCATAGATTACGGAGGAATTTACGGCATATGTCAGGCAAATCTACAGTAACAGATACGATAGGATATGAATTATCAGATACGCTAAGATATGAATTTTGTCTATACACTATTCATGCAATCAATGCAATAAGATGTGTCTAGATTAGGAATGATAAGCGGGTAATTTTCTAAGGATGATAAGTAGATGATTTTCGACACGAAATGATAAGCAAAACTTTTGGCATGCAGACACGGTCGAAGTCCAGACTCACTAATGCATATAAAAAACTATCAGTTAGACACACTAATGGAAGACCTGGTTCGCTAAGACCACCGCTCTGATACCAACTCTAACTACCCGTCCTAATCCATCTGGATGAATACATTACATTTGGTTACATCGCGAAGTATTTGACCTCTATATGATACATTTTACAAACATTGCATTCGTTTTTAAAAGACAAACTTGCATTTCATCGAAAGTTGACAGCATGCATACCATTTCATAATATATCCAACTATAATTGACTTAATAATATTCTTGATGAACTCAACTACTCGAATGAAACGTCTTTTGAAATATGTCATGAATGACTCCAAGTAATATCTCTAAAATGAGCAAATGCACAGCGGAAGATTTCTTTCATACCTGAGAATAAACATGCTTTCAAGTGTCAACCAAAAGGTTGGTGAGTTCATTAGTTTATCATAAATAATCATTTTTCAATAATATAATAGACCACAAGATACTCATATTTAGAAAACAATCTGTGCAGGTCTGCTCACTGCTGGAAAATCATTCATACGATATATAAACACCTGGCAATCGATCTTAACAAGATGCATATAGAATATCCCCCGCATACCGGCATTCCGCACGGTCATGCAAAAGCATACAAACAGGCCACTCTTTTAAATATGATGGTTGTGTATACCTCACAAACAGATCATATCTTTTAAAGCTGGCGGTTGTATACCTATTTCGAAGTACTAAAGCAGTTCAAATTCTGTGACTAGGGCTTGTAAGTGCCCATAGATCTATCTTTAGGATTCGCGTCAATTAGGAGCTCGGTTTCCTAATTCTTATATTACCAGACTATAAAGGGGTGATATCCGGTGTACTCGTAACTCAATCGTAGAATGTTTTTAAGTACTTGTGTCTATTTTGTCAAACATTTATAAAAGAAACGCATGTATTCTCAGTCCTAAAAATATATATTGCGAAAGCATTTAAAAAGGGAGTAATGAAACTCACGCATATAAATATTGTAAAACAGTTAATAAAGCATTTGTATGTATTCTCAGCCCAAAAACGTAAAGAGTAAAAAAGGCAAATGAAACTCACTATCCAATATTTTGTAGTAAAAATATTCATACGACATAACTAAAAAATATTAATTTTTGTTATGTTATATGTATTATATATATATATATATATATATATATATATATATATATATATATATATATATATATATATATATATATATATATATATATATATATATATATATATATATATCGTTTGTTTGTTAAAATATAGTAACTAATATAATATTAATAATGGTAAAAATGATAATAACTATAATACTTAATATTACTAATAAAGATATTAAAGTTAATAATTTTGATAATAATGATATTAATGGTAGTTTTTAATTATAAATTTCATAATGATAATATCAGTAGTAAAATGAATAATTTAGTAATAATGGTAGTGAAAATAATAATTTTTAATATTAGTACATAATACTTAATAATAATAATTATAACAATCTTATTACTAATGGTAATATTAATAATAATACTTTTATTAATAATATTAATAATTCCTAATTGTTTCTAATACTAATATTAATGATAATAATAATAATTCTAAAAATAACACTTTTATTACTAATTCTAATAATGATAATATTTATAATACTAGTAATAATAACAGTAATAATAATACTAATAATAATATTAGTAATGATATTACTAATAAGTTTTGAATTATAATTATAGTACTTATAATAATAATGATAATGATAATAATAACAATAATGATAAGTGTAATAATATTGATAATAATAATAATAATAATGATAATAATTATACTAATAATAATAATAATAATAACAATAATAATAATAATAATAATAATAATAATAATAATAATAATAATAATAATAATAATAATAATAATAATAATAATAATAATAATAATAATAATAATAATAATAATAATAATAATAAGAGATTATACCTCTTGGAAAGATTTTATAAAAAGATTGCTCCAGACCGGGCTCGAACTCGAGACCCCTCTATCACCCGCACCAACACCCAACCATTACGCTGCTTTCTGTTTTCTTGATATTTATCTCAACTAAATCTATAAAACCCAATTATTCTGTTTCTTTTTTCTTCTTCTTCTTCACTTTATGCAAGTTGACCAGAGAACGAACCAAGTTAACAACCACTTAATTAATTAGTTTTTAGGATTTGTAAATGATACAGAGACGTTTAGAGGTGAATTAAAATCAATTAAAACCGAAAAGAAAAAAAAAGAAGCTAAACAGCTTTATTATGAATACGTATGTACTTTAATTCGAAATCGAACTTCCAAAACATTTTAGACCTCGATCATTGAATGAAAAATGTAGTAAATGACTTCTAAAAACTTTCTGTAATCTCAATTGAGCACAAAACAACGTATTAGACTCGAATTTTATGATGAACACATTAGTTGACTTTTTTTGAAATTATGTTTGACTCGTAAATTTGAACTCTGTAGATGAAATAGAGATGTGAAACTTTACAGATAGTTCAAATAAAATGTTTCTAACGCAATTGCATTATTAGATTTTGAAGATTGGTTCAAATTCAATGAATTGACAAAAGATTGAAGGTACAGAGCAGGTACCTGAGTTCATGCTCGATTTTTTTTTTAAATTCGCCATTTAAAGGTTGTAAAAAAAATAATTGATATAAAGGATGTAATACTGATTGAATGTCGTCATATCTTAATGTAATTCCATTGTTTTATAGCGATGTGGAGTCAACAGGATGAATATTCAGGTACAGAAATAAATTAAAAAAATAAAAAGTTGAAGGGATTGTTAACAGAATTTTGGATGCGTCTGTGATTAAATTCGATTATGGAACAAGATTAAAGACATGAAATGAAAAAGTGAGTGTGATGTGCAACTGCTTCTGATTCACAGCTTATAGATATATACGATTTTATTTATATAATGTAATTTTAATAAAAATAATCCTATTATTTATTAAATAATAAAAGTACGGATTATTATTAATAATGATAACATAATAATAATATTAATAATAATTATCCTAATAATAACAAGCTTCGCGCTCGAGTAATTAATTTTATAAAAACTATAATAATAATAATACCCTTAATAATAATAATAATAGTACAAATTTATAATAATATAATAGTAATAATAATATTACTATAACAATTATATCTTAATTTATAATTACATTTAATATAATAATATTACAACTTATTAATTATATGATATCTATTAATTGCATATATTTATACTATAAAATAACATTTATTAAATATTTAATATTTATATATTTATAAATGTTATAATATAATAATTGTTATTTGAAATCTTTTATCTATATATTCATATAGACAATAATATCATATATTTATTTATATATATTCATCCTAACGATAACTTATTTATCTTGTTGTTTTACATTTTCAACTCCAATTGATTAATAATATATCTTACTAATATTATATATTTATATTTATATATATATGTTTACATATTTCATTGCACACAATCGTTCGTGAATCGTCGGTAATAGTCAAAGGTCAAATTGAATTCATGAAATTTGCTCAAAATTTTTAAGACTCAGCTTTACAGGCTTGGCTTATCGTGCAAAAACATATAAGATTAAGTTTTAAATTTGGTCAGAAATTTTCGGGTCGTCACATACTGTATATAAATCTTGTGGTCTATCAAAAATTACAGAATTTTATTGTTTTATGATAAACTTATGAACTCACCAACCTTTTAGTTGACACTTTAAAGCATGTTTATTCTCAGGTATGAAAGAAATCTTCCGCTGTGCATTTGCTCATTTTAAAGATATTACATGGAGTCATTCATGGCATATAGAGGTCAGAACCTCGCAATGGGACCAGCTGTTGAAGACTTCGTCCAGATGGATTAGGACGGGTCACTACAACGAGCGATATTTTCAGAGATTACGGGAGCTTGTTAGGGTGGTTTAACTCAAATTTTGGCTGTGTTGTAATAAACAAGATGCATCGAGTTGAAATCTCTAGTGGGAGTATCGGGGAAGTTTGGTGCTTTGAAATGTCCCGTTCTTATTGATTAAAAACGTTCCATATTAATTGATTTCGTTGCGAGGTTTTGACCTCTATATGAGACGTTTTTCAAAGACTGCATTCATTTTAAAACAAACCATAACCTTTATTTCATCAATAAAGGTTTAAAAAGCTTTACGTAGATTATCAAATAATGATAATCTAAAATATCCTGTTTACACACGACCATTACATAATGGTTTACAATACAAATATGTTACAACAAAATAAGTTTCTTGAATGCAGTTTTTACACAATATCATACAAGCATGGACTCCAAATCTCGTCCTTATTTAAGTATGCGACAGCGGAAGCTCTTAATAATCACCTGAGAATAAACATGCTTAAAACGTCAACAAAAATGTTGGTGAGTTATAGGTTTAACCTATATATATCAAATCATAATAATAGACCACAAGATTTCATATTTCAATACACATCCCATACATAGAGATAAAAATCATTCATATGGTGAACACCTGGTAACCGACATTAACAAGATGCATATATATAAGAATATCCCCATCATTCCGGGACACCCTTCGGATATGATATAAATTTCGAAGTACTAAAGCATCCGGTACTTTGGATGGGGTTTGTTAGGCCTAATAGATCTATCTTTAGGATTCGCGTCAATTAGGGTGTCTGTTCCCTAATTCTTAGATTACCAGACTTAATAAAAAGGGGCATATTCGATTTTGATAATTCAACCATAGAATGTAGTTTCACGTACTTGTGTCTATTTTGTAAATCATTTATAAAACCTGCATGTATTCTCATCCCAAAATATTAGATTTTAAAAGTGGGACTATAACTCACCTTCACAGATTTTTACTTCGTCGGGAAGTAAGACTTGGCCACTGGTTGATTCACGAACCTATAACAATATATACATATCTATCAAAGTATGTTTAAAATATATTTACAACACTTTTAATATATTTTGATGTTTTAAGTTTATTAAGTCAGCTGTCCTCGTTAGTAACCTACAACTAGTTGTCCACAGTTAGATGTACAGAAATAAATCGATAAATATTATCTTGAATCAATCCACGACCCAGTGTATACATATCTCAGTATTGATCACAACTCAAACTATATATATTTTGGAATCAACCTCAACCCTGTATAGCTAACTCCAACATTCACATATAGAGTGTCTATGGTTGTTCCGAAATATATATAGATGTGTCGACATGATAGGTCGAAACATTGTATACGTGTCTATGGTATCTCAAGATTACATAATATACAATACAAGTTGATTAAGTTATGGTTGGAATAGATTTGTTACCAATTTTCACGTAGCTAAAATGAGAAAAATTATCCAATCTTGTTTTACCCATAACTTCTTCATTTTAAATCCGTTTTGAGTGAATCAAATTGCTATGGTTTCATATTGAACTCTATTTTATGAATCTAAATAGAAAAGTATAGGTTTATAGTCGGAAAAATAAGTTACAAGTCATTTTTGTAAAGGTAGTCATTTCAGTCGAAAGAACGACGTCTAGATGACCATTTTAGAAAACATACTTCCACTTTGAGTTTAACCATAATTTTTGGATATAGTTTCATGTTCATAATAAAAATCATTTTCTCAGAATAACAACTTTTAAATCAAAGTTTATCATAGTTTTTAATTAACTAACCCAAAACAGCCCGCGGTGTTACTACGACGGCGTAAATCCGGTTTTACGGTGTTTTTCGTGTTTCCAGGTTTTAAATCATTAAGTTAGCATATCATATAGATATAGAACATGTGTTTAGTTGATTTTAAAAGTCAAGTTAGAAGGATTAACTTTTGTTTGCGAACAAGTTTAGAATTAACTAAACTATGTTCTAGTGATTACAAGTTTAAACCTTCGAATAAGATAGCTTTATATGTATGAATCGAATGATGTTATGAACATCATTACTACCTCAAGTTTAGTAGGTAAACCTACTGGAAGTGACAAGAAATGATCTAGCTTCAAAGGATCTTGGACGGCTTGAAAGTTCTTGAAGTAGGATCATGACACAAAAACAAGTTCAAGTAAGATTTTTACTCGAATTAAGATAGTTTATAGTTATAGAAATTGAATCAAAGTTTGAATATGAATATTACCTTGAATAAGAAAGATAACCTACTGTATATAACAAAGGTTTCTTGATCTTAGATGATTACTTGGAATGGATTAGAAAGCTTGGAAGTAAATTAGTAAACTTGAAGGGATTTTTGAAGTGTTCTTGAAGTGTTCTTCCTATGATGATTATAGCTTGATTCTTGAAGTGATTTTTGATGAAGATGATAATTAACTACTGGAAAAATACGTTCATAATAGTGTGTGTGTGTTGAGAGAGAATTAGAAAGAGAATTGGAAGTGAAATGGAGTGAATGATGAGTGGTAATTGGTGAATGGTGAGTGGGGTTAAACGGAGTTCTAGTTAGTTAACTAGCTCATGGTAGAAGTTAAAATTGATTAGTCATACATGACATAATCAAGAGTGGAATCCCATGCTAGTTCCTATTGGTATATACTCATAGTAAGTACGTTTTGAAGCTGTGTATAATACGGGTAAGAATACGACTAGAATTCTTGATGAAAGAAAAGAATGGAAAAGTAACTGTAACCATTTTAGTTAAGTATGAGTGTTTTGATATATGTCTTGAAGTCTTCCAAAAGTATTTTAATACATCTAAATACACTACATGTATATACATTTTAACTGAGTCGTTAAGTCATCGTTAGTCGTTACATGTAAGTGTTGTTTTGAAACCTTTAAGTTAACGATCTCAATTAATGTTGTTAACCCATTGTTTATTATATCTAATGAGATGTTAAATTATTATATTATCATGATATTATGATATATTAATATATCTTAATATGATATATATACATTTAAATGTCGTTACAACGATAATCGTTACATATATGTCTCGTTTCGAAATCCTTAAGTTACTAGTCTTGTTTATATGTATATAACTCATTGTTAATATACTTATGGAGATACTTACTTATCATAATCTCATGTTAACCATATGCATATCCATATATATATTGACATTATCTTTTTACAAGTTTTAACGTTCGTGAATCGCCGGTCAACTTAGGTGGTCAATTGTCTATATGAAACATATTTCAATTAATCAAGTCTTAACAAGTTTGATTGCTTAACATGTTGGAAACATTTAATCATGTAAATATCAATCTCAATTAATATATATAAACATGGAAAAGTTCGCGTCACTACAGTACCTACCCGTTAAATAAATTTCGTCCCGAAATTTTAAGCTGTTGAAGGTGTTGACGAATCTTCTGGAAATAGATGCGGGTATTTCTTCTTCATCTGATCTTCATACTCCCAGGTGAACTCGGGTCCTCTACGAGCATTCCATCGAACCTTAACAATTGGTATCTTGTTTTGCTTAAGTCTTTTAACCTCACGATCCATTATTTCGACGGGTTCATCGATGAATTGGAGTTTTTCGTTGATTTGGATTTCATCTAACGGAATAGTGAGATCTTCTTTAGCAAAACATTTTTTCAAATTCGAGACGTGGAAAGTGTTATGTACAGCCGCGAGTTGTTGAGGTAACTCAAGTCGGTAAGCTACTGGTCCGACACGATCAATAATCTTGAATGGTCCAATATACCTTGGATTTAATTTCCCTCATTTACCAAATCGAACAACGCCTTTCCAAGGTGCAACTTTAAGCATGACCATCTCTCCAATTTCAAATTCTATATCTTTTCTTTTAATGTCAGCGTAGCTCTTTTGTCGACTTTGGGCGGTTTTCAACCGTTGTTGAATTTGGATGATCTTCTCGGTAGTTTCTTGTATAATCTCCGGACCCGTAATCTGTCTATCCCCCACTTCACTCCAACAAATCGGAGACCTGCACTTTCTACCATAAAGTGCTTCAAACGGCGCCATCTCAATGCTTGAATGGTAGCTGTTGTTGTAGGAAAATTCTGCTAACGGTAGATGACGATCCCAACTGTTTTCGAAATCAATAACACATGCTCGTAGCATGTCTTCAAGCGTTTGTATCGTCCTTTCGCTCTGCCCATCAGTTTGTGGATGATAGGCAGTACTCATATCTAGACGAGTTCCTAATGCTTGCTGTAATGTCTGCCAGAATCTTGAAATAAATCTGCCATCCCTATCAGAGATAATAGATATTGGTATTCCATGTCTGGAGACGACTTCCTTCAAATACAGTCGTGCTAACTTCTCCATCTTGTCATCTTCTCTTATTGGCAGGAAGTGTGCTGATTTGGTGAGACGATCAACTATTACCCAAATAGTATCAAAACTACTTGCAGTCCTTGGCAATTTAGTGATGAAATCCATGGTAATGTTTTCCCATTTCCATTCTGGGATTTCGGGTTGTTGAAGTAGACCTGATGGTTTCTGATGCTCAGCTTTGACCTTAGAACACGTCAAACATTCTCCTACGTATTTAGCAACATCGGCTTTCATACCCGGCCACCAAAAATGTTTCTTGAGATCCTTGTACATCTTCCCCGTTCCAGGATGTATTGAGTATCTGGTTTTATGAGCTTCTCTAAGTACCATTTCTCTCATATCTCCAAATTTTGGTACCCAAATCCTTTCCGCCCTATACCGGGTTCCGTCTTCCCGAATATTAAGATGCTTCTCCAATCCTTTGGGTATTTCATCCTTTAAATTTCCCTCTTTTAAAACTCCTTGTTGCGCCTCCTTTATTTGAGTAGTAAGGTTATTATGAATCATTATATTCATAGATTTTACTCGAATGGGTTCTCTGTCCTTCCTGCTCAAGGCATCGGCTACCACATTTTCCTTCCCCGGGTGGTAACAAATCTCAAAGTCGTAATCATTCAACAATTCAATCCACCTACGCTGCCTCATATTCAGTTGTTTCTGATTAAATATGTGTTGAAGACTTTTGTGGTCGGTATATATAATACTTTTGACCCCATATAAGTAGTGCCTCCAAGTCTTTAATGCAAAAACAACCGCGCCTAATTCCAAATCATGCGTCGTATAATTTTGTTCGTGAATCTTCAATTTCTAGACACATAAGAAATCACCTTCGTTCGTTGCATTAATACACAACCGAGACCTTGCTTTGATGCATCACAATAAATCACAAAATCATCATTCCCTTCAGGCAATGACAATATAGGTGCCGTAGTTAGCTTTTTCTTCAATAACTGAAACGCTTTCTCTTGTTCATCATTCCATTCAAATTTCTTCCCTTTATGCGTTAATGCAGTCAAGGGTTTTGCTATTCTGGAAAAGTCTTGGATGAACCTTCTGTAGTAACCAGCTAGTCCTAAAAACTGGCGTATGTGTTTCGGAGTTTTCGGGGTTTCCCACTTTTCAACAGTTTCTATCTTTGCTGGATCCACCTTAATACCTTCTTTGTTCACTATGTGACCGAGGAATTGAACTTCTTCCAACCAAAATGCACACTTTGAAAACTTAGCGTACAATTCTTCCTTCCTTAATACTTCTAACACCTTTCTCAAATGTTCACCGTGTTCTTGGTCATTCTTTGAGTAAATAAGTATGTCATCAATGAAAACAATGACAAACTTGTCAAGGTATGGTCCACACACTCGGTTCATAAGGTCCATGAACACATCTGGTGCATTAGTTAAACCAAACGGCATGACCATAAACTCGTAATGACCGTAACGTGTTCTGAAAGCAGTCTTTGGAATATCATCTTCTTTCACCCGCATTTGATGATACCCGGAACGTAAGTCAATCTTTGAATAAACAGACGAGCCTTGTAGTTGATCAAATAAGTCGTCGATTCTCAGTAGTGGGTATCGGTTCTTGATGGTAAGTTCGTTCAACTCTCGGTAGTCGATACACAACCTGAATGTACCATCTTTCTTCTTGACAAACAAAACAGGAGCTCCCCACGGTGATGTGCTTGGTCGAATGAAACCACGCTCTAAAAGTTCTTGTAATTGGCTTTGCAGTTCTTTCATCTCGCTGGGTGCGAGTCTGTAAGGAGCACGAGCTATTGGTGCAGCTCCTGGTACAAGATCTATTTGAAATTCAACGGATCGATGTGGGGGTAATCCCGGTAATTCTTTCGGAAATACATCGGGAAATTCTTTTGCAATGGGAACATCATTGATGCTCTTTTCTTCAGTTTGTACTTTCTCGACGTGTGCTAGAACAGCATAGCAACCTTTTCTTATTAGTTTTTGTACCTTCAAATTACTAATAAGATGTAGCTTCGTGTTGCCCTTTTCTCCGTAGACCATTAAGGGTTTTCCTTTTTCTCGTATAATGCGAATTGCATTTTTGTAACAAACGATCTCTGCTTTCACTTCTTTCAACCAGTCCATACCGATTATCACATCAAAACTCCCTAACTCTACTGGTATCAAATCAATCTTAAATGTTTCGCTAACCAGTTTAATTTCTCGATTCCGACATATATTATCTGCTGAAATTAATTTACCATTTGCTAATTCGAGTAAGAATTTACTATCCAAAGGCGTCAATGGACAACTTAATTTAGCACAAAAATCTCTACTCATATAGCTTCTATCCGCACCCGAATCAAATAAAACGTAAGCAGATTTATTGTCAATAAGAAACGTACCCGTAACAAGCTCCGGGTCTTCCTGTGCCTCTGCCGCATTAATATTGAAAACTCTTCTGCGGCCTTGTCCATTCGTGTTCTCCTGGTTCGGGCAATTTCTAATAATGTGGCCCGGTTTTTCACATTTATAACAAACTACATTGGCATAACTTGCTCCGACACTACTTGCTCCGCCATTACTCGTTCCGACACCATTTGTTCCTTTCGTTCTATTAACCCCTGGTCCGTAGACCTCACACTTCGCCGCGCTATGACCATTTCTTTTACACTTGTTGCAAAATTTGGTGCAGAACCCCGAGTGATACTTTTCACACCTTTGGCATAACTGCTTCTGATTGTTGTTGTTGTTGCGGTTATTATTGTTGTTGGGATGATTGTTGTAGTTGCTGTTGTTGTTGTTGTTGTTGTTGGGCCGTTTGTTGTAGTTGCGATTGATGTTGCGATTGTTGGGATAATTGTTGCGATTATTGTTGTAATTGCTGTTGTTGTTGTATTGGTGATTCTTATCACCGTTTTCCTCCCACTTTCTTTTGACTTGCTTCACATTGGCCTCTTCAGCAGTCTGTTCTTTAATTCTTTCTTCAATCTGGTTCACTAGTTTGTGAGCCATTCTACATGCCTGTTGTATGGAGGCGGGCTCGTGTGAACTTATATCTTCTTGGATTCTTTCCGGTAATCCTTTCACAAATGCGTCGATCTTCTCTTCCTCATCTTCGAATGCTCCCGGACACAATAGGCACAATTCTGTGAATCGTTTTTCGTACGTGGAAATATCAAATCCTTGGGTTCGTAACCCTCTAAGTTTTGTCTTGAGCTTATTGACCTCGGTTCTGGGACGGTACTTCTCGTTCATCAAGTGCTTGAATGCTGACCACGGTAGTGCGTACGCATCGTCTTGTCCCACTTGCTCTAGATAGGTATTCCACCATGTTAACGCAGAACCTGTGAAGGTATGCGTAGCGTACTTCACTTTGTCCTCTTCAGTACACTTACTTATGGAAAACACCGATTCGACCTTCTCGGTCCACCGTTTCAATCCGATCGGTCCTTCAGTTCCATCAAATTCCAAAGGTTTGCAGGCAGTGAATTCTTTGTAGGTGCATCCTACACGATTTCCTGTACTGCTAGATCCAAGGTTATTGTTGGTATGTAGCGCAGCCTGTACTGCGGCTATGTTTGAAGCTAGAAAAGTACGGAATTCCTCTTCATTCATATTCACGGTGTGTCGAGTAGTCGGTGCCATTTCCTTCAAAATAGTCAAATGGAACAAGTTAATCATACAGAATATTAAGAGTAGTTAATAGTATTTCGTAGCATAATATGAACTCATTTATAAAAGTTTTTTCTTCATATTAGCGTTTTATAAGTTTAAATTCGGGTAGTACCTACCCGTTAAGTTCATACTTAGTAGCTAATATACAATTCAACTACTACAATTCTATATGAAAAACTGATTATAATAATATTTCGTGCTCAAACTTTTACACAATATTTTACAAACTTACAATACCGCTTATTTTACATATAGCATGAAATATAGCACACAATAAATTTGATACAAGATGGTTGTGAAGATAATTCTAGCTAGTACACAAGTCGTTCAGCAAAGGCAATAAAGACACGTAATTCATATGTCCAGAAACAAGTCATGCATTCTGGTTTTACTAGGATTACTTCCCATCCTTGGTCTTGTGGAACATAACCGTTATGGCCGTTGATAAGACAGCGTGTTGTAACGTCGTCAAAGGGACGAGGGTTACGTAATGTCCAACAGTCCCGTAACAATCTAAAAACCTCATTTCTTACCCCAATTACCGACTCCGTCACTTGTGGGAACGTTTTGTTTAATAGTTGTAGCCCGATGTTCTTGTTCTCACTTTGGTGAGAAGCGAACATTACTAATCCGTAAGCATAACATGCTTCTTTATGTTGCATGTTAGCCGCTTTTTCTAAATCACGAAGTCCAATATTCGGATATATTGAGTCAAAATAATTTCTTAACCCATTGCGTAAAATAGCATTTGGGTTCCCCGCAATATATGCGTCAAAGTAAACACATCGTAACTTATGGATTTCCCAATGTGATATCCCCCATCTTTCGAACGAAAGCCTTTTATAAACCAAGGCATTCTTGGAACGTTCTTCGAATGTCTTACAAACTGATCTCGCCTTAAATAGTTGTGCCGAAGAATTCTGACCGACTCTAGACAAGATTTCATCAATCATGTCTCCGGGTAGGTCTCTTAAAATATTGGGTTGTCTATCCATTTTGTGTTTTTATACTGTAAAATAGACAAGAGTTAGATTCATAAAAAAAATACTTATTAATACAAGCAATTTTTACATATATCATAAAGCATAAGCACACTATATTACATATATTACACCACACGAATACAACTATCTTATTCCGACTCGCTTGTTTCTTCTTCTTCGGTTTTGGTTCGTTTTGCCAAGTTTCTAGGGATATATGGTGTTCCCCTAATAAGAGCCGTCGTTTTCCACATTGGTTTAGAAAAATCTGGTGGTTTAGAGGTTCCCGGGTCATTGTTACAACTTAAGGACTTCGGGGGTTGACGATACATATAAAGTTCATCGGGGTTGGAATTAGATTTTTATATTTTTATGCCCTTTCCCTTATTATTTTCTTTTGCCTTTTTAAATTCAGTTGGGGTAATTTCTATAACATCATCGGAATTCTCGTCGGAATCCGATTCATCGGAGAATTGGTAATCCTCCCAATATTTTGCTTCCTTGGCGGAAACACCATTGACCATAATTAACCTTGGTCGGTTGGTTGAGGATTTTCTTTTACTTAACTGTTTTATTATTTCCCCCACCGGTTCTATTTCTTCATCCGGTTCCGATTCTTCTTCCGGTTCCGATTCTTCTTCCGGTTCCGACTCTTCTTCCGGTTCCTCTTCGGGAACTTGTGAATTAGTCCACGAATCATTCCAATTTACATTTGACTCTTCATTATTATTAGGTGAGTCAATGGGACTTGTTCTAGAGGTAGACATCTATCACATAATATCAAACGCGTTAAGAGATTAATATATCACATAATATTCACATGTTAAAAATATATAGTTTCCAACAAAATTTGTTAAGCAATCATTTTTCAAGTAAACACGGTCGAAGTCCAGACTCACTAATGCATCCTAACAAACTCGATAAGACACACTAATGCAAAATTCTGGTTCTCTAAGACCAACGCTCTGATACCAACTGAAATGTCCCGTTCTTATTGATTAAAAACATTCCATATTAATTGATTTCGTTGCGAGGTTTTGACCTCTATATGAGACGTTTTTCAAAGATTGCATTCATTTTAAAACAAACCATAACCTTTATTTCATCAATAAAGGTTTAAAAAGCTTTACGTAGATTATCAAATAATGATAATCTAAAATATCCTGTTTACACACGACCATTACATAATGGTTTACAATACAAATATGTTACAAAAAAATAAGTTTCTTGAATGCAGTTTTTACACAATATCATACAAGCATGGACTCTAAATCTCGTCCTTATTTAAGTATGCGACAGCGGAAGCTCTTAATAATCACCTGAGAATAAACATACTTAAAACGTCAACAAAAATGTTGGTGAGTTATAGGTTTAACCTATATATATCAAATCATAATAATAGACCACAAGATTTCATATTTCAATACACATCCCATACATAGAGATAAAAATCATTCATATGGTAAACACCTGGTAACCGACATTAACAAGATGCATATATATAAGAATATCCCCATCATTCCGGGACACCCTTCGGATATGATATAAATTTCGAAGTACTAAAGCATCCGGTACTTTGGATGGGGTTTGTTAGGCCTAATAGATCTATCTTTAGGATTCGCGTCAATTAGGGTGTCTGTTCCCTAATTCTTCGATTACCAGACTTAATAAAAATGGGCATATTCGATTTTGATAATTCAACCATAGAATGTAGTTTCACGTACTTGTGTCTATTTTGTAAATCATTTATAAAACCTGCATGTATTCTCATCCCAAAATATTAGATTTTAAAAGTGGGACTATAACTCACCTTCACAGATTTTTACTTCGTCGGGAAGTAAGACTTGGCCACTGGTTGATTCACGAACCTATAACAATATATACATATCTATCAAAGTATGTTTAAAATATATTTACAACACTTTTAATATATTTTGATGTTTTAAGTTTATTAAGTCAGCTGTCCTCGTTAGTAACCTACAACTAGTTGTCCACAGTTAGATGTACAGAAATAAATCGATAAATATTATCTTGAATCAATCCACGACCCAGTGTATACGTATCTCAGTATTGATCACAACTCAAACTATATATATTTTGGAATCAACCTCAACCCTGTATAGCTAACTTCAACATTCACATATAGAGTGTCTATGGTTGTTCCGAAATATATATAGATGTGTCGACATGATAGGTCGAAACATTGTATACGTGTCTATGGTATCTCAAGATTACATAATATACAATACAAGTTGATTAAGTTATGGTTGGAATAGATTTGTTACCAATTTTCACGTAGCTAAAATGAGAAAAATTATCCAATCTTGTTTTACCCATAACTTCTTCATTTTAAATCCGTTTTGAGTGAATCAAATTGCTATGGTTTCATATTGAACTCTATTTTATGAATCTAAACAGAAAAGTATAGGTTTATAGTCGGAAAAATAAGTTACAAGTCGTTTTTTTAAAGGTAGTCATTTCAGTCGAAAGAACGACGTCTAGATGACCATTTTAGAAAACATACTTCCACTTTGAGTTTAACCATAATTTTTGGATATAGTTTCATGTTCATAATAAAAATCATTTTCTCAGAATAACAACTTTTAAATCAAAGTTTATCATAGTTTTTAATTAACTAACCCAAAACAGCCCGCGGTGTTACTACGACGGCGTAAATCCGGTTTTACGGTGTTTTTCGTGTTTCCAGGTTTTAAATCATTAAGTTAGCATATCATATAGATATAGAACATGTATGTAGTTAATTTTAAAAGTCAAGTTAGAAGGATTAACTTTTGTTTGCGAACAAGTTTAGAATTAACTAAACTATGTTCTAGTGATTACGAGTTTAAACCTTCGAATAAGATAGTTTTATATATATGAATCAAATGATGTTATAAACATCATTACTACCTCAAGTTTAGTAGGTAAACCTACTAGAAGTGACAAGAAATGATCTAGCTTCATAGGATCTTGGATGGCTTGAAAGTTCTTGAAGTAGGATCATGACACAAAAACAAGTTCAAGTAAGATTTTTACTCGAATTAAGATAGTTTATAGTTATAGAAATTGAATCAAAGTTTGAATATGAATATTACCTTGAATAAGAAAGATAACCTACTGTATATAACAAAGGTTTCTTGATCTTAGATGATTACTTGGAATGGATTAGAAAGCTTGGAAGTAAATTAGTAAACTTGAAGGGATTTTTGAAGTGTTCTTGAAGTGTTCTTCCTATGATGATTATAGCTTGATTCTTGAAGTGATTTTTGATGAAGATGATGATTAACTACTGGAAAAATACGTTCATAATAGTGTGTGTGTGTGTTGAGAGAGAATTAGAAAGAGAATTGGAAGTGAAATGGAGTGAATGATGAGTGGTAATTGGTGAGTGGTGAGTGGGGTTAAAAGGAGTTCTAGTTAGTTGACTAGCTCATGGTAGAAGTTAAAATTGATTAGTCATACATGACATAATCAAGAGTGGAATCTCATGCTAGTTCCTATTGGTATATACTCATAGTAAGTACGTTTTGAAGCTGTGTATAATACGGGTAAGAATACGACTAGAATTCTTGATGAAAGAAAAGAATGGAAAAGTAACTGTAACCATTTTCGTTAAGTATGAGCATTTTGATATATGTCTTGAAGTCTTCCAAAAGTATTTTAATACATCTAAATACACTACATGTATATACATTTTAACTGAGTCGTTAAGTCATCGTTAGTCGTTTCATGTAAGTGTTGTTTTGAAACCTTTAAGTTAACGATCTCAATTAATGTTGTTAACCCATTGTTTATTATATCTAATGAGATGTTAAATTATTATATTATCATGATATTATGATATATTAATATATCTTAATATGATATATATACATTTAAATGTCGTTACAACGATAATCGTTACATATATGTCTCGTTTCGAAATCCTTAAGTTAGTAGTCTTGTTTATATGTATATAACTCATTGTTAATATACTTATGGAGATACTTACTTATCATAATCTCATGTTAACCATATGTATATCCATATATATATCGTCATGTCATTTTTACAAGTTTTAACGTTCGTGAATCGCCGGTCAACTTGGGTGGTCAATTGTCTATATGAAACATATTTCAATTAATCAAGTCTTAACAAGTTTGATTGCTTAACATGTTGGAAACATTTAATCATGTAAATATCAATCTCAATTAATATATATAAACATGGAAAAGTTCGGGTCACTACATGCTTGCGGGTTGGAAACGGGAAGACCAATGGTGTTTGATCAATATTCCATGATCTATGGAATATTCCGGAGGATTAGAGTTCCTTGTCACTAAGGGTAATTGATTGTCGAAGGATGTCGGATAGAGCGCATTCGACGGTTGCTCGGTTCTTGGTTGATGTTTCAACAAAGGGATCGGTTTTCTTTGAGGGTGATCAATTGGGTGTCTTTAGGTGATGGAAGAGGAGAGAATAATCATGTAAGTCCCAGAACTTGAGCTCTTTAGGATCGTTGAGGGTGTTGGGAACTTAGTGTGAGTTTGGTAACCGACGAAAGTTGTCGAGCTAGTGGGAGTTAGAAAACTAGTGGAGTTTTGGAGATGGTTGAGCGACTTGTTTCTTTAATGTTCTCAAGATTAGTGTGTTAATTTCAGGTAACACTAGCGCTTCGAATACTTGTTTTACCCTATGATGACAAAGTAATTTGTGACTGACTGGTGATACGAACCAAGTTTCTTCTCGAGTAGCCGAGGTTTAATCTTTGCTCGCATAGTGGGAGTGTGCTTAGGATGGGAAGTTGGGGTTTGTGTAAATCATAGCTATGAGGAGGTTAGTGTACCAACGAGAAAGCGGAAAGTTGAAACAAAAGGTGGTAGACTTTAAGGTGGTGATTGCGTTCTCACCAGGGTATCTTTAAGAATAGTCTACAAAGGCGTCGGTTGGGGTTCCTTTTTTTGTTGGTGAAGGAAATCATAGATAGACGGGTATAATATGTACGAGTGGTCGTTGACATGTGTGTTCGTTATTGGACGTGTGTAGATCGATGTTTGAGGCGGTGTAGTCTCATAAAGAATCCTATGATTGAAGTCTTGCTCGCTTCAATTGAACTTCTATGAAGACGGTGGCGAAAAATCGAGATGGCCCAAGCTAGTAACTAAGAGATTGTATTATCGCTCAACGATGTTTATTAGTGTCGAAAGATTTCACTTACTCGTGGGTTAACGAGTGAAGTGCGGCGTGATTCGGATGTCTCATCCGGCGGTATCAAAAGGAGTTGGTAATCGCCTAGTCTAGAGTTATTTTGGGTCTGTATAAACACAGTTGAGGTGATCGGTATGGGTTTGTTCAAAGTCTCCAAGTGGGAGATTGTTGAGATATGGAAACTTTAAACATGGAAAGAAATCAGATGACTTGGGCAACACGATCAAGACGCGAAAAGGAAAGTTCCAGAATCTTCTGTGAAGATGTCGCGATCGAGAGGGAAGCTTCCCGGTCGCGATCCTAGCCTGTCCAGCAAGTCGGTTTAGATTGATTCCTTATTTAATTTTGTCTATATAATGTAACCCCGACTCATTGTAATTGTGTGCACGAAAATAATAGTGAAAAATATCTGGTTTGCGCCCGTGGAGTAAACTCTTCTCCTTGTTTTGGAGTTGTGATATAACCACGTTAAATCTCGTATCGTTTATTTATCGTTATGATTTAATTACCTTTTTATTACTCACGTTCTATTTATTTTACTCCTTTTTAAGACACCTCAATTCACCCACTCTCTATGTATTATTCTTCTTCAAACTTTATAACTTCGAAAATGTCCAAAAAATAAAAAAGCTACTCAAATCAACCTTAATCTTCTTACTTTTCATGATCAAGATACGCTTCAATCAATACTTAATGCTCAAATATATTTGTCACCAACCGAGCCATCTTCTAACCCGCAACCATATTTTGGTTTTTCTTTCACACATGACATTTAATCCATAGTTGTTTCAACATCCGTGTGGTTATGTTAATAAGCCATACCAACCCCCTTCTCAACCACCTATTCAAACACTCATTAATGTGCCTCAACGAGCGGATCAACTGCCCGAAATGTTAAAAGACATCAAGCTATTCATATGAATTTACTTTGAAGTAGCTTTTCATTGGAATAATGGAGCTTTGGACTTGGATATCAGTACAAATGCACGAAAGGCCTTCAAACAACAAATCAAAAGGCCATTCACCCTTGAAGATGTGTGACTCGTTCTCAAAGATTGTCCCACATTTTCAAGTATTGAAGGTGTTATGAGCAACAAAAGAAATCCAACAATCAATCAATATGTATTTTAAGAACAACCGATAATGGTGGATGATGGCAACCATAACCCAAACTGATGTAGTTTGAGACTCTATTGACAAGTCATGCTTAAAGAGGTAAACATCTTCTTATTGAACTTCAACCCTCATCTTAAATGGTGAAGTCCAGATTTTTGACCAAAACATACATGGAAAGAAATCCCATAACGCATAAAGCATATTTAACTTCTCCAACAAGGGATAAGCATTTTAGCATTGTTTTGTCCGCTTAGAAGCAACCTCTCTCTCTATTCTTGGGAGTGTTTCACTCGGGGTGGAAAAATGACTTCTCTTTATTCAAGGATAGAGAAAGGATTGTCTACGTCTCAACTTCCTCATACCCCACACATATGAGATTGGGTTTTGTTGTTGTTGTTATGTGTTTATTTCAAATATAATTAATGCATATTTTTTAACCCATTCAAAATAAAGTTCATTTAAATTTGTTTCCCTAATTAATTTGACTTCGATTATTAAACAGAAAGTGTGCTTAATAATCCAAGATGTGTATATTTTAAACTCCAATTAAGATTTAGATGACTTTTTTGTTAATGAATTATTTTAAACTTTTATCCAAGGACATTCTACATTTAGGTGCATGCCACCATTACCTAAACAAAATTCAATTATATGATGATGTGCTAAATCTAACCTATATAATTAATCTAGAAATTATTAAAAAATGATTAATACACAAGTAGGCAACTATCCCAATTATGCAGTAAAAGCTAATAGCAAATCCTTATTCGTTCTACAGGGAGCAGTCGTGATTAAGAATTTCAATTAATCATCCTAAATAAATTAGGGAGTTTTGTTTTTAAACTAATTAACGCAAATTAAGTGACAAAAACTCATAGAATATAAGGGTATCCACTTAGGCTCAATTCTCATGAATCCGGGTTGCTTTAATTTAAACTGTTATAATAATTGATTTCATGGTGACATTGTAATTATCCGTCGAATCTAACAATTTCTTAATTAGATCCCTAAGTGTA
Organism: Rutidosis leptorrhynchoides; assembly: GCF_046630445.1. Classification (NCBI taxonomy): domain Eukaryota; kingdom Viridiplantae; phylum Streptophyta; class Magnoliopsida; order Asterales; family Asteraceae; genus Rutidosis; species Rutidosis leptorrhynchoides. Next base: position 165,841,971 of record NC_092336.1, read on the forward strand.
ACTATCATTAACCTAGTTCACTAATCAATTCACCAATTAATAATCTAGTCGGTGTCTCTCCCCTAAACTACCAATTTTATCATGAAAGTGTAATCAAATAACGCTGATTTCCCGCATGCAAATCAAAAACATAATCAACCAACCATTCAAGATTATGATTCAAGGTTAATTATGTGTCATTCTTTAACCTCACAATTACTTTAGCTAGTTAATCGATTTAATCACTATTGTCTAATTACACTGGTATCCCGCATGCAATATAACAGTATTCAAATTATCATTCAATAGCTTAAAAAAGTTCATCAATTATACTAACTGTCGTTAAATTATCTAACAAACTTGCAATCAAATCAATTATTAAGAATAAGTAACAGTGGATTTTAAATTAAACATAATCAAGAACAATTATCAATTATATAAACATAGTATTAACAATCCATTACCTACGTTCAATCATCTAAGTGGATACAAGAGATTTAGCTAGACATAATCATGCAAAAGATAAATAAACACAACGATAAACAATAGTTCATCATAGTATTGTACCAATGATTGAATCTTGTTACAATTGAAATCTAAGTGTTTAAAACCTAAGCACAATAGTGAAAAAGCTCCAAAATTCAACCCAAAACCCCTAGAATCCGTAACGTAAAAGCTGATAAAAAGTTAGGGTATAAGTGGGGTATTAATAGATGGAAATTCGGATTGAAAACCGCCATAACCTCACGACCGTGACCCTATAACTCACGACCACAAAATCTTTAAAATCACTAGTTCACGACCAACATTATGTTCCTTGAGACCGTGAAATTACAATTTCATTCTCTCAACTTATGTTCCAATCTCACACTCCTAATAATCGACTTCGCACCCAAGAACTAAGACCTCGCAACCACGACCTAGGGTCTCGCGACTGCGAGATGCATTCCAGAACATCAGCTACGTTTCTTTCTTTGTTTTACCTTGTCTCGAGCCCGTATGATGATGAAACTTGCTGAAATCATCCGAAATACTCACATAAAGACTTTTTAAGCTGAAAACATTATTTCTTTCATAATCATGAAACAAAGTCTTCAAATCTTCTTCAAAATATAACAATAAGAACCAATATCGCGAATAAATAAATATATAAATGAGGCGATATCAAATTTCCCCACACTTGAACCTTTGCAGGACTAATCTTCAATAATCATAAGGTTCAAGTCTTCAAGGTTCATGTATAAATGTAAGCCTGAACGAACAACAAATGTAACAAGTGACAAGAGAACCAGGTACAAATTACATACTACGCTCTAGCTATTAAACTATAGGCGTTTACCATCAATTCCAAGAAATACCACAATGCTTCAAACGGGTGAAACTCAGTTGAAAGGTGGGTGAGCCAAAATGGTTATCCTCGTGTTCAGGACAAAGACACTCATCAAATGCACCGACCACTCTAATGACTCTAGAGCAAGGTGCACCAATGAAGGGGGGTCGTGGACTTTAAGTCCCACATGACTTATAATGAGATAAACGGTTTCTTGGATTAGGCCCCAAGTAGCTCTCATTTTTTAGCTTTAGCCCCAAAAGGCTCTCTTTTACGCAGTGTTGTAAAAGTCGGCCGACTTGGCCAATGCGTCAGCCGATGCTTCATTTTTTTGGGTTCTCCGTCCCGTTTTTTCTGAAAACGACTCAAAAGGCGGTCAAAGCTAAAAGTTCGGTCAAAGTCTGTCAAAGAAGGTCAAAGTTGGTCAAAAACGGTCAAAATCAGTCAAATTTTCGTCAATATGTGATATTTTTCTAAAATTAGGGTTTGTTTTCAGTTTTTGGACCGCCCTTTTCTCTGTGTCCTTACTGATTATGTACTCAGTAACATTAATTGAGTTTGAAGTTTGATTGTTTTTAAATTCAAGTTCTTATTTAAGAAATTTTATGGTACAGAATCAACTATTTTATACATATATAAATATACATTCAAGAAATTATTAATAAAGTCAACGTTGGTCAACGACCGATGCGTCACCGACGCGTCACCGACTTGGCCGACGCGTCCTTTTTAGGTCTCGACCGATGCGTCCCCGACTCGCGACTTTTACAACCTTGCTTTTACGGAATAACCGTTTTACGAAATATGAAGACGTTAGCGCGAGGGCTAGGAGGCAGGTTCCGATCATCATCTTCTTTATCCCAGGAACTGCAAGAAATAAACATACGGTTAAAACTACACATAAGTTGTGCAAGACTATAATCAACATACGCGGCGCAATAAAACACTTACCAGATTTCTTCATCTTGTTGGATTTTTCCCACCCTCTTCCGAGTGCTTTTGCTTCTTTCGCTTTTTGGAAGCGCCAGATCCAGTAGGCTCCTCAATCCTGATTTCGGGGGGGGGGGGGGGTGTCAGATCCCCAGTTTCTTGATCGTTGGTCCCGGTCTCGTCACCGACACTAGAACCCTTAACTTCCAGCGAACGATCATCAACAATGACAGCATCACCATCGCTGCCAGTGACGGGAACCTCTACACATGCGCCAACGTTGTCATCAATATTGGCGCTGAGCAGTTGCTCAATCATGAGCTCGTCCATATTATTATTGCCCAAGACATCGTTGATCTTCATGAATGCAAACTTAAAAGAACAAAAGTCAAAAGACATATAGCTAACTTGTCGCCACAATAAAAACATGTAAAGATACGCTCAACAGCCTACCTTGGCCGACGATGTTTGTAAGACCCTAATATTTTTTGTACATAGAGTATTTATGGTGTACATTAAGTGGGTGAAGCGTGTTATAAATTTAAAAGCTGACAGACTATTTTGAGCCTCGTGCACGCCGCGCAGGATGGAGAGTACGCGCCGCGCACACTGCCTGGTGACAGTTTTCTGTCCTTTTCCAATTAGAGTTAAATGATGGGATTTTTGGTCATTTCACTTGGGGATGGATCTGAAACCATATCAGCTGGTTTGGATCCAACTTTGGATCAATTTCACATCCACAAACACTCTCAACTATCTTAGAAAGAGAGAGAGAGAGAGTTCTAGAGAGAGAATTGGGGTTTTGGAGAAGAAGAAGCTCGAATTGATCAAAAGCTCGAGTGTTAAAGTTGTTCACCTCGTTCCTAGCTACATTGTGGTTGTTGTGGTAAGTTCTAACTCCGAATTTCATTGTTTGATTTTGATATTCAAGTTAGGGTTTGAACTTAAATTGTTGAGAAACCCATTTAAACTCATGAAGTGAGTTTAGTGTTGCTAGTAATCGGGTTTATTGTTGTTGTTGGTGGGTTTTGGGTTGGAAACCAACTTGGCCATGATTTAGGACTTAGAATTGGGTTTAATCACTAGGTTTGGTGATTATGAAAGTATTGGAACTCATTTTAGTGTATTTGAAAGACTAATTTTGAAATGAGTCAAAATTAGGGTTTATGAGTGATTTTGAGAATGATAAGTGTTTAACACTTATGATTGGGTTAAATTGGCATATTAGGACCATTGTCACTAGTGTTAGTGATTATTGGTTAGTTTGAGCGCGGTTTGTGCTTGGAAGTGCGATGGGTCGAAATTGCACTAAGGGTCGATTTGAGTTGGTTTGTAAATCCACTCTAAGTGTGTTGTTTGTATTGTGATAATGGAATAGGTACTTTCCATTGGCGATTTGCAGACTATTCGTAGCACTCTTCAAGACGACAAGGTGAGTGTTAATATCCTATGTGCATATGTATGTGTAGGATGGGTGCGGGTCGGGTGAAGTGGTTCTCGGTTATAGAGCTCACTTCACATATAGGTGGATTTGATGGACTTATGTAATAGGTCCAATTGGGACGGTTGTGCGTTTTGGTTGACCACCTTTGGCGAGGTGCACACTTTGTGTGTACGTTATCACATGTGCTTGTGATGTGGATTATATAACCCCAATGGCGAAGGGTTGATATTGAGTTGTGAATTGGATAACCCTGATGATATGGATTTTTATAAATCCCAGGACCGTGGGTTTTGATTTGGGAAGTGAATCACGTGTAGATGCGGATTCACGATGACGCGTATAGTTTCGGTCATCTTATTGAGGTAGTGATCTCGTGTGGTTGCGGATTTACTAAGGCTCGTGTAGTTCGGCCAACCTCGATGTTGTTGTGTTATTGAAGACAGTAGTCTCGTGTGGATGCGAATTTACTAAGGCTCGTGTAGTTCGGCCAATCTTCATTTTGGTATTTGGTAGTTGGTTTCGGTATTGGGTTAAAGGGTTAACCTTGGGTGGTTTACGCTTTGTTATATATATATATATATATATATATATACATATATATATATATACATATATATACATATATATATATATATATATATATATGTATATATATGTATATATATATATATATACATATATATATATACGCTTTGTTATACATATATATATATATATATATATATATATATATATATATATATATATATATATATATATATATATATATGTTGTATTGTTGTGTTGTAGCTAACCCTCCGACTGTAGCTTATTGGTGTGGTACATATCGTCGTTGGTGCACTCATTTTGTTGATATTGTTAGCTTGTTGTATAGCGGTTGTACGGTATGCTTAGATTAGCTTGCCTTTATGCTTGGATGCTCCAGTATGTGTGAAATGACCCGTCCTAATCCATAAGGACGAATACAATAACATATGGTTACATCGCGAGGTACTTGACCTCTACATGTTACATTTTACAAACATTGAATTCGTTTTTAAAAGATAAACTTTCATTTCATTGAAAGTTGACAGACATGCATACCCTTTCATAATATATCCAATCTATAAATGACTTAATCTGTTATCTTCTTAATAATAATCTTTATTGAACTCAATGGCTTGAATGCAACTTCTTTTGAAATATGCCATGAATGACTCCAAATAATATCTCTAAATGAGCAAATGCACAGTGGAATTTTTCTTTCAAACCTGAGTATAAACATGCTTTCAAGTGTCAACCAAAAGGTTGGTGAGTTCATTAGTTTATCATAAACATTCATTTCCATCATTTTAATAGACCACAAGATTTCAGATATATAATTGTACACGTAACCCGAGTACAAAAATAGTACGCATAACCTGCGAATTAAAAATCATTCATATGGTGAACACCTGGTAACCGACATTAACAAATGCATCTAGAATATCCCCAATATACAGGTACACTCATCTGTATATAAAATCGAAGTACTAAAGCATCCGTAACCCGGATGGGACGTGTCAAAGTCCATAGATCTATCTTCAGGATTCGCGTCAATTTGGGGGTCTGTTCCCAAATTCTTAGGCTACCAAGCTAAAAGGGTGATATCTAGTATAATAATTCAACCATAGAATGTAGTTTCAAGTACTTGTGTCTATTTCGTAAAACAGTTATAAAAGCAGCGCATGTATTCTCAGTCCCAAAAATATATATATAAAGGGAGCAATGAAACTCACAATATTGTATTTCGTAGTAAAATACATATGACGGCATTGAACAAATGCAAGGTTGGCCACGGATTCATGAACTTATATCATTTATATATATATATATATATATATATATATATATATATATATATATATATATATATATATATTAACACATAAAATTGTATTCGAACAAATTTATATATATATATATATATATATATACATATATATATATATATATTTATTAGTGATAACACTTTTATATTAATAACTTATAGGTTTTATTATTTAATTAAATATATTCATTTATCTATTTTAAATAAGTAAAGATATTAATATAGTTAAGTTATGGTTATTATATATATTTTTATATAAAGATCATTTATTTGTTAAGTTAATAATTGTAATAATACTAGATTAGAGATAATAATAGTAATGATATTAGTAATAGTAATAATAAAAATATTAATTTTTAAAATGATAATTTTAATTATAACTTTAATAAAAATGTTAATTTTAATAAAAATAATTCTTTTAATAATAATATAGTTGTAATAATAATAATGATACTAGTAGTAAAAATGATAATAATAATAATGATAATAATAATAATAATAATAATAATAATAATAATAATAATAATAATAATAATAATAATAATAATAATAATAATAATAATAATAATAATAATAATAATAATAATAATAATAATAATAATAATAATAATAATAGTAATAATAATTGTTTTATACTATAATCATAAATAATTTTAATGAGGATAATAATAATAATCATATTCGTGTTCAAGTTTTATATTATAATCATGTTATCCCTTCATAAACCTAATTGTTATATTATCTATATATCATAATAATCTTCATAATAAACTTATCTTAACCATCCTTATAATAATTAGAAATTTTTAATCGTCAATAATATACTTTTAATGATAATAATAATAATTGGATAATAATAATAAAAAGAATGATAAAAATCATAATAATAATAATAATAATAATAATAATAATAATAATAATAATAATAATAATAATAATAATAATAATAATAATAATAATAATAATAATAATAATAATAATAATAATAATAATAATAATAATAATGAGTAAAATGAGTAAACTACCTTCAAGCTTTTCCTAACAATAAAATGCCTCAGACCGGGCTCGAACCCAAGACCTCGCGCTTAAACCAAATCACGCCTAACCATTCTGCTAGCCTTTCATTTCTGTTTTAACCCTCGGCTTATATCTATATACCCCGTATCTCCATAACTTGGCCCAATTTGAAAGTCCAAAATAAAATACTACGGCCCAATAACGAATAGCCCAATTAGAAAAAAGGAACTCAGCCTAAAACAATTAAATCAAGCCCAACAGAAATGGATCGTATATTCTTGGTCCAATCTAGAACCGGAAATAGAAAAACAAAATAGCAGGTTACAATTCGAGTTCTTCATCATCGTCAAATCATATTCATCATCGTGTACTCGCATCATCATCGTTTTCATCATATATCATCTTCATAACAACATCTCACCATCATGTTATCGTATTTCATTACTACGAAGCATTACCATCCTCATCATATTGAGGTTCATGTATCATATGTATAGACATATATATGAGAGAAAGAGAGGTGATATGTCTATATTATATTTATATAAAATAGGATAGTGGTGATGTTAGGCAAGAACAGTAACAATACTTTAAGTCCGTGAAGTTTAATTGTTTGAGAGCTACCGACAGAATTTCATGGATATCATATCGTGTCCATTGCTAAACAGTTAATACATAAAAGTGTTCCTAAAAATCCTAAGTTTTTAAGTTAAGTCCATTTATTTATTCTGGTCATTTGCTTCTTAAAATCATCGTCTCATTATTTATATATATGATTTAATTTAACTCAAAACGTTTTGTATCTAGTTAATATTATATTTAATCATTTTGTAAAATATATATATATATATCTTTAATAAAAAAAATATAACTTTGTACATATGATTAAAATATTTATTTGATAATATAATATTTAGTTTTTCAAAACTAATTATTTTTCCAAGTCCGTTTTATAAAATTTAAACACGTTTAAATAATAGAATTTATTATATCAAATATGAAAATTTATTAAGGAACGCTAGGCAATCAATGTAAAACACGTTTTTGAAAATCAAATGGGAATTTTCACTAACTTTTGACTAACTCTCGTTAATAACACTTTTGTTCTTACTTATAAATTACTTTTACAAAATATTCCGAATACCGTTAAAAAGGACATGTTTCCTAAATCAAAGTGGACCTCTCAACAGAGACACGTAATCATACAATGTATCTGATAAATCAATCATTTGATATTATCTTCTACTTCCATCGATAATCATATTGAAACAAATACGTTCATGTAAAGTATTATACGTTTAATACTTTGTTAATATTCTCAAGTTATAATATATATATATATATATATATATATATATATATATATACACACACAATCATATCCATTTATATAATGGTTCGTGAATCGTCAGAGTTTGGTCGAGGTTAAATGAATGTATGAACAAAATTTTAAAATTCTTAAGATTTAACTTAATAAACTTTACTTATCGTGTCGGAATAATATAAAGATAAAGTTTAAATTTGGTCGAAAATTTCCGGGTTGTCACAGTACCTACCCGTTAAAGAAATTTCGTCCTCAAAATTTGATTAGAATGGTCATGGCTGACAATAAGTATGTTTTCATGACGCATATGAGCTGAAAATTAGAGTTTCATCATCATTGAGTAATATAGATAAAACAATTCGATTTTGTGAAGAGTATGAGTGAAGTTATCACAAAAGAGTGAAACGAGTAACTGTAGGTTAGTTTTACTGGTGACGTAGTCACGATTGATTTCTGGAGTTCAAGGGATTTAGATAAGATTTGATTCTTCAAAAATTATGGAAATTAGGATCCTCTTAGTTAAATGCGATAATCTATCTCGATTGTTCTGTCGGATATCTCATTATAAATTCACTCCCTTCGTTTCCTTATTTCCACAGCTCACACCTTCTATTCTTTCTCTCCCAATTCATACTTCCAACATATTCGTCAATATGCTCAATCCAGTTCTGATCCTTGATCTTATTCTAACTATCACAACAATCATCCTCCTATTCAACCTCCCACCGGAGGAGTATATTTACTTCTACTTCGCTCTTGGGGTAGTGGTTTTTATAATCATTCCTTGCATTTGTCTTTCCATAATTATTGACATCTATAGTTAATGATCTTTTCTGTTTGTTGCAATTTTTACTCCCCGTTCTATTTCAGAGCTTCATGTTTTTGTTTTCTTTTCGCAAGTAACGTTCCAGAATTCGTAGGTATGGAGTTTTGTATACAAGGTAGAAAGGGAAGGTAGTAGCATAATTTGATTTTTCAAATTACCATAATATCCAAAAAAGACCGAATCATCAAGAAAATATTTTCTTGATATTTTAGAAGTTAAATAGAATAAAAGAGTTATGTAACATGGCGCATGATGACGTTATGGTCTGTGAATCATCATGTTCCATTTAGAAACTCAGCATGACTTACTGTAATATAATCAAGTTGATCAAGTGTCATTATATTATACTAACTCATGCTTCAGTTCCCAACACTACTTCAAACATTCATATTTTATACTCGAAGGTTTTAAAATTTAGAAACTAAAATAGTTTCTTTTATGATGTAACACAGATAGCGCGAAGAGGTAAATTATTTTGGATAACAATTGGTATGAAGATATCTTCAGGAACGTCGAAGATATTTATAATGAAAGATATGATGATATCTTAGAATTTCTAATATCAGAGGATGATGAAGAATATTGTTCGCAAGGGTTTAGAGTCAGGAGCAAGGTATTCGTTAATCACTTCAGCAGATACTGAATCATTTGGATTCTTTGAAGGCAGGTTTAGTCTTTGTGATTTGTCCATAGCCTCCTTCATAGTTTGCTTAATTTGTTTTTCAGTACCAAACCTTCTCTTTTTCTGAGCTTTGCCAACCCACTATTCTTTATCATCAAACCTTCGACTGATAAGATCATTTATAGTTTTTGCTGCTTCATCAGTATTTTTCCAAAAATATGGAGAACTAATTCGTAGATTGGGGTGTTTTTCAGAAACTTCACATTCCAAGTATGTAAGTCTTGGAGATAGATGTTATATGTATATATATAACTGTTGGCGTAAAATTGCTGTGAAATTCGAGAATTAATGATGCAAGCTTTTTGGTATGGTAACTACCATTACAAGATACAGATGAATACATGATAGGGTTTCAATGAATAAGTATCGTGATTTTTCGGAGAGGCTTAAAGATCCATGAAGTTGTTGGTAAGTTTACTGTTAATGTGGCGAGATGCAACAAGTTTCCCGGTAACAATGATGAAAGGGTAATCGTTATAATAAGGCTTATTCGAATGAACAATTGAAGTTGATTTGCTGGAGCTGTGATAAAACTGCCTATTTTTAAAAGGGATTATAAACGATTCATAATAGTTGATTACATCGTGAGGTACTTGACCTCTATATGATACATTTTACAAACATTGTATCGTTTTTAAAAGACAAACTTGCTTTACATCGAAAATGGACGGCATGCATATCATTTCATAATATATCCAACTATAACTGACTTAATAACAATCTTGAAGAACTCAACGACTCGAATGCAACGTCTTTTGAAATATGTCATGAATGATTCCAAGTAATATCTTTAAAATGAGAACATGCACAGCGGAAGATTTCTTTCATACCTGAGAATAAACATGCTTTAAAGTGTCAACCAAAAGGTTGGTGAGTTCATTAGTTTAACATAAATAATCATTTCTATCATTTTAATAGACCACAAGATTTTCATTTCCGGTTCTCATAAATATACGTCCCATGCATAGAGACAAAAATCATTCATATGGATTGAACACCTGGTAACCGACATTAACAAGATGCATATAAGAATAACCCCTATCATTCCGAGACATCCATCGGACATGATAAAAAAACATCGAAGTACTAAAGCATCCGCTACAACGGATGGGGTTTGTTAGGCCCAATAGATTTATAAAACATTTTATAAAATTATTCGACATTGAGGTGTAACAAAAATATTTAAAGATACAACTCAGATTATAATTCGTAATTCGTAATCCATGCTAAACAACATATAATAATCCATGCTAAACAGCATATAATAATCAATAGTTCTATTCCACAACCTGAGGTGTAACCAAAAATATTTGTTGATACAACTCAACATAGAATTTATTTTTGACATAACTATTTTGTAAATCAAAAAGTTCATTTATTTATCCCAAAAATATTTAAAGAGTTTTAAAAATGGGATCAAATGAAACTCACGCAAAATCAGTTTTAGTATATGTATTCATTTCATAAAACAGTTATAAAACAGCGCATGTATTCTCAGCCCAAAAATGTAAATTGCAAAGCAATTAAAAAGGGAGCAAATGAAACTCACCTAATGTATTTTGTAGTAAAAATACATATGACGACATTGAACAATGCAGGGTTGGCCTCGGATTCATGAACCTATATCATTTGTATATTTATTGATATATATACTTGCAATTTAACAAATTTATATATTATAACTTATGTTATTTATTACATATATTTAATTTGTGTAAATATATTTAAAATGATTAGTTATATTAATATATTTACTTAGTATTATATTAAAAATACCAAATTTGTTGTATATGAATATTCATATAAATTTTGTTAGTATAATTTATACATACTTGTATGTAATATTACTTATAAATATAAATATGATATTGGTAATAATAATAATAATAATAATACTAACAATAGCAATAATAATAATAATAATAATAATAATAATAATAATAATAATAATAATAATAATAATAATAATAATAATAATAATAATAATAATAATAATAATAATAATAATAATAATAATAATAATAATAATAATAATCCTAATTGTAATTATAATACTTATACTAATGTTAACGATAATGATAATACTCTTAATTTGATTAAAAATGATGATATTTCTAAATATTATAAGTAATGACAATTATCATAATAATAATAATAATAATAATAATAATAATAATAATAATAATAATAATAATAATAATAATAATAATAATAATAATAATAATAATAATAATAATAATAATAATAATAATAATGGTGGTAATAATAATATTAGTCATGTTAAAAAAATACTCATAATATTAATTTTAGTGATAATAATAATTAACACAATAATAATCACACAAATGATAATAATAACAATAATAATAATAATAATAATAATAATAATAATAATAATAATAACAATAAGTATGTTACTACATTTAGAAGAGTTTGTAAGGGCTTCCTAAAAAAATAGTCACTGCCTAGGATCGAACCCGAGATCTCCCGCTCACACACAAACACACAACACCACTCCGCCAGTTTCTGTTTTCTCTGAATTATACCCATTTTAATTTCTGTTATACCATAAGTCGTGTTCATCTTCTTCATCACCAAATTCAAACTCAAATTAAACTCAAACCAAATCCTAACCGTGAATTATATAATCGATTTAGGATTTAATCTCATCATATATACACTTATTTGTGATTAACTAGTTTTTAAAAAAATAAAAATAAAGAAGGAACCTGCTGCTGTGTTGCTCGTCGTTGATAAGAAGAAAAAATTATTTTTAATTCAAGAACGATTTAGACCAAACTTATAACATGAAATAGATCGTAATCCACTCCTAGAAACTATAGAAACCATTAATTTAACTCAAAACGAAACAGAAAATTCGAATTGGCTCAAGAACAAAAGTTGACTTTTTATTTCAAAATCTTTGACTCGAAAATTCGCAATCGATACTAAGAATTGAGGATTGAAATTCTGCAGATAGTTTTAGTAATTGAATCCTAACATGACTGCATTCTTGGATTTTGTTAATTGATTCGTTTTTGAATTTGGCCAAAAAATGTAACATACAGAGGTATTCACTAAAAAAAATATTAAACAAGACATAGATAAATTGGAAATTTGATACAAATATTGGAAATAGACTGAATTTAAATCTCATAGATGAGATGATTGATTGATGTTGAAGAAAAAAAATACAGTATGATCGAGACAAGGATGGACAGGAGAAGGTCACGAGTAAAATAGAAGAAGAAGAAGAAAAAATAGAATGAAAATAAAAAAAGACATGACCTGCGTTTATATATCTGTCTTCTTTTAAAAAAAAAAATATTTATTAAATATTAAATATTACATATCTTAATAATAATTATACTTGTTAACATTACTAATAATAATTATCATAATAATACTAGTGATTAATAATACAAATGATAATATTGTTAATAATAATATTATTATTGATAAAGATAATAATATGATAATATTAACAATAATGATAATTTAATTTGATCATGATAATCTTATTAATGATACTAAAGTAATATTAGTTATAACGATATATATGATAACATAATAACTTATACTTTTCTATAATAAGATTATTAATATTAACATTTATAATGAAGGTAAGGTTATTAGTATAACTTTTATATTTTAACTTGTAATTAGATTTAATATGTAAAATTTATATCTTATTAACTATCTAATAATTAATAAGTACGTTATATATCCTATGACAACATTTAGATATTGAATATTTATATAATTTATAAAATATAATACCAATTATTAATAGGAATCATATACATATACATATAGCTTCATAATAATATCATATACATGTTTATATATATTCATTTTAATTGTACTCAATTATTCTATTTTTATTTTTTACATTTTTAATTCTAATTAAATTAAAGTGTATTTTTATTTATGTAAAATATTATATATAATACTTTTATTTATATAAATATATATACATTTTTATTTACAGACAATAGTTCGTGAATCGTCGAAAATAGTCAAAGGTCAAATGAATACATAAACACAGTTCACAGTTTTTGAGACTTCAACTTTACATACTTTGCTTATCGTGTCAAAATCATACAAGAATAAAGTTTAAATTTGGTCAGAAATTTCCGGGTCATCACAGTACCTACCCATTAAAGAAATTTCGTCCCGAAATTTGAGTGAGGTGGTTATGGCTAACAATAAAAATGTTTTCATGACCAATATGAGTTGATAAATTGAGTTTTATCATCATTAAGTAATATGGATAAAAATAATTCGATTATTCGAAGAGTACGAATGAAGCTATCACCAATTAGTGAAATAGGAAAGTAAAGATTCATCTTAACTTTTGAAAGAGTCAGGGTTGAATTCCATAATTCAAGAGATTTAAAGAAAATCTTCGAAATCTAAAAGATTTGATTCTTCGGCGAGTAAGGAAATTAAGATCTCTATAATTAAATACGGTGATCTGCCTCGATTACTCTGTCTGATATTTCCACTATAAATTAAGCTCTTCCGTTCCATTATTCTCACCATTCCTATACTTTCTTTCTTAGTTCATACATTCAAAAGATTGTGAAAATGCTTAATCCAGTTCTAATCCTTGATATTTTTCTAATTATCATTTCTGTCATCCTTCTTTTCAATCTTCCATCAGAAGAATCTGTTTACTTCTACTATTATCTTAGGGTGATACTATTCTTAATTATACTGTGTCTTTATATTGCTATCCGTATTAATATCCACGGTTTGTAATCTCCGTGTTGTTATTGGGCTTTATATTTTCTCTTATATTTTGGAGCTCTTTTCCTTTTTATTCTTTTCTCAACCTCTAGTAAAGCGAGTAATGGTCCATAATTCGTAAATATGGAGTTTCGAATGAACTCCATGTCCTAAGCAAGAAAGAACGTGATCGCACGATTTGATTTGTCAAATTACCAGAATCATTGAGAATAGAACTATCAAGAACATATTTTCTTGATATGTTCAGAAGTTAAACAGAATGAAAGAATTATGTAACATGACACATGATGATGTTATAAGCTGTGAATCATCATGTTCCATTTAGAAACTCAGCATGACTTACTTTAATAATATAATCACGTTGATCAAGTGTCATTATATTATACTAACTCATGCATCAGTTCCCAACATTACTTCAATAACATTCATATTTTAAGCTCGAAAGTTTACAGAATATAGAAACTAACAGTTTCTATATGATGTAACACTGATATCACGAAGAGATTAATGATTTCAGATAAGAATAGTTATAAAAATATCTTCAGAAATATGGAGGATATTTATAATGAAAGATACAATGATATCTTGGAATTTCTAATATCGAAGGATGGTGAAGAAAATTTATCCGCAGGAGTTTGGAGTCAGAAGCAAGGTATTCGCTAAAGATTTCATCAGAAACAGAATCATCAGGATTCTTAATGTAGAAGTTTAGTCCTTGTGATTTGTTCAGAGACTCCTTCGTGGTTAGCTCAATCTGTTTTCCATTTCCAACATTTCTGAGCTTGCCAACATACTAGTCTTTATCATCAACTTCCGACGGTTAAGGTCGTTTACAGTTTTTGTTGCTTCATCAGTACTTTCTAACATTCAGAGAACTGATTCGTAGACTGGTGCTTTTCAGAATTTCAGAATTTAAGATCATAATTCTAAGAGGTAAATGTTACATCTATACATATAACTGTTGATGTAGAAATTCTCCGAGATTCACAATACAGATTTGCTGATTCCCGATAATTGGTATGACAATTCTTGTTACAAGATGCGAATGAGTACATGATGAGACTTTAATAGATAAATATAGTGATTTGTCAGAGGGATTTAAACCAAGGAGAGATGAGGTTTCTGGTACATCTGTTGGTAATATGGTGGAATATAAAAGGTTCCCTGATCACGATAACGAAAGGCAAGCTTATAAATCAAGATTATAATAAGGCTTGTCTGACTGAAAAGTCGAAGTTGACTTGTTGGAGCTGTGATAAAATTGGCTAATTTGGAAAGAGATGTCAAAGTTATTTTTGGTAATAACAAAGCTAAAGGAATTTGTACAGATACGTGTTAAACGTTTATTCAGATTCTGAGTGTTTTCAGGTGCATAACTGTATGCATCGGTCTTTTCTTCCGTAGATGAAGTGCAGTTAGTTCATCCTCTCGATTGAGGTGTTTTCAAGAATCATGAAAAGTTTGAACGCAGATTGTAATCGTCAAGATACAAATGAAGTTTAGGATGAAATCAAGTGGCAAACTTGAAGAATTGTTTAGTTTCATATGTTATAATTAATATTTTAATTCATTTTAATTGTACAATGTTGGTAGTCCTCAGTTGATAGTCCACAGTTAACAATTCAATAATTCATATATAGTTTAATAGGTAATATTCGAATTAATTAATTAATATATATCGTGACCCGTGTACATGTCTCAGGCTCGATCACAACTCAAAGTATATATATTATTTAAGAATAAACCTCAACCTTGTATAGCGAACTCGAGCATTACAGCATATAGAGTGTCTATGGTTATTCTAAATAATATATATATATATATGCGTCGACATGATATGTCAAAACTTTGTATACGTGTCCCGATATTTAAAGTGCGTAAAATAAATAACAGAAATTAAAAGACAATAAATAAAATTGCGATAATTAAATTGCGATAAATAAACTTCAATAAATAAAATGTAATCAGTTAGCTAGGAACAGTTAGCTAGGATCTTGTTAGCGTGGTTTCTTAACAAAATTTCATATTGTTAATTAGTCTGTTTCTAATCAATTTTTATTGTGTCCATTATTTCTTCATTATGCCACTTGTTGGATTCTGATAGGTCAAAATCCAAATATGAAATTGAATTTGAATGAAAATAGTTATTCTTTGGTGAACGGATACGTATATCGGTGGTTGTAAATAGGATGGTAAATGATCGTTGAATCAAATTCGAAGAATGTACAGTGTAACTTATTAATGTGAAATCTAAATATTCCTCGAGTATTACCTTCCCGTTAAAATATTTTCACCATTAACAGTTTGTACAAAAGAATTTTTAATTACAATCTTTTTGAAAACATATATACATATATTTTCTTCAGATGTAATTATGGATTTAATGAGTTAATATAATATTAAACTCATTTGCTTTTCGGTTAGAATTAGAGTACATAATCTCAAAAACATTAGAGATTACATAATCATCATGTCGAACGAAGATAAATAATGTAGAACGATACGTAGATTGATGATTATAATCGATGTACAGTATGAGATGTTGAGGCGTGTGTTATTGATGGTACGAGTGCTGTTACTGATGGTACCGTTGGTACCGGTGATGTTGCCGAAGCTGGTATGTTTTGCACCATATTTTCCAAGGCTACAACTTGGGCGCGAAGTTCGTTGACTTCTTATATTATTCCGGGATGATTGTCGGTCAGAACGAGCGGATGAATGAGGTTTAGAATCTGAGATAGTATATAATCATGGCGAGATATTCGGGTAATGAGGGCGAAAATAGTGTTTCATATTGGTTCACCGGTGAATGCTTCAGGTTCTTCGCCAAGAGTGAATTCGGTTTACGGAAGGATCGCCTTCTTCGCAACTCCATTGATTAAGTCGACTACGAACCCATCAGATGAATTGGGGATGGCTGATTGATTGATTCCTTCTGGTGACACCGCTTTCGGAGCTTAGGTGAATATCCATGTCGGAATAGCTGTCGGAATAACTATCGGAATAGCTATCAAAATCTGAGGGACTCGAACTGGTTGAGGGATTTATCTCGTATGATCATATGGAGGATTTTCGATAAGAAATAGATTATAGGATGTAGATTAGTATCCTGCAATATATAATTTACATATGCATATATAATACTAAAATCTCATAAGTTACGGAGGAATCTACGGAAACTATCAGGCAAAGGTAACAATAACAGATACGCTAAGATATGAATTTATCTATACACTGTCTATGCAATAGAGGCAGTAAGACGTGTCTAGACTTTAAGGATGATAAGCAATTAATTTTCGACACTAATGATAAACAAAACTTTTGACATGCAGACACGATCGAAGTCCAGACTCACTAATGCATCCTAACGACTTATCAGTTAGACACACTAAAGCAAGACATGGTTCGCTAAGACCACCGCTCTGATACCAACTGAAACGACCCGTCCTAATCCATCCGGACGAAGTCCATATCGATTATAAATGATTCATAATAGTTGATTACATCGCGAGGTACTTGACCTCTATATGATACATTTTACAAACATTGTATCATTTTTAAAAGACAAACTTGCTTTACATCGAAAATGGATGGCATGCATATCATTTCATAATATATCCAACTATAACTGACTTAATAACAATCTTGAAGAACTCAACGACTCGAATGCAACGTCTTTTGAAATATGTCATGAATGACTCCAAGTAATATCTTTCAAATGAGCAAATGCACAGCGGAAGATTTCTTTCATACCTGAGAATAAACATGCTTTAAAGTGTCAACTAAAAGGTTGGTGAGTTCATTAGTTTAACATAAATAATCATTTCCATCATTTTAATAGACCACAAGATTTTCATTTCCAGTTCTCATAAATATACGTCCCATGCATAGAGACAAAAATCATTCATATGGATTGAACACCTGGTAACCGACATTAACAAGATGCATATAAGAATACCCCCTATCATTCCGGGACATCCATCGGACATGATAAAACAACATCGAAGTACTAAAGCATCCGCTACAACGGATGGGGTTTGTTAGGCCCAACAGATTTATAAAACATTTTATAAAATTATTCTACATTGAGGTGTAACAAAAATATTTAAAGATACAACTCAGATTATAATTCGTAATTCATAATCCATGCTAAATAACATATAATAATCCATACTAAACAGCATATAATAATCAATAGTTCTATTCCACAACCTGAGGTGTAACCAAAAATATTTGTTGATACAACTCAACATAGAATTTATTTTTGACATAACTATTTTGTAAATCAAAAAGTTCATTTATTTATCCCAAAAACATTTAAAGAGTTTTAAAAATGGGATCAAATGAAACTCACGCAAAATCAGTTTTTGTATCTGTATTCATTTCATAAAACAGTTATAAAACAGCGCATGTATTCTCAGCCCAAAAATGTAAATTGCAAAGCAATTAAAAAGGGAGCAAATGAAACTCACTTAATGTATTTTGTAGTAAAAATACATATGACGACATTGAACAATGTAGGGTTGGCCTCGGATTCACGAACCTATATCATTTGTATATTTATTAACATATAAACTTGCAATTTAACAAATTTATATATTATAACTTATGTTATTTATTACATATATATTTAATTTTGTGTAAACATATTTAAAATGATTAGTTATATTAATATATTTACTTAGTATTATATTAAAAATACCAAATTTGTTATATATGAATATTCATATAAATTTTGTTAGTATAATTTATACATACTTGTATGTAATATTACTTACAAATATAAATATGATATTGGTAATAATAATAATTATAATACTAACAATAGCAATAATAATAATAATAATAATAATAATAATAATCCTAATTGTAATTATAATACTTATACTAATGTTAACGATAATGATAATACTCTTAATTTGATTCAAAATGATGATATTTCTAAATATTATAAGTAATGACAATTATCATAATAATAATAATGGTGGTAATAATAATATTAGTCATGTTAAAAAAATACTCATAATATTAATTTTAGTGATAATAATAATTAACACAATAATAATCACACAAATGATAATAATAACAATAATAATAATAATAATAATAATAATAATAATAATAATAATAATAATAATAATAATAATAATAATAATAATAATAATAATAACAATAAGTATGTTACTACCTTTAGAAGAGTTGGTAAGGGCTTCCTAAAAAAATAGCCACTGCCTAGGATCGAACCCGAGACCTCCCGCTCACACACAAACACATAACACCACTCCGCTAGTTTCTGTTTTCTCTGAATTATACCCATTTTAATTTCTGTTATACCATAAGTCGTGTTCATCTTCTTCATCACCAAATTTAAACTCAAATCAAACTCAAACCAAATCCTAACCGTGAATTATATAATCGATCTAGGATTTAATCTCATCATATATACACTTATTTGTGATTAACTAGTTTTTAAAAAAATAAAAATAAAGAAGGAACCTGCTGCTGTGTTACTCGTCGTTGATAAGAAGAAAAAAAATGATTTTTAATTCAAGAACGATTTAGACCAAACTTATAACATGAAATAGATCGTAATCCACTCCTAGAAACTATAGAAACCATTAATTTAACTCAAAATGAAACAGAAAATTCGAATTGGCTCAAGAACAAAAGTTGACTTTTTATTTCATAATCTTTGACTCGAAAATTCGCAATCGATACTAAGAATTGAGGATTGAAATTCTGCAGATAGTTTTAGTAATTGAATCCTAACACGACTGCATTCTTGGATTTTGTTAATTGATTCATTTTTGAATTTGGCCAAAAAATGTAACATACAGAGGTATTCGCTAAAAAAATTATTAAACAAGACATAGATAAATTGGAAATTTGATACAAACATTGGAAATAGACTGAATTTAAATCTCATAGATGAGATGATTGATTGATTTCGAAGAAAAAAAATTATGATCGACAAGGATGGACAGGAGAAGGTCACGAGTAAAATAGAAGAAGAAGAAAAAATAGAATGAAGATAAAAAAAAAAAAAGACATGACCTGCGTTTATATCTGTCTCCTTTTTTTTTAAATATTTATTAAATATTAAATATTACATATCTTAATAATAATTATACTTGTTAACATTACTAATAATAATTATCATAATAATACTAGTGATTAATAATACAAATGATAATATTGTTAATAATAATAATATTATTGATAAAGATAATAATATGATAATATTAACAATAATGACAATTTAATTTTATCATGATAATCTTATTAATGATACTAAAGTAATATTAGTTATAATGATATTAATGATAACATAATAACTTATACTTTTCTAAAATAATATTAATAATAAGATTATTAATATTAACATTTATAATGAAGGCAAGATTATTAGTATAACTTTTATATTTTAACTTGTAATTAGATTTAATATGTAAAATTTATATCTTATTAACTATCAAATAATTAATAAGTACGTTATATATCCTATGATAACATTTAGATATTGAATATTTATATAATTTATAAAATATAATACCAATTATTAATAGGAATCATATACATATACATATAGCTTCTTAATAATATCATATACATGTTTATATATATTCATTTTAATTGTACTCAATTATTCTGTTTTTATTTTTTACATTTTTAATTCTAATTAAATTAAAGTGTATTTTTATTTATGCAAAATATTATATATAATACTTTTATTTATATAAATATATATACATTTTTATTTAAAGACAATAGTTCCTGAATCGTCGAAAATAGTCAAAGGTCAAATAAATACATAAACACAGTTCACAGTTTTTGAGACTTCAACTTTACAAACTTTGCTTATCGTGTCGAAATAATACAAGAATAAAGTTTAAATTTGGTCAAAAATTCCCGGGTCATCACAACTATGACTTTAGTTTCGAGAGTTTTTCAGGTGCAAGACTGTGGATAAAATGTGATTGGATCATCATCTCGATTGTTCATTATTTGAAGTGTCTTTAGGAATTTCGAAGAGTTTGAACACAAATTGTAATCGTTAATATTCATATGATGTTTTAGGATTTTGAATGATACAAATACTTTTCTGGGTTCTATGAATAAAAATGATGTTCTAGCACAGTTTTGAAGTCAAAGTATAGCTTTGAAAGATGTAGGGATCTAAGAGTGATATCTTCTGCTAAATCTTGACTTTGGATTTCTGATCTGTTCAAAATTAGGGTATGTAATTTATGAAAAAGGTTGTCCTGATTTTATGAAAGAATGTGTATCGCTGTAAAAGTAGTGAATATAGTTAGTGATTGGTGAGTCAGAATCGAAGAATGTAGAGTGTAACATATTAATGTGAAATCTAAGTATTTCTTGGGTATTACCTACCCGTTAAAAGTTTCACAAGTAATATCTTGTACAAGGGAATTTTATTACAGTCTTTATGAAAATACATGTATATTTTCTTCAGACGTAATACAGATTTAATGAGTTAATGTAATATTGACTCATTTGATTTTTGGCTGGATCTAGAATTGAATAATCTCTAAAACCTTTAGAAATTACGTAATCTTCGCGGATTATCTCTTCAATTTAAATGAAATTATGAATCAATACTTCATTATTCATTTTTTTATTGATTTTCCTCGGTGAATGGTGTTGGTGCTTGTGGAATTCTTGCGAACTTCGCAAGATACGAATGATGATTTCTAGAAAATTTCGAGTATATCAAAAATGGAAGTGTAAAAATCAAACATACAATTGAATAATACACTTGGCTTATTATGAAATGGAATTCATTGATTTGAGATAGAGATTGTAGTTAATGATGGTTAAGTGGTTAACGATGGATGTACCTCATAGCATATTAGTAATATGAATTAACCGAGTAGTTAAGATTCACACATAATAGCTTAGTACAAAAAGATTTTTTATGTTTTCGAAATTTATATATATAAGATATACATATAAATTCTTCAGAGGAAATGAGTTAATACTTCATAACTCGTTGATACCATATACTCATTGTTGATCTGTGATGATGTTCATGGTGACTATGGATCTGGCGGAGCTTGTGATGAGGTAGATGCTGCTGGTGCTGACGATGCTAACGGTACTAACGGTGCTGGTGATGCTTGTGTAAGTCTCGCTTGTAAATCACATACTATTCTAGTCAGGGTTTCTACCCTATCTTCTATCCACTCATCTGATTTATGGTTAAGGCTAGGATAGATAATCTCTAAACTTTAGAAATTACATAATCGCCGTAGAATGTTTCCCCAATGAAGTTATGAATCAATACTTCATCGTTTGTTGTTGTTGGTATTCCTTGATATCTACAGGGCGTATGATATCGATGCTCGTGGGACGGATTGTGAAGTTGAGGTTTGTGATGCGATTGTTGTTGGTGGTGGTAATTTTAATAATAACTTTAATAAAAATGATAATTTAACTAAAAATGATTCTTTTAATAATAATATAGTTGTAATAATAATAATAATGATACTAGTAGTAAAAATGATAATAATAATAATAATAATAATAATAATAATAATAATAATAATAATAATAATAATAATAATAATAATAATAGTAATAATAATTGTTTTATACCATAATCATAAATGATTTTAATGAGGATAATAACAATAATCATATTCGTGTTCAAGTTTTATATTATAATCATGTTATCCCTTCATAAACCTAATTGTTATATTATCTATATATCATAATAATCTTCATAATAAACTTATCTTAACCATCCTTATAATAATTAGAAATTTTTAATCATCAATAATATACTTTTAATGATAATAATAATAATTGGATAATAATAATAAAAAGAATCATAAAAATCATAATAATAATAATAATAATAATAATAATAATAATAATAATAATAATAATAATAATAATAATAATAATAATAATAATAATAATAATAATAATAATAATAATAATAATAATGAGTAAAATGAGTAAACTACCTTCAAGCTTTTCCTAACAATAAAATGCCTCAGACCGGGCTCGAACCCAAGACCTCGCGCTTAAACCAAATCACGCCTAACCAGTCTGCTACCCTTTCATTTCTGTTTTAACCCACAGCTTATATCTATATACCCCGAATCTCCATAACTTGGCCCAATTTGAAAGTCCAACAATAAAATACTACGGCCCAATAACGAATAGCCCAATTAGAAAAAAGGAACTCAGCCTAAAACAATTAAATCAAGCCCAACAGAAATAGATCGTATATTCTTGGTCCAATCTAGAACCGGAAATAGAAAAAAAATAGCAGGTTACAATTCGAGTTCTTCATCATCGTCAAATCATATTCATCATCGTGTACTCGCATCATCATCGTTTTTATTATATATCATCTTCATAACAATATCTCATCATCATGTTATCGTATTTCATTACTATGAAGCATTACCATCATCATCATATTAGTAACTGTTCATCGTCTTCTCCACATATAATGGTTGCAGGTTCTCGAATGAGGGTTTCTAGGTTCTGGGTTTGAGTTGTTCGTTCAATATGGAAACGGAAAACAATCAACAAACCAGTGGTTGCGTTTGAATAATAAAAAATAAATAAAATAAAAGGTAAAAACACAGGTGTTGGTTGATCGTTGGTAGTTCCCGGTGATGGTTGATCAAACATAAAGGTGGTTAAATGATGATCCGTTAGTAGTGGTTTAGGTCAGTCGAACCAGGAATATTCGAAAGGATTTAGCAGTAGTTTCATAATTGATCTTAGTTGGGTTTCGATGGTTAATATGGTGATAGGTAACGGTTGTGGTGAGTTGTATATTCACACAGAAACACACATGTAATAGCAGCTGTAGCGACAGCAGTTCAAACAGAAATATAGCAGCAGTTGTTTATGGTGGATTCGAGCAGTTTCGTTCGACGGTGATGAGGTGGTGATTATTTGATGTTGCTCAACTAGTAGCAACAATGGTGATTGGTATATAGGAATGATATTGATCAAGTAGTTTGTGAAGTGAATGGTGATGGTTGTGTTGTGGTGATTTAGGTAACGTTTGAAGTTGAAACTGACGCAGCAAGTGGCATTGTTCGATGATCATAGAAGGCGAGCAAGAGGAGTGTTGGTTGCCGTCGACAAAGCTAGTAATAGAGGGTAAGCAAGAAAGATTGATGGTGTGAAGGTGTTAGTGTTTTCGTGGGTTTGTTCATGGTGGTGAACCATGGTGATGCAGAAAAGTGGGTTGTTCGTGCAAATGGGTTTGATCGAAGAGGAAGAAAGAAAGAGATAGGACGATGTGGTTTGAGTGATTCCAACCGAAACAAGGAAAACGAGTTTGAACACAAGTGGTTTAGTTTGTCAATCAGAGAAAATAAAAAATGGGTTTTGAGGTTCATGTATCATATGTATATACATATATATGAGAGAAAGAGAGGTGATATGTCTATATTATATTTATATAAAATAGGATAGTGGTGATGCTAGACAAGAATAGTAACAATACTTTAAGTCCGTGAAGTTTAATTGTTTGAGAGCTACCAACGGAATTTCATGGATATCATATCGTGTTGATGTTATGCGAGGCGTATATGAAATAGTGTATATTTTACTAGGAAAAACTATTAAATACGATACAATTTTACACAAGATATTTATTTATTTATAGAATGGATATACCTAAACCTTGCTACATCACTTATAGGCAGTGTACCTAATCGTACAGTAGTGTAGTTTTTAGTAAGTCCGGTTCGTTCCACATGGAAATCTTTAAACAAAGCTTAACGCTATATTAGTTTTAATTTATAAAAATACAAATATATATATATATATATAAGTAATATTATTATTATAAAGGGGATTTTTACCGTTTAATGACCGGTTTGTCGATTTTTAAAACTTTAGTCGCAGTTAAAACCTAATGTAAAATATTAAATAAATAAAAGACTTAATTTAAAGCGTAAAGTAAATAACGATAATGAAATTGCGATAAATAAAAGTGCGATAAAATAAAATTACGATAATTAAAGAGTACGAAAATTAAAAGTGCAATTAAATACAATGACAATAAATAAAAGTGCAATTAAATACAATAACAATAAATAAAAGTGCAATAATTAGAAGTGCAATTAAATATGAAAATAAAGGAATTATGCTTATTTAAACTTCCGTAATCATGATGTTTGACGTGTTGATTTTAGTTTTATGCCCATGGGTTAATTGTTCTTTGTCTTGGATTATTTAATATGTCCGTCTGGTTTTTGTCCATAATAGTCCATCAGTCATAAATATAAAGTGCGAGTGTCCTCGTCAAATTATCCTTATACCCGAAGTCAAATATTCCAACTAATTGGGGACTTAAACTGTAACAAGGTCTTAATACTTTGTTTAATAATTACACCAGGATATCGACTGCGTGTAACCCAAGGTTTTAATACTTTGTTATCAATTATGCCAAGTGTCCTTGTACATAATTTCACCCCTGTTTTAATAATTCCATAGACTATTAATCCATTCCCGTGTTCGGTTAAATGAACGATTATTCGTACATATAAATATCCCGCCCATCGTGTCCGATTGAGTGTATATGGTTATTTATAGGTACATCCAATTGTAAATCTTTATATTAAAATTAACAAACTATCATTTAGTTAAACAAATATAAAGTCCATTAATAGCCCATAGTCTAATTTTCACAAGTGTCGTTCTTTTGTCCAAACCCCAATTATGGTACAAAGCCCAATTACCCAATTTTAATATTTTTAGTCAAACATCACGATTACTTCGGCATTAAATAAGCATAATAATAATTTTACTACGAGACATTAATGAAAATAACATAAACATAACTTACAGTGGGTGTTATTAGCGTAGTGGTACACGGACAGAGTTTCGACTTACAAAACCTTAAAACATTCGACTAATTGATCCTTATTATTATCACTAACTTAAAATTAAAATTACAAATTGAGATTACGATTTGGAGTGATACTTGATACATAAAAATGGGGAAAGAAAAGTATATATAAAATATAAAAGGTGTCTATAAATCGTCGAAATGCATGTTCTTTTATAGCCAGAGAGTGCTCCGCGAGTGCGGCCTTTTTGGTCTTCAAAGCTCCGCGAGTGCGGAGCTATGGAATCCAGCTCACACAAGTTTGGATCTTAGTCTGCCGACGGATTTAATTATATAAATATAATATAAATATATAATTTATATAATTAATTATATATTATATTATATTTATATACATAATTAATTTGTAACTTTCAGTCCGTTGCGTCGTACGTTGAAAGCTGGTTCATGTCTCGGTTCCGGATTTTTGAACGTCCTTTCGTATAATTTAATATCTTGTACTTTGCGTTTTGCAACTTGTACTCTTGTCATTTTTAGACGTTTCTCATCAATAATTTGAACCACTTTGCTTGTACTTTGTACTTTTGAGCTTTTTGGTTGTTTGCATCTTCAATTCGTCGAATCTGTCTTTTGTCTTCACCTTTTATTATTTAAACGAATATTACTTGTAAATAGGACAACTGCAACTAAAAGCTTGTCTTTCTTGAGGGATAATGCGATGAAATATATGTTCGTTTTTAGCATTATCAAATATTCCCACACTTGAGCGTTGCTTGTCCTCAAGCAATATAGTCTTGAAATATACTAGAATCACTTCTTTATTCTTCACACTTTGTACATCAGTGATTTCATTACGGCGGTATGAACAATGATAGTAACGTTGTGGTTTACAGTCCCACATGACTATAAAAATTTAGATCCTTTAAGGAAATTGGATCTTTATGAAAATATTTGATCTTTTTGAAAATTCAATCTAGTTTTTACCCTAGATAAGTTTTCCGGAATAACTCTTCACCGGTGTTTGCAAATTCTTTTTGTGGGTTTGGTGGGTTTCAGATTTGAAAATTTTAGCTCAAAACTTGCGGTTTTGTGTCACCTACTTGCTAACCTTGTATTGGGAAAGCAACACGTCCAGTATACTTGCTCCGTATATTACCTTTCGGTAAACTACCGTCCGGTTGTAAATGAAAGCATTGAACAAGCAACTGTTAAGGCAATGTCCCCTGACATGCTTTTAATTATGGTCTATAACGTGTCGGATGCAATTACTATCCTTGGTAGGAGCAATAGTAAAGCTCACCCTTATAATTTTCTGGTCTAGCACAAGGTCCTGTCTTTGACCATGCTATGCAACCACCGTTCTTACGGTTGACACCCGATTTGGTTCAGGTGACCTAATGAATTCCAGGTGAATTCCTAGGATTTTACGTACAATGGTAATGAACGCATTGAAAATGGGTTTTCAGAAAACAAATCGGTTTGAAATTTTGATCAAGATATTTTCTCGTTCAAGCTCGAGTTTAGATATCATTGAATTCCATGAGTTTGTAATTCTCAATCTTTAAGGTCAATCTCAAGGATTGAGTAATATCAGTCTTAAAAGCTGATTTTTGATCTTTAAGGAGATTATCCTTTCTGGGGATCTGATTCATTAGTCTTATCAAGCTAATTTGCATGGCGTCCTCCCCATTTTACAAGACAGATCCTCTCATGGTTAGGATAAGTCTGACCACTTGGCGACCCTATTTGATGCTGAGGTCCGTGGATTTCCTGCTGATTTTAGAGATGACTTTTCTAGATTTTTCGTCAACCTACAGCTGGTCTGGACGACAACTTCATGACCTAAATCAAGAAGCGCATTTCTTTTTTGGAAGACTTTACTTCCTTTTAATGATGGAATTGATTCATCGTGTAGATCCATCTTTCTTACAGTAAATCGGGTAAAACTGTTTAGTTTAGTCCAAAGCAAAAGTATCTTCAATTATTTGTTACAAAAATATGTGACTTATGTTTTAAATAACTTGGTAAATTTTCCCACACTTGGCTTTTATTTTCTTTTATTTGCCTTTTTATTTTTCTCTATTCCATTTTAAATGAATTCTAACATTTTGGTTTGTTTCTCAATTTATGTCCTTTCCGAGGTAACAATAATTTCGGTGTTAACACCTAGTTTTATCGTTCATAAATATGTATAAACATGATTTTGAATTCATTTAATTAAAAATTTTGAAAATTTTTACTAGAAGTGGGTAGTCAGTATATAAGACTAGGGCTGTTCTTTGTTATCAGAGAGCACTAGATTCTAATACAAGTACTACGTTACTAGTATTTTTAATGGTAACCAAGTGTTTAAGTTAAAAGTTTAAAAATCCGAAAGAATTTAACCCCTTCCCACACATATTGGCGTAGAAAATCAGTAACAATTTAAATTATTGGCGTTTGTTTGCTGAATGATAAATGGTGCACATCATTTGTTCATTCTGTCTTATTGTTACATCACATTTGTTTTTCATTTTTATCGTCAAAAGTACTAGCTTTTGCTGAACTTAATGTCAGTCTTTGAAAATGCGTTGTTTTACCCTGTTTGTACATGAGATAAACTGCAAACACATATATACATATTTTTGAAGTTGGGTTTTCACACCACATTCAAAAATTATTAAAAAGCTATTATAATAATAAAATAAGAAATAAGAAATAAGAAAATTAAGAATTAGTAACATTACAATAAAATAAACAAAAATAGAAAATTACGGATGAGGAGGATGGTTCCAGTATGGGTCCCAAGCGTATTCATAGATGTTGTAAAATGCTTGGGCCGGGTCATATGTAGGATATGGTGGTCGGCTCTCTAAAGTCCGAGGAGCAAATTCGGGCATAACGGTAGGAATGTAGTCTCTACCTACGTGTGTACAATGACTTATGATTTGGCTTTGATGAAACTGCCAATCTTGGAATGCTTTTTGTCTAGCCATTTCATACTCGTGTCGAGCCATAAAAATTTGCATTTCCTTCATTGGATTACACCCTC
Organism: Rutidosis leptorrhynchoides; assembly: GCF_046630445.1. NCBI lineage: Eukaryota > Viridiplantae > Streptophyta > Magnoliopsida > Asterales > Asteraceae > Rutidosis > Rutidosis leptorrhynchoides. Next base: position 165,870,983 of record NC_092336.1, read on the forward strand.
CTGGTTGACCTTGCTGTTGATCTCTCTCAACCTGTGGATGCCTGCCATCATAACGTTCTGCCGCGTTGTTTCATTTCTTTAAGACCTTAGCACCATGATAAACACGCAAATCTATTCTATCGCGGAGTTCTGGTTCTGCCATTAATATTCCCCCCGACTTCTATCCACACCAAGATATTCAGCAATTAAAGTAATAAATATACCACCTCCTATTATGCTACCACGCCTCATACCCCTAACCATAGTCAATAAATAATAACTCACACAAAAAGGTATACTTACAGCGCTCTGTGGGTCTCGAATACACATGTGGTAAAACAAATCCTGTTCATTTACCTTTTTCTTATTCTTACCTCGTTGTGTAATCGAATTGGCTAAAAACATATGGATTACTCTTAATTCAGCTCTATCAATATCAAGATAAGAGTATAATCTCCCCTAGAATCGGCGATGGCTAGTCATCCTACTCCATACGTCATTTGTATCAAAATTCTCAATCACCCTCCTACCATAAACTATTAACCTCTGACAATCATAAGATGCTAGCTCCTCGGGCGTATATATACGTAAAGCCCGAGCCATATCTAGTAAAGACATATGGCGCATCTCCCTTTTCGCTGCGGATTTTGATTTTCCTTTACCAAATTGTAACTTATTATTTTCGCATCTGGATTCTTTTCTTACTCCGTCCAATTTACTTCTGATTAATGATACTATTTCACTTGGAAGGGTGTCATTATTACATTTAGTGATCAAAGCGTGTAGCATTAGACCATGGTTTAATTCACAGGAAGTCTTCATCTCGTAAAACCTAAAAAAAATAAAAATTCAGAATGGGGGGAGAAGACTAGTTCTTTAGGGTCTGCTAGGGAAAGACCATTCGGGTTCCATTTTCGAGAACTACACGAAAACAGAAAATCTAACTCTAACAGAAATACATATTATCCTTTAAAAACTTGATTCTCCCTACACTTAGTTAGCTGTGGTGTCGAAATTGTGATTAACTTCGTTGTTAACTTCCATTGGACTATCTATGTAATGTTTAACTCTGTGACCATTAACCTTAAATTCAATCCCATTTGAATTTATCAATTCTACTGTTCCGTACGGGAAAACTCTTTTGACTATGAATGATCCAAACCATCTTGATTTCAATTTTCTAGGAAATAGCTTGAATCGTGAATTGAAAAGAAGAACTCTGTCTCCTTCTTTAAATTCTTTTGAACTTCTGATTCTTGTATCATGCCATTTCTTCGTTCTTTCCTAATAGATTAACGGATTTTCGTATGCTTCATGTCTTAATTCTTCTAATTCGTTTAGTTGACTTAATCGTAGACGTCCAGCTTCATGTAAATCAAGATTACATGTCTTCAATGCCCAAAATGCTTTGTGTTCAATTTCTACTGGAAGATGACATGCTTTTCCGTAAACGAGTCTAAAAGGTGTGGTTCCAATTGGAGATTTGTAGGCTGTTCTAAAAGCCCAGAGTGCATCCTCCAATTTTATGGACCATTCCTTCGGATTTGATCCTACGATTTTCTCTAGAATACGTTTTAAAGCTCGGTTGGTATTTTCAACTTGTCCACTTGTTTGTGGATGATATGCGGTGGAGAATTTATGAGTTACTCCATATCTTTTGAGAACTTTCTCAAGTTGATTATTACAAAAATGAGTTCCCCGATCACTTATTAAAGCTTTCGGTGTTCCAAACCTAGCAAAAAGACTTTTTAAAAAGTTGACTACAACTCGTGCATCGTTAGTTGGGAGAGCTTGTGCTTTCGCCCATTTAGATACATAATCAATGGCTACGAGAATGTAGAGATTATTATGAGATTTTGGAAATGGACCCATAAAGTCAATACCCCAAATGTCAAATACTTCACATACTTGAATGACATTTTGTGGCATTTCATCACGTTGACTTATTTTTCCGGCCCTTTGACATGCATCACAGGATTTGCAAAGAAGGTGTGCGTCTTTGAAAATTGTAGGCCAATAGAATCCATCATCGTAAACTTTTCTTGCTATGAGCTGAGGCCCATAATGCCCTCCTGTTGGTCCTGTGTGACAATGGTTTAAGATTTGACTAGCTTCATCTCTGAATACACATCGGCGTATTATTCCATCGGGACAACTTTTAAACAAATGTGGATCTTCCCAGAAACAGTGTTTTATATCACTAAAGAATTTCTTTCGTTTTTGGTACGACAATCCTTTTTTAAGGAATCCGCATACTAAATAGTTTCTATAGTCTGCAAACCATGGAATTTCATTATAATCTATCTTCAATAGATATTCATCAGGAAAGTTGTCTTGTATGGCTGATTCATTTAGAACTTCTAATTCGGGATTTTCAAGACGAGAAAGATGATCAGCGGCGAGATTTTCTGCTCCTCTTTTATCTCGGATTTCAATATCAAACTCATGTAAGAGTAAGATCCAACGGATTAATCTTGGTTTAGCATCTTGTTTTGAAAATAGGTATCTAAGAGCAGAATGATCAGTATAGACCACTGTTTTAGCTAGAACGAGATATGAACGAAATTTGTCAAAAACAAAGACAATAGTAAGGAGTTCTTTTTCAGTAGTTGTGTAATTTGTTTGTGCTCCTTGTAACGTCTTACTAGCATAATATATAGGTTGAAATCGTTTTTCAATCCTTTGTCCTAAAACGGCTCCCATTGCAAAATCACTTGCATCGCACATTAGTTTAAATGGTAGATTCCAATTTGGTGTTATCATGATCGACGCATTAGTGAGTTTTTCTTTAAGAATATTAAAAGATTTGATGCATTCATCTGAAAAGATGAATGGAGCATCCTTTTCTAGGAGTTTATTCATAGGAGTGGCAATTTTAGAAAAATCTTTTATGAAACGTCGGTAAAAACCGGCATGCCCTAGAAAACTCCTAACTCCTCTAACATTGGTGGGATGTGGAAGTTTAGCAATTACATCTACTTTAGCTCTATCCACTTCAATTCCTTCCTTTAAAATTTTATGTCCAAGAACGATGCCTTCTTTAACCATGAAATGGCATTTCTCCAAATTAAGTACTAGATTTGATTGTTCGCATCTAATAAGCATTCGTTCAAGATTAATTAGACATGATTCAAAAGTATCACCGAAGACTGAAAAGTCATCCATGAAAACTTCCATGCATTCTTCTATCATGTCGTGAAAAATCGCGATCATGCACCTTTGAAAGGTTGCAGGGGCGTTGCAAAGTCCAAATGGCATGCGTTTGTAAGCAAAAGTACCATAAGGGCACGTGAATGTGGTTTTCTCTTGATCCTCGGGTGCTATTGGAATCTGAAAATATTCGGAAAAACCATCAAGAAAACAATAGTAACTATTTCCGGCTAATCTTTCCAACATTTGATCAATGAAAGGTAAGGGAAAGTGATCTTTTCTGGTGGCGTCATTTAATTTTCTATAATCAATACAAACACGCCATCCTGTTATAGTCCTAGTAGGAATAAGCTCATTTTTCTCATTTGTGATGACAGTCATGTCACCCTTCTTAGGCACGCATTGAACTGGGCTTACCCATGGACTATCAGAAATTGGATAAATTAAACCTGCATCAAGCAGTTTAATAATTTCTTTCTTAACAACATCTTGCATATTAGGATTTAGTCTTCATTGGTGTTACACATACGTTTTATGACCTTCTTCCATAAGGATTTTATGTGTGCAATACGAAGGACTTATTCCTTTAATATCATGAATCTTCCATGCAATAGCTGGTTTATGAGCTTTCAACACAGAAATGAGTTGAGATTTTTTTATTTTCAGTAAGAGAAGATGATATTATTACAGGTAATTCAGATTCACCATGTAAATAAGTGTATTCTAAATGGTTTGGAAGTGGCTTTAACTCTAATCTCGGAGGTTCTTCTATCGATGATTTATATCGATATCTGTCTTCTTCTTTTAGCATTTGAATTTCTTATGTTGTTGGTTTATATCCATTAGCCATAAGTGTAGCTAACATTTCAGTTTCATCAATTGGTTCAGTTCCTTCTTCTAAAGAACATTCTCCTGTTCCTTGTAATTCTGGAAATTCTTCTAACAATTCTGCATGTGAATCTATAGTTTGAATATAATAGCATGTATCATCTGTAGATTGCGGTTGTTGCATTGCTCTATCAACAGAAAAGGTAACACTCTCGTCCTCTATACTTAGGGTAAGTTTCTTACCGAACACGTCTATCATTGCTTTAGTCGTGTTTAAGAATGGTCTTCCTAATATGAGAGGAACTTGAGAATCTTCTTCCATGTCCAGAACAACAAAATCTACTGGAAATACTAAAGTACCAACTTTAACTAGCATGTTCTCCATTATCCCCTCTAGGATATTTTACTGATCTATCGGCTAGTTGTATGCTTATTCTTGTTGGTTTCAATTCTCCAAGGTCTAGTTTAGTGTATAGTGAATACGGCATTAAATTTATACTAGCACCTAAGTCTGCCAATGCTTCTATTGAACTAAGACTACCCAGAAAACATGGAATTGTGAAACTTCCTGGATCAGATAGTTTTTCTGGTATTTTATTCAATATCACTGCAGAACAATTAGCATTCATAGTAACAGCAGAGAGTTCTTCCATTTTCTTTCTATTCGTGATTAGATCTTTCAGAAATTTAGCATATCTAGGCATTCCTGAAATCACATCAATGAAAGGAAGATTTACATTTATCTGTTTAAACATATCCAAGAATTTGGATTGCTCGGCTTCAAGTCTCTCTTTTTTCATTTTACTCGGGTAAGGAAGTGGTGGTGGGTATGATTTAACATAAGGTTTAGCTTTAACTGTGTTATCTTCATTAACCTTTTCAACTACCGGTTCTTTTTCCTTATCTTGATCTGGTTGTGGTTCTTGTGGAGTAGGAATAGCTTCATCAGAAATTACAGGTATTTTAGGTGGTTTAAGTGTAATACCACTTCTTGTGGTAATAGCTTTAGCTATTTCATTCCGGGGGTTAGCATTTGTATCACTAGATAGACTTTCCGGTTTTCTTTCACCTATTAACCTTGCTAGGTTACTTACTTCTTGTTCCAGATTTTGAGTAGAAGCTTGTTGATTTCTAAATGCTTGAGCATTTTGTTCATTGGTTTGTTTCTGAGATGTGAAAACTGTGTTTGAGATTCAACTAGCTTCATCATCATATCTTCTAAATTCGGCTTTTTATCATCGGTTTGTGGTGGTTTGTTTTGAAAATTAGGTCTTTGCTGATTGTAAGTATTATTAGATACTTGTTGATTGCTAGGACCTTGTTGGTTATTGTATGGAACATTTCGATTATAATTCTGGTTTTGATTGTAAATTGGTCTTGGCGGTTGATAATTATTCTGATAATTATTTCCAGGCCTTTGGTTTATGTATGAAACATTCTCTCTTTGTTCCATTGTTAGTTCAATACTGAGACAATCTTTTGTTAAATGTGGTCCTCCACACTGCTCACAACTAATTCGTATTGAGTGGATATCTTTAGTCATCTTTTCCATTCGTCTATCGACATCATATATCTTTGCGGAAATGGAATCTAAGTCAAGGCTAGAATCGGCTCTAGCTGCTTTAGATGATCTAACGATATCTTTTTCTTGGTGCCACTCATGTGAGTGGGAAGCAGTGTTATCAATAATTTTGTAAGCATCAGTTTCTGTTTTCTTCATAATAGAACCACCAGCTGCTATATCTATGTCTTTCCTTGTAGTGATGTCGCATCCTTGGTAGAATATTCGTACTATTTGACAAGTGTCTAAACCATGTTGCGGGCATCCTCTCAATAACTTTCCAAATCTGGTCCATGCCTCATATAGAGTTTCATTTGGCTTTTGTGTGAACGTAACAATTTCTCCTTGAAGTCTCACGGCTTTAGATGCCGGAAAGAATTGTTTAAGAAAATTGTCAACTAAAACGTCCCATGTATCAATCGCCCCATCAGGTAATGATTCTAACCAATCTTTGGCTTCTCCCTTTAAAGTCCAGGGAAATAACATGAGATATATCTGTTCATCCTCCACTTCTCTTATTTTAAATATAGTGCAGATCCTATTAAAGGTACGAAGATGTTCATTTGGATCTTCCTTCGGCGCCCCACTAAATTGGCATTGATTAGTTACCATGTGTAGAATTTGTCCTTTGATTTCATAATCTGGCGCATTAATGTCTGGATGAGTAATTGCGTGACCTTGGCCAGTGCGTTTAGCTCTCATTCGGTCTTCCATACTTAAAGGTTCCAGATTTTCCATGATTGAATTTGTTGAATCTGAATCACTAGAGGATTTTGATTTAATGGTTCGTTCCTCAACAATCTCTGTTTGAATGATTGGTGGTTTCGGAGGAAAAATTAATGGTTCAGGATCTATGAATTGTCCTTGAATATTCTCCAGATTCTCAATTGTGAGGTCGGGTTCAAAAAATGGATTATCAGAAATTTGAATTGGAGTACTTGGTCGACTGGATGATAATTCTGAAGAAAAATCAACGGCGACAATATTTGCTAGATGTCTTGATCGAGTTACAGGTGGTGAACGTACAAAAGGTGGTGAACGTTTTGCTCGGTGCATTCACTGAATATCCTATTAGTTTTTAAAAAGAAAGAAAAATTATATAAGTTATCCAATTAATAGACTTTTCTGATTTTGCCCACGTTTTGAATAGCCAAAAGATGCAGCAGAGGGGCAGGATTCGTTTGGTCTCAATATAATTGAGTACTGTTTGGCTCCAATAACCCGGTCCACGTACAAATCCAACAATTTTTCGTTTGAAATTTAAAGAAATATTAGATAAGAAATAGAAAAAATTCTAAGTCCTAAAAACTAGAATGGCGAGAAATAAGAGAGAAAAAGAGCGCGTCGAAAAATGTCGGTGAATAAAAGATAAGAAAGTAGCGCGTCGAAACTTAAAAAGAAACTAAAATTTGTAGCGTCGTAACATTCTAAAGCACCTAAATCTTAGTCTAAGAAAAAGCACTTAAGGGATTTTACGGCAAATCTTAAAAATCTAGAAATAAAATAACTACGGTAAAAAAAACTATGTCTTAAATTAAATACGAGCAAAAAAAATTTAAAAATATTACAAGAAACGATTAAAAAGGTACGAAATATAAAAAATAAAACTAAAGTTTATGAAAATATAATTTTTACAAAAATATTATTTTTATATTATTTATTTTATAAAACTATTAATTTTATAATTTATTAAAACTTAATATAACTTAAAAATACAAATTAAAATAAAACTAAAACTAATTTTATTTAATTAAAACCCTAATAATTAATAATAATAAAATTTTAAACCCTAATTTAGTATTAATTGCAGTCCTAGGTTTGACCTGTCAGAAGACCTCCGCGAGTGCGGTATGGTCCAGTTCAAATGCTCCGCGAGTCGCGGAGGGTTCAATTTCATTTCAAAAGGGGTCGATTTTTACAGGTTCAGTTTTTTTTTTTTTTACTTTTTATATTATACATAAAATATAAATATAACTTAGATAAAAATTTAATTTTAAAACTAAAATAAAAATACTTATAAATATTATAAACTCTTAAAAATATAAATGTATTTTTCTTTATTTTTTTAATTTTTATATTTTTATTATTTTTAAAACTTATATTTATAAAAAGAACTTAACAAAAACTTTTATAAAAACTTTTTTTTATTTTTTTTATTTTTAGCGTTGTGCTTTCGGCGTTTATGTTCCCCGGCATCGGCGCCAAAAATACTTGATGTTATGCGAGACATATATGAAATAGTGTATATTTTACTAGGAAAAACTATTAAATACGATACAATTTTACACAAGATATTTATTTATTTATAGAATGGATATACCTAAGCCTTGCTACAATACTTATAGGCAGTGTACCTAATCGTACAGTAGTGTAGTTTTTAGTAAGTCCGGTTCATTCCACAGGGAAATCTTTAAACAAAGCTTAATGCTATATTAGTTTTAATTTATAAAAATACAAATATATATATAAGTAATATTACTATTATAAAGGGGGGTTTTTACCGTTTAATGACCGGTTTGTCGATTTTTAAAACTTTAGTCGCAGTTAAAACCTAATGTAAAATATTAAATAAATAAAAGACTTAATTTAAAGCGTAAAGTAAATAACGATAATGAAATTGCGATAAATAAAAGTGCGATAAAATAAAATTACGATAATTAAAGAGTACGAAAATTAAAAGTGCAATTAAATACAATGACAATAAATAAAAGTGCAATTAAATACAATAACAATAAATAAAAGTGCAATAATTAGAAGTGCAATTAAATATGAAAATAAAGGAATTATGCTTATTTAAACTTCCGTAATCATGATGTTTGACGCGTTGATTTTAGTTTTATGCCCATGGGTTAATTGTTCTTTGTCCTGGATTATTTAATATGTCCGTCTGGTTTTTGTCCATAAAAGTCCATCAGTCATAAATATAAAGTGCGAGTGTCCTCGTCAAATTATCCTTATACCCGAAGTCAAATATTCTAACTAATTGGGGACTTAAACTGTAACAAGGTCTTAATACTTTGTTTAATAATTACACCAGGATATCGACTGCGTGTAACCCAAGGTTTTAATACTTTGTTATCAATTATGCTAAGTGTCCTTGTACATAATTTCACCCCTGTTTTAATAATTCCATAGACTATTAATCCATTCCCGTTTCCGGTTAAATGAACGATTATTCGTACATATAAATATCCCGTCCATCGTGTCCGATTGAGTGTATATGGTTATTTATAGGTACGTCCAATTGTAAATCTTTATATTAAAATTAACAAACTATTATTTAGTTAAACAAATATAAAGCCCATTAATAGCCCATAGTCTAATTTCCACAAGTGTCGTTCTTTTGTCCAAACCCCAATTATGGTACAAAGCCCAATTACCCAATTTTAATATTTTTAGTCAAACATCACGATTACTTTGGCATTAAATAAGCATAATAATAATTTAGCTACGAGACATTAATGAAAATAACATAAACATAACTTACAGTGGGTGTTATTAGCGTAGTGGTACACGGACAGAGTTTCGACTTACAAAACCTTAAAACATTCGACTAATTGATCCTTATTATTATCACTAACTTAAAATTAAAATTACAAATTGAGATTACGATTTGGAGTGATACTTGATACATAAAAATGGGGAAAGAAAAATATATATAAAATATAAAAGGTGTCTATAAATCGTCGAAATGCATGTTCTTTTATAGCCAGAGAGTGCTCCGCGAGTGCGGCCTTTTTGGTCTTCAAAGCTCCGCGAGTGCGGAGCTGTGGAATCCAGCTCACACAAGTTTGGATCTTAGTCTGCCGACGGATTTAATTATATAAATATAATATAAATATATAATTTATATAATTAATTATATATTATATTATATTTATATACATAATTAATTTGTAACTTTCGGTCCGTTGCGTCGTACGTTGAAAGCTGGTTCATGTCTCGGATCCGGATTTTTGAACGTCCTTTCGTATAATTTAATATCTTGTACTTTGCGTTTTGCAACTTGTACTCTTGTCATTTTTAGACGTTTCTCATCAATAATTTGAACCACTTTGATTGTACTTTGTACTTTTGAGCTTTTTGGTCGTTTGCGTCTTCAATTCGTCGAATCTGTCTTTTGTCTTCACCTTTAATATTTAAACGAATATTACTTGTAAATAGGACAACTGCAACTAAAAGCTTGTCTTTCTTGAGGGATAATGAGATGAAATATATGTTCGTTTTTAGCATTATCACGTATCCATTTCTAAACAGTTAATACATAAAAGTGTTCCTAAAAATCCTAAATTTTTAAGTTAAGTCCATTTATTTATTCTGGTCATTTGCTTCTTAAAATCATCGTCTCATTATTTATATATATGATTTAATTTAACTTAAAACGTTTTGTATCTAGTTAATATTATATTTAATAATTTTGTAAAAATATATATATATCTTTAAAAAAAATATAACTTTGTACATATGATTAAAATATTTATTTGATAATATAATATTTAGTTTTTCAAAACTAATTATTTTTCAAAGTCCGTTTTATATAATTTAAACTCGTTTAAATAATAGAATTTATTATATCAAATATGAAAATTTATTAAGGAACGCTAGGAAATCAATGTAAAACAGGTATTTGAAAATCAAACGGGAATTTTCACTAACTTTTGACTAACTCTCCTTAATAACACTTTTGTTCTTACTTATAAATTACTTTTATACAATATTCTGAATACCGTTAAAAAGGACAGGTTTCCTAAATCAAAGTGGACCTCTCAACAGTGACTCGTAATCATACAATGTATCTGATAAATCAATCATTTGATATTATCTTCTACTTCCATCGATAATCATATTGAAACAAATACATTCATGTAAAGTATTATACATTTAATACTTTGTTAATATTCTCAAGTTATAATATATATACATATATATACATATATATACAATCATATCCATTTATATAATGGTTCATGAATCGTCAGATATTGGTCGAGGTTAAATGAATGTATGAACAAAATTTTAAAATTATTGAGATTTAACTTAATAAACTTTGCTTATCGTGTCGGAATAATATAAAGATAAAGTTTAAATTTGGTCGGAAATTTCCGGGTTGTTACAATGTGCTATTTGATTATTCGTGTGGCGTGTCCATTTTATGAATATATATGTATGTAGTATATTCTCACTCACTGCGCGTTAGCTTACCCTCTCGTTGTTTATATTTTTTAATTGATTTGCATGGATGCGGTGGCTCGGGTAAGCGTGGGAACTAGTGGACTCGCGTAGTTGCTTAGAAGATTTGCTTTTGGATTGATTAGGATTGGGTAGCATATCCCCAATCGCCATGCTCGGTCTTTATTTTGTGTTAAAATCATGTGGTCGAAACTTATATTTTGTACGAAAGTCATAAAACGGCCGATGTGGGCCCGGGGTCATAAAACTCGTTTTATTATTGGAACATGTTAGTTTTATCTAATATTATATGTTGTGAAAAGCGTTTCGTCTAAATGTTTCGGGAAGTGGGAGATCTTTAATGGAATATTGGAAATTTCGGACAGAACCTGATCAGCCTTGTGCGCGCCGCGCACTGAAGGGGCTGTGCGCCGCGCACCCCTCTACTGTATAAAAAAAAATTCTTGCGTATTCGGTTGGATAACGGGTTGGGTCATTACAAGTGGTATCAGAGCATGGTCTAAGAGATTTAGGTGACTTGAGATAGGTGCCTAGACTTAGACTTTTGTGTATGCTTAATTGTTACGGGACTTGTAGGAGTACGGGTCAGAATGGGAACTTGGTTAGTGCCTTAGCGTGTAGGTGAACTAACTAGAATTGTGGCTTGTGTTGTGATGTAATTCTTGCGTATGTTTATATCGCGTAGAATTTTCGTTGTGTTGGTTTATATCATCGAGCGAGGCGGTTGTTGTACTAACAAGTTGATATGACGTGTGTGCGTAATAAGGACTTGCAAACCTTATTACGGGTGCAAATCGTGTCTAACAAGTGATGTACAACGAGTGTTTAACAAGATGGGGCGGTGTTTTGCGTGTGGTTTATTACGTTCGTGGACTAATTGTTTTGCATTCTTTAGAATGGCGACGCGAAACGAGATCGAGACGAATGACGATGAGTTTAATGCTAGGGTTGCGGCCACCGTTGCTGAGTAAATGGGTGCGTTTTGAGAAGAAATGGATAGGAAGTATTCCGAATTTCAAAGTAGTAGTGAAATGGAGCGTTGTCATAAGAGCTTCATGAGGACTAAACCTCCGATGTATGACGGGAAATCAGATCCTTTGATAAGTACAACATGGATCTCAGATGTCGAAGGGTGTTTTTGCACTGTTACATGCTGTGATGACCCGTCCAAATCCATTTGGACGAATACATCATTCATTGATTTCATAGTGAGGTTTTGACCTCTATATGATACGTTTTGTAAACATTGCATTCTTTTGAAAAGGCACACCATAAATGAATATATAAATCCAAGGTTTTCGACATCTGATGATTTCTACGTATAGACAATCACCGTATATAATAGTTTTTAACAATACATCTGTTGACAATACAGTCAAATAAGATACATGGTGATGATTTTGTGAATGCAAATTTTTTCTCGAATAAAGCATGTATGACTCCATGCACATAGCTTGTATAACATATAAGCAAACAGCGGAAGATTTCTAGGAACCTAAGAATAAACATGCTTAAAAGTGTCAACACAAAGGTTGGTGAGTTCATAGTTTTAATGTTTCGCATAATCTGTATATAAAGGTGGATCATAAGATTTTAGTTGTTTCATCCGAAACGTTTATCAAAAGATTCTACAAAATTGAGCACCCTGGTAACTAAAATTTAACGTTATAATAAGTACCCCTGTTTTAACATACATGCAACCAACATGTACAATACACGTAATCCAATGTGTACTAAACTCAAATAGCATACGTCTGTTTTATAGTTCAGGCTAGGGTTTCTATACCTTGAACAGACGGGGATGTCAAGCCCTATAGATCCATATATAACTACTCGTGCCCACCAGTTCTTATAACTGGCAGTTACTAGTTACCAAAGCTAAGGGATTTTCGATTCAAACTTAGTGTAGAATTTAGTATGTACTTGTATCCATTGCGTTTAAAATAAAGTGCATGTATTCTCAGCCCAAAAATATAGATTTCAAAAGCAATTAAAAAGTGAGCAAATGAAACTCACCTTAGCAGCACATAAGGTCATTCACCGAAATGTGACCGAAACTCGGAATGCAAAATAACCGTAGATCTCAACCTAGAGAACATATGTTGGTCAATACATGTCTAAAAAGCTAGGTCAGGTCATAGTGTATCACAATCCTAATGCTCGAGACCCACATACAAAAGTTAACAAAAGTCATCTCAAAAGTTAACCTGACCCAATATGATCTTCAAATCTCTACATGTTTATTAACATAGTATAAGTCTTGATAATTGAATGAATTTATAGTTTATGAAACTCAAAATATTATTTATTTCAGGAGTTGTATTATATTTTAATTATCATGATAATAGAAAATATTTTATTATTTCACATAGTTTTCCAATACTTGTAAAATTAGATTATAGTGTTTATAAAGCTTTAAAACATGATAAGACAGTCAACTTTGACAATTGTTTACCAAAACGAGACGTGCCTTATATAGAAATTTATTTACTCGCTTAGTAATATTTAAAAATCCAATTTATCAATCTCATAGAAAAGTTGTTTAAATATTAATTTACATTTTCAAACACAATTCCAATTAATCGTCAAACATAATTTAGTTGACCATATCTTTTAATCCGTTCATCGAAATCATATTATTTCTAAATGAAAAGTTATTAATTTTTCGATAGTTTTCCAACGACATGCATATCATATACTTTATAATAGCAATATGTGTATCAAATACGCGATTCATCATGAACTATCTAACGACAAAATTAAAGCATACAAACATGTATAAATATATATACTCGAGCACTAGACATGGATACACTATTAATATATAAAAGCTAAGATATGAATGATCACGTATCAATATTGTGATTCAATATTGTAGGGAAGTACATAGACGCAACGGAGATGATAAACACTAGTTTGACTCACGAGCTAAACCCACGAACTATACCCATAACCTCCATAGATATAACCCATAATTTCCTTAGTTCTATCCCGCTCGAAAAACCCGTTTTGAAAACATGCGAGCAGAACCTTGTCTTAGTATTTTATGTATAAATAATAATAATACTAATACTAATAATAATAATAAGATTAATAATAATATTAATCTTAATAATAATAATATAAATAATAATATAGATAATAATACAGAGGAAGTAATTTATGTGTGTGTGTGTGTGTCGAAGCAGAAATGTGCGAGCTTTATAGATGTTTGCTGAGATTGATCCCCATGCGATCGCATGGGTTTCATGCCCATTTTCTATGCGATCGCATGGCCAGCTGGTACGCACCCAATATGTTTTGTTTTCTTGTTTGTCGACATATTTAAATAAATATATAATATATATAACTTATATTAGTTAATTATATATTATATTATATTCTCGTGCCTATTTAACTTGAAATTTTGGTTCCGATGTCTTGTACATTTACGTTCGACTTATGTCCCGGTTCCGGTTTTTTGAACGTCCTTTTGTACGCTTAGAAAACTTGTACTTTACGTTTCGTGATTCGTACCTTTGTCAAAATATAGTCTTAAATTATCAATAAACTATATTACTCAAAGTGTATCTTGAACTTTCGAGTGTTTTGGTCATTTGCTTCTTTAAATCATTTTCTCATTATTTATCAAAGTATATTTGATAATATTGTTTTAAATCAAAATGTTTTATGACCAAGTTAATATTATATTTTATCACATTTGTAAAATATACATACATTTTCATTTTGAAATAGTGTGTTACTGTAGCAAAATGATTTTTACTGTAGTAAATAGTGGTTTTCAAAAACACTGTAGCTTTTCGGGTACTGGAGCAATTCGAAAATACTGCAGCGAATTAGTGTTTTACTTGTTTATCTTAAACATTTTAGTTAACTTATCTAAATATTAATCGAATCAACAAACGAATGTTACTATCGTTTACTAAATAACTTGAAATTATATATATGTATATATCTTTATTTAATATACATAAATCAGTTTTTAAATACACATTGCAAGTTATTTATAATTAAGTTTAATAATTAATATTCCAACTTATTGTATATATATATATATATATATATATATATATATATATATATATATAGATGTTCGTGAATCGTCGGTCAATAGTCAAAGGTTAACTGAATATATAACATTAGTTCAAAAATTTTGAGAATCAATATTACAGACTTTGCTTATTGTGTCAGAAACATATAAAGGTTAAGTTTAAATTTGGTCGGAAATTTCTGGGTTGTCACAGTACCTAACCGTTAAATAAATTTCGTCTCGAATTTGATAGAGATTGTCGTGGCTAACAATAAAAATATTTTCATGACGAATATGAGTTGATAAATAGAGTTTCATCATTATTGAGTAATATAGATAAAACTATTTGATTATGTGAAGCGTACGAGTGAAGCTGTCACAAAAGGTTGAGATAGAGATTTAACTTTTGATGTAGTCACCGTGGATTTCTGGATTTCAAGGAATTTAAAGATAATCCTTGAAATCTATAATAGATTTGATTCTCCGGTAATTAAGAAAATTAGGATCTTTGATTAAATGCAATGATCTATTTCGATTGCTCTGTCGGATATTTTACTATAAATCTACTCCCTTCGTTTTCTTATTTCCACAGCTCACATCTTCTATTCTTTCTCCCTCAATTTAAAGTTTTCGTTACTATGCTCCATTCAATTCTGATTCTTGATATACTCCTAACTTTCATATGTGTCATTCTTCTTTTTCATCTGCCGCCAGAAGAATCTATTTACTTCTACTATACTCTTGGTTTTATAGTGTTTTTAGTTCTCCTGTGTTTTTATATTGATATATGCATCGATATACATGGTTTGAAATTTCTGGGTTGTTGTGGGTTTTATATATTCCCTTATATTTCGGAGTCCCTGTTTCAGTCTTTCTATAATCATTGACATCTACAGTTAATGCTCTCTCCTATTTACTGCGATTTATACTTCCATTTCTATTTCGGAGCTTCATGCTTTTGTTTTCTACTTCCCGACTTCAAGTCAAGCGAATAATGGTCCAGAATTCGTAGGTATGAAGTTTCGAATGATAATAATATACAAAGTAGAAAGGAAAGGTAATAGCACGATTTGAGTTGTCAAATTACCAGAATATCCAGAAAAGACCGAATCATCAAGAAAAATATTTTCTTGATATGTTTAGAGGTTAAATAGAATGAAAGAGTTATGTAACATGGTTCATGATGTGGGTAGGATCTGTGAACCTTTATCACGTTCCATTAGAAACTCAGCATGACTTACTGTAATATAATCACGTTGATCAAGTGTCATTATATTATACTAACTCATGCTTCAGTTCCCAACACTACTTCAATAACATTCATAATTTAAGTTCAAACTTTTCAGAATTTAGAAACTAAAACAGTTTCCTTTCTGATGTAACACTGATATCGCGAAGAGATAAATGATTTCAGATAAGAATAGTTATGAAAATATCTTCAGAAATATCGAGGATATTTATAATGAAAGATACGATGATATCTTAGAATTTCTAATATCGATGGATGATGAAGAAGATTTGTCCGTAAAGGTTTAGAGTCAGGAACAAGGCATTCACTAAAGGCTTCAGCAGACACTGAATCATTTAGATTCTTTGAAGGCAGATTTAGTCTTTGTGATTTGTTAACAGTCTCCTTCATAGTTTGCTCAATCCGTTTTTCAGTTCCAAATATGAGCTTTTTCAACACACCACTCTTTATTGTCAAACTTTTAGCCATTAAGACCATTTACAGTTTTGCTGCTTCATCAACATTCAAAGTTATCATAACCGAATCGTCGGTTATCAATCCGAGGTGTTTTCAAGAGTTCGAAGGGTTTGAATGAAGATTGTAATTGTCAATATACATATGATATTTTATAGTCTTGAATGATACGAATATTTTTCTGGGTTTTATGAATAGAAGTGATGTTCTAGCACAGTTTAGAAGTCAAAGTATAGTTTGAAAGGTGTAGGGATCTGAGAGTGATGATATCGGTTATATCTTGACTTGGATTCTGATATGTTAAAATCAGAATATGTAATTGAATTTGAATGAGTATGGTTGTTTTGATTTCTATGAAAGAATATATCTAGTTGTGAAAGTAGTGAGTATAGTTGATGATTTGTTGAATCAGAATTAAAGAATGTAACATATTAATTGTAAATTTATATATCTTTCGGGTATTACCTACCCGTTAAAAGTTTCACAAGTAATATTTTGTACCAGAGAATTTTATTACAGTCTTTATGAAAATATATGTATGTATATTTTCTTCAGATGTAATACAGATTTAATGAGTTAATATCATATTAAGCTCATTTGATTTTCGGCAGGATTAGAAACGAATAATCTCTAAAACATTAAAGATTTCATAATCTTCGCGGAGTATTTCACTAATGTAATCAATAATTCGTTATTCAGTTTTATTGATATTTCCTCAATGAATCTTGTTGGTGCTTATGGAACTCTTGCTAACTTCGTAAGGTACGAATGATATTTTCTGGAAAGTTTCAAGTACATCGAAAATGAAAGTGTAAAATCAAACATGTATTTGAATAATACACTTGATTTATTATGAAATGGAATCTATTTAAGTCGAAGCAGAGATTATCGTTAACGATTGTTAAGTCATTAACGAAGGATGTACATCATAGCATATTAATAACATGAACTAACCGAGTAGTTAAGATTCACATGTAATAGCTTATTACGAAAATATTTATTTTGATCTCAAAATTCATATATATATAAAATATACATTTAATTTCTTCAGAGGGAATGAGTTAATACTTCATAACTCATTGATACGATATACGCGTTTTTGATTAGTGATGCTGTTTGCGGTGATTATGGATCGGGCGAAGCTTGTGATGTTGTAGATGCTGCTGATGCTGACGATGCTGACGGTACTGACGGTGCTGGTGATGCTGATGGTACTGTTGATGCTGCTGGTAAAACAGATCTAGCTTGTAAATCGTGCACCATTCTGATCAGGGTTTTATTTAATCATTTCTATTCGCTCACTCATCTGGTTTATAATTAGAACTAGAATAAGTAATCTCTAAAAATTTTAGAAACTACATATTCTCTGCAGAATATTTCTTCGATGAAGTTATGAATCAATACTTCATCGTTTGTTGTTGTTGGTATTCCTTGGTATCTATGGTGCGTATGACATTGAAGTTCGAGGTACAGATTGTGATGTTGAGGTGTGGGATGCGGATGTTGTTAGTGGTGGTAATGGTACTGTTGGTGTTGATGCGGATGGTGCAGTTGGTGGTTGTGGGGCTTGTGATGCTTGTAAGTTCTGCATCATATTCTCCAAAGCCACCACTCTAGCCCGAAGCTCGTTGACTTCTTCTAGTACACCAGAATGATTGGCGGTTGGAACAAGCGGATGAATAAGATCTAGAATTTGAGATAGTATATAATCATGATGAGATACTCTGGAAATGAGAGAGAAAATGGTGTTTCGGTCTGGTTCGCCGGTAAGTGCTTCAGGTTCTTCGCCAATAGGGCAATTTGGTGGGTGGAAAGGATTGCCTCCTTCTTGTCTCCATTGACTGAGTCGCTTACGAACCCATCCCCAATCCATCCAGAATAGATGATGGCTAATGCTTTGATCCATTCCGGTTACACTGCTTTCGGAGCTCAGGTGGATATCCATATCGGAATAGCTGTCGGAATCTAAGGAATTTGAACTAGATACGGGATCCATATTATATAATCAGGGAAATGATTTTTGATATGAAATAGATTATAGGATTTAGTTTGGTATTTTTCAATACATAATTTACATATGTATATATAATACAAAAATTCCATAAATCACGGAGGAATCTTCGGAAGATGTCAGGCAAAGTTTACAGTAACAGATATGCTAAAATATGAATTTGTCTATACACTATCTATGTAATGAATGCAGGAAAACGTGTCTAGACTTAAGAATGATAAACAAGAAATTTCTGACAAGAAATGATAAGCAAAACTCGGTAAAAACAGATACGGTCATAGTCCAGACTCACTAATTCATCCTAACAATTACCAGTTAAACACACTAATATAAATTTTGGTTCCTATGACCTCAAGCTCTGATGCCAACTGTGATGACCCGTCCAAATCCATTTGGATGAATACATCATTCATTGATTTCATAGTGAGGTTTTGACCTCTATATGATACGTTTTGTAAACATTGCATTCTTTTGAAAAGGCACACCATAAATGAATATATAAATCTAAGGTTTTTGACATCTGATGATTTCTACGTATAGACAATCACCGTTTATAATAGTTTTTAACAATACATATGTTGACAATATAGTCAAATAAGATACATGGTGATGATTTTGTGAATGCAAAGTTTTTCTCGAATAAAGCATGTATGACTCCATGCACATAGCTTGTATAACATATAAGCAAACAGCAGAAGACTTCTAGGAACCTGAGAATAAACATGCTTAAAAGTGTCAACACAAAGGTTGGTGAGTTCATAGTTTTAATGTTTCGCATAATCTGTATATAAAGGTGGATCACAAGATTTCAGTTGTTTCATCCAAAATGTTTATCAAAAGATTCTACGAAATTGAGCACCCTGGTAACTAAACTTTAACGTTATAATAAATACCCCTGTTTTAACATACATGCAACCAACATGTACAATACACGCAATCCAACGTGTACTAAACTCAAATAGCATAAGTCTGTTTTATAGTTCAGGCTAGGGTTTCTGTACCTGGAACAGACGGGGATGTCAAGCCCTATGTATCCATATATAACTACTCGCGCCCACCAGTTCTTATAACCGGCAGTTACTAGTTACCAAAGTTAAGGGATTTTAGGTTCAAACTTGGTATAGAATTTAGTATGTACTTGTATACATTGCGTTTAAAATAAAGTGCATGTATTCTCAGCCCAAAAATATAGATTGCAAAAGCAATTAAAAAGGGAGCAAATGAAACTCACCTTAGCAGCACATAAGGTCATTCACTGAAATGTGACCGAAACTCGAAATGCAAAATAATCGTAGATCTCAACCTAGAGAACATATTTTGGTCAATACATGTCTAACAAGCTAGGTCAGGTCATAGTGTATCACAATCCTAATGCTCGAGACCGACATACAAAAGTTAACAAAAGTCATCTCAAAAGTTAACCTGACCCAATATGATCTTTAAATCTCTACATGTTTATTAACATAGTATAAGTCTTGATAATTGAACGAATTTATAGTTTATCAAACTCAAAATATTATTTATTTCAGGAGCTGTATTATATTTGAATTATCATGACAATAGAAAATATTTTATTATTTCACATAGTTTTCCAATACTTGTAAAATCAGATTATAGTGTTTATAAAGCTTTAAAACATGATAAGACAGTCAACTTTGACAATTGTTTACCAAAACGAAACGTGCCTTATATAGAAATTTATTTACTCGCTTAGTAATATTTAAAAATCCAATTTATCAATCGCATAGACAAGTTGTTTAAATATTAATTTACAGTTTCAAACACAATTCCAATTAATCATCAAACATAATTCACTTGACCATATATTTTAATCCGTTCATCGAAATCATGCGATTTCTAAATGAAAAGTTATTAATTTTTCGATAGCTTTCCAATGACATGCATATCATATACTTTATATCAGCAACATGTGTATCAAATTCGTGATTCATCATAAACTATCTAACGACAAACTTAAAGCATACAAGCATGTATAAACATATATACTCGAGCACTAGACATGGATACACTATTAATATATAAAAGATAAGATACGAATGCTCACGTATGAATATTGTGATTCAATATTGTAGGAAAGTACGTGGATGCAACGGAGATTATAAACACTAGTTTGACTCACGAGCTAAACCCACGAACTATACCCATAACCTCCATAGCTATAACCCATAATTTCCTTAGCTCTATCCCGCTCGAAAAACCCGTTTTGAAAACATGCGAGCAGAACCTCGTCGTAGTATTTTATGTATAAATAATAATAATACTAATACTACTAATAATAATATGATTAATAATAAAATTAATTTTAATAATAGTAATATAAATAATAATATAGATAATAATACAGAGGAAGTAATTTATGTGTGTGTGTGTGTGTGTCGAAGCAGAAATGTGCGAGCTTTATAGATGTTTGCTGAGATTGATCCTCATGCGATCGCATGGGTTTCATGACCATTTTCCATGCGATTGCATGGCCAGCTGGTACGCACCCAATATGTTTTATTTTCTTGTTTGTCGACATATTTAAATAAATATATAATTTATATTAATTAATTATATATTATATTATATTATATTATATTCTCATGCCTAGTTAACTTGAAATTTTGGTTCTGATGTCTTGTATGTTTACGTTCCACTTATGTCCCGGTTCTGGTTTTTTGAACGTCCTTTCGTACGCTTAGAAAACTTGTACTTTACGTTTCATGATTCGTACCTTTGTCAAAATATAGTCTTAAATTATCAATAAACTATATTACTCAATGTGTATCTTGAACTTTTGAGTGTTTTGGTCATTTGCTTCTTTAAATCATTTTCTCGTTATTTATCAAAGTATATTTAATAATATTGTTTTAAATCGAAACTTTTTATGACCAAGTTAATATTATATTTTATCACATTTGTAAAATATACATACATTTTCATTTTGAAATATTGTGTTACTGTAGCAAATAGTGGTTTTCGAAAACACTGTAGCTTTTCGGGTACTATAGCAATTCAAAAATATTGTAGCAAATTAGTGTTTTACTTGTTCATCTTAAACGTTTTAGTCAACTTATCTAAATATTAATCGAATAAACAAACGAATGTTACTATCGTTTACTAAATAACTTGAAATTATATATATGTATATATCTTTATTTAATATACATAAATCAGTTTTTAAATACACATTGTAAGTTATTTATAATTAATTTTAATAATTAATATTTCAACTTATTGTATATATATATATATATATATATATATATATATATATATATATATATATCTCTATTTGCAAATAGATGTTCGTGAATCGTCGGTCAATAGTCAAAGGTTAACTGAATATATAACATTAGTTCAAAAATTTTGAGAATCAATATTACAGACTTTGCTTATTGTGTCAGAAACATATAAAGATCAAGTTTAAATTTGGTCAAAAATTTCCGGGTCGTCACACATGCCCTCCCGAGAAGAGGACAAGACTCGCTACTAGTTTGTTACGGGGTAGGGCGAAGGATTGGTTGGATGGTAAAATCGATATTGTTGGTGGTGAACCGTTTATGGGGTTGTCATGGGATGATTTTAAGAAGGAATTCTTCTAGGAGTTCCGGACGCAAGCCGACTTGGCGGAATTGCGTGATGAGTTGCGAAATTTGCGACAAGGATCTATGGACTTGAATACTCTCAAGACAACCTTTATGGCGAAGGCTCGTTTTTGCCCGGAGTATATTGGGAACGATCGTATGTTGATGGAAGATTTCTATCGAACTTTGAATGATGACTTGCAGGACAAAATTAGCAGAGGTCAGGCAAAATTGTTTGCGGAGTTATTCGCCATGGCTAGGGGTTTTGAATCGTATTCGCGATCGGTGGTTAGTGAACCTTCAAGTAAGAGAAGGGTTGTTTCGTATGGTGCTCTAAGTAAGAGAACTAAGGGTGCAAGTATGAGCACGTGTGGTACACGGATGAGTATATCTGATTCTAGTGCGTCTAGGTGTTACAATTGTGGCGTGAGGGGTCACAAGTCTTGGGAATGTTCAGTGCCAAAGGGTGATGGCACGGTGTGCTTTAATTGCCAAGAAGAAGGACATCGTAAGTCGGAGTGTCCCGAGTTAGCGGGGACGGGTGTGACGAGAAGACGTTAAGGTACTTTTCGTTTTAATAAATATGTCCTTTGATTATTTATTATGTACCGGTTGAGTTCGGGTTTGATAAATGCGTTGTGTTGTGCATGTTATTGTTATGGGTGACATTCCTAATGGAATTACCCTATGGAGGTGTATGGATTGACGGAGGAAGGGCGTAAGACTTGGTGCGACCAAGCATTCCTTAGTGTTGGGAATTGTTTTTACCAAGCCATGGGTATGGGCTTTGGTGTTCGGTCGTTAAGCGCGTGTTCCCTTTTGTGTTGAAGTTGATGAACCATGAGGTTTGATGGGTGGATAAAACCCTAAAGATCGAGTGTTTAATCTCGATGTATGTCGGTAATGGAGTCTACGTGACGCGATGTTAGGTGCCTCTTTCATACCTACTAGCGTCGTATTCGACTCCGATGGTATTGCGGTTACTTTGTACTTAGGGTACCGGTGAGAAACCCTTAGGTGCTTGAGTGACGGTTTGGAAGTTACAAGTGATAGCAACTCGGTGATTGCTAGAGTGATACTTGTACGATTTGGTAATTTCTTCGGTTGAAGTAGCGAAGGATAATCCGAAATCCTTCGTATGCTCGAGGTTGGAGTAAGGTATTGTGATGTGTGTGGTTGTGAGATACTTTTATCTCGATGATGTGGTTATGGAACGGAGTTCTAATTGGGGGAGTTTGAACTCTCGCACGAAGATGTTCTAGTGTATTGATATTGGACGATGCTCGTATGGATTCGGAGCTAGCGTTGAGACCTACGTTGGTCGATTGTGGTAAAAGTACGATTTGGAATAAATTGTACTTATGGTTTTAGATTTAAATTATCACCGAGGTGGTAATGTGGTGAATCTCATTTAGAGATAATGGACGTGTTTGACGAGCAACTTGAGATCCCTCGGTTAAGGGATGTGTGTGTCGGATTCTCTTCTAGAGAATTATTGTTTATGCCTATGTGCGATATAGGTGGTTCTTGCTCGATTGTGGTGGCGTTGTGTACACATACGTGTGATGCGTGTGCAAGGATTTCCAAGTGAGTGGAATGTTCCTAAGTATGAGTATATACTTGTTGTTTGGGGTAGATGGAAAGTGTATTCCGTTAGGATTCACTACGGTGTAGCAGGGCGCGATGTTACACTACTCGTTGTGATCGAGGCCAAAGGAGCGTGTGTTGATGGTTAGTGTATTCCGTTAGGATTCACTATGGTGTAGCAGTGCGCGATGTTACACTACTCGTTGTATGAGGCTAAAAGAGCGTGTGTGCTTGGTGGGTTATGGTCGTTGACGTGGTCCGTTAACTTCACCTTGGGAGAAGTGTTATATCGGTATGGTATAACAATATCGGGAAGTGCGAGTACCGGTGGGGAATGGGAGTACCATTCATGTGTTGAGATTTGGGAAGTGAGTCGCGTGTAGTTCGGATTCACAATGACACGTGTGGATGCAGTCATTCTATTGGGATAGTGACTCTCGTGTAGCTCGGATTCACTAGGGCGCGTGTAGTTCGGCCAATCCCGATTGTTGTTGCGGTGGAGGTGGTGAGTCGCGTGTGGTGCGGATTCACTAAGGCACGTGTAGTTTCGGCCAGCCTTCATGTGGTTAGTATTGAGAACTATTGGTTATTTTATACACCAATGGTGGGGTCATGAGGACCATGTTGTGTGATTAGTGATGCGATAGCCGTTTTCGCTCACATGTTGTTACGGATGTGACAATAGATGATTTTGTACATCTTGGGATTAGCATTGCCATATTCGTTTTGGGCGTTATCGGTTTTAGCCGTTTACTTATGATGTTACGATAGTTGCGTATTGGTCGTATTGCGCACTACGAGGGATGTTTAGTGATAAGTGTTATCCGTAAGGATTCATTTGGTTCGGTCTTCATCGTTCGGGTTGTTGACCTTAGGTTGAGACTTGGTTGTTATTAGCAATTGTACTTGGTAAGGGTACGCTAAGGGATTGATATCTCGGTAAGTGATTGGTTAAGTTTTTTCCGATGTGAGGGATTGAGTGAGTTTTAGTGCTCGGATTTGTGGATTTTAATAAATCGCAGAGGGCAATTTAGTGTTAAAGGCGATTCATTGAGAAGGATTGCCTAGAGAAGTTGGAAAGAAACATGATGTTTCCTCATATGTTAAGCGATTGTGGTAGATTTCGAATGTTGTGTGCATTGCATGTTCCGGAATGCGTGCATGTGTGTAACGGGTAGATGGAATAATCTTCGAGTTTATGATAATCGTGGTATAAGTCGAATTTGGAACGTATGTTCGAGGACCATTGAGTTTGGGTCTGGTTGGTTAAGTGTCGAGGATCACGAGGACGTGATCGATTCTAAGTGGGGGAGAGTTGTAAGACCCTAATATTTATTGTACATAGAGTATTTATGGTGTACATTAAGTGGGTGAAGCGTTGTATAAATTTAAAAGCTGACAGACTATTTTGAGCCTCGTGCGCGCCGCGCAGAATGGAGGGTGCGCGCCGCGCACACTGCCTGGCTACCGTTTTCTGTCTTTTTCCAATTAGAGTAAAATGAGGGGCTTTTTGATCATTTCAATTGGGGACGGATCTAAAGCCATATCAGCTGGTTTGGATCTAACTTTGGATCACTTTCACATCCACAAACACTCTCAACTATCTTAGAGAGAGAGAGAGAGAGAGAGAGAGAGAGAGTTCTAGAGAGAGAATTGGGGTTTTGAAGAAGAAGAAGCTCGAATTGATCAAAAGCTCGAGTGTTAAATTTGTTCACGTCGTTCCTAGCTATGTTGTGGTTGTTGTGGTAAGTTCTAACTCCGAATTTCATTATTTGATTTTGATATTCAAGTTAGGGGTTGAACTTAAATTGTTGAGAAACCCATTTAAACTCATGAAGTGAGTTTAGTGTTGCTAGTAATTGGGTTTATTGTTGTTGTTGTTGGTGGGTTTTGGGTTGGAAACCGACTTGGCCATGATTTAGGACTTAGAATTGGGTTTAATCACTAGGTTTGGTGATTATGGAAGTGTTGGAACCCATTTTAGTGTATTTGAAAGACTAATTTTGAAATGAGTCAAAATTAGGGTTTATGGGTGATTTTGAGAATGATAAGTGTTTAACACTTATGATTAGGTTAAATTGGCATATTAGGATCATTGTCACCAGTGTTAGTGATTATTGGTTAGTTTGGGTGCGGTTTGTGCTTGAAAGTGCGATGGGTCGAAATTGCACAAAGGGTTGATTTGAGTTGATTTGTAAATCCACTCTAAGTGTGTTGCTTGTATTGTGATAATGGAATAGGTACTTTCCATTGGCGAGTTGATGACTATTCGGTAGCACTCTTCAAGACGACAAGGTGAGTGTTAATATCCTATGTGCATATGTATGTGTAGGATGGGTGCGGGTCGGGTGAAGTGGTTTTCGGTTATAGAGCTCACTTCACATATAGGTAGATTTGATGGACTTGTGTAATAGGTCCAATTGACACAGTTGTGCATTTTGGTTGACCACCTTTGGCGAGGTGCACACTTTGTGTGTACGTTATCACATGTGCTTGTGATGTGGATTATATAACCCCAATGGCGAAGGGTTGATATTGAGTTGTGAATTGGATAACCCCGATGATGTGGATTTTTATAAATTCCGGGACCGTGGTTTTGATTTGGGAAGTGAATAACGTGTGGATGCGAATTCACGATGACGCGTGTAGTTTCGGTCATCTTATTGAGGTTGTGATCTCGTGTGGTTGCGGATTTACTAAGGCTCGTGTAATTCGGCCAACCTCGATGTTGTTGTGTTATTGAAGATAGTAATCTCGTGTGGATGCGGATTTACTAAGGCTCGTGTAGTTCGGCCAATCTTCATTTTGGTATTTGGTAGTTGGTTTTGGTATTGGGTTAAAGGGTTAACCTTGGGCGGTTTACGCTTTGTTATATATACATACATACATACATACATATATATATATATATATATATATATATATATATATATATATATATATATATATATATATATATATATATATATATATATATATATATATATATTGTTGTATTGTTGTGCTGTAGCTAACCCTCCGGGTGTAGCTTATTGGCGTGGTACATATCGTCGTTGGTTCACTCACTTTGTTGATATTGTTAGCTTGTTGTATAGCGATTGTACGGTATGCTTAGATTAGCTTGCCTTTATGCTTGGATGCTCCGGTATGTGCTATTTGATTATTCGTGTGGCGTGTTCATTTTATGCATATATATGTATGTAGTATATTCTCACTCACTAAGCGTTAGCTTACCCTCTCGTTGTTTATATTTTTTTATAGATTTGCATGGATGCGGTGGCTCGAGTAAGCGTGGGAACTAGTGGACTCGCGTAGTTGCTTAGAAGACGTGCTTTTGGATTGATTAGGATTGGGTAGCGTATCCCCAATCGCCATGCTCGGTCTTTATTTTGTGTTAAAATCATGTGGTCGAAACTTGTATTTTGTACGAAAGTCGAAAAACGGCCGATGTGGGCCCGGTGTCGTAAAACTCGTTCTATTATTGGAACGTGTTAGTTTTATCTAATATTATATGTTGTGAAAAGCGTTTCGTCTAAAAGTGTAGGGAAGTGGGAGATCTTTAATGGAAAATTGGAAATTTCGGACAGAACCTGATCAGCCTTGTGCGCGCTGCGCACTGAAGGGGCTGCGCGCCGCGCACCCCTGTGCTGTATTTAAAAAAAAAATCTTGCGTATTCGGTTGGATAACGGGTTAGGTCGTTACAATGTTCATCAAGATTGGTAAAGTAGGTGGATGCGCAGAAACCCCTCCAACCCTCAAAACTTCATTATATATGCGTTTTCCTATTTAATGGTCATATTGGTGCTTCATTCAAATGTATTATTTACTAAGCAACTATCTTAAAGTTATCATCTTATACGTTGTTATTATCATTAATTTATTAAGGTACTTGATATGCACTAAACATATCACACATTACTGTTCAATGTATGTATTTTATATGTTTAAATCATTAATGTTTAATGATTCATAGCGGTGGTGGCGATGATGATTCATGGTGGTGGTGGTGGCGGTGATGATTCATGGCGGTGGCGGTGATGATTCATGGTGGTGGTGGTGGTGGCGATGATGGGGTTGATGGTGATGGGGACGTTTGAGAGATGAAACTGATTATAGTGAGAGAAAGAGTAGAAGGAAAAGGATTTTAGTCAGAGAAAGAGTAGAGAGAAAGTGGTAGGTAGTGGGTTAAAATCTAGAACAATATAGAGTTGGACACGTAGCACGACAGGTGTAAGGAAGAGGCAACTAAAAGATAAAAATACCTTTACGTGTAAAAAGATGAAAATGCCCCTGGTACTGTTCACCATTTTTTCAAATAGAGTATAGTATAATATAATATAATATAATATAATATAATATAATATAATAAGGCTTTTTAGTTTTTGAATTACATGTGGGATAAAGAATTGTGGAAGAAATGTTTTGGTCATGCAACCTTCAACCTTCCATAATGTTTGCCAAAAAAAAAAAAAAAAAAGATTCTTGTTTGCCTACAATGCATCTTTTTGCTTGCATCCACATGAATCTTTCTCGAATTGATAATATGTTAGTTTCTTTCAAAGAATTATTAGGCTACTGAAATTAAATATCCTGGGATGAATGTTTCAACTAAAGAAAATCAGGAATTCGCTATATATACATTAACGATTTCAGAAACAAAATTCAGTGAGATTCTAGAAAAAAACTAAGTATTATTTATATTTAAATGCTACGTAGTGGTTGTTTACCTAGAGAAAACAATAAATTCCAATAATATATGAAGTCCGATACTTAAAATTTGTAGTGTCGTATACAATTTTAATAGTATATTGGTGGTTTAGCCAAAATAAACTGCATTTTAAAAAGTATATGTAGTCCTATAATTAAATTAAATGGTGTTAATACAATTTGAAGAGTAATTTTTAATAAAAATTTTAAAACTAGTGGTGCATTATGACTTCACGGACTTAATTTAAGTAATGTTTGGGAGGGCAGGGGTGTGTGTTGGGTTTTATAGACATATTTTATAGATAAAAACATGTACGTGAGTATGATTTTGTGGTTGCTGATGCACATCCATTACTATTTGACCCAGGTTCAATTCTTATTCAGACACTACTTCTTCATGTTATTAACAAAAATTCTCTAAGTCCAACAATAAGTTACGGAGCATCTTTCTACTTATCTTTAAATTGTGTAAAACGCTAGAAAATATTATAATTAAAACTAGCAAAACACTAGGAAAAAATTACAAAAGATTACATAACATACAATGGTTTTTGAAGCAAACTATCTAGTTTATCCGATCCTTATGAAATCTAGAGGGTTGAAACTCAAAACGAAAATATTGTCCATGACTTGACATTTTCGAAACGATGAGTCGTTGAAGATGATACTATTTGATTTTTCAAAGCAAAGAGAACAAGATCACTTTTAACTTTTTAAGACAATGCGATTCAATCCATTAATTGGGACACCATGTATTCAAGATTATATGCCGTCCAGTGGCGGAACTTGAAATTTTTAGTAGAGGGGACAAAACCATCAACGCAATTATAAACAGGAAATTCAATTAAGTTATAAAACAAATAAAAAAACATAAAAAGTACATTATAAAATCATCAACGTATACAACGAACTTTAGATAAAAAAAACATCACGAAATCAACAAGTTCTTATCATCACTAACATGTTTCGATTCTAGGGTGTTAAGTGTTAATGTGGTGTTTATGTGAGAGTAAATTCTAGAAGAAATCTTAGCAATGGATATTATTAGTTCACAGTAATTCAACTATGAACACCAGACTCTTAATTTCACACAAACAATAGGAATTAAAGTGCAGAAAATTAAGAGAACACGAATTAGAAGAAAACCAATAATATATTAAGCACAAACGTGTTTTTGAAATCTATGTAAAAACTGCAAACATAAACGTGTATTTATACAAGAAGAACCAAATCTTCCAGATTTGGTTTCTTAACAAACTACTCTACAAAATAGGAAAAGATATACAAGGATCAAAGCTAAACTTAAGGAGATTAATTCTGGAAGATAAACACAAAAACGCATCATCATATATCTTCTAAATATAAAAGAGATCTTCCAGAATCTTCAAATGGCTTTATCAACAAGAAATCATTCGGCAGTTGACTTTTGAAAACTTCAGACTCTAACATCATCTGCTCCTCAGACTCTAACATCATCAGACTCTAAAATCTGCAAAATACTTTGACTCATCAGATTAACTTTCCCAACAATCTCCCCCTATCTGATGATGTCAAAACAATTCAAGCTACTAACCCATCAACTTCTTGACCTCTCTTTCAATCAGCTTGCACTTATGCTTCATGTGTGAGATCTTCTTCATCATACTGATCTTGCTGTACAAGTGCATCAACAACTTTCTTCGAAAAGGTAAGGTCTGCAGAGATTCACACCTTGTCATCAAACTTAATAGCAGCTCAATATTAGCATCCTCAAACTGATCCACTCTAATCAACATTCTCCTTCCATTAGAAGTTTTAACCAGCAATGCATCCAAATACTCAACATAAAAATCATCTATAAACTCCATATGTTCAGGAACAGCATATGTATCAACTATCCTCTTGACCCTTCTTTCTTTCTTTCTCAAATTAAAGGCTTCACAGAAAACTTCATAATCCTTCAAACTAATAAACCCTTCTTCAAACACCAGATGCACAAACATAAAAATCCTCTTAAACACCTCACTTAAAATCACCCTGTCACCTTCACAACCTCTCAAACCAAATGCAATTCCTCTCCATTCACAAAATCCTAACCTCAATATTTGATTCAACTTCACCCTTAATCTTTTATCAGAAGCATGAGATAAAGTCAGAAACAAACACACTCCATCATACTCAGTCCTATCAATTTCAACCTTCAACACTTCTCCTTCATACCTTCTAAATCTAAACCTTTTATTCAACTTAGCTCTCAGATCATTCAAGACCGCAGGATTTTCAGAAATATCACCAGCAGATTCTGCAATCATCTCACCAACAGCTGCAACATTTTTACCCTTATCCTTAACACCACCAGCAACAATTTCATCACCAACAGTAACATTCTCAACCACATTTTCTGAAACCACAACCTCATCAACAACAATGTGCTCCCCCTCAATTTGATTCTCCCCCACAACAGCAGCTCTCTTATTCTTATCACCAGCAACCTCTGCATCATCAACTCTCTTTCTTTTCTCCCCCTTTTTGACATCATCCACCTGAAGAGAAGATATGATTTCCCAGATTTCAGCTTGTTGATTTTTTAAAGTAACCAAATCAGAAGCAAACCCTGTAAAACAACTTTCTACCCCATCAACTTTCTTTTCCAATACATCCAACCTGTCATTAAACATCACCACAGAATTTGAATTACCAGCACCACCCTGCAACTCCCCAACCAACCTCCTCACCTCCATCAACTCTGATTTTGAAACAAAATTATTATTAAAGTTTTTAGAAAGATCAGACTGCACAACAGATAGTTTGTCATCAAACTTCTTAGTCAAATTAGTCAAAGCCTTATTCAAGCCAACCAATTCAACTGGTGCCCCAGTCTGACCTGCAGTGTCAATAGATGTGGGTATGGTTGGTATATCCTCATGACTTTCCTGTTGTGAAGAAAAGCAATCCTTGGATAAAGAAGGTGTTGAGGCCTGTACCACACCCTGTGACATGAGTGTGGCATTGGCAGCCTGTGCAAGAGTGTGTAAGGATGACATGCTCTGGAAAGGTAGTGACAGACTTAAGTCTGAGGTAGAAGTAGGTTTGGCCATTTCAGTAGGTTGTTGAATTTGGTTTGATGAGTCCAGGATTGGGACCTCTGTTTGTAAGTTAACTGAGGGGGTTGCATCAGTAACTGTAATGTGGGTATCCAAGTTAACTAACCTATCAGGTTTGGTTAAGGTCAAAGCACTGCTTGCAACAACCTCTAGCAGAGGTGAAGAAACAGTACTAGCACCATCTTGCCTAGTGAATTGTAATGGTGAATTCACAGGTGCTGAATCATCTAAGGGTTCAAGTATGGTGGTATTCTCTGTATGAACTGGTGAGTTCATAAGGTTGTTTGATGAAGATATTTGCTCAGTAGCAGTGGGTGAAGATGGGTTAGATTGAAGTGGTGTTTCTTCAACCATATCTTCAGCCTGCTCTGTTTGATTGACAATATGGGGTGGAGTAATTGGGGGGGTAGAAACTGAATGTTCAGATTCTGTTGAATGTTGTTGACCATTGTTGTGACCTTCTTCAGATTCTGATTGC
Source organism: Rutidosis leptorrhynchoides (assembly GCF_046630445.1). NCBI lineage: Eukaryota > Viridiplantae > Streptophyta > Magnoliopsida > Asterales > Asteraceae > Rutidosis > Rutidosis leptorrhynchoides. The sequence goes on from NC_092336.1 coordinate 165,902,877, forward strand.
TCAGATCCTGAAGAAGATGCCCCTTCAGATTCTGATTGCTCAGGATCTGCAGGTTGGTCTGCACGGCCCAAATTGACCCAATGCATCATAGCAGCTGTAAGAGGGACTTCTTGACCATCATCAATGTGCCTATGAAACATTTTGACACTGCATTCAGGTAAATACCTGTACTCATAGACATTAAAAGTTTGCAAACCATTGTACAAAATTGGTGTCATTGCTTGTTCAAACATTAGACTCATAAATCTTATGAATGGCACATTGTGATCTCTTAAAGGTTTTTCAGTAAGCACTAAGAGTTCATTAAAATACAGACGTGCAAAGTCTATATTTCTCCCTGTTACCATGGCATCAAAAATATGAGCCTCAAAATCATTTATTTCAGTTAGACTCCCACATTTAAAACTCAAACTTCTGATTATATTTGACAATAGAAACATCCACCTTGGACTGAACATACTGATTTTGACACTAGAATTGGTTAAGGGCTGACCAACTAGGTTAAAACAATTTCGTACAGCAGATTTTGCTGCTGTTCGAACAAAATTCTCATTAAAAGGAAGGTTTAGAGCAGCCCTTAAATGATTTTCAGTAATTGTTAAGGTGTTGTTACCATTCCTGTAAGTACCAGTAATTGACCTTGCTTCTCTGTTCCCATTACAAGTGTACCAGAACTCAGCCAGCATCTCAGGATACATCACCGTTGTCTTAAAGAAGGCATCCTTCAAAGGATGATTCCTCATAAACAGCATCAATTCCTCATATCCCTCATTAGCAAACCCTTCTGGAATTCTACCACAAGCTACCCTATTGTTCACCGATACCTGTACCTCCTTATTACCTCTAAAATCCTTTGCTCGATGCATCCTTTCAGTTGGTTCCAGAACAAAAGGGATGAATTTCATGTTCGCCATTGTAATCGCAAGAGAATTTCGAAAAACAGATGAGGGTTTTGAGATGATCGACTGATTTGACAAAAAAAAAATTTAAAATTTAAACCCTATTAAATAATTCTGACACCGCCAAAAATTTTACCATTTACCTCCTCAAAAAGTTACAGTTTTGACCCTTTTATTATAAGAAATAGAATAAAGAAAAATAAACTTACCTAAAACAGAACAAGAAAAAAAAACTTTATTTGACACAAGATAGAAAATAATTTACACAAAATTACATCAAAAATACACCAGAGTCACACCATCTCAGACTCTGAAATAGCATTACCTCATCCAGACTCATTAAAACATCAGACTCCGGAAGAGTCATCACTAGACAACATTTCACTAGATGGATTTAACATTCCAAGTTGTCCAAGAAGATAAAAATGCCTTTCTTCATTAAGTGCCTTAGTAAAAATATCTGCCAATTGATCCTTTGTACCAATATGCTTCAAATACACTTTGCCCTTTTCAACACAATCCCTTATAAAATGATGTCTGATTTCAATGTGCTTTGTTCTTGAGTGAAACACTGGATTCTCAGTAATAGCAATTGCACTCTCATTGTCACACATGATTGGAGTGTTGGACAATGTCAACCCAAAATCCAAAAGTTGATGTTGCATCCAAAGTAATTGAGCACAGCAGCTTCCTGCAGCAACATATTCAGCTTCTGCTGTAGAAGTAGCAACAGAGTTTTGCTTCTTACTAGACCAGCTAACCAGTTTTCCACCTAACAATTGACATCCACCAGAAGTGCTTTTCCTGTCTAATTTGCAACCTGCATAGTCTGCATCTGTGTAACCAATTAGATCAAACCCTGAGTCTTTGGGATACCAAAGACCCAGGTTAGGGGTACCTTTTAAGTACCTAAAAATCCTTTTCACAGCTTTGTAATGAGACTCCTTAGGGTCAGATTGGTAACGTGCACAAAGACATGTAGCAAACATTATATCAGGTCTACTTGCAGTTAAGTATAACAAAGATCCAATCAAACCTCTATAGGTTGATTGACAAGTGGGTTTACCAGACTCATCCTTATCAAGTTTTTCAGAAATGCTCATTGGTGTTCTTATAGAAGAACAATTTTTGAAACCATATTTGTCTAACATGTTAGCAATATAGTTACTCTGGTTTATAAAAATACCCTCAGAACTTTGTTTTATTTGCAACCCAAGAAAATAGTTTAATGTACACAAATTACTCATTCTATACTCTTTTGACATAATATCAGAAAACCATTTTCCCAAGTTAGGATTAGTAGACCCAAATATAATGTCATCTACATAAATTTGAACAAGTAGCACATCACCTTTGTCCTTTTTGACAAACAAAGTCTTGTCAATAGCTCCTCTGGAAAAATTATTTTCTAGAAGAAATGTTGACAAGGTATCATACCAGGCTCTTGGAGCTTGCTTCAGACCATACAATGCCTTTTTCAATTTGTAAACATGTTTTGGAAATTTCTTACTTACATAACCAGGAGGTTGTTTCACATACACCTCTTCTTGCAAAACTCCATTCAAGAAAGCACTCTTCACATCCATTTGAGATACCTTAAACCCTTTGTGAGCAGCATGAGACAAAAACAATCTGATAGCTTCAATTCTAGCCACAGGAGCAAAAGTCTCATCATAATCTATCCCTTCTTCTTGCCTGTACCCTTGAGCAACCAACCTTGCCTTATTTCTGATAACAATACCATCTTTATCCACCTTGTTCCTGAATACCCATTTTGTGCCAATGATAGTTTTATCATCAGGCTTTGGAACCAATTCCCATACTTCATTCCTTTCAAACTCTGTAAGTTCTTCAGTCATAGCCTCATTCCAGTCATCATCACCTAGTGCCTCATCAATCTTCTTAGGCTCAATAAGTGAAAGAAAACTTGAAAACAAACAGAAATTAGCTATGGCAGATTCAGACACAGCAGCCTGATTAGAAGAACTAGTCTTGGGTAACCCTGTAGTATCCACAACATAATCATCAAGATGCTTTGGATGAACTATGCTTCTTGAAGATCTTCTGATAGGTACAATGGGATCTGAGGTGGTATCTGATGATTGGCCACTCTCTTGATTAACAACAATCTCTTCTTCTTGTGTAGATTCTTCTGTATGAACACCTTCAGCAATAATATTTTTAGAGTCTGACCACTGTTCATCAGACTCAGACTCTGAATCCAGAGTCTGAACAATGTTCTCTGAAATTAACTTAGACATTTCTTCAAGTGCAGAATTCTCAGAATTGGATGATTGATCCATTTCTAAGGAGCTTTCATCAAAAGAAACATTGATAGATTCTTCAATCTTCATTCTCCTCTGATTGTAAACTCTATAAGCTTTAGATACAGAAGAATATCCCATAAAAATACCTTCATCAGACTTTGGCTTCATCTTATCAAGCTGATCTCTTTGATTTAAAATGTAGCACTTACACCCAAAAACTTGAAAATAATGAATAGTAGGCACCTTTTTGTGATATAACTCATAAGGAGTTTTACCATGTTTCTTCACAATCAGTGACCTATTTTGAGTGTAACATGCTGTGTTTACAGCTTCAGCCCAGAACCTTAAAGCTACATTCGATTGACATAGCATAGTTCTAGCTGCTTCAATAAGGGTTCTGTTTCTTCTTTCAGCAACTCCATTCTGTTGAGGAGTTCTTACAGCAGAGAAGTTTTGACCAATTCCAGATTCTTCACAAAAATCAATTAAAGTAACATTTTTGAACTCAGTACCATGATCACTTCTTAACTGTTTAACAAGAATACCCTTTTGAACCTGCTCTCTTTTGATCAACCTGATGATTTCTTCAGGAGCATCACTCTTTGCAGCCAAGAAAATAACCCAAGTAAATCTGGAATACTCATCAACAATCACAAGAGTATACCTTTTTCCACCCAAACTACTAGTATTCATTGGACCAAACAGATCCATATGAAGCATGTGAAGTGGATCACAAATGGTAGCCAGGGTTTTTGAAGGAAACTTGGTTTTGGTTTGTTTACCCATAATACAAGCAGAACATGGCTTATCTTTCTTAAAGGGTTGCTGTGGAAGACCTCTCACCAATTTCTTCTTAGACAGCTCATTTATATTCTTAAAATTAAGATGAGAAAGTCTTTTATGCCACAGCCAATTTAGCTCATTTACAGTCTGAGAATACAAACATGTCTCAATACCAGAATTAACAGAATTCAGATCCAATACATACACATTCTGATGTCTCCAGGCCACAAGTGTTGGCCTACCTTTTGGATCATAAATAATACCAGCTTTCTTTCTGATTCTTATTTCACAGTCTTCATCAGCAATTTGACTAACACTTAGCAGATTATGCATCAACCCTTCAACTAAGGCAACTTTCATCAAAGTAACACTACCAGCTTTCACAGTACCATAACCAACTGTCTTTGCAACAGAATTATCACCATATCTCACAGGAGGACCCTTCTCTTCTACAAACTCTACAAGATGTTCTTTGCATCCAGTCATATGTCTTGAGCAGCCACTATCCAGATACCACTTACTACCCTGCTACACAAGACACAAACAACTACACAATTAATTCTTGGAGGGAACCCACTTTTCAGTGGGTTCAATAGGAGACTCTTTTACTCTCCATACAAAAGCTTTGTTACCAATCCAGATCAACTTGTCTTTAACAGATTTCAAAACACTTTCACTTTCACAGACTTTGGGTTTCCAACACTTTTCAATTCTCTTTGGAAGACAACATGTACTCTTAACAGGAGATTTCTCTTTACTTTTGATTACATTATTAAGTTTTGAAATTTCCTTTTTAAGTTTTCGAATAGTCTTAGTCTGTTTGGACTTTGACTTTCTTTTTGACCTTTTAGAATCTGGACTGGTACTAGTAACAGAAGATAAATCAGATATGTCCTTGCAACTTGACTCATGGGTGATAGACTCCTGGTCAGAACATTCACTTTTAATTTTCAAATCTAAACTGTTAGAGTCTGAAGATTTCTCAAGTTCAGACTCTGATTGACTTTTACTTTCTGACCAGTTAGAGTCTGATGGTAACAAAATTTCAGACTCTAAAGGATCTCTGCTCTCAAGTACAATGATGTCTAAAGGCTCAACAGGATCTAATGATTTTACAAAAGCATTTGTCAAAATCTTTTTATCACCATCAAACTTTACAAAAGTATCTGGTAAAATATCAGGTTTAAATCTATTAGGATCAGCTTCCACATTATTGTCTAATATGTAGTTTTCACCTAATATAGCCTTAACATCATCTGGAATTTGTTTGGCAATAGCATCAGAATTCTTTTTAGAAGATACACACCAAGATCTACAAATTGACTCATAATGTTTTGACCTTTTAATTGATCTTCCTAATTCTGTATTTAATCTTTTAGTTTCTTCAGCATATGCCATTTTATAAGTGTCTAATTCAGCCTCACACGATTTTAATCCTTTAATTTCAGCATCTTTTTCCATAATTGACTGTTTAAGATCAAAGATTTGTGTTCTTAACCTATCAATGTCTTCTAAACACCACTTAAAGTCAAGCAACAAGTACTGAAACATTCTCACTTTTTCATTATCAAAATAGTTCACAAAGTTTTGTACCTTATAGGCAGAAATTTTATTACAAGAACTATCCATATCCATCTTCTCAATAGCCTTCAGATCCTCTTCAAAATTACTGGATCCACCAACCATTTCAGTTAAAGCCATAAAACACTTGTCTTCCTCATCATCTGATGATGAATCTTCATCCTCCCATGTTTCAGTATACAAAGCCTTCTCCTGTTCTTTACCCTTTGCCTTCTCAGCTTCATTCTTTAATTTCTTGTACTTCAACTTGTACTTTCTTGCTTTGTCAACAGACTTGTAGGAATCTGAACCTCCTTCAACCTTAGACCAGCAATCAGCAGCTATATGCCCTATCTTACCACACTTGAAACACTTAGCTTTCTTTGGATCAAATGAACTCTTACCTTTACCCTTCTTAAAACCAAACTTTCTTTGCTCAACTCTCTGAGCCAAAAGAGCTATCTGGGCCTCCAGATCATCATCTTCCTCATCTTCTTCAGATTCACTATCATCAGAAGTTTCATCATCCTCAGATTCAACCTTACTAGAGTAACTGGAGAACAACTGTTTGTTCTTCTTTGTAGTAGCCACCAAAGCTGCCTCTGGATCTTTAGCAACCTTCTTAACATTGATCTTGTTCTTCAACTGTGTTTCTTCAAAATTTGATAGAATACCAAACAACTCACTTAGCTCATACCCTTCAATCTTCTCACTTATTACCATAGAAGTAATAACCGATTCAAAGTTTGAAGGTAGTAATTCAATGAACTTTTGACACAAAACTTGTTGTGTCTTTTCTATACCAACACTTTCAAGATCATTTATCAAAACCTGAAACCTTGAGTGGAGATCACTTAAGGATTCTTTAGGCTCAGCAGCAAAGTTTTCATAGCATCTGATCAGATTCTTTCTCTTTTGAGTCTTAACAACTGTGACTCCTTCATAATCATTAAGTAAAAGATCCCACATAGCTTTAGCAGTCTTGGCATGACTAATTTTCCTGAGAATAGGAACAGTGACAGCATTACCAATAATACTTCTTATTTTGCTGTCAAGCTTAAACTTTATAGCTTCTGCTTCTGTCCATCTTTCTCTTGGAGTTGAACGAAAATAAGCAGGTTGTGCAGCAACAGTATCTGATCCAGGAACAGCATCGACCATTTGACCTGGTGTAATGGGTCCTGTGGTAAGGACAGTTTCTGCATCTTCATGAACAGATCCAAGAAACCATAGAACTTTTAGCTTCCATGTTGCAAAGTCTGTGCCATCAAAAATCGGCACACCTTTTCCAGCCATGACTGGAGTAACAATTGTACTGGTAGACATCTTGATTTCTTCAAAGATGAAAAATAGATCGTTTTAAAGATTACCTTTGACGGATTTACACCTAACCCGCTCTGATACCAGTTATTAGTTCACAGTAATTCAACTATGAACACCAGACTCTTAATTTCACACAAACAATAGGAATTAAAGTGCAGAAAATTAAGAGAACACGAATTAGAAGAAAACCAATAATATATTAAGCACAAACGTGTTTTTGAAATCTATGTAAAAACTGCAAACATAAACGTGTATTTATACAAGAAGAACCAAATCTTCCAGATTTGGTTTCTTAACAAACTACTCTACAAAATAGGAAAAGATATACAAGGATCAAAGCTAAACTTAAGGAGATTAATTCTGGAAGATAAACACAAAAACGCATCATCATATATCTTCTAAATATAAAAGAGATCTTCCAGAATCTTCAAATGGCTTTATCAACAAGAAATCATTCGGCAGTTGACTTTTGAAAACTTCAGACTCTAACATCATCTGCTCCTCAGACTCTAACATCATCAGACTCTAAAATCTGCAAAATACTTTGACTCATCAGATTAACTTTCCCAACAGATATATCATATATGTGGTCCAAAAACAAAAAGGTAACAGTAACTAGAACCATTAACAATTTTATACACTATAGAAAAACTAAAACTGAATAAGTATCATCAAAAATTTAAGATGAACTACTTTGTAGCTTCATAACTTAAGAAAAATACCTTAAATAAATCCCTAAAGTATATATCATTGTATATGTATTGAATTTAAATGGATAAACTTCTAAGATAAACCATCGTTGAATATTGTGTAATTATATTATTGGTGTTCAAGGATTTTTAATGGGTTATCCAACATTTAGCTCAATATTATAGAGGGGCTATTAAATAAATATAAGGAGACTATAAGCTCAATTGATATAAATTGAAAATAGAAGTGAACTCTCAGGTGAGGCAACCACCCCTCCCAAAGTATGTTATCTTCCGCCCCTAGCCGTCCATAGAGCTCCATATGAAAATTGTAATTCCGATCCAACTACTTACCAAGACCAAACCAGCGCACTTACTTCACAAGACTAGAACAAATGTGTTTCATCTTCTTGATCATTATTCTATAAGACCATTTTTAACAATGATGAGTATTTTGGCGTGTTGCTGGGTGGGATGGGGTGCTTGATGGACGTGCTAATAAACTGGTAAATAATGAGGTGGAGTGTTGAGTGGCGTGTTGGGTGATGTGTTAAAATCTGATTGGAAGTTGGATAAAAAAGAGGATAAAAAATAATTAGAAAAGGAAAATGGACCAATGAAACACGCTGCATTTTCTCTCCGTGCTTTGAGCACACACGCCGGCCAACACACACACCCCAACACGCCTTGTAGTGGTGTGCTAGCGGCGTATTGGGCCAACACACACCTCAGCACGCATTGTTATTGATAGTCTAACCTGCATGTTAAGTTTCCTAAATCCAGGTCACGACTTAACATATTAGTTTTAGTAGGCAACCGAAGCAAGCTTAACCGCCATACAAAAACATTAATTTTTATGGTGACTAACTTACACCACTGATTCGAGCATGTAAAAGGCGCTAGTTTGCTGTTGTCAATCAATTTTGATTTTCTAGTTTCATTTTTACACTCTTTAATATTAATATATTGTCTATATATTTACACATTTTTATATTACACAATATTATGATATAATCATTCCTTGAAATATTAGATATTTACTTGTGAACTTCTATACAAAATAGACAAAGTAAACGTTTTATATCGGACTCTTCAAGGATTACCTTCAAGATCCGCCACTATACATACGTACGTACGTACGTACATACATACATACATACATACATACATACATACATACATACATACACATAGTCAAAAGTTCAAACGAGAACTACGCAAACTTTATATATATATATATATATATATATATATATATATATATATATATATATATATATATATATATATATATATATATATATATAAAAGAGATCAGGGGATAAACACCTTTATGTGGATAAGGGGTGTTTTTTTTATATCTTTTAAATTAGAGGTTGAATTTTAGATTTTTCAATTTCTAAGAGTTAGTATTCATTGTTTAGATTCAGAAAAAAAAAATAAAAAGTTTTTTTAACAGCAATTTATCATACATCTGATGTATGTTAAACTGATGTGAGGCTTTTTTAAAAAAAAAAAAAAAAATTTAGTCTGATTTAGAGTTTATGGTTTATTGTTTTGAGTTTAGTTCCTAAACTCAAAACACTAAACCCAAAACCCAAAACCCAAAACCTTAAACTATAAACTCTAGACTCTAAACTATCCGTGTTAAAAATTCAATCTAATCCCTAAATCTAAACCCTTAACCTCAAAATTCAAACTTTAATTATTAAACCTCAAACATATTTTCTTTCATCACTCGTTAGTCATTTTTTCATTAGTTTTAGTTATCATACATCAGATGTATGATAACATTCTATCATACATTTGAAGGTTAACATACATCAGATTTATGTTAGCAGGTATCATATATCTAATGTATGATAACACGGAAGGTTAACATACATCATATGTGTGATAGATAACGAGCAGATTAAACTTTTTTTTTCTTTTCTAGAATCTACATAGTGAATATATGTATGATAACATAGAAGGTTAACATACATCATATGTGTAATAGATAACGAGCAGATTAAACTTTTTTTTTTCTTTTCTAGAATCTACATAGTGAATACAAATCCCATAATATATGTTTGTAATCTGAACTCTAATTAAAGATATAAAAAATGAAATTTGTTTATTCCTTTCTTCCAAAAAAGGTGATTAGCATTATATATATATATATATATATATATATATATATATATATATATATATATATATATATATATATATATATATATATATTGGTAGGATCAAGGGGAAAGTAACCAATCGGGAGGAAACGAGGGGAAGCAAAAATTATTTTTTTCGTTTTTTTGAAAAAACTTTGTTCACGAACATTATAGATTGGATGAAAATATGAACATTTAATAAAGACACTTTGTGATAAATGTTTTTATTTTGACGAGAAAACGCTCAAAGAAGTAATATATAACAATTATCGTGTTTTTCGAGCGTATGTTGAGGTTTTAGATATTTGAGTTTAGATATTAGGGTTTAGATATTAGGGTTTATAGGGTTTAGATATTAGGGTTTAGAAAAAATTTAGAGTTTAGGGTTTAGATTTAGGATTTAGATTGAGTTTTTAGCACGAACGGTTTAAAGTTTAGGGTTTGGTGTTTTGGGTTTATGGAATAAACCCAAAACACCAAACCCTAAACCCTAAACTCTAAATCGGGCTAAATTTTACTTGACAAAACATGGAAAAAAAACGTTCACATTCTTCATGAACAATATTATCTTGAATGTAATTTTTGCGGATTGTTTTCCCGCCTAAATAATAACATTCATCACGAAGTGTCTTTTCTAAATGTCCATATTTTCGTGTGATCTTGATGCCGGAAAAAAATTCCAAAAAAAACGAAAAATAAAAATTTGCTTCCACCGATTGGTTACTTCCTGATTGATCCTGCCCCTATACATACATACATATATATATAAAACTTATGTTATTTGTAATCATACATTCAAATAATACTAGTTTATGATTACGCATGGCATAAACGTCAATGAATACATCACTGGATATAAGTTTAAAATAAATGTATATAAATGATCGTAGAAACTAAGTTGAAATATAATAATATTAGGTAGTTACCAAAGAGCTTATAACCTAGCGATATTCGAGGAGCATTTTAATTAAAGAGGTTGGGGTTCACACCCCATCGTGGGCATATTTTTGATATAATTGGTGTTAGGTGGGTGAATTGACGTTCTAAAAAAATAAATATTATTAGGTAGTTATATATATAAAATTTAAAATTTTTATAAAAGTACACGTAAAATAAAGTGTAAGACCTCCTTGTACTCGACGTTCTTTGTAATATGAGAGTTATTTCCGTTCTCGACCAACATAATAGCTTTGAGGCCCTTTTTGCTCGTCACATGAGAAATGACAATGTAAATCTGCCTGCGTGTGAAAACTGGTTTTCTCAAAAAATAATCCAACAAGCTGCCACCCCTAACCGAAAAGACTCGCCACCCCCTGCCAACAAATCCGACAACCACTACTAACAGGGTGGTGATACCATCAGATCCACCAGCAGGAGACATCAGGCTACCACCACCAACAAGGTGGTGAGCCACCAAACCGATGGATGGGCTAACTAACCATATGCAATGACAGTTATGGCTGCCAGAATCCTCCACACTTATTCTGAACTGGAGAAGATCAAAGCCGGATGAATAGGAAAAACGAGAAAGAATAGAAAGAGGCGAGAAGGCTTAAAAGAGAAAGGGAGAGGTTGGCCGGGTCTCTGGTGAGATGCGGGAGGCCGCTGATGGCGGGAGTCGAGATTCTGAGTTTTAAGTTTTTAGTGAGATGTAGGAGAAACCAGAAAAAAATCAATATGATTTTCTTTTGTTTTAATATAAAACCATATATTAATCTCAATGTTTCCTAGTTATTATTTCTTATGGACTTGTTGCAATGATGTTCATAAAGTTCGCAACGCTCACAAATTTCGCCACGAAATGTTACAATATCTATGTGCGATGTCGTTCACAAAGTTCCCTACGAAATGTTACAATAGTTATGTGTAGAATTTCATGGTGTTTCTGTCGCGGAGATGCTCGCATTTCGCAATGACACTTGTTATTCTGTTTTCTGTATTTTTTAGTGGTAATTTATTTAAAGTTGAAGTTGAACATTTGAAATAAACTTCGTTTTCGTTTCTAATTATTATTTTGGCGAATCGTTTATCTAAGGTGATTGATAAAATTATTTGTAAGGAACAAACAGCGTTCATTGCGGGAAGACAAATATTAGACGGACCCCTAATTCTTAATGAGACTATTAGTTGGTATAAGTCTTTAAACAGCAAATTGTTGATTCTTAAAGTTGATTTTGAGAAGGCCTACGACACGGTGAGTTGGGATTTTTTGGACCACATGCTTCGTATATTGGGGTTTGGCACAAAATGGAGGAATTGGGTGAATATGTGCTTGAAATCAGCTAGAACATCCATACTTATTAATGGGAGTCCCACGGTTGAATTTGAAGTGCAACGCGGTCTTCGCCAAGGTGACCCGTTAAGCCCTTTCTTATTCTTAATTATAATGGAAGGCTTAAACTTGGTGATGAAACAAAAAATGGATAATAATCTAATTCAGGGTGCTTCGGTAGGACATAACTCGATAAAGGTATCTCATCTTCTATACGCCGACGACGTGATTATTATTTCTGAATGGAATAAACCTTGTTTAGACAATATTATTTGTGCATTCAACGAGTTCTTTTGCTATTCGGGTTTAAGAATTAATATTCATAAGTCTAATTTATATGGTTTGAGTGTAACCGATACAGAGATTGATAATTTTGCACGTGATGTGGGATGTGTTCGTGGAAGTTTCCCTTTTACTTATTTGGGTCTCCCAATAGGTGTTAATATGAATCGGAAAGCGAGTTGGAAACCATTGGTGGATCGTTTTCTCAAGAGACTCTCCGGATGGAAATCCAATCTTCTCTCAATCGGAGGTAGGTTAACACTCACAAAGTCGGTCCTTGGGAGCATGGGCATTTATTTTCTTTCGCTATTTAAATGCCCGGAAGGAGTTATCAATGAGTTAGAGAAGATCCGAGCAAATTTTTTTTGGGGAAGCAACGATGGTAACAACAAAATGCATTGGGTAAATTGGAACCAAGTGTTATCGTCACGAGATAGTGGTGGATTGGTTATAGGTAGTTTACGAGCATTTAATCACGCTATTTTATTTAAATGGATTTGGCGTTTTGTTAAAAACCCGGATGCTAAATGGATGGAAGTTGTGCAGTCTATTTATGGTCATTATATTGGACCTGGGCCACGACAGATACATGGTAGAAGCATTTGGTCAAACATCTTGCTACTGTACCATAAATCAATATCTAAGGTATTATCCCATCAAATGCTCTTCAAAGAAAAGTAGGCAATGGGTGTAATACCTCTTTCTGGAAGGATAACTGGACGGGTTTGGGTCCCTTAAGTGTGATTTTTAACAGATTATTTCACTTGGAAAACGATAAAAACTGTACGCTTTCGGATCGATTAGTGGATGGTAACTGGTGTTGGGCATGGAATCGATCAGACATCTGGAGTAGAAACAGTGAGCAGCTTGATAAGATGATTACTGATATAGGTAATGTCTCTTTATCTAATTCTGCAGATAGCTGGTGTTGAAATATTGCAGATGATGGAGTATATAAGGTTTGTTCTACTCGGCTATATGTCGATAACATTATTCTTCCTCATACAAACTTGCAAATTATATGGTGTAAGTTACTCCCACGTAAGTTAAATGTCTTCGTTTGGAGGTTAACTTTGAATAGGTTACCTACGAGACTAAATTTATCGAGTAGGTGTTTGGAGATCCAACGTATTGATTGTGTGTTATGTGATCATTCTGTCGAATCTCTTGATCATGTGATGTTTGGTTGCGTGGTGGCTAATGATATGTGGAGAAAAAATCGTTTATGGTCTGGCATCGATATCCCCATATGTTCATCTTGGTCCGATTGGTTAACATGGTACAATGGATGGCGTTCATCTTCCGAATCGAAACAGAGAATGTATGTAATTGTGGTGACTTTACTTTGGTACCTATGGCGCCTACGGAATAGTGTCCTCTTTGGTCCTAGTTCTTTGAAGAAGAGTGATCTTTTTGATTGTATTCGTATTATGTCTTTTAATTGGATATGTAATAGAGGCAGATTTAATATCTGCTGGAACGCCTGGCTCTTGAAGCCGTTGTAATCTCCTTTGGTTCCTCTCTAGTTTCTCACTAGGGAGGTCGCTTTTTATTCTATGAATAAATAATCTTTGGTAAAAAAAATAAAAAAATAAAAAGGAATATATTATACCCACTCAAATTTCACACGATGTATAAATAATCAATCACAACTCAAGTTTCTTTCTCTCTCCTCACTTTTTTTAGTGGTTAAATTATTTTGGTAAAATTCTTTTGTGTGAATATTTGTGTGTATAAAAAATGTGAATGAATATCAGTTTAATCAAACTCACCCAAACGCCCAAACCCTAAGAGACTCAACATAATGTAATGTTTCGTTATAACATGATTCTCAAGGCTTTTACTTGTATTCTTCATGACCAGGCAGGCAGGCATCCCATAATTTAATTAATGTTAAACAAAAAAGAATCCAATAAGATCATATTGAGTTGAATTAAAATTGGATCATATCGAGTTGAATTAAACTTGTAAGGTGGTTCTTGCGAGAAGATACATGAAAACTATGCTTTGTAAGTATACATGTATGCATACATGATGCATCATATGTACAGTGGCGGAACCTGAACCCGACTCGAGAGGGAGCGAAACTAATCGAAGGGGGTTAAACACTAAAAAAAACCTTATTTTTTCGTAATTTTTTTTTTAGTGTAAAATATTTTTTCCCCGAAATCGAGGGGGGGCGGATACCCCCTTTTGTCCCTATAATGTTCCGCCCCTGCATATGTATATATATGCATGCATCATAAGTATATATGCGTGCATGCATTTGTAGTGACCCGAACTTTTCCATGATTATATATTAAATGAAAACTATATTTACATGATTAAATGTTTCCAACATGTTAACCAATCAAACTTGTTAAGACTTGATTAATTGAAATAGGTTTCATGTAGACAATTGACCACCCGAGTTGACCGGCGATTCACGAACGTTAAAACTTGTAAAAACTATATGATGATATATATATGGATTTATATATATATATATATATATAGTCAACATGATATTATGATAAGTAAGTATTTCACTAGTTATATTAACAATGAGTTATATACATAAAAATGAGACTAATAAGTTAAGAAACTCGAAACGATATATATATATATATATATATATATATATATATATATATATATATATATATATATATATATATATATATATATATATATATATATATATATATATATATATATATATATATATATATATATATATATATATATATAACGATTATCGTTATAACAACGTCTTACTAAATACATATGCATCATATTAAGATATTGTTACACTATATTTAACATGATAAAATGATAATTATACATATCATTAAGTATGTTAACAATGAACTACATATGTAAAACAAGACTACTAACTTAAGAATTTCGAAACGAGACATATATGTAACGATTATCGTTGTAACGACATTTTTAATGTGTATATATCATATTAAGATATATTCATACATCATAATATCATGATAATGTAATAATTTAACATCTCATTAGATATAATAAACATTGGGTTAACAACATTAAATGAGATAGTCAACTTAAAGGTTTCAAAACAACACTTACACGTAACGACTAACGATGACTTAACGACTCAGTTAAAATGTATATATATGTAATTTAGTATATTAAGATGTATTAGTACACTTTTGAATGACTTCAAGATACATATCAAAGTACTTCTACTTAACAAAAATGCTTATAATTACATTCTCATTCATTTTCATCAATAATTCTACTCGTATGCACCCGTATTCGTACTCATACAATACACAGCTCCTAGATGTACATACTATTGATATATACACTTCAATGATCAGCTCTTAGCGGCCCTTAGTGAGTCATCAAACATGTGGGAACCATCATTTGGCAACTAGCATGAAATATCTCACAAAATTACAAACTTATGGAGCCTATATGGACACCCCATATTCACGTGAATCTAGCACACCACAAACACATTTTTATTTCAACTTTCATGCATCAAATTGATCTCTCTCTTGTTCTCTCATATTGTTCTAAGTGTTCTTCATCATTTCCTTCATAATCTACATCAATCTAGCTCATAAATCCTAACCTATATCAACTTATAAAACAACTACTCAAGAAAACTTCAAGAACACTTTCAAGTTTGCAAGTCTACTTTCAAGCTTTCTAATCCATTCCAAGTAATCATCCAAGATCAAGAAACCTTTGTTATTTACAGTAGGTTATCTTTCTTATTCAAGGTAATACTCATATTCAAACTTTGATTCAATTTCTATAACTATAAACTATCTTAATTCGAGTAAAAATCTTACTTGAACTTGTTTTCGTGTCATGATTCTACTTCAAGAACTTTCAAGCCATCCAAGATCCTTTGAAGCTAGATCATTTCTTGTCACTTCTAGTAGATTTACCTACTATAATTGAGGTCGTAATGATGTTCATAACATCATTCGATTCATATATATATAACTATCTTATTCGAAGATTTAAACTTGTAATCACTAGAACATAGTTTAGTTAATTCTAAACTTGTTCGCAAACAAAGTTAATCCTTCTAACTTAACTTTTAAAATTAACTAAACACATGTTCTATATCTATATGATATGCTAACTTAATGATTTAAAACCTGGAAATACGAAGAACACCGTAAAACCGGACATACGCCGTCGTAGTAAAACCGCGGGCTGTTTTGGGTTAGATAATTAAAAACTATGATAAACTTTGATTTAAAAATTATTTTTCTGGAAAAATAATTTTTCTTATGAACCTGAAAATATATCCAAAAATCATGGTTAAACTCAAAGTGGAAATATGTTTTTTAAAATGGTCATCAAGACGTCATTTTTTCGTATGTTTTTCAAAATGGTCATCAAGACGTCATTCTTTCGACTAAAATGACTACCTCTTACAAAAATGACTTGTAACTTGTATTTCTGTCTATAAACTTATACTTTTTCTGTTTAGTTTCATTAATTTCAGTTCATTATGAAACCATAGCAACTTGATTCACTCAAAACGGATTTAAAACGAAGAAGTTATGGGTAAAACAAAATTGGTAAAAAATGGTTAATTTGACTACGGGTTGAATTTACAAAAATCTATACTAACCATAACTTAACTAACTTATATTGTATTATACATGTAGTCTAACATATATTATGTAACCTTGATAGACCATAGACACGTATACAATGTTTTGACATATCATATCGACGTCATATATATATATATATTATTTGGAACAACCATAGACACTCTATATGCGGTAATGTTCGAGTTAACTATACAGGGTTGAGGTTGATTCCAAAATAATATATATACTTTGAGTTGTGATCGAATCTGAGACTTGTATACACTGGGTCATGGATTGATTCGAGATAATATATATTGATTTATTTCTGTACTACTAACTGTGGATAACTAATTGTGGACTACTAACGTGGACTGTTAACTTAACAAACTTAAATCGTTAAAACATAATAAAATATGTTGTGAATATATTTCAATCATACTTTAATATATGTGTATATATTGTTATAGGTTCATGAATTGACCCGTTGCCAAGTCTTATTTTTCGACGAAGTGAAAATCTGTGAAAGTGAATTATAGTCCCACTTTTAAAATCTAATATTTTTGGGATGAGAATACATGAAGTTTTTAAATGTTTTACAAAATAGACACAAGTACATGAAACTACATTCTATGGTTGAATTATTAAAACGAATAAGCCTCTTTTAGTCTGGTAATCTAAGAATTAGGGAACAGACACCCTAATTAACGCGAATCCTAAAGATAGATCTATTGGGCTCAACAAACCCCATCCATGTTGTGGATGCTTTAGCACTTCAAAATTATCATGTCCGATGGATGTCCTGGAATGATGGGGATATTCTATATGCATCTTGTTAATGTCGGTTACCAGGTGTTCACCATATGAATGATTTTTATCTCTATGCAGTTTGCGAAATGCCTTATATGAGATGTATATTTATGAGAAATGAAAAGGAAATCTTGTGATCTATTATTACGATTGATAAATATATAGGTTAAACCTATAACTCACCAACATTTTTTGTTGATGTTTTAAGCATGTTTATTCTCAGGTAATTGTTAAGAGCTTCCGCTATTGCATACTAAATTAAGGACAAGATTTGGAGTCCATGCTTGTTTATTATTGTTTAAAAACTGCATTCCAGAGTTTACTTTGTTGTAACATATTAATTATTGTAAACCATTATGTAATGGTTGTGTGTAAGCGTGATATTTTAGATTATCATTACTTGATAATCTACGTTATAATTATTAAACCTTTATCGATAGAATAAAGGTTATGGTTTGTTTTAAACACGAATACAGTCTTTAAGAAAAACGACTCATATAGAGGTCAAAACCTCGCAACGAAACCAATAAATATGAAACGTTTATAATCGATATGAACGGGACATTTCAGTTGACATCCGATCGTTGGTCTTAGAGTATCAGAAAATTGCATTAGTGTGTCTTATCGAGTTTGTTAGGATGCATTAGTGAGTCTGGACTTCGACCTTGTTTTCTTTAAAAACGATTGCTTAACATTTTTGTTGGAAACTATATATTGTTAACATGTAAATATTATGTGATATATTAATCTCTTAACGTGTTTGATTTTGTGTGATAAATGTCTATCTCTAGTACAAATCCCATCGACTCACTTAATAATAATAAAGAGTCGAATATATTCTGGGAAGATTCACAAATTCCCGAAGAGGAACCGGAAGAAGAGGAACCAGAAGAAGAGGTTCCGGAGGAGGAAATATCAGGAACCACAGAATAACAAATAAATAAAAGAAAATTCTCAACCAATGGACCAAAGCTAAAAATGGTCAATGGTGTTTCCGCCAAGGAAGCAAAATATTGGGAAAATTATCAATTTTCTGATGAATCGGATCTCGATGAGGATTCCAATGATGTTATAGAAATTACCTCGACCCAATTTAAAAAAGCAAAAGAAAATAATAGGGGAAATGGAATCAAAATAGAAAAACCTAATTCCAACCCAGATGAACTCTACGTTAACATGAAATACCCTGATGGGGTGTACCGTAAACACTTGTATATCTTAAACTTTCACTATAACCCGGGAACATCTAAGCCACCAGGTTTTTCTAAACCATTTGTGAAAACGACGGCTCACATTAGAGGAGCACCATATATCCCTAGGAAGTTAGCAAAACGAACCAAGTCCGAGGAAGAAGAAACGAGTGAGTCGGAATGAAGAGTAGTAACCATGATGTGTAATATATGTATTGAAGTGTGCTTTTACTTTTATGTTATATGTAAAAAATTGCTTGTTTTGTTTGTTAATTATCTTTTACGAATCTAATCCTCGTCTATTTTACAGTATAAAAACACACAATGGACGTTAAGGATAGACAACTGAAACGACCCGACCCAATCCATAGGGACGAATACAATAACATATGATTACATCGCGAGGCATTTGACCTCTATATGATACGTTTTATAAACATTGCATTCTTTTGAAAAGATATACCATAAATGAATATTTAAAATTCAATGTTTTCGACATCTGGTGATTTCTACATATAGACAATCACCGTAAATAACAGTTTACAAGAATACTTTCGTTGACAATGCAGTCAAAATAAATACAAGGTGATGATTTTGTGAATGCAATGCTTCCTCGAATAAAACATGTATGACTCCATGCACATGGTTTCTCTAACATATATTCAAACAGCGGAAGACTTCTAGGAACCTGAGAATAAACATGCTTTAAACGTCAACATAAAGTTGGTGAGATATAGGTTTAATGCTAGCAGCATTATAAATATAGACCACAAGATTTCATATACATAAACGTTTTAATAAAAATATTCTAAGTGGTTGAGCACTTGATAACCATACTTAACATTTAATCAACGTCGCATATTCCCTTTATTATGAAATCTCACTACACTGTACCAAGTGTAGTCACCAAAACGAAGTACTGTGCAACCGTTGAATACTGGTCGTCCAGTCCGGTTGGGGTTGTCAGGCCCGATAGATCTATCAACAGGATTCGCGTTTACAATACCACATGTAATTAGTAGTTACCAAGCTACAGGGAAGTATGCCAGTGGTACAACTCAACGTAGAATATATATTTTTAATCACTTGTGTCCATAACGTAAATCATAAAATGCATGTATTCTCATCCCGAAATATTTAGAGTTTAAAAGTGGGACTATATACTCACTTTTGCCTTGAAGGTATTTAACTCGACTTGGTCTCCGATAGATATCACGAACCTAACCATATATATAATATATCAACATATTTTCTTTTCAATTAATCGTTACATATATACTTATAATACTTTTAATATTTTCTTAGTCCGTAGTTAGCAGTCCGATATTAGTGGTCCACAATTAGTTGCTCAATAAAATAAATAAATAAAGACCCCATCGTATTCGTATTGATTAGAATTAATCTCGACCCATGGTACCATGTTGTCAAATGACGTGTTGCGTACATAAAGTACCGTGTTGTCAAATGACGTGTTGCGTACAATCATGAGGTCTTATGATTAATCTTCTCGTGTTGTTTACGGGTGGTCCTGAAATATGTAAAATCAAATCATAAGTAATTATATATAAAATATCATATTAATTAGAAAAGATATGATTAATTTACTTTATCTCCAAATATTTTCGTAGCTAAACTAGCTTCGGATACCCAATCTTGTTTTAGTCGTAGTTTCTTCATTACAACTCCGTTTTTGTTGGTTCAACTTGACACTTCCTTGGATCGAGTCAAATTTTAAGAATATGAACTGAAAATACCTTAGTTTGTATTCGAAATCACAGGTTATAGGTCAAACTTTGATAAAACTTATGAAAGTGATCATTTCCGTTGTAAAAACAACATCTAGATGATCATTTTTACAAAAATACTTACACTTTGAGTTACACCATGAGATTTTTATATATTAACATATTCATAAGAAATATCATTTTTCCAGAATATAAACTTCCAATTCAAAGTTCAAGATGGTTTTTAATTATCCAACCCAAAACAGCCCCCGGTTGCACTCCGACGATGTAGATTCAGTTTTTAAGGTGTTCTTTGTAAAACCAAGTTATATCTTGTTAAGTTAGCATATAATTATGATATATTATAGGTCTTGAAGTGTTTTAAAAGTTAAGTTAGAAGGATCTATTTAGTTTGCAAACAAGTTTGAAATCATTCAAACTATGTTCTTGTTGTTAAAATTTTACAACATAAAATAAGATAGCTATATAATTATGAATTGAACAAGATTATGAACAAGGTTACTACCTCAAGTTACTTGGACAAAGTTACTGTAAGAGATAAGAAAAAATCTTGGAATCAAAGAGTGGTGGAGTTAGATCAAAAGGTTGGAAGTATACTTCTTCAAATGGGTGGTTATTTTGATATGTTCTTGAAAGAGTTTTCTTATGGTGTTTAAGGCTTGTAATTGAAGCTAAATGATGGGGAAAATGCTTGGAGATGATCAAGTATGAAGTTAGGAGTATTTTGAGAGAGAAATTAGGGTGTAGGTATGAGAAAATGGAGTGAAGAAATGGTGTTCATTCATAAAAACGTTTTTAGTTTATAAAGAAAGAAAAGGATTCCTAATTTTGTTTTCTTACTAATAATTCATGCTACTTGACAAATCCTAGTTACCTCATATCTAGGGCAGTAATAATGTTGATTAGGATGTTGATTTGATGTGTATATACCAATAGTAAATACATATAGAAGCTGGGTATGATACGGGTACATATACCCTAGATATACGTATAGAAATCTTGAGGAAACGGAATGAGAATTCAAATATAGCTATCTTTTGTGAATATACTTATATTGTTTTATGTATTTAAGTCCTTAAAAAGTGATTAAATACATTATATATACGATACATGTATAAGCATTATAGGTTATAAGTATATATATCAAAGAATGTTACGTATAGTTATCGTTTTGAAAACTTAAGTTAGTAGTTTCAAAATATACTTATAACTCATTGTCATTAGTACACAATGAGATGTTAAACCATCCTTAGATCATGTTAAATATATATAAATACATATATATACACAAACGTATAATTATCGTATGTTATATAGTTCGTGATATCATCGGTCAAATTGGACGGTCAAACGTTGTGTAATACTCTTTTCAAAAACACAAGTCTCAACAATTTGGATTGATTATCATGTTGGTAAGGTTTAATTTATGTAAATATTAATCTCATAAGTATAAAACGATTGGAAAAATCCGGGTCGTTACAGTACCTACCCGTTAAATAAATTTCGTCCTGAAATTTGAATGGGATGGTCATGGCTGACAATAAGTATGTTTTCATGACGTATACGAGTTGGAAATTAGAGTTTTATTATCATCAAGTAATATTGATAAAGCAATTTGATTTTTGTGAAGAGTACGAGTGAGGCGATCACCAAAGGGTGAAATGAGTAGGTATAGATTCGTCATATCTTTTGACGTAGATAGGATTGATTTCCAAGTTCAAGAGATTTGGAGTAAAATCTTCATAATGAGATTTGATTCTTCGATAATCAAGGAAATTAGAATCCGCTTTAAATGCGATCATCTATTTTGATTGCTCTGTCGGATCTTTTACTATAAATCCACCTCCCTTCATTTCCTTACAACTCATACCTTCTATTCTTCCTCCCTCAATTCATACTTTAAAACATTTATCAGTATGCTTCATCCAATACTGATCCTGGATATACTCTTAACTTTCATCTCTGTCATTCTTCTTTTTCATCTACCTCCGGAGGATTTTATTTATTTCTACTATTACCTTGGGGTTATAGTATTGTTAATTCTCCCGTGCCTTTACATTGCAATACGTATTGATATACACGGTTTGTAATTTATTTGTTGCTGTCGAGCTTTATATTTTCTTTTATATTCAACAGTTCCATACTTCTGTTTCCTCTTCTCGACTTCGAGTCAAGCGAATAATGGTCCGGAATTCGTAGGTATGGATTTTGAAATAAACATAGTTAATGTTCTAAGAAGGAAATAGTAATTGCACGATCTTGATTTGGTAAGTTACCAGAATGTCCGAAAAGATAGAATTATCAAGGAGATATGTTCTTAATATGTTTGGAGATTGGGTAGAATGTAAGAGTTGTGTAACATGGCACATGATGACGTTATGATCTGTGAATCATTATGTTCCATTTAGAAACTCAGCATGAATTACTATAATATAATCACGTTGATCAAGTGTCATTATATTATACTAATTCATGCTTCAGTTTCCAACACTACTTCAAAACATTCATATTTTAAACTCGAATTTTTCAGAATTTAAAAACTAACACAGTTTCTTTTATGTTGTAACGCAAATATTGTGAAGAGATAAATGATTTTTGATGAGGATAGTTGGGAATATATCTTCAAGAATATCATAGATATTTATAATGAAAAATACGATGATATCTTAGAATATCTAAGATTAGGGAATGACGCGGAAAATCTGTCTGTGAAGGTTTAGAATAAGGAGTAAGGTTCTTACTAACGGTTTCAGCAGACACTGAATCATTTGAATCCTTTGAAGGTAGATTTCGTCATTGTGATTTGTCCACGACCTCCTTTATACTTTGCTCAATCCGTTTTCCAGTACCAAATTTTTGGTTCGAGCTTTCCAATCTATTATTCTTTATTGTCAAACTTCTGACCGTAATTGTTGTCTACTGTCTTTACTACTTTATCAGTCTTTTCTTTTCCAAAACTTAATAGCACTAATTCGTAGACTGGAGCATTTTTCAGAAACTTCACATTTGAAATATGTAATTCTTGGGGATAGACGTTGTATATATATATAACTGCCGAAATAGAAATGCTGCGAGATTTCAAAATACCAATTGTTGATTCCGCCAAAGGGGTAACGAGTTGCTGGTACATCTGCTGATAATGTCGTGGAATATAAAAGGTTCTCTGGTAACAAAAGGGTAATCGTATGTATTACAGGTTATAATAAGGCTACTTCGAATGGAAAGTCGAGGTTGACTTGCTGAAACTGTGACAAAATTTGCTATTTTGAAAAGGAATCGCAAAGTTATTTTTGCTAATAAATGCTAAAAGATTTAACGCGGATACGTGTTAAATTATGTCCTTGGTTTCGAGAGCTTTTCAGGTGCAAGACTGCGGGTAATGTGTGGTTGGATCATCATCTCGATTGTCCATTATTTGAAGTGTCTTCAGGAATTTCGAAGGGTTTGATCATAGATTGTAATTGTTAATATACATATGATGTTTTTGGACTTTGAATGATACAAATATTTTTCTGGGTTCCAAGAATCGAATGATGTTCTAGCATAGTTTTGAAGTCAAAGTATAGTTTTGAAAGATGTAAGAGTCCTAAGAGTGATGTCTTCTGTTAAGTCTTGACTTGGATTTCGTTTTGTCGTAATCAAATTTGGATGAAAATGGTTGTTTTGATTTCTATGAAAGAATGTATATTATTGTGAAGGTAGTAAGTATAGTTGATGATTGTTGAATCAGAGTTGAAGAATATAATCATATTAATTGTGAATTTATATATCTCTCGGGTATTACCTACCCGTTAAAAAAAATTTCACAAGTAATGTTCTGTACCAGAGAATTTTATTACAATCTTTATGAAAATATATGTACATATATATCTTCTTCAGATGTAATCATGAATTTAATAAGTTAATATAATATTAGACTCATTTGATTTTCGATTTGAGCTAGAATAAGTAATCTCTAAAACGATTAGGAACCACATATTCTTCACAGAATATTAATGAAGTTAAGGATCAATACTTCATTATTTATTCTTATATATATTTCCTTAGTGAATCATGCTGATACTCATTGAACTCTTGCTAACTTCGCAAGATATGAATGTTGTTTCCCAGTAAGCTTCGAGTACATTGAAGATGAAAGTGTAAAATCAAACATATTATTGAATAATACACTTGGTTTATTATAAAACGAAATTCATTGAATTGAAACAGGGATTATAGTTAACGATGATTAAGTTGCTGACGAAGGACATACATCATTGCATATTTGTAGTATGAATTTAAACGAGTAGTATCTACCCTTTTTCAATTCATACTTAATAGCTTAGTACGAAAAGATTTATTTTGGTTTCCGAATTCATATATATAAAATATTTATATAAATTCTTCAGAAGAATGAGTTAATACTTCATAACTCGTTGATGCAATATACGCGTTATTGATGATGTCCACGGTGATTCTTGAACTGGTGGAGCTTGTGATGTTAAAGTTGCTGATGATTCTAACGATGTTGACAGCACTGACTGTGTTGGTGAGGCTAAGGGTACTGCTGATGCTGTTGGTAAAACAAGTCTAGCTTGTACCTTACGCATCATTCTTGTCGGGGTTTCTACTCTTTCTTTTATCATTTTTGTCCACTCATCTGATTTATGGTTAAGACAGAATTAGGCAATCTCTATGTCTTTAGAGATTACATAATCACCGTAGAATGTTTCTCCGATGAAGTTATGAATCAATACTTCATCGTTTGTTGTTGTTGGTACTTCTTGGTATCTATGGTGCGTGTGACGTTGATATCCGAGGTACGGATGGTGATATTGAGGCGTGTGATGCGGATGTGATTGTTGGTGGTGGTAATGATCCTGTTGATGTTGATGATGGTGATAACGTTGATGCTGGTGATGCTGCTGGTGCTTAGGGTATTGAGGCTTGCGATGTTGATGTTATTGACGGTACTGGTTATGCTGCTGATGCTGCTGATGGTGTTTGTAACCTTTGTACCGTATTCTCCAAAGCCACTACCCGAGTGCGAAGCTCGTTGACTTCTTCTATTACACCGGGGTGATTGTCGGTTCGGACGAGCGGATAAATAAAATCTAGAATTTGATGTAGTATATAATCATGACGAGATACTCTGGAAATGAGAGAGAAAATGGTTTCTTGAACAGGTTCGCTGGTAAGTGCTTCAGGTTCATCGTTAAGAGGGCAATTTGGTGGATGGAAGGGATCACCTTCTTCTTGTCTCCAATGATTGAGAAGGCTACGAACCCATCCCCAATCCATCCAAAATAAATGATGACTGATTGGTTGATCCATTCCGGTCACACTGCTTTCGGAGCTTGAGTGGTATTCCATATCGGAATCCGAGGGACTTCAACTAGTGATGAGTTCCATTTCGTATGATTGAATAAAGGATTTTTCGATATGAAATGATTTTCCGGCTATCGGGTGGTATTCTAATTATATAGAATATCCACATATATAGAACAAAAGATCTCATAGATTACGGAGGGATTTACGGAATATGTCGGACAAAGTTTACAGTAACAGATACGCGTAGATATGAATTAGCAAATACGCTAAGATATGAATTTTGTCTATACACCATTCATGTAATGAATGCAGTAAGACGCGTTTAGACTTAAGATGAGAAGCAGGTAATTTCCTATAGATGATAAGTAGATGATTTTTGACACAAAATGATAAGCAAAATTTTGACATGCAGACACGGTCGAAGTCCAGACTCACTAATGCAACCTAACGACTTATCAGTTAGACACACTAATGCAGACCGGGTTCGCTAAGACCACCGCTCTGATACCACATGAAACGACCCGACCCAATCCATAGGGACGAATACAATAACATATGATTACATCGCGAGGCATTTGACCTCTATATGATACGTTTTATAAACATTACATTCTTTTGAAAAGATATACCATAAATGAATATTTAAAATTCAATGTTTTCGACATCTGATGATTTCTACATATAGACAATCACCGTAAATAACAGTTTACAAGAATACTTTCGTTGACAATGCAGTCAAAATAAATACAAGGTGATGATTTTGTGAATGCAATGCTTCCTCGAATAAAACATGTATGACTCCATGCACATGGTTTCTCTAACATATATTCAAACAGCGGAAGACTTCTAGGAACCTGAGAATAAACATGCTTTAAACGTCAACATAAAGTTGGTGAGATATAGGTTTAATGCTAGCAGCATTATAAATATAGACCACAAGATTTCATATACATAAACGTTTTAATAAAAATATTCTAAGTGGTTGAGCACTTGATAACCATACTTAACATTTAATCAACGTCGCATATTCCCTTTATTATGAAATCTCACTACACTGTACCAAGTGTAGTCACCAAAACGAAGTACTGTGCAACCGTTGAATACTGGTCGTCCAGTCCGGTTGGGGTTGTCAGGCCCGATAGATCTATCAACAGGATTCGCGTTTACAATACCACATGTAATTAGTAGTTACCAAGCTACAGGGAAGTATGCCAGTGGTACAACTCAACGTAGAATATATATTTTTAATCACTTGTGTCCATAACGTAAATCATAAAATGCATGTATTCTCATCCCGAAATATTTAGAGTTTAAAAGTGGGACTATATACTCACTTTTGCCTTGAAGGTATTTAACTCGACTTGGTCTCCGATAGATATCACGAACCTAACCATATATATAATATATCAACATATTTTCTTTTCAATTAATCGTTACATATATACTTATAATACTTTTAATATTTTCTTAGTCCGTAGTTAGCAGTCCGATATTAGTGGTCCACAATTAGTTGCTCAATAAAATAAATAAATAAAGACCCCATCGTATTCGTATTGATCAAAATTAATCTCGACCCATGGTACCATGTTGTCAAATGACGTGTTGCGTACATAAAGTACCGTGTTGTCAAATGACGTGTTGCGTACAATCACGAGGTCTTATGATTAATCTTCTCGTGTTGTTTACGGGTGGTCCTGAAATATGTAAAATCAAATCATAAGTAATTATATATAAAATATCATATTAATTAGAAAAGATATGATTAATTTACTTTATCTCCAAATATTTTCGTAGCTAAACTAGCTTCGGATACCCAATCTTGTTTTAGTCGTAGTTTCTTCATTACAACTCCGTTTTTGTTGGTTCAACTTGACACTTCCTTGGATCGAGTCAAATTTTAAGAATATGAACTGAAAATACCTTAGTTTGTATTCGAAATCACAGGTTATAGGTCAAACTTTGATAAAACTTATGAAAGTGATCATTTCCGTTGTAAAAACAACATCTAGATGATCATTTTTACAAAAATACTTACACTTTGAGTTACACCATGAGATTTTTATATATTAACATATTCATAAGAAATATCATTTTTCCAGAATATAAACTTCCAATTCAAAGTTCAAGATGGTTTTTAATTATCCAACCCAAAACAGCCCCCGGTTGCACTCCGACGATGTAGATTCAGTTTTTAAGGTGTTCTTTGTAAAACCAAGTTATATCTTGTTAAGTTAGCATATCATTATGATATATTACAGGTCTTGAAGTGTTTTAAAAGTTAAGTTAGAAGGATCTATTTAGTTTGCAAACAAGTTTGAAATCATTCAAACTATGTTCTTGTTGTTAAAATTTTACAACATAAAATAAGATAGCTATATAATTATGAATCGAACAAGATTATGAACAAGGTTACTACCTCAAGTTACTTGGACAAAGTTACTGTAAGAGATAAGAAAAAATCTTGGAATCAAAGAGTGGTGGAGTTAGATCAAAAGGTTGGAAGTATACTTCTTCAAATGGGTGGTTATTTTGATATGTTCTTGAAAGAGTTTTCTTATGGTGTTTAAGGCTTGTAATTGAAGCTAAATGATGGGGAAAATGCTTGGAGATGATCAAGTATGAAGTTAGGAGTATTTTGAGAGAGAAATGAGGGTGTAGGTATGAGAAAATGGAGTGAAGAAATGGTGTTCATTCATAAAAACGTTTTTAGTTTATAAAGAAAGAAAAGGATTCCTAATTTTGTTTTCTTACTAATAATTCATGCTACTTGACAAATCCTAGTTACCTCATATCTAGGGCAGTAATAATGTTTATTAGGATGTTGATTTGATGTGTATATACCAATAGTAAATACATATAGAAGCTGGGTATGATACGGGTACATATACCCTAGATATACGTATAGAAATCTTGAGGAAACGGAATGAGAATTCAAATATAGCTATCTTTTGTGAATATACTTATATTGTTTTATGTATTTAAGTCTTTAAAAAGTGATTAAATACATTATATATACGATACATGTATAAGCAATATAGGTTATAAGTATATATATCAAAGAATGTTACGTATAGTTATCGTTTTGAAAACTTAAGTTAGTAGTTTCAAAATATACTTATAACTCATTGTCATTAGTACACAATGAGATGTTAAACCATCCTTAGATCATGTTTAATATATATAAATACATATATATACACAAACGTATAATTATCGTATGTTATATAGTTCGTGATATCATCGGTCAAATTGGACGGTCAAACGTTGTGTAAAACTCTTTTCAAAAACACAAGTCTCAACAATTTGGATTGCTTATCATGTTGGTAAGGTTTAATTTATGTAAATATTAATCTCATAAGTATAAAACGATTGGAAAAATCCGGGTCGTTACAACAACCGAATATTTTAGAAGACCTACCCGGGGACATGATTGATGAAATCTTGTCTAGAGTCGGTCAGAATGCATCGGCACAATTATTTATGGCGAAATTAGTTTGTCAAACATTTGAAAGACATTCCAGACATGCCTTAGTTTATAAAAGGCTTTCCTTTGAAAGATGGGGTATATCACATTGGGGAGACTTTAAGTTACGCCGTGTTTACTTTAAAGCATTAAATGCGGGGAACCCAAATACAATTTTACGCTACGGGTTGAGAGCCTATTTTGACTCTACATATCCCAACACAGGACTTCGTTCTTTAGAAAGAGCTTCCGACATGCAACTTATAGAAGAATGTTATGTTTACGGGTTAGTGATGTTCGCTTCTCACGAAATTGAGAAAAAGAACATCGGATTACAACTGCTAAATAAAACGTTCCCACAAGTGACAGATTCGGTATTTGGGGTGAGAAACAAGGTTTTTAGATTGTTACGGGGCTGTTGGACATTACGTAACCATCGTCCTTTTGACGACATTACAACATGCTGCCTAGCCAACGGTCACAACGGTTATTTTCCACAAGACCAAGGATGGAAAATAATACTAGTAAAACCCGAATGCATGACTTGTTTCTGGACTTATGAATTACGTGTCTTTATTGCCTTTACTGAATGACTTGCGTATTAACTAGAATTGTCTTCGCAACTGCCTTGTATCAAAGTTATTGTGTGCTATACTTCATGCAATATGTATAATAGCGGTATTGTAAATTTGTAAAAATTGTATAGAAGTTTGAACGCGAAATATTATTGTATTTAGTTTTACATATAGAATCGTAGTAGTTGAATTGTATGGTAGCTACTAAGTATGAACTTAACGGGTAGGTACTACCCGAATTAAAACTATAAAACGCTAATATGAAGAAAAAGCTTTTCTAAATAAGTTCATATTATGCTACGAAATACTATTGACTACTCTTAAATTCTATATGATTAACTCAGTTCTTTTGGCTATTTTTGAAGGAAATGGCACCGAAAACTCGTCAGAACTTGAACATGAGTGAGGAAGACTTCCGTGTTTTCCTTGCTGCGAACATAGCCGCAGTGCAGGCTGCAATGCAAAATAAAAACAATAACTCTAGCTCTAGCAGTGGAACTAATTCCACAAGAAATCGTGTAGGATGCTCCTACAAAGAATTCACTGCCTATAAACCTTTGGAATTCGATGGAACCGAGGTTCCAATCGGATTAAAACGGTGGACCGAAAAGGTTGAATCGGTGTTTGCAATGAGTAAATGTACTGAAGAAGACAAAGTAAAGTACGCTACTCATATCTTCACAGGTACTGCGTTAACATGGTGGAACACCTATCTCGAGCATGTGGGATAAGATGCTACTTACGCACTACCGTGGTCAGCATTCAAGCACTTGATGAACGAGCAGTACCGTCCCAGAAACGAGGTCAATAAGCTCAAGGTAGAGCTTAGAGAATTACGAACACAAGGTTTCGATATCACCACGTACGAACGACGATTCACAGAGTTGTGCCTATTGTGTCCAAGAGCGTTCGAAGATGAAGAAGAGAAGATCGACGCATTTGTAAAAGGGTTACCAGAAAGGATTCAAGAATATTTGAGTCCACACGAGCCCGCCTCCATACAAAAGGCAAGTCGAATGGCTCACAAACTCATAAATCAGATTGAGGGGAGGATTAAGGAACAGGCGGCCGAAGAGGCCAACACAAAACAAGTAAAGAGAAAGTGGGAAGAAACCAGTGACAAGGGTCAAAATTTCAACAATCAACACAACAATCACAACTACAATCGCACCAATTTTTGCAACAACAAATGCAACAACAACCATCCCAACAACAATAACCACTACAACCACCGTCCCAACAATAATAATAATCGCAACAACAACCATTTCAATAACAACAAACAGCAGAGACAGCCATGTATAAGGTGTGAAGAGTACCATTCGAATGTGTTCTGCACAACATTTTGCACCAAGTGTAATAGAAAAGGTCATGATGCGGCGAAGTGTGAGGTCTACGGACCGACGAATGACAGAGTTAAAAGAACAAATAATGTCGGAACAAATAATGCCGTCGTAGTTTATTTTGGATGTGGAAAACCGGGTCACATTAATAGAAAATGCCCGAATCAGGGGAATACTAATGGGCAGGGCCGCATAAGAGTTTTCAATATTAATACGGCAGAAGCGCAGGAAGACTCGGAGCTTGTTACGGGTACGTTTCTTATTGAAAATAAATCTGCTTATGTTTTATTTGATTTGGTTGCGGATAGAAGCTATATGAGTAGAGATTTTTGTGCTAAATTAAGTTGTCAATTGATGCCTTTGGATAATAAATTTTTACTCGAATTAGCCAACGGTAAATTAATTACAGCAAATAATATATGTCGGAATCGAGAAATTAAACTGGTTAGCGAAACGTTTAAGATTGATTTGATACCAGTAGAGTTAGGGAGTTTTGATGTGATAATTGGCATGGACTGGTTGAAAGAGATGAAAACAGAAATTATTTGTTACAAAAATGCGATACGCATTATGCGCGAAAAGAGAAAACCTTTAATGGTGTACGGAGAAAAGAGCAGCGCGAAGTTAAATCTTATTAGTAACCTGAAGGCGCAAAAACTAATAATAAAAGGTTGCTATGCCGTTCTAGCACACGTCGAGAAAGTCAATTCCGAAGAAAAGAACATCAATGATATTCCTGTCGCAAAAGAATTTCCCGATGTATTTTCTAAAGAATTACCGGGACTACCTCCACACCGATCTGTTGAATTTCAAATCGATCTTGTACCAGGAGCTGCACCAATAGCTTGTGCTCCATACAGACTCGCACCCAACGAAATTAAGGAACTCCAAAGCCAATTACAAGAACTTTTAGAGCGTGGTTTCATACGACCAAGTACATCAACGTGGGGAGCTCCTGTTTTGTTTGTCAAAAAGAAGGATGGTACATTCAGGTTGTGTATCGACTACCGAGAGTTGAACAAACTTACCATCAAGAACCGTTACCCACTACTGATAATCGACGACTTATTTGATCAACTACAAGGCTCGTCAGTTTATTCGAAGATTGATTTACGTTCTGGGTATCATCAAATGCGGGTGAAGGAGGATGATATTCCGAAGACTGCTTTCAGAACACGTTACGGTCATTATGAGTTTATGGTTATGCCGTTCGGATTAAATAACGCACCAGCTGTGTTCATAGACCTCATGAACCGAGTGTGTGGGCCATATCTTGACAAGTTTGTCATTGTTTTCATCGATGACATACTTATTTACTCAAAGAATGAACAAGAGCACGGAGAACATTTGAGAAAAGTGCTCGAATTGTTGAGGAAAGAAAAATTGTACGCTAAGTTTTCAAAGTGTGCATTTTGGTTGAAAGAAGTTCAATTCCTCGGTCACGCAGTAAACAAGGAAGGTATTCAGGTGGATCCGGCAAAGATTGAAACCGTTGAAAAATGGGAAACCCCAAAAACTCCGAAGCATATACGCCAATTTTTAGGACTGGCTGGTTACTACAGAAGGTTCATTCAAGATTTTTCAAAAATAGCAAAATCCTTGACTGCATTAACACATAAAGGGAAGAAATTTGAATGGAAGGATAAGCAGGAGAAAGCGTTTCAATTGTTGAAGAAAAAGTTAACTACGGCACCTATATTGTCATTGCCTGAAGGGAATGATGATTTTGTGATATATTGTGACGCCTCAAAGAAAGGCCTCGGTTGTGTATTAATGCAATGAACGAAGGTAATTGCCTATGCGTCCAGACAATTGAAGATTCACGAGCAGAATTATACGACTCACGATTTGGAATTTGGGCGCTGTTGTTTTTGCATTAAAAACTTAGAGGCACTACTTATATGGGGTCAAAAGTATCATATATACCGACCACAAAAGTCTCCAACATATATTTGATCAGAAACAGCTAAACATGAGGCAGCGTAGGTAGATTGAACTGTTGAACGATTACGACTTTGAGATTCGATACCACCAGGGGAAGGCGAATGTGGTAGTCGACGCTTTGAGTAGAAAGGACAGAGAACCTATGCGGGTAAAAGCTATGAATATAATTATTTGTACTAATCTTACTACTCAAATAAAGGAGGCGCAGCAGAGAGTTTTAAAAGAAGGAAATTTGAAGAATGAAATACCCAAAGGATCGGAAAAACATCTTAACATTCGGGAAGATGGAACCCGATATAGGGCTGAAAGAATTTGGGTATCAAAGTTTGGAGATGTGAGAGAAATGGTACTTAAGGAATTACATAAAACCAGATATTCAATACATCCCGGAGCGGGAAAGATGTACAAAGATCTCAAGAAACACTGTTGGTGGCCGGGTATGAAAGCCGATATTGCTAAATATGTAGGAGAGTGTTTGACGTGTTCTAAGGTCAAAGCTGAACATCAGAAACCATCAGATCTACTTCAACAACCTGAAATCCTGGAATGGAAATGGGAAAATATTACCATGGATTTCAATACTAAATTGCCAAGGACTGCAAGTGGTCATGATACTATATGGGTAATAGTCGATCGTCTCACCAAATCAGCAAACTTTTTGCCAATGAGAGAAGATGATAAAATGGAAAAGTTGGCACGTTTATACTTGAAGGAAGTCGTCTCCAGACATGGAACACCGGTCTCTATTATCTCTGATAGGGATGGCAGATTTGTTTCAAGATTCTGGCAGACGTTGCAACAAGCATTGGGGACTCATCTAGACATGAGTACTGCCTATCACCCACAAATTGATAAGCAAAGTGAAAGGATGATACAGACCCTTGAAGACATGCTACGAGTATGTGTTATTCATTCAGAAACAGTTGGGATCGACATCTACTGTTAGCAGAATTTTCCTACAACAACAGTTACCATTCGAGTATTGAGATGGCGCCGTTTGAGGCACTTTATGGTAGAAAGTGCAGGTCTCCGATTTTTTGGAGTGAACTGGGGGATAGACAGATTACGGGTCCAGAAATTCTCCAAGAAACTAAAGAGAAAATCATTAAAATTCAACAACGGTTGAAAACCCCCCAAAGTTGACAAAAGAGCTACGCGGACATTAAGAGAAAAGATATAGAATTTGAGATTGGAGAGATGGTCATGCTTAAGGTTTCACCTTGGAAAGGCATTGTTCGATTTGGTAAACGGCGGAAACTAAATCCAAGGTACATTGGGCCATTCAAGATTATAGATCGTGTCGGACCAGTAGCTTACCGACTTGACTTACCTTAACAACTCGCCGGGGTACAGAATACTTTTCATGTCTCGAATCTGAAGAAATGTTTTGCTAAAGAAGATCTCACTATTCCGTTAGACAAAATCCAAATCAATGAAAAACTTCAATTCATCGAAGAACCCGTCGAAATAATGGATCGTGAGGTTAAAAGCCTTAAGCAAAATAAAATACCAATTGTTAAGATTCGATGGAATGCTCGTAGAGGACCCGAGTTCACCTGGGAACGTGAAGATCAGATGAAGAAGAAATACCCGCACCTATTTCCAGAAGATACGTCAACACCTCCAACAGCTTAAAAATTTCGGGACGAAATTTATTTAACGGGTAGGTTCTGTAGTGACCCGAACTTTTCCATGATTATATATTAAATTATATATTAAATGAAAACTATATTTGCATGATTAAATATTTTCAACATGTTAAGCAATCAAACTTGTTAAGACTTGATTAATTGAAATAGGTTTCATGTAGACAATTGACCACCCGAGTTGACCGGCGATTCACGAACGTTAAAACTTGTAATAACTATATGATGATATATATATGGATTTTTATATATATATATATATATATATATATATATATATATATATATATATATATATATATATATATATATATATATATATATATATATATAGTTAACATAATATTATGATAAGTAAGTATCTCACTAGGTATATTAACAATGAGTTATATACATAAAAATGAGACTACTAAGTTAAGAAACTCGAAACGATATATATATATATATATATATATATATATATATATATATATATATATATATATATATATATATAAAATGATTATCGTTATAACAACGTCTCATATTAAGATATTGTTACACTATATTTAACATGATAAAATGATAATTATACATATCATTAAGTATGTTAACAATGAACTACATATGTAAAACAAGACTACTAACTTAAGAATTTCGAAACGAGACATATATGTAACGATTATCATTGTAACGATATATATATATATATATATATATATATATATATATATATATATATATATATATATATATATATATATATATATATATATATATATATATATATATATATATATATATATATATATCATATTAAGATGTATTCATACATCA
Source organism: Rutidosis leptorrhynchoides (assembly GCF_046630445.1). Classification (NCBI taxonomy): domain Eukaryota; kingdom Viridiplantae; phylum Streptophyta; class Magnoliopsida; order Asterales; family Asteraceae; genus Rutidosis; species Rutidosis leptorrhynchoides. The sequence goes on from NC_092336.1 coordinate 165,938,518, forward strand.
TAATATCATGATAATGTAATAATTTAGCATCTCATTAGATATAATAAACATTGGGTTAATAAGATTAAATGAGATCGTCAACTTAAAGGTTTCAAAACAACACTTACATGTAACGACTAACGATGACTTAACGACTCAGTTAAAATGTATATACATGTAGTATATTAAGATGTATTAGTACACTTTTGAAAGACTTCAAGACACATATCAAAGTACTTCTACTTAACAAAAATGCTTACAATTACATTCTCATTCATTTTCATCAACAATTTTACTCGTATGCACCTGTATTCGTACTCATACAATACACGGCTCCTAGATGTACATACTATTGGTATATACACTTCAATGATCAGCTCTTAGCAGCCCTTAGTGAGTCATCAAACATGTGGGAACCATCATTTGGCAACTAGCATGAAATATCTCACAAAATTACAAACTTATGGAGCCTATATGGACACCTCATATTCACGTGAATCTTGCACACCACAAACACATTTTCATTTCAACTTTCATGCATCAAATTGATCTTTCTCTTGTTCTATTATATTGTTCTAAGTGTTCTTCATTATTTCCTTCATAATCTACATCAATCTAGCTCATAAATCCTAAGCTATATCAACTTATAAAACAACTACTCAAGAAAACTTCAAGAACAATTTCAAGTTTGCAAGTCTACTTCCAAGCTTTCTAATTCATTCCAAGTAATCATCCAAGATCAAGAAACCTTTGTTATTAACAGTAGGAAATCTTTCTTATTCAAGGTAATACTCATATTCAAACTTTGATTCAATTTCTATAACTATAAACTATCTTAATTCGAGTAAAAATCTTACTTGAACTTGTTTTCGTGTCATGATTCTACTTCAAGAACTTTCAAGCCATCCAAGATCCTTTGAAGCTAGATCATTTCTTGCCACTTCCATTAGGTTTACCTACTATAATTGAGGTAGTAATGATGTTCATAACATCATTCGATTCATATATATATAACTATCTTATTCGAAGATTTAAACTTGTAATCACTAGAACATAGTTTAGTTAATTCTAAACTTGTTCGCAAACAAAGTTAATCCTTCCAACTTAACTTTTAAATCAACTAAACACATGTTCTATATCTATATGATATGCTAACTTAATGATTTAAAACCTGGAAACACGAAAAACACCGTAAAACCAGACATACGCCGTCGTAGTAAAACCGCGGGCTGTTTTGGGTTAGATAATTAAAAACTATGATAAACTTTGATTTAAAAGTTGTTCTTCTGGGAAAATGATTTTTCTTATGAACATGAAACTATACCCAAAAATCATGGTTAAACTCAGAGTGGAAGTATGTTTTTCTAAATGGTCATCAAGACATCGTTCTTTCGACTGAAATGACTACCTCTTACAAAAACGACTTGTAACTTGTATTTCTTACTATAAACTTATACTTTTTCTGTTTAGTTTCATAAATTTCAGTTCATTATGAAACCATAGCAATTTGATTTACTCAAAACGGATTTAAAACAAAGAAGTTATGGGTAAAACAAAATTGGTTAAAAATGGTTAATTTAACTACGAAATGAATTTACAAAAATCTATACTAACCATAACTTAACTAACTTATATTGTATTATACATGTAGTCTAACATATATTATGTAACCTTGATAGACCATAGACATGTATACAATGTTTTGACATATCATATCGACGTCATCTATATATATTATTTGGAACAACCATACACACTCTATATGCGGTAATGTTCGAGTTAGCTATACAGGGTTGAGGTTGATTCCAAAATAATATATATACTTTGATTTGTGATCGAGTCTGAGACTTGTATATACTTGGTCGTGGATTGATTCGAGATAATATATATTGAGTTATTTCTGTACTACTAACTGTGGATAACTAATTGTGGACTACTAACGTGGACTGTTAACTTAGTAAACTTAAATCTTTAAAACATAATAAAATATGTTGTGAATATATTTCGATCATACTTTGATATATGTGTATATATTGTTATAGGTTCGTGAATCGACCCGTGGTCAAGTCTTATTTTCCGACGAAGTGAAAATCTGTGAAAGTGAGTTATAGTCCCACTTTTAAAATCTAATATTTTTGGTATGAGAATACATGCAGTTTTTAAATGTTTTACAAAATAGATACAAGTACATGAAACTACATTCTATGGTTGAATTATTAAACCGAATATGCCCCTTTTAGTCTGGTAATCTAAGAATTAGGGAACAGACACCCTAATTGACGCGAATCCTAAAGATAGATCTATTGGGCTCAACAAACCCCATCCATGTTGCGGATGCTTTAGTACTTCGAAATTATCATGTCCGATGGATGTCCCGGAATGATGGGGATATTCTATATGTATTTTGTTAATGTCGGTTACCAGGTGTTCACCATATGAATAATTTTTATCTCTATGCAGTTTGCGAAATGCCTGATATGAGATGTGTATTTATGAGAAATGAAAAGGAAATCTTGTGGTCTATTATTACAATTGATAAATATATAGGTTAAACCTATAACTCACCAACATTTTTTGTTGACGTTTTAAGCATGTTTATTCTCAGGTAATTATTAAGAGCTTCCGCTGTTGCATACTAAATTAAGGACAAGATTTGAAGTCCATGTTTGTTTATTATTGTTTAAAAACTGCATTCGAGAGTTTACTTTGTTGTAACATATTAATTATTGTAAACCATTATGTAATGGTCGTGTGTAAGCGTGATATTTTAGATTATCATTACTTGATAATCTACGTTATAATTATTAAACCTTTATCGATATAATAAAGGTTATGGTTTGTTTTAAAAACGAATGCAGTCTTTAAAAAAAACGTCTCATATAGAGGTCAAAACCTCGCAACAAAACCAATAAATATGAAACGTTTATAATCGATATGAACGGGACATTTCAGCATTCATACCTAAGACTTACACTGACTCCGTGTTTCATATATAAGAACATGGGTATTTAATACTTACCATCCGGCATATATACGTCTTTAGTTCAGCTTTATCAACTATATGTTAGTCATTTACTTAATGTATCAGTATGCATTAACCTTAGTTGTTCTATATAGCCAAATATGCTGATGATAAGATCTAGCATTAATAACTTATGGTGGGCTCATTTATTAAAAAATAATCACTTGCGTAATAACATTTAAATATGAATGTTAATTAACTGTCGTCTCCAGCTCAACTTTTTCTAATGAAAAAGATTCATGGAAATGGATAATTGAAGATAATGGGATTTTCACTGTTAAAGGTACTCGTAAACATCATCTTACCTTCTTTAACGTTTCCTACAAGACGGTTAAAATTGGTGCCGATAAAAGTTAACATTTGTATTTGTTTCTTTGGACTTTGGAGGTTATTATTGGATCGTCTTCCGGATCGACTAAATCTGGCTCTTCGTGACATTAACGCTGATTCTATCATTTGTCCACTTTGTAGCATCGGGGTGGAAGAGCGAGATCATTAGTTTCTATTTTGTAACACGTTCACATCACTTTGGCAACAACTCAAGACTTGGACGGGTATTACATGACCTACTTTCCTTACGACCGAGGACCTATTCACTTGGATAGACTGTCTACAAAGCAATCGAGTTCGCTTTCATCGACTTTATTGCATCGTCACAACTTTATTGCATCAATGGGCAACTTGGCTTGATAGTCCTATGTAATCTTTTTTCGTTTGTTCTTGTTGGCTGGCTCCTTGCTAGTCTTCATTTTTTAATAAAATTGGTCGTTCCAAAACCAATTAACGGTCATCACGTTACTTTCCCATCTTCCTCTTTGTATTCTATATCTAGATCACGATTAACTCCTTCATGCACGAACCACTTGGCTCGAAAGGATATAACTCAATTGGTAGAGCGGCGCTCTTGGGATTGGGTCGTTGCGATTACGCACTGAATGTCTAATTGTCCTGACGGCAATGATAGTATCTTGTACGTGAACTGGTGGCTCACTATATATATATATATATATATATATATATATATATATATATATATATATATATATATATATATATATATATATATATATATATTAGATATAAAGGGATAAACTCTTTTTAGAGGATAACGGATAAGTAAATTTATTTTTTAAACCATCAAATTTAGCTCGATTTAAGGTTAGTATTTTGGGCTTAGTATTTATTGTTTAGATTCTAAAAAGTAGTTCTTTTTTTAATAAAATCACTTCAGGTTATCTTACATTTGATGTAGGATGACCAAATATGAGCTTTTTGTTTAAACTTAGCCCGATAGAGTTTAGGGTTTAGTCCCTAAATCCTAAACTCTAACATGTTCGTGTTAAACGCTAAATTTAAAGCCTAAATTTAAACCCTAAACTCTAATTTCTATATACACCCTATTTTCTAAACCCTAAAATATGTTTTTCATTAGTCGTTTGTCATTTTCATTAGTTTTGGTTATCATAAATCAGATGTATGATTACCTGCTGTGATTTTTTTTTTTGTTTTTATATTTTAAACAATAAATACTAACTCCATAAATTTATAAAATCTGAAATCTACACTCCAATTTTAATGTTATAAAAATAAAAAATTTACTTATCCCCGAAAAGTTACTTAGCACCGGATTTTCTCCTTACATACATACATACATATATATACATACATACATACATACATATATATATATATATATATATATATATATATATATATATATATATATATATATATATATATATATATATATATATATATATATATATATATATATATATATATATATATGTGTGTGTGTGTGTGTGTGTGTGTGTGTGTTGTTGGGATTGATCCCACTTACATACAAATTTTGGGATCGATCGCCTCCACATCAAGCAATTCATAACCATGTATACGTTAATAATAAATCAATAAACATAAAAGAAATAGGCACACAATATCTTACGTGAAAGTCCTTTCAAATGAGAGTAAAAACTACTGGATCAACGCCCACTTTAACTTCACTGTATACGAACAATATTACAAGAATGGACTATCCCTCTCAACACTCCTGAACATTATCATTTATCTCTCAACTCTTACACTTTTCACAATAGTTAATTACAATATCGGAATTCGCTCCCACCATTATTGAATCACCAAAACTACCACACGGGACAGAGTAGTTCGACTTTCTTTAAGTCTCTATTTTTTATTTAACCTAATCCACTTTTCTCCTTATGCAATGGCTGCTATTTATAGCCACACTTCAACTTGACCTATATATTGAAATGGTTCCCTAAGTTGTACTTGTTCATCAAGTTAGACTTGGTCACCAAGTTGGATTTGATCACCAAGTGTAGGGAACGAGAGTGTGGTGTATAGTTCCTTAATCATTTCTTAAAACTTTTCAAAATTCATTTAAAATTAAAGTGTCGACATGTAAGATCAATCGTGTTTGTAATTGTATGCATATAACGAAACTAAAAAAACATAAATACCAAGATTTATAGTAGTTGGGGAGGATGATAACTATTCGTCCTTAATCCACTTCTCGATATACCTTATCGAGAGTTTGCTTCGATAAACAATTCTCGAAAACGGGTGGAGATCCATTTACCCCAATCATTTTCCAATAAGGCACAACAAATTACTTAGATCAAACTTGTCTTCATCTTGGACAAGTATCAATTTTCAATGGAATTAATCAACTTTCTATATCCTATAAGGAAAAAGACTCATTAAGTAAATAAGTGTTCTCATCACAAGAACTAATCTACTTCCTTGATCACCCCAACGAAATTCTTTACAAGTATATTTAAAGATACAAATGATAAGCATAAAGTTTACAACTTAATTTTACTTGTTAAGTAAAATATCTCTTTTTCTTGCTCTCATGATCTCTCTAATGATATATTATTGAAGCTTAGAAGATTAGATGATTTGAATGTGTTTGGAAAAAGGTAAGGAATGAATGAGGCAAAGGTAGGTTTATATAGAAAATCAAAAGGCTGGCAGACCAATCTGCGGTTCATCCTATGGCCGATCGCGCGCTGGACTGAAAATGTGGCAGTTGTAATATACAATTTTTGGCATTTTCCCTAATGTCGAGCTTGAAAAAGTATGACTAAATATCTGGACATTCTTGACCTTCTTCGCAAGTTTGAAATACATTTGGATGTATTCACTTGAGGTTGACCTATCATGCTCAAAGAAGACAGTATCTTCCTTTGAGAATTTGTCGTTGATTTCTCAAACGATAAAGTGTTGAATCTTGTTCTATGATAATTAGCAACCATCGAAAACTATTATTGTATGCACTTGTCAACTTGCAAAAGATGGATACTATATAGTTGAATTTAGCTTTTAAATTATAGATCAAATTCTCCTTTTTAATATATTATATCCTTTGACAAGCCTTTCTTCCAATACTTTTGACTTGTATCCTCTTAGTATCATCTACATAAAAGAGTTAGAATAAAGATGCTTTTTTACTTTTTCATTATGTTTGAATTGGTCTTGGAAGCAAGCATGCGATCTTGAAATTTTACCACCAAAGAAGAACTCATCTTCTCCTTGGTTTTCTTTCTTTACTTGCAATAAGGGGAAATGTAGATTTTGAAACACTTTTTGTGATCTCAACTTAAACTTGCATAATTACAGTGATTAACCTTAAATATGTCTAAAATGTATGAAGCATCTTTTTTAGAATTAAGCACACATATTAACGAGATATAATTCAATTAGAAGCATAATTAAGCATGTTAGGATCATTAACTCATAAGAACCTATTTAAGCAAGTAAGGTTTTTTTTTTTTTTTTTTTTTTTTTTTTTTAGAAGACATAACTTAGTAAGTCTAAGTTTAATCTTATAGAATTTTCCTTTAAATTAACATGTCCTTTCCTATGTGATTACAAATACATAATCTTGATTCATCAAATATTCAAGTAAGAACTTGAATCAAGATTAATGTTAGTAGATAAAACAACATTGTCAATATGTTAGTCATATAGTTTCGTATGATTTTATCTTTGATTGTCGTGTCTTTATCCAAGTACTCTTACTTGTGATAGCTTGATTTCAATAAATAAATAAGCACATTAGTCAAGATATATGGCTTGGTCTAGGATATATATATATATATATATATATATATATATATATATATATATATATATATATATATATATATATATATATATATATATATATATATATATATATATATATATATATATATATCTTGTTCAATCACAAGTATTAATGTATAAGTATATATTAATTTGGATCACATGAATTAGGAGAGAGCATCTCCTAGTTGGGTCATGGTGATCATTCTAAGATGTCTAGGTTCATATTGTGTTTATGAAAACCACCATACACTAATGTGTTTAAAATTTTTTATCTCAACCCAATGGTGACTAATGGTGATGATTAAGTTCAAATGTTAAAGAAAAATAACCTTATTAAGCATCAATTAGAAACTAATATTATATTTATTAGATGAGGTTTCAACAATTAAAAGTGTCAAACCATAGGTGGTCATTAAATTCTTAAAGTGTAATTTCATCATAGGAACTGCGGTCGATCCACAGATCATCCATAGCATCAGCTGTGAACCCTTAAAAAACATGCATGCAGACCATGGGCGGTCGAACCTATGGTTCATCCGCGAGTTCAACCACAACCATGCCACTTTTATAATCAACACTTTTGATACTTTAGATTTATGAGTTAAGTGTTTTGGTCGTTTGCTAGATAAAATGTAGGTTTATGAACTTGCGTGCTTATTTAATTCCATATGTAATCACTCGTAGCACTGTTATCATCATCAAACAATGATTAACAAATGTTTGAATAATTAAATTATCAACCAACACCAAGTATCTCACAACCAAATAACACCAACATTATTTAGAAATTTGAATAATACACAACAAATCATTCCTTTATTCAAATTCCATAAATCTCAATCTCTCTTATATGGATAATTGATCTTCGTCTTGTTGTCGTTGACTTTATCTCTACCGGAACATGCCGCCAAATAAATAATATCATTGTTAAGAGGACTTTCGCCACAAGGAAACCTCCATGATCACTGTACTCCACTAAGCCTCATCATCTTGAACCTCTCATCATTATCTTCACTGATTCAACCTCAACATCATCTCGCTCATGCTCTTTAATAACTCTTCACATCACATGATATCAGTTGCAAAATCAAACTCACGTATCTTCCACTTGATTCCTCTGATCGCCAAAAAAAACCATTCACAACGTAAACCAATGTGTTTTGAGTCCTCTGTCATAATATAAAAGTTATCTAATGGCTAATGACTCTGCAACACTCATTTCTACTCAAACTGTTGAAATCAGAGAATTCTTCTAACATCAAACTTTTAAATTTCATATTTCTCGACGACAGCCCTATTCTCATATCTCAATGATCAGATTGTGTAACAACTTCTTATGAACCTACGATCCAATTTTTGCACTGATCCAAGATGGTTAGCGAACCCATGCCTTCAATTCTCTCGTGTTTGCGCGAAATATGACGAACTTTTGCCTCCAGGCATTGACTTCCTCCAAGTTATGTGATTCTTCTCCATGAACCTCGCCTTGATATTAGTTTTTCCAGATCGAACCCACTCATATACAACTTTGGGGATCGATTGCCACCACATCAAAAAACACATAACCATGTATAATTCAATAATAATTCAACAAACATAAAATAAAGAGGCACACAAAGTTTTTCGTGGAGAACCTCTCAAACAAGAGTAAAACGACGGGACCAGAGGCCACATAAAGTTCACTTTATATGAACAATATTACAAGAATGAACTCTCCCTCTCAAAACTCTTAAAAACATTATCACCTATCTCTTAACTCTTACACTTTTCACAATCGTTAAATACAATAGCGAAATTCGCTCAAATAGTGATTTAATTATTGAAACCACCACCCGAGACGGAGTAATTTGACTCTCATTAACTCTCTATTTTCTCTTAACCTCTTCATCTACTAATCTCCTCATATAATGGCTCCTATTTATAGCCACACTTCAACTTGGCCTACAACTCTACAAGTTGAACTTTCTCCCAAGTTGGACTTGTTCACTAAGTTAAACTTGATCACCAAGTTGAACTTGGTCCCCGAGTTGGACTTGATCACCAAGTATCTCACAATCAAATAAAACTTACATTATTTAGAAATTTTAATAATATTATATATATATATATATATATATATATATATATATATATATATATATATATATATATATATATATATGTGTGTGTGTGTGTGTGTGTGTGTGTGTGTGTGTGTACATATCTATACGTAACTAAAGGGAATGGTGCATAGTTAGTTAGTATAACATTATAACTTTTCGACATCTATCAAGTTTAATATCAATTAATAACTCAAACTAGTGATATGCTTGTGTTTGAAATGTCTAATCAAGATTAATAATTTAAAGAACATAAACACAAGAATTTATAGTGATTGGGGAGGATGTTAACTAATTTTACTTAATCCATTCATCAATTTCACCAAATTGAGAGTTAGCTTCACTACCAATTCTTGAAACCCGATGGAGATCTGATTACAATTCTTATACCTCAACTGGCCACATCAACGATTTTTCTATCCCTTCAAAAAATCAAAATTAGTTTAGATAAAATTATTATCACCTTTGACAAGTATAATTCACAATGGACTTAATCAAATTCCTAGATCCATTTAAGGAGGTGGATCACTAAATTAAATGATGCTCCTATTACAATGTACAAGAACCTACAAATATAATAAGATTACTTCCTAGTTCCCTTTAAAGAAGTAACTTATTTCCAAAACTCCATAATATAAGAATTTTAAGGAGGGAGTTTACAATATAATTCTACAATCTTATGATCTAGAATATCTCTTGCTAATCACACAAATGAATATGACTTAAGGCTTGAGTGATTATCTCTGTTGTGTTTGAAGCTTTTAGGGTAAGAGGTTCGAATCTTCAAGTCACTCCAAGGATTGATTTTTATAGGAAAGACAATGTAAACATTAATGAAGTATGTGGTCGTTCCTACGGTCGATGGTTCTTTGACTTCACACCTCCATCTCTGAAATTATATATGTTACATAGCCGTTGGAGAGCAGGTTAACCTTCGTATTTTGGCCACTTTACTTAATTTAAAACCTGTAAAAAGATGGGTAAAAGCCTAGACATGTTGTATATGCATATAGTGTTTAAATTTCCTTGGGTGTATTCGTTGAAAGTGACTTGTCATTACCAAATAGGCAAGTATTTCTTTCTTGAAATTTCATCATGTTAACCAAATAAGCTAAGTGCATATTCGGTTCATATTTAATCAATTCAAACACAAATATTTGAATTCTATTGGTTAGTCAACATATCATAAAAAAAAATATTTGCTTTAGTCAATTAGAAAGCATAATCAAGTAAAGATCCAATATGTACTAGGTATATAATCATTCTTAGTATTATTAACCAAGTCATAGATATTTATCATGCTTAGAAGATAAGATATTATATATATATATATATATATATATATATATATATATATATATATATATATATATATATATATATATATATATATATATATATATATATATATATATATATATTACATATACATATACATATACAAACATGCATCCATACCTACATAAGTATGCATACGTACATACATAAACATAGTTACACACAAACATAAACATACAAGCATACGAACATACCTACAAGCACAAACTTACATACTTACATACATACAAACAAACAAACATACATACATACATACATACATACATACATACATATATATATATATATATATATATATATATATATATATATATAGATATATATATATATATATATATATATATATATATATATATATATATATATATATATATATATATATATATATATATATATATATATATATATATATATATATATATATATATATATATATATATATATATATATATATATATATATAAAGAGTAAATAGTAAACGATCGAGAAAGATACCCCCAAACAGTACCTAGATCCGGTACCCAACAAATGGTACTCGGATCTGGTAGGGTAAACCCAGTCGGCACCATAGAGTATTGGCCCTGATCTGGTACCCAACGAGGTACCCGAATCTGACATTGCTAAATAGGAAGGCATCGAGAAAACTGGTACGTGATCCGGTACCTAACCTGGTACCCAGATCCGGGAGCATGCAAAAAATCTGACACCCTCGCCTATCAGAGCCGACATCATACACGAAATTCGACAATTTTTGGGCAGATCCCACCCCGAATGCTGAAATTGACCGTTCTTATTAAAAGTTTGGATTTTTAATCCCATTTTCAATTCTAAAGAAAACAACTTGCAAAGGAATTCAAGGATCAATCTTGTGCAAGGATTTGAGGGGCCAGTTATTTTCATCTATAAATACTCTAGCACTTCCACCATTTCAACACACACTTCTACACTTTCTCAATAAACCCTTTCAAGTCATTATATTTAATAGTTAGCTTCTAGATTAGAATAAATTATCATTATATTAGTGGTAATTATCTAGAGTTAAGGAAAAAATTCTGTAAGGAGCATGGTATGTCGGAAGTTTTCAATCCTTTTGTATTATTCAGAGCTCGTTATAATCTACCGTCAATTCCTTTCTTTTTATTATCTAACTCTATTTTATAATGTTTATTTGATTTATAGTTATGTTTCGAATTTCCATGATTAGCGAGTAGTTATCTTGTGTGTTTGTTAAGACTTAGTTAGTTAAATATTATTAGATAATTATTGAGATGTGATATTGTGCTGCGGTGACCGAAAAATATTGTCTTTATAAATTTTTAAGCGCTTTTAATCAAAGAACGTGGTTTTTAACTTTAACATTGTGACGTCGCGATATGAATTAACTATGCATGTTAAACCTATGGTTATATACAACACTATGCGAGCTTTATGAAATACATAATGTCGTGGTTTCAGAGGCACACCGGTTGTTGTAAGTACCACTAAATCATTATGAATTCTGCATAAATAAACATCGTGAATTATAGATGATAATGAAAATTCTTTGTACCCACGTATTACTATAAATAAAATTAAGAGGAATAAGTGAAGTACATTATACCATCGATGGTCTTAAAATAGGAGAAGGAATATGCTTAGGCATCATACCTTGACCTGGTTCTAGAGTATCTTTGATCTGATATAATAAAGCAAATTCATAAAAACATATCGTAATTGAATCTTTCAAAAACTAAATAGTTAAAGACGAAAAGACTATGGGATTAACACCCGTCTTAGTGAAATAATATGTCACCTATTTCAACCCTTAAGAGACACCTTTAAGTCTGGTACTTTGGCCCTTAAGTTTTTAGAAAGAACTTTACTTAAGAAAGCGTAACGCATTATCATGTTTTAGCTTGAGTATTATATTGGATCACCTCTGTTATTGTTAAGAACGATTAGACTTTAGGAGGATTGATAACCCATTTTGATAGTCCACGATAAGATTGGTCACCTGACTAGTAGGTTTACTAAATATCAAAGAAGGACTGTTTTTATCCTCACTTTAGGGTTTTGGGTAGACGTCGAGGGTAAGATATCATCCAGTATAATCAGAATCTCCAAATTTAAATCTCTGGTGACATACTAATAAAGTAGTAGGAGTTTATGGTCAAACATCGCATGTGCCAGCCACTAATACTCAGTTAATAACAAACATCTCGCAACTCATAAATAATGACTAATGAAATCATAGCAAACACTCTTTCCATAATCTGAATTTACATATGTTTATTTATCTGCTTATTTAATTTATGTCTTTTTTTATTAGAAACCCCTAATCACTCCCTTTTAACCGCTAAGATTAGAAACCTTATTGTAAGGAGACACTTACCTCCTACTGTATTGTTTCTTTAAACGAACAACCCTAGCTCATACTGAAATGCCCCGTTCATATACATTATAAACGATTCACAATAGTTGATTTCATCGTGAGGTATTTGACCTCTATATGATACATTTTACAAACATTGCATTCGTTTTTAAAAGCCAAGCTTTCTTTACATCGAAATTTGACAGCATGCATACCATTTCATAATATATCCAACTATAATTGATTTAATAATAATCTTGATGAACTCAACGACTCGAATGCAACGTCTTTCGAAATATGCCATGAATGACTTCAAGTAATATCCTTAAAATGAGCTAATACACAGCGAAAGATTTCTCTCATACCTGAGAATAAACATGCTTTAAAGTGTCAACCAAAAGGTTGGTGAGTTCATTAGTTTATCATAAACAATCATTTCCAATAATTTAATAGACCACATGATACTCATATTTCGAAAACAATCGGTACAGGTCTGCTCACTGCTGTAAAATCATTCATACGATATATAAACACTTGGTAATCGACCTTAACAAGATGCATATAGAATATCCCACGCATACCGGCATTTCGCACGGTTATGCAAAAGCATACAAACAGGCCACTCTTTTAAATATGATGGTTGTGTACACCTCACAAACAGATAATATCTTTTAAAGCTGGCGGTTGCATACCTTTTCGAAGTACTAAAGCAGTTCAAATTCTCTGACTGGGGCTTGTGAGTGCCCATAGATCTATCTTTAGGATTCGCGTCAATTAGGGGCTCGGTTCTCTAATTCATAGATTACCAGACTATAAAGGGGTGATATCCGGTGTACTCGTAACTCAATCGTAGAATGTTTTTAAGTACTTGTGTCTATTTTGTCAAACATTTATAAAAATAGCGCATGTATTCTCAGTCCCAAAAATATATATATTGCAAAAGCATTTAAAAATGGAGTAATGAAACTCACGATACGATATTTTGTAGTAAAAATATGCATACGACTGAACTGAACAATGCAGAGTTGGCCTCGGATTCACGAACCTATATCATTTATATATATATATATATATATATATATATATATATATATATATATATATATATATATATATATATATATATATATATATATATATATATATATATATATATATATATATATATATATATATATATATATTAACACGTATAATTGTAATCGAACGAATTTATATATTATTAGTGATATACTTGTTATTTTAATAAATTATGTGTTTCATTAATAGCTTAATAAAATATATTTATTTTATTTACCTTAAATAAATAAAACGTTAATATAGTTTAGTTAAGTATATTTCTATATTACTAATTTTTATTGTAATTTTGATAAAAATGTTAGTAGTAATATTGGTAATAATAATAATAATAATATGGTTGTTATAAAAATAATAATGATACTAGTAACACTAAAAGTGATAATAATACTAATAATGTAAAAATAATAATATTAATGCTAAAAATAATAATAATGGGGATAATAAAATAATAATGATAAAAATAATGATAATTCTAATAATAATAATAATAATGTTACTTGATGATAGCAATAATAATAATAATAAAAATAATTAATAATAATAATAATAATAATAATAATTAATAATTATAATAGTAATAATAATTATAATAAAAATAATAAATAGAGTTAAAATTACTACCTCAAAGAAGTAGTCCTAAAAAAAAGCCCAAGTCCGGGTTTGAATCCGCGACGTCCCGCTAACCCGATAACATCCTTAACCATTGAGCTGTTGGTTTTCTTTCTGAAATTAACTCGCGCGACTTTTTATTTATTATGTACTAATCGTTTTCTAACCAACATCACCATAATCACAACATCACCTCGTCATCATCCATAATCAATACCATTACCCTAATTTATTTTTGCGTAAACATCACCATGATCATACATCATGATCATCATCTTAATCATCTTCATAAGTATTTCGTTTCATATCATCACCCTTATCATCATCTAAAATCGTCAACATAAAATCATTCGAACGTCATTATCAATCAAACTCGTTACCATCATACTCGTATACTAATAATAATACCTTAACAATATAATGAATGGGAGACCCAACAACACAAACAAATATACAGCCCACATAGAAAATAGGATAATGGCAGTCCAATAGCAATAGATTACGCATCCCATTAGCAGAAGTTATTACAGTCCACTAGCAGAAGTTTATGCAGTCCACTAACTGAACAATCCCATGGCCCAAGTTAAACCCAATCACACTTTCACTCCAAAAGCACGTTTAAATGGCCCAAGAAAATAGATAATAATTCGGCCCTATAATCCTTAATGCAATTTTGTTTAAAATTAAATGGTCCATCTCATTTTTTTTTTAAAAACACATGTTCTAATGGCCTAAAGAAGGTGCATAGTTTAATGCCAATAAAGTAGAGATGCTTCTTGAGATTTAGAATTCAATTATGCCGTCCCCATGTTGTCCTCCACTACTTTTCTTTTTAATCTATATAGTGGTGATGATTAATTTGTTCGTATCATTAACAACCAATCATGGGTTTCGTGCAGTTGAAAATAATAAGATGATGGTTTTGTTCTTGAGCTGTAAAACCGAAAGTAAGGTGACGAGTTGGATGGTGTTTGATATATTGACCAAAACCAGATATATATATATATATATATATATATATATATATATATATATATATATATATATATATATATATATATATATATATATATATATATATATATATATATATATATATATATATATGTCACAGTTACAAGGTAGTGAAGGTGGTTTTGTTGTAGTTTCATGGTAAACCAAACAAATATGGGTGTACTTCAGTAGCAGTGAGTCACGATGGAGATTTCGAGGGGTAAAGTGATGGTTGTATTCGGGTTGTAACAGACACCAGAGGAGAATGATATGTGATGGTGTTTCAACGAAAGAGAGAGAGAGAGAGAAGAGAGAGATAGGTGATGGTAGGGTGGTGGAGAGTGGTGTGTTTGGATAGCAGTAATAGGTTGAACTTGAAATGGGTTTCGATGGTTGGTTTAATGGTGAATATGGTTCTTGTTCGAACGGTTGGTGTTTATGGTGACATGTGGAGAAGATGGTGAGTTGTAGACTCACGAAGAGAGGGGGAGGGAAAGTGATGGTTCTCGGATTGTATCAAGTGGAAATGAGTGTGTGATTTGTGTTATTGATCTTCGACATTAATAACAACAAAGAGATGATCGATGGTGTCATGGTGGGTTGGATGAGTCGAGGGTAATGGCAACAGGAATAGTAGCAACAGGAACGAAGCAACAATGAATGGGTTTGATCACGTGGACTACAGCATATCACAAGCCTTCAATCATTTCTTGATTAAGTTTATTGGTATTGAGGGTTGATCGAACAAAAATTTTGAAATAATAAAAGAAAAATTGTAATCACAAAGGAAGATAGTAGTTACCGATCAAGTGGTGTTGCCGATGGTTGGAATGGTTGAGTTCAACGAAGGTGTTAGTGTGGTGACGGGTTCATGAAGATGAAATGGGTTTTGATTTTAAGTTTGATCTTCGATTATTGAAACACTTAAAATTGATGGCTAATGAGTTTGAAGATGATATTAAGATAAGATTGATGATTGATGTGGTTAATATCTCAGTGTATAAGTGTATGCATTGTATATGTATATATTTATCATATAGACAAAGAGTGTGATCATAGAAAGGAAAACAAAAACAGTAATAGATATTTATTAATAATAATATAATAATAATTATAATATAATATAAATATATAAACGTGTGAATTCTTAGCCGTTGTCTACTATTCCTTTCATGGACTAGATTGCGTACTCCTTTGCTAATCAGCAGTGGATAAAAGTACACAGAAAAATCCCAAATTTTTATATTAACTATATTTATTTATTTTGGTCATTATGGTATAAAATTCGATCCATAATTTGTTAAATAAAAATTACATCAACTGTCCCTCTCATTTCTGGTAAAATATAAAAAGTGTTAAAACTTAACAAATAGTTCCTAAATACATTTTAATAAGCCTAAAATTTATAGAACTCATTTTTGTATCACCGTTTATTTTAAAATTACGTAAGTTTGAATTTAACTTGCTTAATATCAATCGAAACATCAAACGAGTATTATAATCAAATAATATTTATTTTTAATATACTTTATTTATATATAGAGATATATTTTAAATAATAATTATTATAATATCTTATTTTTATTTTATTAATTTTTAATAAAAATGGCATATAGTACTTCAACTTATGTTTCGAATTATTATTTATATATTTATATATACATACACACATATCTATTTACAATTAATTGTTCGTGAATCGTCGAGAGCAGTCGAAGGTCAATTGAATATATGAAATAGTTTAAACTTTTTGAGATTCAACCTAACAGACTTTTCTTATCGTGTCGAAATCATATAAAGATTTGGTTTAAATTTGGTTGGAAATTTTCGGGTCGTCACAGTACCTACCCGTTAAAGAAATTTCGTCCCGAAATTTGAGTGAGGTGGTCATGGCTACCAATAAAAATGTTTTCATGACGAATATGAGTTGATAAATAGAGTTTTATCATCGTTGAGTAATATGGATAAAACAATTCGATTATTCGAAGAGTACGAATGAAGCTATCACAAAAGAGTGAAATGAATAAATGAGATACGTCTTAACCGGTGACGTAGTCACGATTGATTTCCGGAATTCAAGGGATTTAGAGAAAATCTTCGTAATAAGATTTGGTTCTTCGATAATTAAGGAAATTAGAATCCTCTTTGGTTAAATGCGAGGATCTGTCTCGATTGCTCTGTCTGATATTTCACTATAAATCCTCCTCTTTTGTTCCATTATTTTCATCACTCTTATATTTTTCTTTCCTCGATTTTAATTACAACAAATAATGATCCAGAATTCGTAGGTATGAGCTTTGGAATGAACATAGCTAATGAAATCGTAATAGCACGATCTGATTTGTCAAATTATCAGATGTTACCGGCAAAGATAGAACTATCAATAAAAATATGTTCTTGATTTGTTTGGAGTTTAGGTAGAATGTAAGAGTCGTGTAACATGGCACGTGATGACGTTATGGTTTGTGAATCATCACGTTCCATTAGAAACTCAGAATGACTTACTGTAATATAATCATGTTGATTAAGTGTCATTATATTATACTAACTCATGCTTCAGTTCCCAACATTACTTCAAAAACATTCATATTTTAAACTCGAAGGTTTACAGAATTTAGAAACTAATATTGTTTCCTTTATGATGTATATAGATAACGCAAAAAGATAAATGATTTCAGATAATAATAGTTATGAATATATCTTCAAAAATATCGAGGATATTTATAATGAAAGATACGATGATATCTTAGAATTTCTAATATCGATGGATAATGATGAAGATTTGTCCGTAAAAGTGTAGAGTGAGGAGCAAAGTATTCGTTAATGACTTCACCAGATACTGAATCATTTGGATTCTTTGAAGGCAGGTTTAGTCTTTGTGATTTGTACATAGTCTCCTTCATGGTTTGCTCAATTCGTTTTCAGAACTCAGAGATCTGATTTGTAAGCTAGAGTGCTTTTCAAAATTTCAGAATGAAAGTTCATAATTCTAAGAGATAAATGTTATATGTATACATATAACTATTGATGTAGAGAAGCTGCGAGATTCAAAATACTGATTGCTGATTTTCCCGTACTTGGTATGGCAGTTCTCGTTACAAGATGCGGATGAGTATATGATAGAGTTTCAATGAATATAATAATTTTTCGAAAAGTCAAAGATCAATGAAGTTGCTGGTAAGTTTACTGCTAATGTGGTGGAATATAAACGGTTCCCCGGTAACGATGACGAAAGGCAAACTTATATATCAAGGTTATAATATGGCTAATTCGAATGAATGTCGAAGTTGATTTGCTGGAGCTGTGACAAAATTGTCTATTTTGAAAAGGGATTGAAAAGTTATTTTCGGTAATAATAACGCCAAAGGAGCTAGCACAGATACGTGTTAAATTTTTTCTCAGATTCCGAGTGTTTTCAGGTGCATAGCTATATGCATCAATCTTTTCTTTCGTAGATGAAGTGCGGTTGGTTCATCCTCTCGATTGAGGTATTTTCAAGGATCATGAAAGGTTTGAACGCAGATTGTAATCGTCAAGATACAAATGAGGTTTAAGGTGAAATCAAGTGGCAAACTTGAAGAAATGTTTAGTTTCATATGTTATAATCAATATTTTAATTCATTTTAATTGTCCAATGTTGGTAGTCCACAGTTAGCAGTCCACAATTAGTAGTTCAACAATTCATATATAGTTTAATATATAATATTCGAAGTAATTAATACGTGTCGTGACCCATTGTAAACATGTCTCAGACTCGATCACAACTCAAAGTATATACATATTATTTTAGAATCAACCTCAACCCTGTATAGCTAACTCGATCATTACTGCATATAGAGTGTCTATGGTTATTCCAAATAATATATATAGATGCGTCGATATGATATGTCAAAACCTTGTATACGTGTCCCGATATTTAAAGTACGTAAAATAAATAACAGAAATTAAATGACGATAAATAAAATTCCGAGAATTAAAATTGCGATAATTAAATTGCGATAATTAAATGTAATAAGGAATTAACAGTTAGCTAGGAACAGTTAGCTAGGATTTTGTTAGCGTGGTTTCTTAACAAAATTTCTCATAGTTAATTTGTTTGTTTCTAACAAATTTTATTTTTGTCCAATGTTTTCTTCATTATGCCACATGTTGGATTCTGGTAAGTCAAAATCCAAATATGAAATTAAATGAGAATGGTTATTTTGTGGTGAACGGATTCGTATATCTTGTGGATGTAAGTAGTATAGTAAATGACTGTTGAATCAGATTCGAAGAATGTACAATGTAACTTATTAATGTGAAATCTAAATATTCCTAAGGGTATTACCTACCCGTTAAAATATTTTCACCATTAACAGTTTGTACAAAAGAACTTTTAATTACAGTCTTTATGAAAATATATATAAATATATATTTTCTTCAGATGTAATCATGGATTTAATGAGTTAATATAATATTAAATTCATTTGATTTACCGTTAGAATAAGAATATATAATCTCTAAAACATTAGAGATTACATAATCGCCATGTCGAATGAAGATAATCGATGTAGGACATCATGTAGTATGATGATTATGCTGGAGGTACAGACTGCGAGTTTGAGGTGTGTAGTGTTGAGGCTTGTGCTGCGGATGTTGTTGTTGGTGGTACTGGTGTTACCGGTGCTGTTGCTGAAGCTGGTAGGTTTTGCACCATATTTTTTCAAGGCTACCACTCGGGCGCGAAGCTCGTGGACTCATTACTGCGGAATGTTTGTCAGTAGGAACGAGTGAATGAATAAGGTTCAGAATTGTAGATAATATATGATCATTGCGAGATATCCTGGCAATGAGGGTGAAAATGGTGTTTTGGATTGGTTCGCCGGTAAGTGCTTCAGGTTCTTCACCAAGAGGTGAGTTCGGTTGGTGGAAGGGATCGCCTTCTTCGCGTCTCCATTGATTAAGTAGGCTACGAACCTATCAAATGATTTGGGGATGGCTGATTGATTGATTCATTCTGGTGACGCTGTTTTCGGAGCTTAGGTGAACATCCATGTCGGAATAGCTGTCGGGTTCCGAAGAACTTGAACTAGTGACGAGTTTCATTTCGTACGATTAAGTAAAGGATTTTTCGATAAGAAATAGATTATAGGATGTAGATTAGTACCCTGCAATACATAATTTACATATGCATATATAATACTAAAATCCCATAAGTTACGGAGGAATCTACGGAAGCTGTCAGGCAAAGGTAATAATAACAGATACGCTAAGATATGAATTAATCTATACAATGTCTATGCAATAGAGGCAGTAAGACGTGTCTAGACTTTAAGGATGATAAGCAAATAATTTTCAACACTAAATGATAAGCAAAACTTTTGACATGCAGACACGGTCGAAGTCCAGACCCACTAATGCATCTAAACAACTATCAGTTAGACACACTAATGCAAGACCTGGTTCACTAAGACCACCGTCTGATACCAACTGAAATGCCCCGTTCATATACATTATAAAAGATTCACAATAGTTGATTTCATCGCGAGGTATTTGACCTCTATATGATACATTTTACAAACATTGCATTCGTTTTTAAAAGACAAACTTTATTTACATCGAAAGTTGACGGAATGCATACCATTTCATAATATATCCAACTATAATTGACTTAATAATAATCTTGATGAACTCAACGACTCGAATGCAACGTCTTTCGAAATATGCCATGAATGACTTCAAGTAATATCCTTAAAATGAGCTAATGCACAGCGGAAGATTTCTTTCATACCCGAGAATAAACATGCTTTAAAGTGTCAACCAAAAGGTTGGTGAGTTTATTAGTTTATCATAAACAATCATTTCCAATAATATAATAGACCACAAGATACTCATATTTCGAAAACAATCTGTGCAGGTCTGCTCATTGCTGTAAAATCATTCATACGATATATAAACACCTGGTAATCGACCTTAACAAGATGCATATAGAATATCCCCCACATACCGGCATTCCGCACGGTCATGCAAAAGCATACAAACAGGCCACTCTTTTAAATATGATGGTTTTGTACACCTCACAAACAGATCATATCTTTTAAAGCTGGCGGTTGTATACCTATTTCGAAGTACTAAAGCAGTTCAAATTTTCTGACTGGGGCTTGTGAGTGCCCATAGATCTATCTTTTGGATTCACATCAATTAGGGGCTCGGTTCCCTAATTCTTAGATTACCATACTATAAAGGGGTGATATCCGGTGTACTCGTAACTCAATCGTAGAATGTTTTTAAGTACTTGTGTTTATTTCGTCAAACATTTTTAAAAACAGCGCATGTATTCTGATTCCCAAAAATATATATATTGCAAAAGCATTTAAAAAGGGAGTAATGAAACTCACGATACGATATTTTGTAGTAAAAATATGCATACGACTGAACCGAACAACGCAGAGTTGGCCTCGGATTCACGAACCTATATCATTTATATATATATTAACACGTATAATTGTAATCGAATGAATTTATATATTATTAGTGATATACTTGTTATTTTAATAAATTATGTGTTTCATTAATAGCTTAATTAAATGTATTTATTTTATATACCTTAAATAAATAAAATGTTAATATAGTTTAGTTAAGTATATTTCTATATTACTAATTTTTATTGTAATATTGATAAAAATGTTAGTAGTAATATTGGTATTAATAATAATAATAATATGGGTGTTATAAAAATAATAATGATACTAGTAACACTAAAAGTGATAATAATACTAATAATGTAAAAATAATAATATTAATGCTTAAAATAATAATAATGGGGATAATAAAATAATAATGATAAAAATAATGATAATTCTAATAATAATAATAATGTTACTTGATGATAGCAATAATAATAATAATAATAATAATAATAATAATAATAATAATAATAATAATAATAATAATAATAATAATAATAATAATAATAATAATAATAATAATAAAAATAATAATAATAATAATAATAATAATAATATTTAATTATAATAGTAATAATAATTATAATAAAAATAATAAATAGAGTTAAAATTACTACCTCAAAGAAGTAGTCCTAAAAAAAAGCCCAAGTCCGGGTTTGAACCCGCGACGTCCCGCTAACCTGATAACATCCTTAACCATTGAGCTGTTGGTTTTCTTTTTGAAATTAACTCGCTTGACTTTTTATTTATTATGTACTAATCGTTTTCTAACCAACATCACCATAATCACAACATCACCTCGTCATCATCTATAATCAATACCATTATCCTAATTTATTTTTGCGTAAACATCACCATGATCATACATCATGATCATCATCTTAATCATCTTAATAAGTATTTCGTTTCATATCATCACCCTTATCATCATCTAAAATAGTCAACATAAAATCATTCGAATGTCATTATCAATCAAACTCGTTACCATCATACTCGTATACTAATAATAATACCTTAACAATATAATGAATGGGAGGCCCAACAACACAAACAAATATACAGCCCACATAGAAAATAGGATCATGGCAGTCCAATAGCAATAGATTACGCAGCCCATTAGCAGAAGTTTATGCAGTCAACTAGCAGAAGTTTATGCAGTCCACTAACTAAACAAGCCCATGGCCCAAGTTAAACCCAATCACACTTTCACTCCAAAAGCACGTTTAAATGGCCCAAGAAAATAGATAATAATTCGGCCCTATAATCCTTAATGCAATTTTGTTTAAGCTTAAATGGTCCATCTCATTTAAAAAAACGCACGTTCTAATGGCCTAAAGAAGGTGCATAGTTTAATGTCAATAAAGTATAGATGCTTCTTGAGATTTAGAATTCAATTATACCGTCCCCATGTTGTCCCCCACTACTTTTCTTTTTAATCTATATAGTGGTGATGATTAATTTGTTCGTATCATTAGCAACCAATCATGGGTTTCGTGAGGCTGAAAAATAATAAGATGATGGTTTGTTCTTGAGCTGTAAAACTGAAAGTAAGGTGACGAGTTGGATGGTGTTTGATATATTGACCCAAACCAAATATATATATATATATATATATATATATATATATATATATATATATATATATATATATATATATATATATATATATATATATATATATATATATATATATATATATATATGTGTGTGTGTGTGTGTGTGTGTGTGTGTATGTCATAGTTACAAGGTAGTGAAGGTGGTTTTGTTGGAGTTTCATGGTAAACGAAACAAATATGGGTGTACTGCAGTAGCAGTGAGTCACGATGGAGATTTCAAGTGGTGAAGTGATGGATGTATTCGGGTTTTAACAGACACCAGAGGAGAATGATATGTGATGGTGTTTCAATGAAAGAGAGAGAGAGAGAGAAGAGAGAGATAGGTGATGGTAGGGTGGTGGCGAGTGGTGTGTTCGGATAGCAGTAAATTCGTCAAGTAGTAATAGGTTGAACTTGAAATGGGTTTCGATGGTTGGTTTAATGGTGAATATGGTTCTTGTTCGAACAGTTGGTGTTTATGGTGGCTTGTGGAGAAGATGGTGAGTTGTGGACTCACGAAGAGAGGGGGAGGGAAAGTGATGGTTCTCGGACTGTATCTAGTGGAAATGAGTGTGTGATTTGTGTTATTGATCTTCAACATTAATAACAACAAAGAGATGATCGATGGTGTCATGGTGGGTTGGATGATTCGAGGGTAATGGCAACAGGAATAGTAGCAACAGGAACGAAGCAACAATGAATGGGTTTGATCACGTGGACTACAACATATCACAAGCCTTCAATCATTTCTTGATTAAGTTTATTGGTATTGAGGGTTGATCGAACAAAAATTTTGAAATAATAAAAAAAAATTGTAATCACAAAGGAAGATAGTAGTTACCGATCTAGTGGTGTTGCGGATGGTTGGAATGGTTGAGTTCAACGAAGGTGTAAGTGTGGTGACGGGTTCATGAAGATGAAATGGGTTTTTATTTTAAGTTTGATCTTCGATTATTGAAACACTTAAAATTGATGGCTAATGAGTTTGAAGATAATATTAAGATAAGATTGATGATTGATGTGGTTAATATCTCAGTGTATAAGTGTATGCATTGTATATGTATATATTTATCATATAGAGAAAGAGTGTGATCATTGAAAGGAAAACAAAAACAGTAATAGATATTTATTAATAATAATATAATAATAATTATAATATAATATAAATATATAAACGTGTGAATTCTTAGCCGTTGTCTACTATTTCTTTCACGGACTAGATTTCGTACTCCTTTGCTAATCAGCAGTGGATAAAAGTACACAGAAAAATCCCAAATTTTTATATTAACTATATTTATTTATTTTGGTCATTATGGTATAAAATTCGATCCTTAATTTGTTAAATAAAAATTACATCAACTGTACCTCTCATTTCTGGGTAAAATATAAAAAGTGTTAAAACTTAACAAATAGTTTCTAAATACATTTTTAATAAGCCTAAAATTTATAGAACTCATTTTTGTATCACCGTTTATTTTAAAATTACATAAGTTTGAATTTAACTTGCTTAATATCAATCGAAACATCAAACGATTATTATAATCAATTAATATTTATTTTTAATATACTTTATTTATATATAGAGATATATTTTAAATAATAATTATTATAATATCTTATTTTTATTTTATTAATTTTTAATAAAAATGGCATATAGTACTTCAACTTATGTTTCGAATTATTATTTATATATACATACACACATATCTATTTACAATTAATTATTCGTGAATCGTCGAGAGCAGTCGAAGGTCAATTGAATATATGAAATAGTTCAAACTTTTTGAGACTCAACCTAACAGACTTTTCTTATCGTGTCAAAATCATATAAAGATTTGGTTTAAATTTGGTTGGAAATTTTCGGGTCGTCACAGTACCTACCCGTTAAAGAAATTTCGTCCCGAAATTTGAGTGAGGTGGTCATGGCTAACAATAAAAATGTTTTCATGACGAATATGAGTTGATAAATAGAGTTTTATCATCGTTGAGTAATATGGATAAAACAATTCGATTATTCGAAGAGTACGAATGAAGCTATCACAAAAGAGTGAAATGAATAAATGAGATACGTCTTAACTGGTGACGTAGTCACGATTGATTTCCGAAATTCAAGGGATTTAGAGAAAATCTTCGTAATAAGATTTGGTTCTTCGATAATTAAGGAAATTAGAATCCTCTTTGGTTAAATGCGAGGATCTGTTTCGATTGCTCTGTCTGATATTTCACTATAAATCCTCCTCTTTTGTTCCATTATTTTCATCACTCTTAATTTTTAATAACAACGGCATATAGTACTTCAAATTATGTTTCGAATTATTATTTATATATACATACACACATATCTTTTTACAATTAATTGTTCGTGAATCGTCGAGAGC
Source organism: Rutidosis leptorrhynchoides (assembly GCF_046630445.1). Taxonomy (NCBI): domain Eukaryota; kingdom Viridiplantae; phylum Streptophyta; class Magnoliopsida; order Asterales; family Asteraceae; genus Rutidosis; species Rutidosis leptorrhynchoides. The sequence continues at coordinate 165,964,520 of NC_092336.1, forward strand.
AGTCGAAGGTCAATCGAATATATGAAATAGTTCAAACTTTTTGAGACTCAACCTAACAGACTTTGCTTATCGTATCGAAATCATATAAAGATTTGGTTTAAATTTTGTTGGAAATTTCCGGGTCGTCACACATACTACCACTACTACCCATTTTTGGGAATAGGAGTGATGGACATATTTAGGCCCCATCATTATAAATACTAAATCCTACCTGATACACTTTAGATTACCCTTACGCCTAACGACACGTAGAAACTTGACTAATCTGGGAGTATCACTTTGGTCTAAAGACAATAAACCATACTCTTAATAAGTTTGGCATATAATTTAATATAGTTTTGTCCTTGAACATATCGTCTATATTAAAGTGTGTAAACTTGTCTAATCCTTTAGACATATACGTCAAGACATATAAGTCAAGATCATTACAATTAAGCAAATCATATCTTTCATGTATTTAAAATGTAATTCCATATGATTTGATCTAGGATAGGCATGTTTAAGCACATTTACTTGTAATATTTTTGTTAACTAGATGATACTTGATTCATTAGAATCAATGTCGATTTATACTAGCATGTTCACACTACCATGTTCCATATACCATTCTGGAGAAATCCGCGCTTTAGCAGACTTACGGAGCAAGCATCAACCTCATTCCTTACTCTCTTTTAAGAGAAGAGAGTTAGAAAACCTTGAACCAACTAAGATGACAATCCACCTAGCCAGTCAAACCATTAGTATCCGAAAGGTATAGTAGAAAATGTCTTGGTTAAGGTGGATATATGCTTGTACCATACTGACTTTCTAGTTATGTACATTAATGAAGACATAGGTACTCCCATAGTTCTAGGAAGACTATTTATGAACACCGCCATGGCAGTCATTGATAAATACAGCCAAACCATAGTACTTAGGTCACATGGAGCAAGTGTAACTTTTAGAATAGACCGCACTAGGAACCAAAACCTAGAACAGACATAAATTTTTGTTATTTCGCATGGCATGATTACACCAGATGATGACACAAATATGCAGATTAACATATCAATATTCGTCATTCGTGTCACATTCAGAATCTAAAAAACAACCTGACCTGAAAGATGAGGAATGGACTCCGGATATGAAAGAAGAGGAGATTGAAGAAGAAATTGGGGAGAAAATTGAAGAAGAAGAAGAAGAAGAAGAAGAAGAAGAAGAAGAAGAGGACCGTGGAAATTAGAAACACGCTCGAGAAGATAAGCGAAAGACACGCTCGAGAAGTAGAGTGCCTTCTCCCAATAATATTAGGAAGACCTCCAAATTCTCTAAACGTCGAGGCTTTATATGAACTAACAGAAGGAATAAAAGAATCCATTATCGAACGGGAAAAAGGAGAAGTTTCTGAAACGAAAATTTGATTATCATAAGAAAATTATAACGTGATTACAATTACAAGGAAAGCAACTCATTCACCTTCGATATCAGAAAGGCGAATACTCAAATGGAGATTTCGAGGAAATTGAGGATATAGAAATTGACACAACACCTCCCTTGGAAACTTCACAAGAAATGAAGATTTTCATTCTCCGGACACAACAATGATTCCCGATTCACGAGTAACAGACTCATTTTCGTCAGAACCTGAATCAGAAGTAGAATATCTCGACATACTTATGGATGAACGGTTGATACCTTTTTCACTACCAACTGAAGGAGAATAAATTGAAGAGGACAAAGAAGAGAACGACATCCCAATCATATCCACATACGATGATTTGATCGAAGTTATATACAATAACAATGTAGACTTTGAAATCATCATGGCTGTTATTCGAACATCCACGTCATCTTTCACACCTCAATAAAAGGATCTCTAGTCGCCATCAAAACAGAAAATGACCTTCGTCTGGCAGAAAATTGACAGGGCAATACTCGAAGTCTCTTAAATAGCATTGGTGCTTTCGTTACAGCCCTCCAAAGTTTCGTCAGGGAAAGCGGGAAAGAGAGTTGGGTGAATTCCATGATGTGATTACAAAAACAAAGAGATATATCTTAAAACTTACAACAAATTTGTTGGATCTACGATTCCATACTCTGTACCTAAAAGGAGTTACTAAGGATCATCTGATCTCACATCAGCAGAGCACCAGGAATCCCAAATGACCATAACGACATAAAAGTAAGAGAAGATATGTGAGCATTCTTCAGTTGATATCTAGTGATGAATTTTGTAGTACCAAAGAAAGGATTATCATTCAGACAACACTTGATCATCATGCCAGGTTAATCGTTAAAGATTAAAGGAACACATCGTTGATTGAGCAAAACATGGAAGACCCCTATCCTGATTTAGACGGTACCTAACTTGATGTCGAAAAATTTGTGATTCACAAAATAGAAGATATCTTTGACATATCAGAAGTTGGGAATGTGGAACTCGCATGTAGGGATGAATTTTGAGAAATGTTCAGCCTCGCAATTATGATATTCATGGATTCCGGTCTACCCTTTGATCGCCATCAGCTGAACCTCATCATAAGCCTGTACAACACCTTGAGGACCTTTAGTGGAAATCCAAATTTCGAATATTTTGAGAACCTAAAGATTTAATTCTTAGGTTTCGTTAACTCTATCAGATTCAAGCATCCAGAAAGAGTGACTATCAACACGCCAAAAACATCCATGATTAACCCCTATGGACCAATCCTTAAAGCGGTTGATTACATCGGCAACAATCTTCAATACCTAGCCAGGATGTCTTTAGCTCACGTTTACAGCTTAAGAACGCTTCATCTAGAAGAGCCCGACCTACCTTTACTAATGGTAAGACATTTCATGAGGATTTACCCGCTAAGGTTCACTTATCCCCAATCTAGAGCACCTAAAAAAACAACAATTCTGGGGAACGTTTCTCAACACCTGAAGAACGGAAGAAAGGTCGAGCTCCCGAACCTAAAAGAAGCGCTTCTCGAGAGGCGACCCTTGTTTTTAATTTTAATATTTTACCAATTTCAATCAAGTGTGAATCATCTCCACCAATCTTTTACACCTTGTTTTTTGCCAAAACCATGAGTGTTCACGCTCATGAGATGATCAAATCACGTAATAAGAAAGAAAAGCTGTTTAAGGATGATCTTCAACAAAGCCACTCAACCTTAAAGGACGAAGCAACCAACACTCGATGGGGGTATTAATCTGATATCCTCTTTAAATTTTTTAATAGTTATAACTTAAACTATGCTATATCCCTAAATTATTACTAAGTATGAGATTCCAACCCAAAATACGGCTAGAATCAATGTCCAACAATATTTTTAAATTCTAATGTTGAATCGTAACCCTTGGTACAACCCCGAACATTGAGGAAAATGTGATTCTAAGTGTGGGATATATGCATATGCATTAACTAGATTCAACAACAAAACCAAGTACTTATAACTTAGTAAACTGTTTGTTTTAAAAGCAATACGAGACAAAACTTGGTCAAAAGAAAATAAGTGACATAAATGGAAAAGGAATAGTTTCAAAAATACGTCAAAATGTGTCTACTTCTAGAGTAATCCTTGGCATTTCGAGTGATACGTGTTGGGAATTTATGGACCCAAACAACAATCACCAATTCAGATTTAGTGATCCCATAAACAACAAACGAGCGATAATAAAGAAAAGTAAAGAAAACGACACAAGAATTACGTGGTTATATGCAATCGGTTAGATTGCTTTAGTCCATGACCAACTAGAGTGATTTTTATTGATATTTTCGTACTTAGGGTTTAGGGTTACAATAAGATGTATTTATAGGCATACAATAACTTAAGGAGCAAGAAAAAACAAATCTAGAAGTTTCCTTCCCGTCAGACCAAGGCCGCGGCACGCTAGGTTAAAGTTGCGGCGCGCCTTCAAGTATAAACGCGAAACAGAAGCTTTCTTTGAACTAGAACCTCTGTATGTGTGTAGGCCGCGTCGCGCTAGGTAGGGCCGCGACTCGCCTTGATGTATTCGAATCTTCTCCTTCGTTTAATATCCTTCACACATCTGACAATCTCCTACTTGAAGATAGTTAAAACAATAACCCAAAGCCAACCATTTCAACCAAGAATGCCGAACCAACTTTTTATACCGCCAATCAAACATGGGATACTCAAACTCAACGTCGTAGGAAGAGCAGACTTTCGATACAAGGTCTTCAACACTACTTGTTGAAATATAACATCAATAACCCTTTATCACTCTAGTTGACGTCTTCTATTTTCAGTTAACAAGAAGACTAGTTGAAGTTATGCAAAACTTCAACTTCCTGATCGTAACCACCTTAGTACACATATCAGCAGGATTCTCAGTACCATGAATTTTCATAACAACTAAAGTACCATCTTCAATGAGTTCGCGAATTTTATGATACCTTAGCTTTATGTGTTTCGTACGACCATGAAACACCAGGTTCTTCCCTACATGTATAGCACTTTGATTATCACAGTAAAGGATCCAATTTTGTGGAACTCGCCCCAACTCCATCATAAAATTCTTCAACCAAACTAGTTCTTTGCTTGCTTCGGCGGCGGCCATATATTCAGTCTCCGTTGTTGATAATGCAACACATCTTTATTACATCCACCCAAATCAGCATCAATGTACCCTCGTAAAATGGAATCACCTTTGGTGAATTGTAACCCCATTTTAGAAGTACCTTTTAAGTAGCTTAAAAGCCACTTTATTCCTTCCCAATGCTCAATACTCGGATTGGACATAAACCGAGTCACAACTCCCACTGCATGAGCTATGTCGAGTCTTGTACATACCATAGCATACATAATGCTTCCAACCGTAGATGCATAAGGGACTTGAGCCATTGCCTCTTTCTCTTTATCCGTTGTAGGTTACTGACTCTTCGATAACTTCAAAGTATCGCCTAAAGGCAAGGATCATGCCTTTGAATCTTCCATGTTGAACAGCTCTAACACTTTCTTAATATACTTGGTTTGAGACAAAGTTAAAGTACCTTCACCTAGATTCCTAGTAATACTCATCCCGAGTATCTATTCAGCAGAACCCAAATCTTGCACCCAAATCTTTCATTTCAAACTCAAGAGATAACTATCTCTTCAACTTATTGATTTCCAAAATGTCATATCCTACAATCAACATATAGTAACAATATAACATAGGAGGACTTGAATTTCTTCAAGTAACAAAAATGATCCGAATTGCTTCTCATGAAGCCTTTCCTAGTCATAAAGTCATCAAACTTTAAGTACCATTGCCGAGGTGCTTGTTTCAAACCATAAAGACTTTCCTTTAATTTACTAACCCACTTCTCTTTACCAACTATCTCGAAGCCCATAGGTTGCATCATGTAAATCTCTTCATTAAGATCCCCATGTAAAAACGCGATCTTAACATCTAACAGTTCTTGATGTAAGTCATCAGCAGCAACAATACTCAAAACCAACCTAATAGTAGTCATCTTTACAACCGGCGAGAAAATCTCTTTAAAATCGACCCCTCCTTTGTTGAAATCCTTTAACTACCAACCGAGCCTTGTACCGCTTTTTCCCTTCTAACTCATCTCTGACCCGAAAGACCCATTTATTGTGCAACGCCTTTTTATTTGGAGGTAATTTCACTAGTGACCATGTCTTGTTCTTTATTAGTGACCCCATCTCTTCTTGCATAGCAAGCTCTCACTGTATGGATTCTTTAGAATGTCATGCTTCAAAATAACTCTCGGGTTCACCATTTTCGGTATAGAGTAGATAGTTTACAGATGGAGAAAACCTAACATTAGGTTTGGGCATTCTACTTGAGCATCTCAATGATGGTGTAACAGGTTGTGGTAATTGAGTTACATCGCAACTATCTCCACCATTAGATCTCCCACTACTTTTAGAGCTTTCACCACTCTCCGAATCATCCCCATCGTTTTGATCCTCACCATTAATCGGCAATTCAATAGTTTTGAACTCCTACTAGAACCTGTATTCACATCAACAAACTTATCAAACATAACCGGATCATTATTGGAATTAACCATTACCTTAGTGCAATACAACGAGTTTTCATCAAAGATAACATCTCGAATACGAATCATCTTTCTCGCTTCATTGTCCCAACACCTATAACCCATGTCATCCAAACCATACCCGATAAATGTACATCTTCTTGATTTTTCATCAAGCTTGTCTTTGTCAATGTCTTTGGTCTTCACATAAACATTATAACTGAAAACCCTTAAGTGAGCCAAACTCACCTTTCTACCGGTCCATTCTTCTTCAGGAATTCGAAACTCTAACGGTGTCAAGGGTCCCCTATTAATCAAATAAGCTGCCGTGTTCACGGCATTTGCACAAAACATCTTTGGTAGACCCACATGTAACCGTATACTCCTAGCCTGCTCGTTGACCGTCCAGTTCATGCGTTCGGCAACCCGATTATGTTGTGGTGTTTCTGGAACTGTTTTCAACATACGAATACCATGTTCATCACAATAGCCTTTAAAATCTTTGCTGCTGTATTCTCCTCCATTGACAGATTTTAAGCACTTAACTTTCAAGTTAGTCTCATTTTCAACAGCAGCTCTCCACACTTTAAAGGTCGCAAATACATCAGATTTAACTTTAAGAAAGTAAACCCATACCCTCCTTGTGGAGTCATCAATGAAGGTGACATAGTCGCGAGAACCACCATGTAACTCGACCGTTGTAGGTCCATAAACATCGGAATGAACGAGTTCAAGCTTCTTCTTCTTTGGCGCAATTCCTTATTTCTAAAAGGACACTTCCTTTTGCTTCCCTAAGGTACATGGTTCGCAAAACCCGATATTCACTTTCTTTAAATCCGTAATCTTCCCATTAGAGACTAGTAACTTCATCCCCTCCACACTCATATGCCCTAAACGACGGTGCCATTGAGTAGAATCGACCCCTACATTACTCATCACATTAACCTCATTATCATCGAATACCTCGACCATGTATAAAGTTCCCATTTTATGTCCTGATGACACGATACGACCATCCCTTTTAACTTCCCACTTGCGATCACCAAAGGTAGTGTGATTGCCTTCTTCATCCAATTGACCAACTAAGATAAGCTTTTGTTTTAAATCCAGAATGTATTTCACATCTTTCAACGTCCAATCGGATCCTTGGGATGTCTTTAATATCACGTCTCCAATGCCTCTTATGTCTAAGCATTTGTCATCCGCCAATCTTACTTTCCCCCGATACGGTTTAAAATTCTTCATCATCTCCTTACTAGGATTAGCGTGGAATGATGCACCTGAATTCATGATCCAAGATTCAACCGAATTTTTACCACAACACACCAAAGCGTCATCCGTATTTCCAGAAGTAAAGTTCACCCTAGCATTATCCGCTTTCGGATTCTTACATTGAGTGCTAAAGTGACCTTTTTGATTGAAATTCCAACAAACCGCCGACTCTCGGTCCCTAGAGTTATACCTCTTCTTGAATTTCTTACCCTTCTTCTTACCCTTATCGTTCTTCCTGCCCCTGTTGTCAGTATTTAAGAGCGACCCTGACGATTCCCCGGAATTCCTCCTACGAGTATCTTCTCCAAGAATCAAATCCCGAATCCCCTCAAACTTGATTTAGAAGTTCCCATAGAACTACTAACTTCCGTAATGGTACCCGACCAACTTTCAGGCAAAGAAGAAAGTAAGATCAGTGCCTGAAGTTCATCATACAATCTCTACCGAAGCAATTCTTGAGATGAGATTGTTAAAATCATTGATATGATCCGTAGCACTAGCACCCTCCTTCATATTTTGGTTGAACAATTGACGCATGAGAAAAACCTTATTGGCAACATTAGGTTTCTCATACATGTTTGTAAGTGCGTTAATGCACTCAAACGTAGTCTTCTCGTTAATAACATTGTAAGCAACATTTTTGGCAAGAGACATCCTCACCGCCCCCAAAGTTTGGCGATCTAATTGATCCCAATCTTCTCGTTTACATCATTAGGTTTCTTCTCTTTTAATGGTAAGTGCAGTTTTTTCTGATACAAATAATCCTCTATTTGCATCTTCCAAAACCCCAAATCCTTCCCATCAAACCGATCAATTCTAAACTTTCCTTCGTCCACCATCGTGCCCTTTAATCAAACATTGTGCTCTAGATACCAATTGTTGGGAATTTATGGACCCAAACGACAATCACCAATTCAGATTTAGTGATCCCACAAACAACAAATGAACGATAATAAAAAAAAGTAAAGAAAATGACACAAGAATTACGTAGTTATATGAAATCGGTTAGATTGCTTTAATCTACGGCCAACTAGATTGATTTTTATTGATATTTTCATACATAGGGTTTAGGGTTACAATAAGATGTATTTATAGGCATACAATAACTTAAGGAGCAAGACAAAACAAATCTAGAAGGTTCCTTCTCGTTAGACCAAGGCCGCGGCGCGCCTTCAATTATAAACGCAAAATATAAGTTTTTTGAACTAGAACCTCTGTATGTGTGTAGGCCGCGTCGCGCCAGGTTGGGCCGCGGCGCGCCTTAATGTATCCGAATCTTCTCCTTTGTTTTGATATCTTTCACTCATCTGACAATACGAACACCAAATTCTTGTCTCTATCGAAAATTACTCCGAAAAAGAATTAGGAAAGTGGAGATCCTTAAACATCCCGAAAAATACGATATTCCCACACTCCACCACCAAAAATTCACCCATTTCCATTTTCACCATCTGATATTGCTGGTTTTACACCATAATTTCTCACAATATTGAGTTCCATTTCGTCGATTTTGTGTTTTATGATGATTATAGTTGAATATTAATATCGTGGTGTTATTTGATAATTTTTGTTGATTTTAGAGTGTTTTGGGTCTAAAATATCGAGTATAAAGTTTCAGGCTCAAACCGAGGTTAACGCCAAAAGTTAAAGTGATTTTTTAGGTGAAAAATGTGGTTCCAGGTCACGCTATCACTAAAATGTTGTCCCTGATTGCGAAAACAATGTCGTAAGCATGTACGCAAACCGAAGAAGAGAAAAGCGAATGCGAGGCGCCAAATTAGGCACCTCGTGATCACGAGGTTTAGAGGCATATAAGCATCGCGATCACGAGCCTGTGGCGGTCAGGATCAGCTATTTAAGCAAATTTTCAAGCAGTTTTTGGGGGATTACGAATTACATCCAACTTTTAACGATTTCTAGGCGATTTTAGAGGTTCCAAACCCTATTTTTATCATCGTGAAGAGGGATATTCATCCAAGGTATTGTTTTAATTATCTAGATCATTGGTACAATTGTTTATTCATCTTTATTAGTGATTTTGAATATGAATACTCTTGTTATCTTTTGTTTGGCTGATTTTTGTAGCATGTTAGGCTAAAACCCTTTAGTGTTTGCTCAGATGTACTAGCTTTTGATTGTTAGATTGTTCTTTTGTTTATAGATTTAATGTTTGATTGCTTTGGTTTTATTAAGTTTGGTTAAACACCCATTGTTATGCATGCTTACTACTTTAATTCTCTAACGCATGTTATCAACTAGTTATTGTGAGAGAAGTAATGATATATAATGATAATGTGTACACACTCTAAGTGATCTAGATGTAGGTATTTGATTTCAAGTGATTGAGTTAAATGTTTATGCAGTAATTAAATGGTAGTTTCACATTATAATCGTGTAATTACATTGAGTGATCTTTGTAGTTAAGATTTTAAATGATTTTAATGCAGATCAAATCTTAATAGCTTAATCTTATTAGTTTATAATTATTATGTTTAATAAAAAGAACCAGTGTTGTGTGAATCAGTTACTTTGCTTTAATTACATAATTTGTTGACTAGTTTATGTGAGTTTATTAGTGATAAACAAATTATGCTTCAACTCTTAGGAGATCTATACATTTACATGTGAGTGTGAATTGTGATTAATTGGTAATTCGATAGCATAGTCGTATAGTTACTTCGAGTGATCGTTGTAATTAAGGTTTTATGTGAATTTAACCTAGATTGAATCACAATAGTTTAATTATTTATGATTTGATTGTTTGAATGAGAGTAATGTGAGTTAGTCAAGTTTGAATGATTGAGTTATAATTTATCAAACATTTAATCGTATTTAATTGAAAGAACAATCCACGTCATTAGTGAATCATCTGAGTGAACAATGTTTTGTCCATCTGGTTATTCGTTTATTTACTTTTCGTACTTAGTTTAATTACAAAACTCCCACTTTTACAGTTTTTACTCTAGAATAATTAATAGATTTAAAATTTTAAACAACTGTTCTCTGTTGACAAACCTGAACTTACTAAATACTTTACTACATTTATCAGGTTTAGTTGCCTGTTTGTGTGTTAAAACCATTTAGTTTAGTGCAATTAATTTAGGTGTGGTTTTACCTCATCAACTTTTTTGGTTACGCTTCGAGGGAGCGGTGTTTAACTTGGAACTTTTAAGATTTTTGTTATGCGATCCTTTTGTGAGAATTTTATTCATACAAAAGTTACTTTTCTGTAATTGTTTTTCCGGTTTTACGCGCTGGTTTATTGTGGTGTGATCGCAGGTTAGGTACAACTAAACTCTGGAACTGTCTAGAGTTTATCACACGCACAATAAGGTTAAAGAGGAACAGTCGATTTTAGAGGGTTTTGCTACACTTCAATTCTATATTCTGGATTTTCAGTTTGTTAAATGAGAACTCACAGCGACAGATCCTAATGATCAACTGATGTGTAGTGTCAGGCAAGCTGCACTTCCACCTCCTAGAAGACCAGATATCAATGCTAATACGTTTGAGGTTAAACCTCAGTTTATTCATATGGTCAGGGAAAATATATTTGATGGAAGAAATGATAATGCATTCGAGCTTATTAAGCAGTTTGATGAGCTGTGTGAGTTGTACAAGCAAAAGGATGTGAGCATGGATGCGTTCAAACTTATACTTTTTCCGTATACTCTTACCGGGGATGCGAGGGATTGGTTGAAATCTCAACCATCCAATTCTATTACTACCGACACGAATATTCGCAACACGTTCATTAACAGATATTTTCTACCGGTTAGGGTTGCAAGATTGAAAGCTGAGATCAATTCATTTGCTCAGAAATTTGATGAATCTCTACATGATGCATGGAATAGGTTGAAGAAGATGTTGTGATACTGTCCTCAACACGGGTTGGAGGTTGGTTCGATTGTTCATATATTTTATTAGAGCATTGATGAGCGTACAAGGGGTATCTTAGACTCTTCAGCTGGAGGAGTGTTTCTTTACAAGATGCCAAATCAGGCATATCAACTTTCGGAAGATATGTCACAACACACTTCTGAATGGTTGTCATCATCCAGAAATACTCCAATGAAGAAAACATTCCCTAGTGTGTATGATGAAGATGATGGTAGAGGTTTGACTCTTGCTTCATTGTCAAATCAGTTGAAGACTTTTCGTCGAGAATTTGAAAAGTTGAATAAGACGGTAGTTGCTATTCAAGTGGGTTGTGAAAGATGAAAGGGGCCTCATTTGACCAAACACTGTGATATTAATAATAGACTGATGATTTGTAACACCCTAGCTTAACATGACCACAATATTATCCGCTTTGCCCGCAGGCGCACAACTTTTTCTTGACGACCACACTCGAGGAGCACTTTTACAGAAGGTCACCCATCCTGGTAGTGCTCTCGTCCGAGCATGCTTAACCACAATGTACTCACACACCTGCTCTGCATGTGGTCCCAAAACGCATTGTATCATTTAAGCGTGAGTATTACCTTATAATCCTATGATCACTCATGTCCATGGGAGATGTGGAATATGCTTAAGGTGTTACAACTCTCTCCCCCCTAAGGACTCATCGTCTCCGATAAGGTTTGCCTCACCACCCCCAACAATACATGAGTGGCTCTAATACCATACTTTAATAATAAGTTGGGGAAGAATCCCACCCAGTGTCTTTACTGTGAATAGGGTGACTACTGTGCGTTTCTCAAACACTGATTTTACAGCTCGCGTCTCTGCCACAGCCAACCCTCAAAAGGGACATCAAGGGGTAAGAGTCAATGCTTCGTCACAGATTACACTGTGAGAACCCCCTTTAAGATTAACCCGCCAAGAATGGACGCTATTAGACCAGCACGGATATCATACTGTAACACCCCAGCTCAACATGACCATAATATTGTCCGCTTTGCCCACATGCGCACGGCTTATTTCATGACGACCACACGCTAGGAGCACTTTTCCAGGAGGCTACCCATCCTAGTAGTGCTCTTTCCCGAGCACGCTTAACCACAACATGCTCACACACCTGCTCTACCTGTGGTCCCAAAATGTGTTGTGTCATTTAATCATGAGTATTGCCTTATAATCTCATGATCACACATGTCCATGGGTGACGTCGGATTTGCCTAGGGTGTTACATGATTGATCAGGTTAACTACGTTGGTAATTAGTTTCAAGGTAGTTCAGGTTATCAGAGGAATGGACCACCGGGGTTCTTCAAACAAAACTACCAACAACCTTTTAACCAAAATCAATATCAACAAAACAACTAGCCTCGGGTAAATAATTCAGGTTTGGAAGATTTGGTTATGAGCTATATGGTGAAACAAGAAGAAAAGGAGGAGCTTTGGAAACAGCTACTTCTTAATCAGCAAGCTACTATTCAAAATCTTAAGAGGAATAAGGGTCATATTACTAGCTTGTTAGTAGAGAGACCATGGGTACTCTTCCATCCAATACCCAAGTCAACCCAAATCATGTTAATGGAAGTTAAAATTTTAAAGACCCGTCCTAATCCATCTGGACGAATACATTACATTTGGTTACATCGCGAGGTACTTGACCTCTATATGATACATTTTACAAACATTGCATTCGTTTTTAAAAGACAAACTTTCATTACATCAAAAGTTGACGGCATTCATACCATTTCATAATATATTCAACTATAATTGACTTAATAATAATCTTGATGAACTCGAAGACTCGAATGCAATGTCTTTTGAAATATGTCATGAATGACTCCAAGTAATATCTCTAATATGAGCAAATGCACAACGGAAGGTTTCTTTCATACCTGAGAATAAACATGCTTTCAAGTGTCAACCAAAAGGTTGGTGAGTTCATTAGTTTATTGTAAACAATCATTTCCATTATTTTAATAGACCACAAGATTTCCTTTATTCAATAATCATACACTCACAAGTGTTTAAAAATCATTCATATGGATTGAACACCTGGTAACCGATATTAACATCATGCATATAGAATAACCCCAAAACATAAATCCATCTGTATAATATAAACTCGAAGTACTAAAGCATACCATTTTCCAGTATGGGGGGAGTTAGTGCCCGTAGATCTACCTTTAGGATTCGCGTCAATTTGGGTTTATGTTCCCTAATTCTTAGGTTACCAAGCTAAAAAGGTGATCTTCGATTTCGATAATCCAACCATAGAATGTAGTTTCGATTACTTGTGTCTATCCCGTAAAACATTTATAAAAGCAGAAGCATGTATTCTCAGTCCCAAAAATATATATTACCAAAGTATTTAAAAAGGGAGCAAATGAAACTCACTATACTGTATTTTGTAGTAAAAATGCATATGACGTCATTGAACAAGTGTAAGGTTGGCCTTGGATTCACGAACCTATATCATTTGATATTCATTAATACATATAATCGTAATCGAACAATTTAATATATTATAACTTTTATATACTAGTTATTTGGTTTGTATATATATTTAAAAATGATTATTATTTATATAGTTATATATATATATATATATATATATATATATATATATATATATATATATATATATATATATATATATATATATATATTAGAAATACTTAATTTGTTATATATGAATATTTATATAAAGATTGTTAATATAATTAATTCATATTTACATGTAATGTTATTTTTAAGTATATTTTTATATACATGATAATATATAATATTAATAATAGTGAATAAAAAGTTGTATTTGATTATAATTATAATAATTTTTTTAATGTTAATAATACTAATAATGATAATCCTATTAATAATACTTATGTTAATGATAATAACTCTAATACTTATAAAATGATAATAATACAAATATTTATGAAAATAAATCGTATTATTTTCAAAATAATAATAATAATATTATTCATACCCATAATAACGATACTAATACTAAAATGGTAAAATTTATATTTCTAGTAACACTTATAATACAAATGATAATATTAATACTAGTCTGAATAATAATGATAATAATAATTTTACTTATTTTAATGATAATAATATTCATATTATTAAGTTAGTATTAACAATAATTAACATATCAACTTAATCATAATATTTAATAACAACAATAATGATACAATAATAAAAATACAAATAATAATAATAATAGTGTTAATACTAATAATGATAATAATTAGTAATATAATAATACTCGTAAACAATAATAATAACATAACAATAATAATAATGTAATAATAATAATAATAATAATAATAATAATAATAATAATAATAATAATAATAATAATAATAATAATAATAATAATAATAATAATAATAATAATAATAATAAATAAAAATAAGAGTGTTACCCTTAAAAGAGCTTTTCTAAAAAAATGCCATGAACCGGGCTCGAACCCGAGACCTCTGGCTACCACACACACTCCTTAACCATGGCCCCATTTGTACATTTCTGATTAATTTCACAACTTAATTGTATCTAACCCTCCTTTTTTTGTGTCCCTTTTCTTCTTCTCAATTCAATTCGATCGACCAGAGGTAAAAACAATGATCATACTAGTAATTACAGGTTTGGTTTAGGATTAAAAAAAAAGGAAACAGAAATAAACGACTGTGGGTTATAACGATTGACAGAAGAAAAAAAAATTAATAGCAGCAGTAAGGATACGATGAACACATTGAACCCAAACTTTGATTTTTAAATTCAGACACTTATAGGTTATGATTCTTACATGGAATAGGTCCTAAATCGTTCATATAAACTTTAGGGATCCTCAGTTGAACTTGATTTATCAAAACTATAAAGAATTTCGCAAAGAATAATTTAGTTGACTTTTTGACTCCAATCTTTGACTCCAAAATTCGCGATCAAGAAGAGGAATTGGATACTCAAACTTTGCAGATAATTTGAGTATAGGATTCCTAACAAAATAGAAATTTTAGTTTTTAATAATTGATTCGAATGGAATTTTGAATATGAACCTGTTGTGACAGAGGAACCGAATTTGTTCCTAATTTCTCTGCTTAATCCTTCGATTATCAGAAGTTAAAAGCGATTAAGATTGAGAGTGATACTGAATAATTGAACGATTAAGTTTTCCAAAATACAGAGGTAATCGATTGATATAAAGTGACATTTTTTGCTCGACACAGAGTCACGGTTAAGCAGTAAGCAATTAAAAAAAAATATAAAAGCTGATTGATACAAACGCGATATTATCCGTTCCTTATCAGATTTTTATATAATTGATATTATTATATAATAAATATATTAATATTAATACTAAAAATATTAATAGTAATAATAATCAATAATAATGATAATGATAATGATAATGATAATAATAATAATAAGAATGATAATAATAATATTACAAATGATAAAAATGATGATAAAATAATAGTAGTCACAATTTTTAAATAAGGTGATAATTAATAATGATAGAGTTTATAATAATAATTATAATAATAGAAGTAATAATAATATTAATGATAATAACATAATAATAATAATTTTATTAATGATACTAATAATAGATTGTATTATTTTCAAATAATAATAACTATAATGATATTAATGATATTAATAATACTAATATTGATAAAGATAATAATAATTATTATTATTCTTTAATAGTAACTAAAATTGTAATCTTACTACTAATTTTGATATGAATAATGATAACAATTATACTAACAAATCAATTGTATTAAATTTTACAAAAATAATTTTTAAATATACTAATTGTACAGATATTAATATTAATAATAATAATGAATGTAATAATAATATATCAACTAGAATTAAACTTGTAATTACATTTAATACATTAATATTATAATTTATTAATTATGTAATATTTATTAGTTATATAATATATAATAACTTTTATTAAATTTATATTATTTATAAATTTTATTTTAATATACATATCATAATAATTATAGAAATCATATATATATATATAGATTCATTTTCAATTTACACTTAATTATTTTGTATCCTATTTTACATATTTATTTATTTATATTTTTATTTTTATATATATACATGTTATTTACACACAAATGTTCGTGAATCGTCGGGGATAGTCAAAAGGTAATTGAATATATGAAACAGTTCAAAATTTTTGAGACTCAACCTTACAGACTTTGCTTATCGTGTCAGAACATATAAAGATTAAGTTTAAATTTGATCAGAAATTTCCGGGTCATCACAATAATGTTGGTTCTTCACAGGGTCCTCAAAAGAAGAAGGAACCTCAAGTTTTTCACTATTCACAAGTTAATGTCATATCTAATTCTAAGAATTATGATTTTACTGGGTTTGACCCAATCAATACTTTGGGATGTAAAGACGAAGAGGATGAGTTTGAGGATGAGATGGAGGTTCGTACAGTTCATACCGAGTATGGTGATTTTGTTTTCTCAAAACGTTCTAACATGGAAGACTACACTCCGTATAAGAGTGTTGATGGGGTGTGTGTGGAAAGTGTGAAGAGTGTGCAATCTTGTGAAGATGAGGGGTTTGAATTGGTGATACAACGCTCGAGTATGATAATTATCTAATGTCATTGATGACGGGTGAGACTTCAGATGTTTACAAGTTGGAGTTGAAGACGTTGGAGACTACCGAGTCTGCTGGGTCTGTATTTGAAAAAGGAGTGTAATTTGCATCGGAAGTGAAGGAGTACAAGCCACCTATTCCGCACCCAAAATTAATCTGATCCAAAGAGCTAAAAATAGAATGTTTATAAGTCTTTAAATACTTGATAATATATGTGACTCCCCGTACCAAATCATCATGTACGGACCATCAACAACAGGATCATTACAAGGTTAAGTACTATATGCGTTTTCAAAAGAGTTTGCATTCATAATTAAAAGTGATGTTAAACCAACATCGAAAGTTTTACAATCCAAAAGTATGATTCACTAAGTAGAAGCAATAAATAAGTGTACGTGACCCCAAATGGTCGTTACAAGTCATAATTCAAAATTACTAGTGTTTGAATGCAAAGTAAAGTAGTTCATGCGTGGACAACTCTAAGCAGCGGGTGTCTACAGCACAACAAGTAAGACAGCGGAAGCAACCTCAAGCACCTGAGAAATACATGCTTAAAAACGTCAACACAAAGGTTGGTGAGCTATAGTTTAAGTATAACAGTATGTAAGGTAGGCCACGAGATTTCAGTGCTACAAAGAGCGTTTCAAAACAGTATGATAAAGTATATGTTAACCGTGGGCACTTGGTAACTAACTTAACGTTTATACCCCCTGAAAGTACACTTGGCAAGTGCGTATGTATACGAAGTATTAAACACTCGTTAAATGCTAGCGCTACTAGCCCGAATGGGGATGTCAAACCCTATGGATCCATATCTAAGATTCGCGTTCACGGTTCAAAAACCAATGATTAAACGTTACCGAGCTAAAGGGAATGTTTATGCCGTTGTATAACCCACACATATATAAGTTTAAGTACTCGTGCCTAGTATGTAAAACATAAAATCTGCATGTATTCTCAGTTCCCAAAATAATTTAAAGTGAAAAGGGAATGCTATAACTCACAATGATATGTAGCGGTAAGGTAGTAGTCGGGAAAGGTGTGCAAGTAAATGGTCCGAAGGTCCTCAACCTAAGGCAAATAATACTAAGTCAGTAAATCGTCTTAATAGGTTTAAAAGTATGTATTAAGGTCTTAAGGGTCATCATCAATCATCATCAAACAAAAGGCGTAAAGTAGGTTTCGTTTATGAAAGTAGTTTAAAATAATGTCTGACTTCAGTCAGTCACCACGGCCTCTACCCTTACTGAATTAAGGTGAGACCAGTGGCCATGGCTCCGTCTATGAGTCCCTTAAGTGTGGTAAAATTTACAGAAGCAAACTCATCTTGGTTTGACCGTTGCGACGGTCTAAGTGCGAGTAGGTCAGTAATTTCTGCACAACGTTAAGGACATAGTGACGATCGGAGGGCCATAAATCCTAAACCGTAACTCGGATTAAGACGAGTCCTATATGAAAAGTTATCTACTCGAAAATTTCTATCTAAAAATAAAGTTTATAACAGCCCAGGTCTACTGGTCTGTTACAGAAACATCAGGTCAGTAGGTTTTGGACAGAAACAGTAAGTTTAAGTGGGTTCCGGTGGTCTTGGTGCTTGATGTTCATCATGGTTCTCGTCCTTGATGCATATAGCTTCAAGTGTATAACTCATTGATGTATCTACATCATCTTAACCAAGTCTTGACCATCATAACCCTAGTGCAAGTCTAAGACATGAAGCACAACTCACTTAAGAGTTGTATGAAGTTTGATGAACCAAAGTTACATCAAAGTCTTAGATCTAACACCTGCATGAACTTTAAAGCCAATAACAAGTTACAAACTTGAAAGTAAACTAACTAATCAAGATCTTAAGATGTAGAACATAGTTCTTTAGTTAGATCTTGAAGATCCAAGACCCAAAAGTCTAGATCAAGCATAAGTATACAAAGTTATTTTTAAAGGAAACTCATTTATATGTTCTTGAACTTTTAAGTTAACTTTAAGTTCCAGGAGATATGAGATAAAGACTAACTTGTAGTACTTGACCAACAACAACCAAAATCATAAAATTAAAGTGCAAGTAAAACTAAATAATCAAGTAAATAAGTTCATGAGTTTCATACTTTAAAGATTTAAAAAGTAAACATTAAGTTCATTTCATGTACTTCAAGTATAAGTTACAACACAAGAACTTTAAATCTTTTGACATAATGTATGTAGAACATAACTACGTAGTTTGTTCTTGTATGTTCTTGAAAATACAAGATATTATGAAGAATCAAACTAGTGAGTTTGATTCTTGAAAGCTAGTAATTAAGTAACAAGTAACTACAAAGTAAGTAATTAATAACAACTAATAAGTAACTAACAAGACAAGTATCAAACAACAACAAATGATGATGATGATTAAGAGTGCTTTAGGTTTGGTTTTGTAAAGAAAGAAGAAGAGAAAAGAACTTCATAATACTTACAAGTATGAAGAGAAAAGAGAGAAAGTAAAGAGAGAAAATAAGATGCAAGTAATGTGTGTGTGAAGTGTAAATGAAACTAGTGAATGAAGTAGTCAAAAAAAAAAAAAAAGATTTGAATCCCTCTTGAGCACACACTAAATCACGGCTGCAGCAGATTTTTGAGGGGAGGGAGAAGTGTTCAATGGTTACTTAGATGCTAAAGCTTAAAGGTGTGGATATTAAGGGTGCATGCATGGGGAAGGTGTGCAACTAGATTCCTTCAAGTATTAAACTAAGTAGTCTCCATCTAATTGATACTTACAAGTGTAGGACATGGGCTAACTAAGTCCATTAATAATGTAGGGTGGGCTTGGAAGTCCAATAACATGAGTCCATTACACTAACAAAGCCCAAGTTCAAATAAATCACAAGTTAAACTAATTAAAGCCCAAGTAACTAACTAACAACCTTAGTTAATTAAAATGATTAATAAAACTTAATCATGAATGCAAATAATATCTAGAAATATCATTCGTGAAGTTTCGGGTGTCACAAAGACGTTTCGGGCCATTAAAGTCAAGTTCGGGCAATCATGGCAACATGTAAATGTAATAACATACATTCATTTAATCACACGTATTAATAATAATAATTATTAATAAATAAACGTTGGAAATTCCAGGGTCGTTACAATATATGTGTGAATGTTCCTTTGGTTGATGTTCTTGTAGGTATGCCCAATTATGGGAAATATTTGATGGCTACGAAAGGAGAGCATGAGCAGGCATCATCCGCGTTTCTTGAAACGAATAAGCTGCTATAGTGAGAAAGAATGAGTTGCCACTGAAGTTAGGTAATCCCAGGCTGTTCATTGTGCCCTATAGGATTGATGGTTATGAGCTTTTTGTGTGTTTAACTAATTCAGGTGCGAGTATAAATCTTATGCCTTATTCTATTTGTTAGCGTTTGAACTTAGGTGAATTTAAACCAAATACTTTGGGGGTTAGATTGATTGACTAGTCAGTTAGTAAACCCATAGGGATTATTGAGAATTTGGTTGTTAAATTTGGTGAGTTAGAATTTCCTATGGATTTTGTAGTTGTTGATATGATTGCGGATAAGGTTGTACCGATTATTGTAGGTAGACCGTTTTTAGCGACTGCGGGTGCGTTAACTAATTGGAAAATGAGGAAATTAGTTTTGAGGGATAGAGGTAAAAGCTAAAGTTTTCAGACTAGGTATAATGTTAAGCCACCCACACATGTAGGTTCTGTAAATGTGATTACTAGTGTTGAAACTGATAAAGATAAAACAGAAACTAGTAAGCTAAATAAGTATGGGGGAGAGGTAAAGGAGAAATTTGTTGATAAACTGCCCGATGATAGTGTTGTTGATGAGTCTATGAGGAAATTATATAGTTGGGTTAGGAATACTAAGTCCGAAAAGGATGAGTTTGTGAGACAAAGGTTAGTATCTAATCTGTCTAAGAAAGAAAAGGAGAAGCTTAGAGAGTTGACCGAGGAGTCAAAGAATGTGGATATTTGGTTGTTAAACGCGATTGGGTATGGATCTTCAGGTAATGGTCCCGATTAGTTGAAGGATGGAACCGCATACCATCCAGGCGTAAGTTGACTTGAAATAGCTGGAGTCTAGTGCACGACTCGTTAATAAACTTGCACATGTATCCTTGTATATTTGTATAATGCGTATGTTTTAAAATTCAAAAATCCTAGATATTTGATATGTTTTTATAAAACTCAAAAAGATTTGATTTTTTATGTTTTTGTGTGTTCATTGCAGGTACTACATTAAGTGATGACAATCGCGAAATGGTCGTCAGTGCAGAGCCGTCTGTCACTTCGTTTCACGATTATTATGCTCTACATCCGGTTATGTCTTTCCCATTCAATCTATTTTCCTCTCCAATTTATATTTTGATTTTCTGATTTCATGTAAATGAGGGCATTACATGATCTTAAATGTCGGGGGAGAGATATAAATTCTCGTGGGTGTTATACACATGGCTTTATGTCTTATTTTTGAGTCATTTTTTTTGAGAAATTTGAGAAATTTTAAAATTTTTGAGGATTTCAAAAGCCAAGTGTAGTTATTTTATTGAGCAGCTGTTATCACTGTTATGAGTTGAATTGTACAGGTACCTCAATGAATTTGGTATCTTGTAATTATTTTGTGATTTTGCGTGTGTGTGTGTGTGTTAAAAGGAAGTAGAGTCTTCCTAGTTAAAAGTTATTTCATTTAAAACTTGAAAGTAAAGTCTTTCAAGTCTCGTTCTACTTGGTATAGCATCTTTCTAAACTATACCATTTCATACTAACATCTTTATAAGATGTAAAACTACTGTGGGAAGAGAAAGTGTTGAACTTTCAAAACTATCATGTAGCAATCCCATCTTACTCCTTCAACACCGGAATGATTTTGTTAGGGTTTGTTACTTGTTCCGTGTCGTTGATCATTACCAGGTTGGATGTGGATGAGACTTAAACACTCACAATTCACAAATGCTGCCCCATAGCTAACACTATTACCGAGAAGGTTTGTCTACGGTGGTAGTACGTTGTCCGTGCGGTTGTTCAATACAAGAATGACTTTGATTGCACATGACCTTGTAAGCTAAAATTCCGGATAAGGTCCTGTGTTCTTTAGGATCAAATTATTCGACAAATCGCTATATCATTATAAGTCACGTGGGACTTAAATTCGACATCCCTCTTTCAAGTGTTCACCCTGGTCTAGAGTCACCGGAGTGGTCGTTGGGGCACTTGATGAGTGTCGTTTTCCTAATCCCGGGGACAACCATCTTGGGGCACCCACTGGTTTAATTGAGTTCCACCCATGAATTGACGGTAATACTCTAGTTATATAATTAGAGTGTAGTTTGTAATTTGTACCAGATTCTCTTGTCATGTGCTCATTGATGATTACTCACTTGAAGACTTGAACCTTGTGAATGCTTGTTGAAGATCACACATATTGGTTTTACTTGTTCATGATGATAATATTGGTGCATCTTGGTTTTATTGTCATTGTGTTGAAGACACGCTTTAGGTATGTTTATTCTTGCATTAGTTGAT
This sequence comes from Rutidosis leptorrhynchoides, assembly GCF_046630445.1. Lineage (NCBI taxonomy): Eukaryota > Viridiplantae > Streptophyta > Magnoliopsida > Asterales > Asteraceae > Rutidosis > Rutidosis leptorrhynchoides. The sequence continues at coordinate 165,986,841 of NC_092336.1, forward strand.
ATTATTTGATGATAGACTTACTTGAGGACAAGCAAGGTTCAAGTATGGGGGATTTTCATATTGCTCAGTTTATACTATAATATCTCGCAATATCAGGTTCCATTTCATTGGTATTGTGTTAAGGATTGAAGATTTTATGATGATTATAGTTGAAGATTAACGCCTATTTGTATCGTGGTGTTAGTTGATGATTTTTTTTTTATTTTAAAGTGTTTCGGGGCTAAAATATCAAGTAGAAAGTTCCAGGTTTAATCTGAGGTTAACGCCTAAAGTTAAAGCGAGTTTTTGAGTTGAAAATGTGGTTCCAGGTCTCACTAACGTGAAAATATAGTCCCCGATCGCGAGAACAAGGTCTTACATGTACGCGAACCGAAGAAGAGAAAAGTGAACACGAGGCACCAAATAAGGCACCTCGGGATCGAGAGGTTTATAGGCATATAGGGCTCGCGATCGCGAGCCTATGGCGGTCAAGATCAGCTATTTAAGCGAATTTTTGAGCAATTTTGGGGGATTACGAGTTACATTCGACTTTGGATGATTTTCAGGCGATTTTAGGGGTTCCAAACCCTATTTTTATCATCTTGAAGAGGGTTATTCATCCAAGTTATTGTCTTAATCATCTAGATCATTGGTACAATTGTTTATTCATCTTTATTATTGATTTTGAATATGAATACTCCTTTTATCTTTTGTTTGGTTGATTTTTCTAGCATGTTAGGCTAAAACCCTTTAGTGTTTGCTCAGATATACTAGTTTATGATTGTTGGATTGTTCTTATGTTTATGGATTTAATGTTTGATTGATTTGGTTTTATTAAAGACCCATTGTTATGCATGCTTGCTACTTTAATTCTATTATACATGTTATCAACTATTTATTGTGAGACATGTAGTGATTGATAATGTGTACTTCTACACTGTAAGTGATCTAGACGTGTAGGTATTTGATTTCAAGTGATTGATTTGAATGTTTATGCGGTAATTGAATGGTAGTTTGTCATTATAATCATGTAATTACATTGAGTGATCTTTGTAGTTAGGATTTAAAGTGATTTTAATCCAAATCAAATTTAATAGCTTAATCTTATTGGTTTATAATTATTATGTTCAATCAAAAGAACCATTGTTGTGTAAATCAGTTACTTTACTTTAATTACATAATTTTTTGACTAGTTTACGTGAGTTTATTAGTGATAAACAGATTATGCTTTAACTCTTAAGAAATCTAGACATTTACATGTGAGTGTGAATTGTGATTAATTGGTAATTCGAAAGTACGGTCGTGTAGTTACTTCGAGTGATCGTTGTAATTAAGTTTTATGTGAATTTAACCTAGATTGAATCATAGTAGTTAAATCATTTATTATTTGATTGTTTGAATGAGATTAATGTGAGTTAGTCAAGTTTGAATGATTGAGTTATAATTTATCAAACATTTAATCGGCTTTAATTGAAAAAACAATCTACGTCATTAGTGAATCATCTGAGTGAACACTTTTTCGTCAATCTGGTTATTCGTTTATTTACTTTTCGTACTTAGTTTAGTTACAAAACTCCCATTTTTACAGTTTTTACCCTAGAATACTTAATAGTTTTTAGAATCTTAAATAACTGCTCTATGTGGATAAACCTGAACTTACTAAATACTTTACTACATTGATCGGGTTTTGTTGCCTAATTCGTGTGTTAAAACCATTTAATTTAGTGCAATCAATTTAGGTGTAGTTTTACCTCATCACCATCTCACTCAAAAATCACCACTCATCGTCACTCACCACCAAAATCAAACGATTTCAAAAGAATGAAGAAAAAGATCATAGCTAATCAGTGTACATGAGCTATACTAGTAGAAAAAAAAACTTCAAAAAGAAAAGAAAAGAAAAGAAAAGAGTAAATTTATCTAGTGCTTTGCTGCAAAAATGGAAGAATCGAAGAAAATGAAGTTATAACAAAGTCCTTCGAATAGCACACTCACAAAAAAATCATTCACCCCCAAATACACCATTGAACAAACTCCTAGATTTTCCATTACCCAACCAAAAACTTGGTATTTAAATATGTGTGGAATCGAGACTTGTGTTATTCTTAGAAAGAGTCAAAGTAGAGAGGATTACAAGTAAAGTGTCATGATCAGTTAGAAATCGGCGTTATTAATAGATAGCACATTCCTACTTAATAGATTGCATGAGGCCTAACGAACGTTTTCCTGAGGACAAGGAAAATCCTAAGTGTGGGATACTTGATAACGCGCTAAAACTCATGTAATTGATCGCGTTATACTTCCCATTTTAAACACTTTATCGAATAATAGTCCGATCCCTTTTATTGACTCATTTTGTAAATGTCGTAAAAGCGAATCCAATGATGCAAGAATCGAAGAAAACGAAGTTATAATGAAGAAACCAGCGTCAAAACAATAAACGATTGAGAAACATACTCCCGAACAATACCCGGATCCCGAACCCAAAAAATGGTACCCGGATCCGGTAGGAACAAACCGATCGGCACCATGGAGTATAGGCCCAGATCCAATGCTCAACGAGGTACCCAGATCCGATATTACAAAACCAGACAACATCGAAAAACAGGTACCGGATCCGGTACCCAACCTGGTACCCGGATCCGGGACCATGCAAATATACAACACCCTATCCTATCGGATCCGACATCAGACATGAAATTCATCCCTTTTTTGGTAGATCTGACCTCAAATGCTGAAATTCGACCATTCTGAACAAAGATTGGATTTTTAATCCTATTTTTCAATCCGGAAGAAAACAACTATAAAGGAATACGAGGAGTAATCTTGTGCCAGAATTGAGGGGTTAGTTTACATCTATAAATACTTCACCACTTTCGCCATTTCAATATACACTTCCACACTTTCTTACTTAACACTTTCAAGTCATTAATTTTAGTAGTTAGCTTCTAGATTAGAATAAATCATGACTAGAGTAGTGTTAATTATCTAGAGTTAAGGATCGAAGTCTGTAAAGAGCACAGTGTGTAGAGAGTTGTCCATCCTTTTGTATTATTCAGAACTCTCTATAATATACGGTCAATTCCTTCCTTTTTATTGTCTATCTTTATTTAATAATGTTTATTTTATTTATCGTCAAGTTTCGATTCATGATTAGTGAGTAGTTATCTTGTTTGTTTGTTATGACGTAGTTAGTTAATTATTATGAGAAAATATTGATATGTGATATTGTGCGACGATGTCCGACAAATATTGTCTTTATAAATTCAAATCGCTTTTACTCAAAGAACGTGGTTTAATTTTTTTATCTTTTATATTGAGATGCCGGGATATGAAGTAACTATTATGGTCAGATACAACACTATGCGAGCCTTATGAGATACATAATGTCGTGGTTTTGGAGGCACACCGGTTGTAATAAGTATCACTAACGCATTATGAATTCTGCATATATAAACATCGTGAAGTATCGTTGACAATGAAAATACTTCATACTCACAAGTTACTATAAATAAAACCAAGAGGAATAAGTAAAATACATTATACCATCGACGAATTTTATAAAATGTGTTCTTGAAATAGGAGATGGGATATGCTTAGGCATCGTACTTTGACCCAGTTCTAGAGTATCTTTGATCTGATATAATAAAGTAAATTTATAAACACATATCGTAATTGAATCTTTCGAAAACTAAATAGTTAATGATGAAAAGACTGTGGGATTAGCACCCATCTTAGTGAAATGATAGGTCATCTATTTGAACCACTAAGTGACACCTTTAAGTTTGATACTTTCACCCTTTGTTTTTAAAAAGATCTTTACATAAGAAAGTTTAACGCATTTTCACGTTTTAGCTTGAGTATTATATTGGATCATGTAGCGACCCCGACAAATCGTCAAGTGACGGCGTCGGCTACGTGGGTCCCATTACCTGATTATAAGTCTTTAAGATAACGTTTGACCAAAATATGTCGCCTTCATTTCAAAATAAAGATTGTTTCAAAGTTTACAAGAATTGTTCAACCAAAAGTTAAGTTACAACGTTATAAGTACGATTGAAATCTAGGCGACACGGTTTAAAGTAAAGTTAAAAGACGCTCCATGAAATGCATGTATACTCGACATCGGATGCAAGTATCAAATAGTAAGCGGAAGCATGTTTCACATATCGTGCAAGACCTGAGAAAAACATAGAAATCTGTCAACGAAAACGTTGGTGAAATCATAGGTTTAAGTAAGTGAGTACAAGTGAACCACAAGATTTGCATCAATAAAATAATAGTAATACATTCCAAAAGTTTGTTTCACGAGCACCCAATTATCAATGCTTAACATTCCATCCATTGTATACCCCATCCATAGTGCTAGAACAAACACTGATTCTCGAAAATATATTTCATCCGTAGACGGTAGCGAACCGTCAAAGATGAGGGTTGTCAACCCATATGGCCATATAACATAAGTTCTCGCTTACACCCGGCAAGTGTAACTAATGATAATCGAATTGAGGATTTTTGTTCTAAACTCGTATGTAGAATGTTTGTTTTCCCGTTCTTGTGTTCACTTAGTTCAAAAGAATCGTTTATGTTTTCTCATCCCAAATATAAGTTCAAAAAGAGTAAAAGTGGGACTATGATCTCACCTTGTATGCACGAACAAAAAGTACTTCGACAAGTAACGTGTGCAAAGAACAATGCTAGTCTTGACCTAAACAATTAGGTTGTATCAATATCGATAGTCACGAAAGGTCAAAGATGTTCAATTAGTCCTATGGCTCAATACGACTCGATTAATATAGCATGTGAAGCAAATTGTCAAGTTTCATGCAAGATACAAGTATAAAAGCATGTTAGGAAGATTGCATAATTAATTGGTTAAGTTTGACAAAAAGTCAAACTTGGTCGGGTCAAAGTCAACGAAAAAGTCAACATGTTCGGGTCGGGTCCCGGACAAATTTTCCATGCTAATTATTCATATACAAGTATATTAAAACAAGTTTCATGTGAATCGGAGGTCGGTAGCTAGTCAAACATTTCACGTTAAAAGGGACATGGAGGTCAGAATCTGTCCAGGCCATTTGGCGCGCCGCGCGGGGTAGGGTGCGCGCCGCGCGACCTGTGGTTCAGCTATTTTTCTGTCTTTCAAACTATGCACGAGCCAAAACCAATTCTAACACAACTCTTGACCCGCAAACACTTATAACGCCTATCATATATCGTTGGAAAGGTATTTTGACGAGGAATGCAACTAAACACATATCATCAATCAAACTTGCACTTAAAACAACCAAAAACCTCAATTAATGTTCCATAATCAATGCATACAAGTCAAAATTGCAATTTAATGATTTGGCAACCAAATTACATGAACGATATGCCGTTTCGAAGGTAATTAAGCATACAACACAACCTAACACTTACAAGTAACATTAACAAGCATTTAATGCATCAAAAATTCAATTTACTTCTATCAAACCCTAACCCAAATTCACAAAATCACTAATCATGTTCTTGGAGTTTCCTTAATCAACCTATACATCAAAACGAAGCTAATGATACTAGTAACACTTTTAAAACATGCACTTTAACAATCTAACAACATTTGGTCATCCAAAATCAAGGATTTAGCAAGTAATTTTCATATTGAACTAGTTACAGCAAAAACAATGAATCGAGCATACAAATTACATACACGACATCACAATGAGCCATAGACGCTAATTAACAACTTTATAAGTCAAGAACACGAATTTAAAGAAATCTAGTGTTTTAGAAATGTTACCCAAATGAGATGAAGTTGGTACCAAAACGAAGAGGAAGTTGTAAGGAGCTCAAATATGTAATTTGTTTTGCAAAACACCCGCTAGATCATAAATGGATGATGAATCTTTGTGTTTGGAGTTAGAGAGAAAATGGAGGAAGTAATAAAATGGAGGAGGTGATAATGAAAGGGTGGAAAGGGTTTGACCCTTTGACCTAGTCAAAGGTTTGAACCCTTGGCAAGTTTGGTCCCTCAACTATGAATCGGGTGCGGGAATTAACCGAACGAATTATTTTAAATTTCACGGGAGTACGGGAGATATTAAATTCCGATAACGAGAATATTTAAAATGTTACTTAACAAAGGATACGAATCTAGATACGAAGGGTATTATTTAAAAAGAAAAAGACGGGCGTTAAAATAATTTAACGGAAAAATGCGGGATGTTACATTATCCACACCTCAAAAGAAATTTCGTCCCGAAATTTAGTTGGAAGTAGTAGTCGATATCTCTTACTCGAGACTTTACGTTGTCAATGCTATGAATAAGTGAAAGTACGTTCTTGAGGGTTCTCATGAATTTGGATAGTCAGGGTTTTACGTTGCATTAAGGTTCGGTTTTTACGATCCCCGGTTTCAACTGGTTTTCCTATGAAGAGAAGTTTGTCTTCAATAGTTGGTGCATTTAGAAGAATTGCACGTTCCTGTTCCGCAGGACACGTTTCTATGTTTGTTACACGAAATGTAAGGTAAACGGAAACTTAATTGAGTCGGAAGTTCTAAACGGTAGGAAGCGGTTCCAATACGCCCCAAGGTTTCAAAAGGTTCAATATTGCGGCTATAGCCTTTCTCGATTTCCCAAAATGGATTACACCTTTCCAAGGTGCGGTTTCTCAATATTACGCGGTTACACACTGGGATTTGTGAGGTTTTCATCTAAGTTTGGTATAACTCTTTTGGCGACTACGGATCGTCTCGAGCCCTCCTCGGATTTGAATGATTTCAATTGTTGTTTCTTGATGGAGTTCAGATTTCGGTGGTTGATGCTTTGGTTAAATGAACAGGGGTATGACATTAGCGGTCATATAGGGTTTCGGAAAGTGCGCGTGAACACACGAGTGGTAACTACTGTTGTAAGAGTGATCTACTAAAGGTGACAATACGAGTTTGTGACATGTCTTTCCAAGACGTAAATCGTTCGTTTGCTCGGTTCGTCAGTTTGTGGGTGGTACGCGGTACTCATGTCTAAGCGGTTTCCCAAGGTTTCTTGTAAAACTAGAAGTGAAACGAGTATTTCGATACGGAATAATTGACATAGATACACCGTGTTGGAATAGAATCTCTTAAGATACGTTTGAACAAGTTAGTTAGGGTTCGAAAAATGTTCGTTAGGACTATTCACCCTCGTGGCGAATACTTATGTAATATGAGGAGTTTCTCTATCCATGGAGAAATGTTACAAGGAGTTTCTTTAAACGGAAATGCGAACGGTAAAAATAGTAGTGAAATGAGGACTTAGAATAGGATGAGTTTACATCTCGAGGTTGCCATAACGTGCTTCTAGTTGTCAAAAGTTGAAGTCTGAAAGAGAAACGAGGTAGTACACGTAGTTGTATAGTTCGGGGTTGAATAATAGTTGACCGATTATCAGAAACACAAGGGCGTTAAGTCAAAGAAGAGTGAAGTATCGTTGGATTGCGTGTTATCTTAAATCCCAGTAATATCAGACGGTGATGGTGAAATAACAGAGGTAGGTAGTGTGGTACGGGATGACGAGAAAATTGATCGGATCCACAATTTAGTATTCGAATCCTTCGTGCCAAATAACGAATTTCAGTTATGTTGATTTTTGAGTCGAGAGAGTATGCCTTTCGGCGTTCAAGTAGAAATATTTCCATGTTTGAGTTCCATCTGTTGCTATACGATTTTAACTAGAAAGGTTTGCATGCAAAATTACGTTCAAGGTTCGAACACGGAGAGGTTTAAATTTCTACCTTAATGAGTTATCGAGGGTAAAGAACGAGCATCACGAGATAAGGTCGAAAATGAATCTGCGGTAACAACCAGTGAGATCGAAGATTTTACGAGTACAAGTCTGAGTCGTGAGAGTTTCCCGATTACGTGTGGTTTCGATTGTGAGACGTATTAAAATACTTTGACCACTATCAACAGGGTCTAGAAATTGAACTTCGTTTAACCAAAATCCTCACTCGAAGAATTCGGTATAGAGTTGCTCTTTTCTCAAAAGTTCGAGCGTAAGACGGAGATGTTGTTCGTTTTCCTTCTTTACTTAAATAAGTTAAGATGTCATCTATAAATACGATAACAGATTTGTCTAGATAAGTTGCATACGTGATTTAGGAGGTTCATGAATACGGACGGAGTCCTAAATAAATCAAACGGTACTAAGAGAGATTTACAACTAACGTTGCGAGTTCGGAAATGGCTTAGGAGACATCGTCTCACTTAACCCCCAATTGATGATAACCGGAACGGAGGTCGATTTGGAACATACGGGATTCGTGCAAATAATCATGAGGTCATGGATGCGAGGGAGAGGGTATCGGTTTCCAACCGAAAATTTCTTAGTTCACAATAATCTATACATAAATGTAGGGCAACAATTTCTCCTTAATGAATAGGTTTTGAGTTCCTTAGTTCTATTGGTGTCGAGTTCAATTTCTTAACGTATATCCTCCGATAATATTTATAGGCACACAATATTTTCCGTCGGTCACTTAAATCGTCTAAGTAGTATCTGGGGGAAAGAGGTGGAATATAAAGAGCACGAGTCAAATCCTTGGTTATAAAACGTCTAACGGTACTCGAATCGAATAAGTATGAAATATACGATTTGTTGTGAAGAAACGTACCCGTGACTAGTCCATCATCGTCTCGGGCATCCTAGGTGTCGATGTTGTAAGTTCAACGGCGCGCGTTGGTTTTTGCTTTATTCTTTGGGCATTCATTCCTAAAATGACCCGATTGGCCACATTTGTAGCAAATACTCGGCTTTGGTGCGTCGGGCCCCTTTTGAGTGACGGGGGCGGTACTTCCACAATACTTGGCAATATGACCACTACCTTGGCACCGATGGCAAATTAGCTTGCCACATTCACCAAAATGATGCTTGTGGCATTTGTTGCAAAAAGGTCGTGTCCCGGCATAACTTTTCTTGCCGACGGGGGTGAGAGGTTCCTTGGAAAAGTTGTTGTTGTAGTTACTCGATTGGGGGGCTTCCCATTTTCTTTTGTTGTCACCCGACTCATCCTCGGCTTTAGGTGCCGGCACTTCAATCTCGTCTACCGTTTCGATCAATTGACGGGCCATATTCAGGGCCTCTTGGTGATTACTGGGTTTGGATGACATTACTCCTTGTTTGATGCTCTTGGGAAGACCATCCATGTAAAGTTCAACCCTTAGAGGTTCGGGGGTCACGAGGTTTGGGCACATCAAGGATAGCTCAGAAAATCGTTGATTATATGCCTTTAGGTCATTCCCGACCGCTTTTAAAGTTCTTAGTTCGTGTTCGAGCTTACGGGTCTCTTCGCGCGGGAAGTATTCGGTGATCATCTTTTTCTTTAAGTCGGCCCATGAGAGAGTGTGAGCTTCATCGATACCCACCGACAGCACATACGTATTCCACCATGTGAGGGCGATACCGGCAAAAGTGTGGGTGGAATATTTGACTTTGTCTTGGTCCCGACAACCGCTTATGCTAAAAACGGCTTCTGTTTGCTCAAACCATCGGGTGAGCACAACCAGTCCTCCGGTCCCATCGAAGGTGTGAGGTTTGCACCCCATGAAAGTTTTGTAGGAGCAACCCTCGTTTGAATTACCGGCTCCATGGTTGTTGTGGTTGTGGTTGTTATTGATGTCGGAGGAGATACTAGCCATAGCCGCACCTATGGCGGTGGCTATCATGCGTTGAAAAGCTTGTTCGGAAGTTTCATTACGTGGCCCGCGACGGGGAGGCATTGTTCCTTCAAGACACAAGAATATCGTTGATTAGTATTCTCAATAATACTAATCATGATAGGGAATGATGATGTAGAGAAAATTTTCCTTGACTCGCCTTAAATTCTTTATGTCATAATGTCGGAATGTCCATATGAATCACCGTAATATAATCCCGGAAATTATATTACCCTGATTCTCATGTGCATTTAACATTACCTCATAAAGTCAAGGTGGCGCATCAACAAAATTTATCAACGTAAGATCAAGATCGAATACGAGTTAGATATGATAGAAGAGTTCGAGTATAAATGCACAAATAGTCAAGTAATTCCTACTTCAGTCTATATGCCGGTTGTAGTCTAGATTCACCTATGTACCCTATGACTCGGGGTGGACACAAATGAACTCTAAATCCCTACAACCAAGGCTCTGATACCACTTGTAGCGACCCCGACAAATCGTCAAGTGACGGCGTCGGCTACGTGGGTCCCATTACCTGATTATAAGTCTTTAAGATAACGTTTGACCAAAATATGTCGCCTTCATTTCAAAATAAAGATTGTTTCAAAGTTTACAAGAATTGTTCAACCAAAAGTTAAGTTACAACGTTATAAGTACGATTGAAATCTAGGCGACACGGTTTAAAGTAAAGTCAAAAGACGCTCCATGAAATGCATGTATACTCGACATCGGATGCAAGTATCAAATAGTAAGCGGAAGCATGTTTCACATATCGTGCAAGACCTGAGAAAAACATAGAAATCTGTCAACGAAAACGTTGGTGAAATCATAGGTTTAAGTAAGTGAGTACAAGTGAACCACAAGATTTGCATCAATGAAATAATAGTAATACATTCCAAAAGTTTGTTTCACGAGCACCCAATTATCAATGCTTAACATTCCATCCATTGTATACCCCATCCATAGTGCTAGAACAAACACTGATTCTCGAAAATATATTTCATCCGTAGACGGTAGCGAACCGTCAAAGATGAGGGTTGTCAACCCATATGGCCATATAACATAAGTTCTCGCTTACACCCGGCAAGTGTAACTAATGATAATCGAATTGAGGATTTTTGTTCTAAACTCGTATGTAGAATGTTTGTTTTCCCGTTCTTGTGTTCACTTAGTTCAAAAGAATCGTTTATGTTTTCTCATCCCAAATATAAGTTCAAAAAGAGTAAAAGTGGGACTATGATCTCACCTTGTATGCACGAACAAAAAGTACTTCGACAAGTAACGTGTGCAAAGAACAATGCTAGTCTTGACCTAAACAATTAGGTTGTATCAATATCGATAGTCACGAAAGGTCAAAGATGTTCAATTAGTCCTATGGCTCAATACGACTCGATTAATATAGCATGTGAAGCAAATTGTCAAGTTTCATGCAAGATACAAGTATAAAAGCATGTTAGGAAGATTGCATAATTAATTGGTTAAGTTTGACAAAAAGTCAAACTTGGTCGGGTCAAAGTCAACGAAAAAGTCAACATGTTCGGGTCGGGTCCCGGACAAATTTTCCATGCTAATTATTCATATACAAGTATATTAAAACAAGTTTCATGTGAATCGGAGGTCGGTAGCTAGTCAAACATTTCACGTTAAAAGGGACATGGAGGTCAGAATCTGTCCAGGCCATTTGGCGCGCCGCGCGGGGTAGGGTGCGCGCCGCGCGACCTGTGGTTCAGCTATTTTTCTGTCTTTCAAACTATGCACGAGCCAAAACCAATTCTAACACAACTCTTGACCCGCAAACACTTATAACGCCTATCATATATCGTTGGAAAGGTATTTTGACGAGGAATGCAACTAAACACATATCATCAATCAAACTTGCACTTAAAACAACCAAAAACCTCAATTAATGTTCCATAATCAATGCATACAAGTCAAAATTGCAATTTAATGATTTGGCAACCAAATTACATGAACGATATGCCGTTTCGAAGGTAATTAAGCATACAACACAACCTAACACTTACAAGTAACATTAACAAGCATTTAATGCATCAAAAATTCAATTTACTTCTATCAAACCCTAACCCAAATTCACAAAATCACTAATCATGTTCTTGGAGTTTCCTTAATCAACCTATACATCAAAACGAAGCTAATGATACTAGTAACACTTTTAAAACATGCACTTTAACAATCTAACAACATTTGGTCATCCAAAATCAAGGATTTAGCAAGTAATTTTCATATTGAACTAGTTACACCAAAAACAACGAATCGAGCATACAAATTACATACACGACATCACAATGAGCCATAGACGCTAATTAACAACTTTATAAGTCAAGAACACGAATTTAAAGAAATCTAGTGTTTTAGAAATGTTACCCAAATGAGATGAAGTTGGTACCAAAACGAAGAGGAAGTTGTAAGGAGCTCAAATATGTAATTTGTTTTGCAAAACACCCGCTAGATCATAAATGGATGATGAATCTTTGTGTTTGGAGTTAGAGAGAAAATGGAGGAAGTAATAAAATGGAGGAGGTGATAATGAAAGGGTGGAAAGGGTTTGACCCTTTGACCTAGTCAAAGGTTTGAACCCTTGGCAAGTTTGGTCCCTCAACTATGAATCGGGTGCGGGAATTAACCGAACGAATTATTTTAAATTTCACGGGAGTACGGGAGATATTAAATTCCGATAACGAGAATATTTAAAATGTTACTTAACAAAGGATACGAATCTAGATACGAAGGGTATTATTTAAAAAGAAAAAGACGGGCGTTAAAATAATTTAACGGAAAAATGCGGGATGTTACATTATCCACACCTCAAAAGAAATTTCGTCCCGAAATTTAGTTGGAAGTAGTAGTCGATATCTCTTACTCGAGACTTTACGTTGTCAATGCTATGAATAAGTGAAAGTACGTTCTTGAGGGTTCTCATGAATTTGGATAGTCAGGGTTTTACGTTGCATTAAGGTTCGGTTTTTACGATCCCCGGTTTCAACTGGTTTTCCTATGAAGAGAAGTTTGTCTTCAATAGTTGGTGCATTTAGAAGAATTGCACGTTCCTGTTCCGCAGGACACGTTTCTATGTTTGTTACACGAAATGTAAGGTAAACGGAAACTTAATTGAGTCGGAAGTTCTAAACGGTAGGAAGCGGTTCCAATACGCCCCAAGGTTTCAAAAGGTTCAATATTGCGGCTATAGCCTTTCTCGATTTCCCAAAATGGATTACACCTTTCCAAGGTGCGGTTTCTCAATATTACGCGGTTACACACTGGGATTTGTGAGGTTTTCATCTAAGTTTGGTATAACTCTTTTGGCGACTACGGATCGTCTCGAGCCCTCCTCGGATTTGAATGATTTCAATTGTTGTTTCTTGATGGAGTTCAGATTTCGGTGGTTGATGCTTTGGTTAAATGAACAGGGGTATGACATTAGCGGTCATATAGGGTTTTGGAAAGTGCGCGTGAACACACGAGTGGTAACTACTGTTGTAAGAGTGATCTACTAAAGGTGACAATACGAGTTTGTGACATGTCTTTCCAAGACGTAAATCGTTCGTTTGCTCGGTTCGTCAGTTTGTGGGTGGTACGCGGTACTCATGTCTAAGCGGTTTCCCAAGGTTTCTTGTAAAACTAGAAGTGAAACGAGTATTTCGATACGGAATAATTGACATAGATACACCGTGTTGGAATAGAATCTCTTAAGATACGTTTGAACAAGTTAGTTAGGGTTCGAAAAATGTTCGTTAGGACTATTCACCCTCGTGGCGAATACTTATGTAATATGAGGAGTTTCTCTATCCATGGAGAAATGTTACAAGGAGTTTCTTTAAACGGAAATGCGAACGGTAAAAATAGTAGTGAAATGAGGACTTAGAATAGGATGAGTTTACATCTCGAGGTTGCCATAACGTGCTTCTAGTTGTCAAAAGTTGAAGTCTGAAAGAGAAACGAGGTAGTACACGTAGTTGTATAGTTCGGGGTTGAATAATAGTTGACCGATTATCAGAAACACAAGGGCGTTAAGTCAAAGAAGAGTGAAGTATCGTTGGATTGCGTGTTATCTTAAATCCCAGTAATATCAGACGGTGACGGTGAAATAACAGAGGTAGGTAGTGTGGTACGGGATGACGAGAAAATTGATCGGATCCACAATTTAGTATTCGAATCCTTCGTGCCAAATAACGAATTTCAGTTATGTTGATTTTTGAGTCGAGAGAGTATGCCTTTCGGCGTTCAAGTAGAAATATTTCCATGTTTGAGTTCCATCTGTTGCTATACGATTTTAACTAGAAAGGTTTGCATGCAAAATTACGTTCAAGGTTCGAACACGGAGAGGTTTAAATTTCTACCTTAATGAGTTATCGAGGGTAAAGAACGAGCATCACGAGATAAGGTCGAAAATGAATCTGCGGTAACAACCGGTGAGATCGAAGATTTTACGAGTACAAGTCTGAGTCGTGAGAGTTTCCCGATTACGTGTGGTTTCGATTGTGAGACGTATTAAAATACTTTGACCACTATCAACAGGGTCTAGAAATTGAACTTCGTTTAACCAAAATCCTCACTCGAAGAATTCGGTATAGAGTTGCTCTTTTCTCAAAAGTTCGAGCGTAAGACGGAGATGTTGTTCGTTTTCCTTCTTTACTTAAATAAGTTAAGATGTCATCTATAAATACGATAACAGATTTGTCTAGATAAGTTGCATACGTGATTTAGGAGGTTCATGAATACGGACGGAGTCCTAAATAAATCAAACGGTACTAAGAGAGATTTACAACTAACGTTGCGAGTTCGGAAATGGCTTAGGAGACATTGTCTCACTTAACCCCCAATTGATGATAACCGGAACGGAGGTCGATTTGGAACATACGGGATTCGTGCAAATAATCATGAGGTCATGGATGCGAGGGAGAGGGTATCGGTTTCCAACCGAAAATTTCTTAGTTCACAATAATCTATACATAAATGTAGGGCAACAATTTCTCCTTAATGAATAGGTTTTGAGTTCCTTAGTTCTATTGGTGTCGAGTTCAATTTCTTAACGTATATCCTCCGATAATATTTATAGGCACACAATATTTTCCGTCGGTCACTTAAATCGTCTAAGTAGTATCTGGGGGAAAGAGGTGGAATATAAAGAGCACGAGTCAAATCCTTGGTTATAAAACGTCTAACGGTACTCGAATCGAATAAGTATGAAATATACGGTTTGTTGTGAAGAAACGTACCCGTGACTAGTCCATCATCGTCTCGGGCATCCTAGGTGTCGATGTTGTAAGTTCAACGGCACGCGTTGGTTTTTGCTTTATTCTTTGGGCATTCATTCCTAAAATGACCCGATTGGCCACATTTGTAGCAAATACTCGGCTTTGGTGCGTCGGGCCCCTTTTGAGTGACGGGGGCGGTACTTCCACAATACTTGGCAATATGACCATTACCTTGGCACCGATGGCAAATTAGCTTGCCACATTCACCAAAATGATGCTTGTGGCATTTGTTGCAAAAAGGTCGTGTCCCGGCATAACTTTTCTTGCCGACGGGGGTGAGAGGTTCCTTGGAAAAGTTGTTGTTGTAGTTACTCGATTGGGGGGCTTCCCATTTTCTTTTGTTGTCACCCGACTCATCCTCGTCTTTAGGTGCCGGCACTTCAATCTCGTCTACCGTTTCGATCAATTGACGGGCCATATTCAGGGCCTCTTGGTGATTACTGGGTTTGGATGACATTACTCCTTGTTTGATGCTCTTGGGAAGACCATCCATGTAAAGTTCAACCCTTAGAGGTTCGGGGGTCACGAGGTTTGGGCACATCAAGGATAGCTCAGAAAATCGTTGATTATATGCCTTTAGGTCATTCCCGACCGCTTTTAAAGTTCTTAGTTCGTGTTCAAGCTTACGGGTCTCTTCGCGCGGGAAGTATTCGGTGATCATCTTTTTCTTTAAGTCGGCCCATGAGAGAGTGTGAGCTTCATCGATACCCACCGACAGCACATACGTATTCCACCATGTGAGGGCGATACCGGCAAAAGTGTGGGTGGAATATTTGACTTTGTCTTGGTCCCGACAACCGCTTATGCTAAAAACGGCTTCTGTTTGCTCAAACCATCGGGTGAGCACAACCGGTCCTCCGGTCCCATCGAAGGTGTGAGGTTTGCACCCCATGAAAGTTTTGTAGGAGCAACCCTCGTTTGAATTACCGGCTCCATGGTTGTTGTGGTTGTGGTTGTTATTGATGTCGGAGGAGATACTAGCCATAGCCGCACCTATGGCAGTGGCTATCATGCGTTGAAAAGCTTGTTCGGAAGTTTCATTACGTGGCCCGCGACGGGGAGGCATTGTTCCTTCAAGACACAAGAATATCGTTGATTAGTATTCTCAATAATACTAATCATGATAGGGAATGATGATGTAGAGAAAATTTTCCTTGACTCGCCTTAAATTCTTTATGTCATAATGTCGGAATGTCCATATGAATCACCGTAATATAATCCCGGAAATTATATTACCCTGATTCTCATGTGCATTTAACATTACCTCATAAAGTCAAGGTGGCGCATCAACAAAATTTATCAACGTAAGATCAAGATCGAATACGAGTTAGATATGATAGAAGAGTTCGAGTATAAATGCACAAATAGTCAAGTAATTCCTACTTCAGTCTATATGCCGGTTGTAGTCTAGATTCACCTATGTACCCTATGACTCGGGGTGGACACAAATGAACTCTAAATCCCTACAACCAAGGCTCTGATACCACTTGTAGCGACCCCGACAAATCGTCAAGTGACGGCGTCGGCTACGTGGGTCCCATTACCTGATTATAAGTCTTTAAGATAACGTTTGACCAAAATATGTCGCCTTCATTTCAAAATAAAGATTGTTTCAAAGTTTACAAGAATTGTTCAACCAAAAGTTAAGTTACAACGTTATAAGTACGATTGAAATCTAGGCGACACGGTTTAAAGTAAAGTCAAAAGACGCTCCATGAAATGCATGTATACTCGACATCGGATGCAAGTATCAAATAGTAAGCGGAAGCATGTTTCACATATCGTGCAAGACCTGAGAAAAACATAGAAATCTGTCAACGAAAACGTTGGTGAAATCATAGGTTTAAGTAAGTGAGTACAAGTGAACCACAAGATTTGCATCAATGAAATAATAGTAATACATTCCAAAAGTTTGTTTCACGAGCACCCAATTATCAATGCTTAACATTCCATCCATTGTATACCCCATCCATAGTGCTAGAACAAACACTGATTCTCGAAAATATATTTCATCCGTAGACGGTAGTGAACCGTCAAAGATGAGGGTTGTCAACCCATATGGCCATATAACATAAGTTCTCGCTTACACCCGGCAAGTGTAACTAATGATAATCGAATTGAGGATTTTTGTTCTAAACTCGTATGTAGAATGTTTGTTTTCCCGTTCTTGTGTTCACTTAGTTCAAAAGAATCGTTTATGTTTTCTCATCCCAAATATAAGTTCAAAAAGAGTAAAAGTGGGACTATGATCTCACCTTGTATGCACGAACAAAAAGTACTTTGACAAGTAACGTGTGCAAAGAACAATGCTAGTCTTGACCTAAACAATTAGGTTGTATCAATATCGATAGTCACGAAAGGTCAAAGATGTTCAATTAGTCCTATGGCTCAATACGACTCGATTAATATAGCATGTGAAGCAAATTGTCAAGTTTCATGCAAGATACAAGTATAAAAGCATGTTAGGAAGATTGCATAATTAATTGGTTAAGTTTGACAAAAAGTCAAACTTGGTCGGGTCAAAGTCAACGAAAAAGTCAACATGTTCGGGTCGGGTCCCGGACAAATTTTCCATGCTAATTATTCATATACAAGTATATTAAAACAAGTTTCATGTGAATCGGAGGTCGGTAGCTAGTCAAACATTTCACGTTAAAAGGGACATGGAGGTCAGAATCTGTCCAGGCCATTTGGCGCGCCGCGCGGGGTAGGGTGCGCGCCGCGCGACCTGTGGTTCAGCTATTTTTCTGTCTTTCAAACTATGCACGAGCCAAAACCAATTCTAACACAACTCTTGACCCGCAAACACTTATAACGCCTATCATATATCGTTGGAAAGGTATTTTGACGAGGAATGCAACTAAACACATATCATCAATCAAACTTGCACTTAAAACAACCAAAAACCTCAATTAATGTTCCATAATCAATGCATACAAGTCAAAATTGCAATTTAATGATTTGGCAACCAAATTACATGAACGATATGCCGTTTCGAAGGTAATTAAGCATACAACACAACCTAACACTTACAAGTAACATTAACAAGCATTTAATGCATCAAAAATTCAATTTACTTCTATCAAACCCTAACCCAAATTCACAAAATCACTAATCATGTTCTTGGAGTTTCCTTAATCAACCTATACATCAAAACGAAGCTAATGATACTAGTAACACTTTTAAAACATGCACTTTAACAATCTAACAACATTTGGTCATCCAAAATCAAGGATTTAGCAAGTAATTTTCATATTGAACTAGTTACACCAAAAACAACGAATCGAGCATACAAATTACATACACGACATCACAATGAGCCATAGACGCTAATTAACAACTTTATAAGTCAAGAACACGAATTTAAAGAAATCTAGTGTTTTAGAAATGTTACCCAAATGAGATGAAGTTGGTACCAAAACGAAGAGGAAGTTGTAAGGAGCTCAAATATGTAATTTGTTTTGCAAAACACCCGCTAGATCATAAATGGATGATGAATCTTTGTGTTTGGAGTTAGAGAGAAAATGGAGGAAGTAATAAAATGGAGGAGGTGATAATGAAAGGGTGGAAAGGGTTTGACCCTTTGACCTAGTCAAAGGTTTGAACCCTTGGCAAGTTTGGTCCCTCAACTATGAATCGGGTGCGGGAATTAACCGAACGAATTATTTTAAATTTCACGGGAGTACGGGAGATATTAAATTCCGATAACGAGAATATTTAAAATGTTACTTAACAAAGGATACGAATCTAGATACGAAGGGTATTATTTAAAAAGAAAAAGACGGGCGTTAAAATAATTTAACGGAAAAATGCGGGATGTTACAGATCACCTCTGTTAGTGTTAAGAACGGTTGGACCTTAAGAGGCTTGATAACCCATTTCGATAGTCCACGATAAGACTCGTCATGCGACTAGTTTGTTTCTAGAATATCGAAGAAGGGTCGTTTTTATCCTCACCTTGGGGTTTTGAGTAGACGTCGAGGGTAAATGTCGGGTAGTCTAATCAGAATCCCCGAACTTAAATCTCTAGTGATATACTAAAAAACTAGTCGAAGTTTAAGGTCAAACATCACATGTGTCAATCACTAATACTTAGTTAATAACAAACATTACGTAACTCAAAATCCCATAACTAATGACTAATGAAATCATAGCAAGCACCATTTCCATAATCTGAATTTACATCTATTTATTTATCTGATTATTTAATTTCCATCTTTTTTTTATCACACCTTTTATGCGCTAAGATTAGAAACCTGATTGTGTGGAGATACTTACTTCTTATTGTATTGTTTCTTTAAATGAACAACTCTAGGTCATACTACCGCTATTACGCCTTTTTAGGAGTAGGAGTGATAGCCAGATTTAACCCCATCATTATAAATATTAAACCATACCTGATACACATTACATTATCCTTACGCCTATAGAAACGTAAAAACTTGACTAATCCGGGAGTATTAATTTGGTCTAAAGGCAATGAACCATACCTGATACACCTTACATTATCGACCGCACGTCTTGAAACTTTATTGTTTCAAGGACGTGTGTGTACAGACATGAACGGCTGATCTTGCGGTCCAACTGTGACATCGACCGTACCTATGATGCTTTGGTAAAACGACACTTTTGATTCTTTCGTTATGTGTTTCGATCGTTTGCTAGAGAATATCATTCTGAGTGTGATCATCAGAATATGGATTAACGTTTGACATTAACGTTAAATATAAGACAACAATAACTATATGTATATATTTATATATGTACATATCTATAGATATGTGAATAATATGTATATATATATATATATATATATATATATATATATATATATATATATATATATATATATATATATATATATGAGAACTTTTTTGTGTGAGAATTCTCAGAACTTCAAAAAAACACCAAAATACTCTGAAATTCGAGCAAAAAAAGTGGCGGACGAGCAAAAAACAAGGAATTCGAGCAAAAATGGGGAAATTCGAACAAAAATAAAGGCGGGCGAAAAAAAAAGTGGCGGGCGAACAAAAATTGTGAAATTCGAACAAAAATGTGTTCTACATTTTTGAAATTCGAACAAAAAAATGTAGAACACTTGATAGTCGAACAAAAATGTGTTCTACATTTTTGAAATTCGAAAAAAAAAAGGCGGGCGAACAAAAAAGTTGCGGGCGAACAAAAATTTTGAAATTCGAACAAAAATGTGTTCTACATTTTTGAAATTCGAACAAAAAATGTAAACACATGATAGTCGAACAAAAATGTGTTCTACATTTTTGAAATTTGAAAGAAATTTTTTTTTTTTTGCTCGACTATGATTTTTTGTTCGTCCGTGTTTTTGATTTTTGCTCGAATTTCCTTTTTTTTAATCGCCCGCCACTTTTTTTACTCGAATTTTGGTGTATTTTGAGTGTATTTGGAGTTCCTAGAGTTCTCACAATAAAAAAAGTTCTCACTGATCTTCTCCTTATATATATGTGTGTGAGTGTGTGTGTGTGTGTGTGTGTGTGTGTCAATTTATCTTTAGCAAGAAGCCGTAGAAAATTATTTGGATCATGGTTATGCTTTACGCTCCTATAATAATTAAAGTTCCGCTTCCGAATCTTGAAAATTCGGTCACTCCGTGCGTTCTTACTTGAGTCAATTATGTAGGTTTCATCAGTTCATTTTGAATTTTTTTTTTTGAAAAGCAGATTTATATTACTTCGCAAAACATACAATGATTTACATGCACATGTCGAGATGTATCATTCTCGACACTAACCCTATTACAAATTACATTGACTCATGAAAAACAAACATAGAAGGCTGCAAAGATTGCAACCGTGATCAACTCGCAAGCGTAAAGGGCTAGTCCTAGATATCATACAAAGATGTAAGACAGATTGTGACACCACCTATGCCAATCGATCTTCGTATTTTTACATCGCTTTGAAATCCATTCGTAGCTTTTGATTTGTATCTCACTTAAAGCATTCGGAGGAGTCCAACTCGAGAGTTTAAACACCTTTTGGTTCCGATTTCTCCAAATAAGATACGTGCATACCCACTTGACCGCTTGCCAAACCTTCGCACCGACTTCGGAGTTCATATCATTGTTGTTGTAGATGTCCTCAAACGTTTGATGAAGCACATTTTGTTTGTCCCACCACGAGTACACCTTGTCCCAAATAATTTTTGCAAGTTTACACGAGAGTAAAGAATGTTCCACCGATTCCAATTCATCAACACATAGAGGGCAACGGATGGAGTGAAGGTCAATACCCCTCATGTCAAGTTCCAAGAATGAGGGAAGCCTTTTCCGTTTTGCCCACCATATGAAGATTTCAACTTTCTTCGGGATGAAATTGTTTCTCAAAGTTTCACAATTTGTAGGAGCATTAGTTTGAAACATTTTCGAGAAGATAAGTTCAGTGAGAACCTTTGTATTAAAAACACCATTACCGCATAGCGTCCATCTCCACGAGTCTTCATTCGATGAGTCGAAAGTCAAAGCTTGTAGTAAGTTATTTATCTCTGTTAACTCGCATCTAGTTTGCCCATATGGATCTTGAACCCAACCTGCATCAGAAACCACCGAAGGGGTCTGCCGAAGAACTCGATTATAGATCATGACATCCTTATCTTGTTCCAGCCGAAATAATCTGGTATACGCAGATTTTAGAGGCTCGTTACCGAGCCAGTGGTCATGCCAGAACCTAGTGCTACAGCCATTTCCGATTGTTTTCACCATTGATCTTGAAAAGTTAATTCCAAGCTCGTCCACTTTGTGATCTGTTTTAACAATATCTAGCCATAAACTATTAGAGCTAGAAACACAATGAGACCCACCCGCAATAATATGTCCTGACCCCCCATAAATGCTCATGATAACTTTAACCCACAAGGAGGTGGTTTCGGTGTTAAACCTCTACCACCACTTGCCGATTAAAGCCCAATTTTTACATTTCAAAGATCCCAAATTAAGTCCTCCGTCCTCGAAAGGACGGATAACATCGTCCCACTTAAGCCAAGAAATTTTCGAAGCATCTCCGGACCCTCCCCAAAAGAATTTACGTCTCACACTCTCTAACTTGTTTAGCACACAAGGTGGGGCACGAAAGAGCGAGAAGAAGTACAAAGGAAAACTATTTAAAACCGAACCAACGAGATTCAAACGTCCACCAAATGACATAGATCTTGCTTTCCAATCCGAGAGTCTCTTTTCAAACTTATCGATGATCGGTTTCCAACTATCCAATTTTCTCATATTTGCGCCAATTGGTAGTCCAAGGTAGTTAAAAGGAAAGTTTCCTACCTTACACCCGAACAAATTTGCAATACCGTTTGTTTCATTTACCCCAACGTTCACACCAAATAAATTACTTTTAAAACGATTGTTTAGCACCGCGGATTTAGTAAGCCAATCTAGTCCTTCCGTCGTGATAATGAAAAGAAAAGGCGAGAGTGGATCGCCTTATCTTACCCCCTTAGAAATTTTGAATTCCTTTGTAGGCGACCCGTTGACCAACACCGAGATAGAGAATGATTTAAGACAAGTAAGGATCCATTTTCACCATTTGACCCCGAAACCCATGATCGTCATCATTTCCATTAAGAAATCCTAATTGAAGCAATCAAAGGCCTTTTCAAAGTCGACCTTAAAGATAAGACTTTTAACCTTTTTATGCTTTAGGAAGTTAACGGATTTATTCGCGATAAGAACACCATCGATGATGTTACGCCCTTTAAGGAAAGCACTTTGTTCAAAGTCTACCAAATTAGGGACCACTTTTTTGAGACGGTTGGAGAGTAACTTCGCGATGATTTTGTAAAAGCTTCCAATTAAGGTTATTGGCCGGTAATCACTTAGGCATGATGGATCATTCTTTTTTTGGGATTAATGTAATAAAAGAAGCATTACATCCTGCAGAGATTTCATCATTTTTCCAAAATGAGTTAATGGCCCCCGAGAGATCTTCTTTTAAGATGCACCAAATTTTTTTGAAAATCTCAAATTGAAGCCGTCGGGTCCTGGGGCTTTATTACTACCGCAACTTTTAACCGCACACCAAATATCTTCTTCGCTAAACTGCAATTCCAAGGAGACAGATTCTGATTCAGCTAGCCTAAAACCGATTCTAGCCGAGGCCTGCTGTGAATTAAATGGGCCTGTTGGGAGAGTCTGGCCCATGTGCCCGTTAACCGCAGCCCAGCCAGCCAGAGATGGTATGATGTTGTTATTTTGTTCATCGAAAATCCTAGAGTAATGCATCCATATCGCCTCTTTTATCTCAGCCAGGTTTTCACTCCAAACCCCATTGATGTGTAACCCACGGATGTTTGTTTTGTTGAGTTTGCATCGAATGGTTGAGTGAAAATATTTTGAGTTCTCATCTCCGTCTATTATCCATCGTATTCTCGCCTTTTGTTTCAACATGTTTGACTTAGCCTTTTCTTTCTCCACGTCTACAATCTAACAACATGGCTCGGTCCTCATTTGAGAGTCGGTTTGATTCAGCTTTTGTTTCCCACTCACTTGCCTCTTTTTTAAGTTCATTAATTTTCGAATCGAGTTTGCCATACGAGTTTTTACTCCAACTTTTTAAAGCAAGTTTGACATTTTTCAATTTATCCCGAAAAGCACAATCTCTCTTATTCCCTATGATCGGTTGGTTCCACGCATCAAGGATGATATCACCAATCTCTTCGCAATTAAACCATTCATCAAAGACTTTAAAAGGTTTCGGTTCAAAATCAATGATTTTATCCCAGAGAATCAAAGGACACTGATCCGATAGTCTACGATCAAGAGCAATTACCGAAATTGTAAGTAACTAGAGGGGGGTGAATAGTTACTTAATACTTTTTTAACACTTTTTCAATTGATCACCAAATTCGATTTAACTTTGATCAACCAACTCAACTCAAACTTGATGTGTATAGTGTATATGTTCAAAATGATAAATAAAGTAATGTAAAGAACATAGACACAAGGATTTATAGTGGTTCGGGTGGATGTTAACTAATCCACCTTAATCCACTCCCCGATTACACTAATCAGGATTTGTTGCTTCACTAAGCACTTTTCTCCAAACTCGGAGGAGATCCGATTTACAAGTCTTCAACTTCTTTGGTAGACAACAAACCTAATCTTTCTATCTCTTTGAAAGATCAACTCCAACCTAGATCAACTTGTCTTCACCTTGGACAAGTATTAATCTCCAAATAAGATTAATCAACTTCCTAAGTCCCTTTAAGGAAGTGGATCACTAAGCTAGCCTATGCTTCTACTAATTGAAGTTACAAAACTTATACACTTTGCAATGATGATCCTAACACAATACTAGGACATACATTACATTAATTAAACTCACAAGATAAATGATTTTGATTAGTAAGTTTACATAACCCAATTCTATATCTATAAGATCATAGAATCTTCTCTTGCTTGATCACATTTGAATAGTAATTGATGCACTTGTGATCACTGGAGATAAGCCTTTGAAATATACAAGAGGGTCAGCTTCAAATGCTCTTAAATGTTTGCCTTTTATAGTGAGATTCAAAAAATAGCCGTTGACACACGGTTGCCTGCACGGTCGACCGTGGTGCGACCGTGCGTGCTCCAGTCCAAATTAGGTATCCATTGTATAGCCGTTTGACTCAAATTTGAACACCACATTTTGGCACCTTTACTCCTTCTAGCACCTGCAAAAGAAACCAAACATCCTATACAAGTACTATATGCATTAAGTGTGTAAGATTTGGTCTTAATGCATGAAAGTGACTAATCATTCCAAAAGTGGCAAACCCAACATTCTTGGAGAAGTGTCTTGATTGATATTTAGGGAAATTTCAGTTTGATCAAGACTTAGTTAGTCACATTAATGTCTTTGGTTCAATTCTAAAGACTAGTCACTATGTCATTAACTTCCTATTTTCAATTAATCACAAGTCATGGTCTTTTTAAGTTTAGTTAGAGATTAATTGAACAATGTTTCTATAAGATAATCATGAAGCATGTAGGGACATCAAAGTTAAGTCATAAGCAATCACCCTTAGTTACTTAGACTATATCAAATGGACAATTGACTATACTTTCATTGTGAACCATTTTACACTTAATCTATTGGAGTAGGTTAGTTACTTAAATCCTAACTAATGAGCACATAGCAAACATATTAATTAAGTTGACAAGTTTATGAGTATTAAGCAAATTGGCAAGTAGCAAGTAATACTCACAAAGCAAGAGATAGTTATTCTAGGATCAATCATATAGATACTTGCATAACTTATAATTTAAGCACTTAATAAGTTTAATGTGCAATATGACACATTACATGATTAATGTGTAAGCACACATTAATGTCCAACACATGCACAAGGGAAGAGCAATCTCTAGTTGGGACTTGGTGAGCATCCTAAATGTATCTGTGTTTTAGGACTACAAGTCATTACTAGTTAATCTTGAGAGCATTGTTCCTCATTTAGCCTTAATTAATCACTAAGTCATTTCTAATAGCAATCATTGTTCTAGTGACATTGGCTTAAGTGTGTTGGTACTTGATGATCATACTAAGGATATCTAGATAAAAATTAAGATCACAAGTTGTTGATTAACACTTATGTGTTATGCCTAATCTTGGTTAATTTGTCATTAAGATGTCATTAGGCGCAATTAATCACAATTAGTGTTTTTATGACCAAACCTCGGTTGAGTATGAAGAAGGCATCTATTCTAAGCATGTTGAGAAAGTTTCATGAATTATAGATATCGGGAACTAGTCAAACTTTATTTGGTCGAAAATGGTAACAGAGAGAACTGCGGTCGCACTGCGGTTGACCGTGGTGACGACCGTGCAACTTGTTTTCACAAAACTACGTCGCAATTCAGTTTGGGTTTTCACGGTTGACTATGCGGTCGACCGTACCTTGACCGTGTGTTTAGCTGAAGTTTTAATTTCATTCTTTAACCTATGTTTGACTTGGTCATTTGCAAGATAAAGTATGGACTAGTGACCTTGCGTGTATTATGTTAAGATGTCAGTCATCACTTATGCATATGTATGTGTCATCATCAAAACATATTCTTTGGTTAATCATACTTAAGTTTATTGTTTAGTGCATTAACCCACATTCAACCAACATTCTCCCCCTTTTTGATGATGACAAACATACAAGTGATGAGGGACATTTTGCTATAAATACGCAAGTGTTAACAATCACTTGTATCCATCTTTCTCCCCCTTTTGTCGAAGCAAAAAGGTTAGCTCCCCCTAGAACTAAGCTCGCCCTTAGAACAAAACTCCCCTTAAATTGTGCATATTGGAGAAACATATATATTAAAACACAACAAGCACACATTTTATTCAAAACAAGCATGAAACATAGTAATGCATATATGAAAATATGCATGGAAGACACATAAATTGGATGTATAGGTAGGCATTCTTCAAATTTGCCTTGGCCTATTTCTTGAGGTGAATGTCGTGATGAGTGTCTCTTATAATTCCTTCTAGCTTGTTTAGATGTCGTCCGATTTTTAGAACATTTTCGTGAATAACACTGCTTTGTCCTGTGGTCGAAAGGAGGTTAAATTTTGTAGGGTTATCAAGAGAAGGTTCAACAAATGGTCTGATTGAAGCTTTGCAAATTGGATATGACGAAACTTGAGCAGCGTAGTGATAGGAAGTCGTCAATTTGAGATGAGCAAAGAGTTTAGTTAAGTGAAGGCTATAAGGTAGTTTCCAGAAGGGTTCTTGAGCTGCCTGTTGCATTCTAGATGCCATCAGAAATGCAATGTTTACCTTAAGTGAGTGTATGAGACACCAAAAAAGAGTAACCTCATATGCATTCATTCTATAAAGTAATTCACCCTTTCCATATACGTTTATGGAGATGATCTGTTGCCATAGATCATATGTTGAAGCAAGGTGATGCACTAAGAAACCCTCTTTGTTGACGGACTCAAATTTGAGTGGTTCTTCACTCAGTGTTTCAAGAACACATTCTTTTTCTAACCATTTCGGAAACTCATCAAATGAGTTTGGGTTAAGGAAAAATTTGATCCCGTTACTTGGAATATCCATGATGTTTCTAAATTCTTCAAGTGTCAAGGAGTAGCTTTTGCCATAGAGAGTGAATGATATCTTCATATCATCATGGAATTGGAAGTTTGCATAGAACTCATTCACATGAAGAGGATATAGAGGTCCTCGAAGATTGAGAAAGACATTCCAATTCATACTAGAGAAGTTGGCCAGCGAATAGGTTGAGAGTTGATGGGTTGACACTTCTCTTCCTTCGGAAATTTGCCTCATGATTTGATTGTGGGTTTTTAGGGATTGTGATGGTGGGTATGAGTTTTAGTTGAGTGTGCTAGTTTTTATAGAGACCTACTAAGAACTACTTTTACTTTTTCACAAGAGAGGTAGGTTAAATAAGTAAAGTCTTTTGGTTGACAAGTCAATTTTCACTTGAGAGAAGTTATTGAGCCTAATAGGACAAAATGATTTGTTAGTTTATGCAAGGTTTATTTTGCAGTTGAGCTGCGGTCGTCCATGATGTAGGCCGTGGATTAACCATTTTGGAAAAATATAAACTCGCTGTTGGTACAGGACACACACGGTTAGGCTCACGGTCGACCGTAGTTCAGCCGTATATAAATCTGACATGTTTGGTATTTTAATTTAAAACATGTAATAAGGACACACGAATACTTTATTAAACACACATATTAATGTTCTCCAAACATTATTGTCTTAAACATTCAACCATTCAATCACAGAAAGTTTTCATGAGAGTTTGTTAGAATTCTTCACTTGAATAATCATCCTCCTCATTTCCTGACCTACAGGTCAAGCTTCTGATCACTCCTTTTAGTAATTTCTTCATCTTTGATTCCTTTTTCAGACTTTTGATTTGAGTCTGATAGATCTTATCCATCTTGGCATTGACCCCAAGATCCCTCACTGGTTCATTTTCTTCTTCATTTTCACTGTCTGATATCTTAATAGCTCCTCTGCTAGGTCCTGCCTCATTGGTAGTTCTTCTTTGTTTGGAGGTTGATCCTCCTGTTGTTTTTGGTGGTAGGATTGGTTTATGAGTGAGTGGAAGAGAGTCATCACTTGTGATTTTGAGGTGCCTAAACAGTTTGTTTAGATGCATTCCATAAGGCAATCCTCGAGTTGTTTCAGTGATGAGTCCACTCATCCTAGTTGCCATTAGATAGGTAATATTTACTTTGATTCCACTTTCCAAGCACCACAAAAGAGCAACTTGAGTAGCATGAATGTTTGAGTGATTTCCTGATCTGTAGTAGATGTTGTAGTCAATGACTTTGTTCCAAACTTCATACTCAGATGAAAGATGTCTTCCCAGTACTCCAGACATCTCGATCTCATCTCGAGGAGAACTTATTTTGCATAGTGTATCTATCACTGCCATTTTATTGGAGATAAAATTTGGGAGATATGCCAGTCCATGATGTGAACTGAAGAATTCTTCACCATCCGTTGGAACTTGGAGAATGCGACCGAAATCTACAATAGAGTAACGATAATTTGTCCCTTAAAGACTAAAGGAGACTACATTATTTACGAAGTTGAAATTAGCATAAAATTCGCAAATGAGAGATGGATAAATGGGACCATCAAGAGTGAGAAATGCTTCCCATTGAAGAGTTTTGAATTGTCTCACAAGTTCTGGCATTTGATCGTGGGCAACTTTTCTTCCTTCAGTGATAGGACGTCTAGAGAGAAACCAAGTGTTGTACTTAATTCTCTCTGTAGGGTCCGACGGTGGGTCGTATGAGTCATTTCTTTTTGGTTCGTTTCCTCTTTCCATTTTCTACACAATGATACTTCAGATTAGTTTAAGGTGTATAATTCAATTGTAGGCAACAAGTTTTGCAAACTTTAATCATCATCAATACTTAGACATTTTGATGTTAATTGTAGTGACCCGAACTTTTCCATGTTTATATATATTAAATTAAATTGATATTTACATGATTAAGTGTTTCCAACATGTTAAGAAATCAAACTTGTTAAGACTTAATTAATTGAAATAGGTTTCATATAGACAATTGACCACCCAAGTTGTCCGACGATTCACGAACGTTAAAACTTGTAAAAACTATATGATGACATATATATGGATACATATATAGTTAACATGATATTATGATAAGTATGTATCTCATTAAGTATTTTAATAATGAGTTATATACATAAAAATGAGACAATTGAATTAAGAAACTCGAAAACGATATATATAACGATTATCGTTATAACAACGTCTTACTAATTACATATGAATCATTTTAAGATATTGATACACTATATATAAACATGATAAATGATAAGTAAACATATCATTAAGTATATTAACAATAAACTACATATGTAAAAACAAGACTACTAACTTAAGGATTTCGAAACGAGACATATATGTAACGATTATCGTTGTAACGACATTTAAATGTATATATATCATATTAAGATATATTAATACATCATAATATCATGATAATGTAATAATTTAACATCTATTAGACATAATAAACAATGAGTTAACAACATTTAACAAGATCGTAAACTTAAAGGTTTTAAAACAACATTTACATGTAATGACTTAACGACTCAGTTAAAATGTATATACATGTAGTGTTTTAATATGTATTCATACACTTTTGAAAGACTTCAAGACACTTATCAAAGT
This sequence comes from Rutidosis leptorrhynchoides, assembly GCF_046630445.1. Lineage (NCBI taxonomy): Eukaryota > Viridiplantae > Streptophyta > Magnoliopsida > Asterales > Asteraceae > Rutidosis > Rutidosis leptorrhynchoides. The sequence goes on from NC_092336.1 coordinate 166,016,484, forward strand.
ACTTCTACTTAACAAAAATGCTTACAATTACATCCTCATTCATTTTCATCAACAATTCTGCTCGTATGCACTAGTATTTGTACTCGTACAATACACAGCTTCTAAATGTATTTACTATTGGTATATACACTCCAATGATCAGCTCTTAGTAGGCCATGTGAGTCACCTAACCATGTGGGAACCATCATTTAACATCTAGCATGAAATATCTCATAAAATAACAAACTAATGGAGCCTATATGATTGATCAACATTCACGTGAATGATGGTGTACACAAACACTTTCATTTTGCAACTTACATGCATCAAACTACTCTCTCTCAAGTGTTCTTCCATTGTTCTAAGTGTTCTTCATCATCTTCATCAAAATCTAGCTCAATCTAGTTCATAAATCCATACATAAACCAAGTTATAAAACAACTACTCAAGAACACACCAACAACACTTCCAAGTTTGCTAGCTTACTTCCAATCTTGCAAATCCACTTTGAATGATCATCCAATCTCAAGAAATCTTTCTTATTTACAGTAAGATATCTTTCTAATACTAGGTAATACTCATATTCAAACTTTGATTCAATTTCTATAACTTTAACAATCTTATTTCGAGTGAAAATCTTACTTGAACTTGTTTTCATGTCATGATTCTACTTCAAGAACTTTCAAGCCATCCAAGGATCATTTGAAGCTAGATCTATTTTTCTCATATCCAGTAGGTTTATCCACAAAACCTGAGGTAGTAATGATGTTCATAACATCATTCGATTCATATATATAAAACTACCTTATTCGAAGGTTTAAACTTGTAATCACTAGAACATAGTTTAGTTAATTCTAAACTTGTTCGCAAACAAAAGTTAATCCTTCTAACTTGACTTTTAAAATCAACTAAACACATGTTCTATATCTATATGATATGCTAACTTAATGATTTAAAACCCGAAAACACGAAAAACACCGTAAAACCGGATATACGCCGTCGTAGTAACACCGCGGGCTGTTTTGGGTTAGTTAATTAAAAACTATGATAAACTTTGATTTAAAAGTTGTTCTTCTGAGAAAAATGATTTTTCTTATGAACATGAAACTATATCAAAAAATCATGGTTAAACTCAAAGTGAAAGTATGTTTTTCAAAATGGTCATCAAGACGTCATTCTTTCGACTGAAATGACTACCTTTACAAAAATGACTTGTAATCTGTATTTTTGACTATAAACTTATACTTTTTCTGTTTAGATTCATAAACTTAAGCTCAATATGAAACCATAGCAACTTGAATCACTCAAAAAAAGATTTAAAACGAAGAAGTTATGGGTAAAACAAGATTGGATAATTTTGCTTGTTGTAGCTACGTGAAAATTGGTAACAAATCTATATTAATCATATCCTAGCTAACTTATATTGTATCATACATGTATTCTAATATATTATGTAATCTTGAGATACCATAGACACGTATGCAAATGTTTTGACATATCATATCGACCCATGTATATATATTATTTGGAATAACCATAGACACTCTATATGCAGTAATGTTTGAGTTAGCTATACAGGGTTGAGGTTGATTCCAAAAATATATATACTTTGAGTTGTGATCTAGCCTGAGATGTGTATACACTGGGTCGTGGATTGATTCAAGATCATTTATATCAATTTATTTCTGTACATCTAACTGTGGACAACTAGTTGTAGGTTACTAACGAGGACAGCTGACTTAATAAACTTAAAACATTAAAACGTATTAAAAATGTTGTAAATATATTTTGAACATACTTTGATATATATGTATATATTTGTTATAGGTTCGTGAATCGACCAGTGGCCAAGTCTTACTTCCCGACGAAGTAAAAATCTGTGAAAGTGAGTTATTGTCCCACTTTTAAAATCTAATATTTTGGGATGAGAATACATGCAGTTTTATAAATGTTTTACGAAATAGACACAAGTAAATGAAACTACATTATATGGGTGAATGATCGAAGCCGAATATGCCTCTTTTTGCTTGGTAGCCTAAGAATTAGTAAACCGATCTACTAATTGACGCGAATCCTAAAGATAGATCTATTGGGCCTAACGAACCCCATCCAAAGTACCGGATGCTTTAGTACTTCGAATTCGTTTTTATCATGTCCGAAGGATTTTCCGGAATGATAGGGGATATTCTTATATGCATCTTGTTAATGTCGGTTACCAGGTGTTCACCATATGAATGATTTTTATCTCTATGTATGGGATGTATATTGAAATATGAAATCTTGTGGTCTATTATTACGATTTGATAAATATATAGTTTAAACCTATAACTCACCAACATTTTTTTTGACGCTTAAAACATGTTTATTTTCAGGTGATTATTAAGAGCTTCTGCTGTTGCATGCTAAAATATGGACAAGATTTGGTGTCAGCATGCTTGTATAATATTGTTTAAAACTGCATTCAAGATTTAATTTATTGTAACATATTAATATTGTAAACCAATATGTATTGGTAGTGTGTAAGTGTGATATTTTTAGATTATAATTTCTGGATAATCTAGGTAGTGTCCTTTTTAACGTTGTCGATAAAATAAAGGTTATGGTTTGTTTTAAAAATGAATGCAGTCTTTAAAAAACGTCTCATATAGAGGTCAAAACCTCGCAACGAAATCAATTAATATGGAACGTTTATAATCAATATGAACGGGACATTTCATTAATGTTCTTCACATTTTCACTCTTCATTAGTGTCAATGAGTTTGCAACTAGATTAAGATTTTCACAAAGTTCATATGTGTTCTAGACTTTTAAAATCATCATCAACACATGTTTTGACATTCAACATTATTACACTCAATTTGCAACAATGTCATTCATATCATATGAACAATGCTTCTATGGAAATCTAACCTAGATGTATAATGAACCCTAGAATTATCCAAAGTTAAATTAATGCATAGATATATAATAATCATTACCATATTCGTTTCTAAATTGTTCTTCAAGAACAATTTCAATTGTTTGCATCAATTTAGGTTTTGATTCATTCTAGTTAGGGTTTCTTCATAACCCTAATTCATCATACAAACACAATTGAATGTTAGGAAATCAAGGATTAATCATACCGAAAGTAGGAATTGAAATTGAAGGAATGAGCGTTCTTCTCCGTACGGTCGATCTCCTCAGCCGTGTGTAGGTGTGTGTGTTTTGAAGTGGGTTGAAAACAAATAAAAGTGCGGGTTTAGTTTAATTTAAAGCAGAATCAGACCACGCACGGTTTAAGCACGGTCGATCGTGGTGTTAGCCGTGCAGATAATTTCACACGTACAGGACAGGAGTCTGCGATTGTGTATACGGTCAGCCGTGATGCTGCCGTGGATCCTTCTGATCACTTGTTTCTTCACTTCTTCTTTCTTCGAACGCGTTTTGACGATTCTTAGGTTCTATAGAATACTTGAGGACAAGTTTTCTTTTCCTAACATTGAATGCATCCTCCTGATGTTTAATCATCAATGACACGTAATATACTATATCTATATGTATATATATATATATATATATATATATATATATATATATATATATATATATATATATATATATTCATATTTAATCATTCATATAGTATACACAAAACGCATTAATCTAGTATTTATCATGCAATACATATTTTCACATAAACATACAATCCTAAGGCAAGTAAGCTTCCTACACTAATCTTTTGAAATCATTTTTTCAAAAAACTTTTTGCATTTGTAAGAAAAACCTTTCGTTAATACAAAGTCTTTTGAGAAGGTTATTCTCATTAGCATTTTGATCATTGATTTTGATTGATTTTAAGATTACCCAATCCTTGACTTATCCCTACCATGGAATTTCTAGCTTGGTCCATTTTTCCTATATTCTCAATTATCCTAATAATGGATAATGGACTTTGATTACAAGATTTGTGTTTGCTAGAGTCGTGACATATATTCATTTCATGTTTATCTCTTGATGAATCACAAATAGTTATCCTTTCAAGTTTTCTTTTAAAGGTGTTATTTTCATCAATTAAAACTTTGTTAAGTTGTCTAACTTTGTGTAATTCTTTCTCCAAAAGTTTTACTTTGTCACGACTACTATCATACACAAATTTAATGGTCTTGTAATCATCTAACAATTCTTCATAATTAGAAGGATAGAATACATGTACCTCATTGCAATCCATGCTTGAGACGTCATCTTCTTTGAATGGAGATTCAACCTCTTCTTCACTTTGACTATCTTGATCCAAATCATTCAAAGAACTCATGAGGCAAAAGTCTTCATTTCCATCCAACCCTTTTGCTTGAAAATCACCAACCTTTTTCAAACCCTTCTCTATTCCTCTACCCTTTAAACTCATAGAGTTTAAATCTTCTTGAGAACATAGTGAGTCTCAACATTCTTTTGCACTTTCACATGGGATTATCTTTTATCTTTCTTCACTAGGAAGAATTCCATAAAGTAGTGAAATTACATCAAATTGTTTCAAAACATCATTGTTTTGGAAAGTTGACTTCACTAGTCTTGAACTAGCGTGTGGTACAAAGTCTCCTACTTTGATTATTCTCCACAAGTAGTGATCCTTGGATTTGAGATAAGACTCAAATCTTGATTTACACACATCAATATTCATCTTATCAAAGATTGACGCTTCTTTCACCAATTCTTCCAAATATCCCATAGTTTGAGTTGATCCGAGAATCGTTGACTCAAGTTTTTGCACAAAACGAATTTTGACGCTTCCGCAATCGTTTATAGCGCAATGATTTGAGCAACCGCTCTGATACCAATTGTAAGTAACTAGAGGGGGTGAATAGTTACTTAATACATTTTTAACACTTTTTCTATTGATCACCAAATTCGATTTAACTTTGATCAACCAACTCAACTCAAACTTGATGTGTATAGTGTATATGTTCAAAATAATAAATGAAGTAATGTAAAGAACATAGATACAAGGATTTATAGTGGTTCGGGTGGATGTTAACTAATCCACCTTAATCCACTCCCTGATTACACTAATCGGGATTTGTTGCTTCACTAAGCACTTTTCTCCAAACCCGGTGGAGATCCGATTTACAAGTCTTCAACTTCTTTGGTAGACAACAAACCTAATCTTTCTATCCCTTTTAAAGATCAACTCCAACCTAGATCAACTTGTCTTCACCTTGAACAAGTATTAATCACCAAATAAGATTAATCAACTTCCTAAGTCCCTTTAAGGAAGTGGATCACTAAGCTAGCCTATGCTTCTACCAATTGAAGTTACAAGACTTATACACTTTGCAATGATGATCCTAACACAATACTAGGACATACATTACAATAAGTAAACTCACAAGATAAATGATTTTGATTAGTAAGTTTACATAACCCAATTCTATATCTATAAGATCATAGAATCTTCTCTTGCTTGATCACATTTGAGTAGTAATTGATGCACTTATGATCACTAGAGATAAGCCTTTGAAATATGTAAGAGGGTCAGCTTCAAATGCTTTTAAATGTTTGCCTTTTATAGTGAGATTCAAAAAATAGCCGTTGACACACGGTTGCCTGCACGGTCGACCGTGGTGCGACTGAAAGGACCCGTCCTAATCCATCTGGACGAAGTCCATATCGATTATAAACGATTCACAGCAGTTGATTACATCGCGAGGTACTTGACCTCTATATGATACATTTTACAAACATTACATTCGTTTTTGAAAAGACAATCTTTCATTACATCGAAAGTTGACAACATGCATATCATTTCGTAATATATCTTACTATAATTGACTTAATAATAATCTTGATGAACTCAATGACTCGAATGCAACGTCTTTTGAAATATGTCATGAATGACTCCAAGTAATATCTCTAAGATGAGCAAATGCACAGCGAAAGATTTCTTTCATACCTGAGAATAAACATGCTTTCAAGTGTCAATCAAAAGGTTGGTGAGTTCATTAGTTTAACATAAATAATCATTTCATAATTTTAATAGACCACAAGATTTCATATTTCCATTTCTCATAAACATACGTCCCATGCATAGAGATAAAAATATCATTCATATGGATTGAACACCTGGTAACCGACATTCACAATATGCATATAAGAATATCCCCATCATTCCGGGATCCTCCTTCGGACATGATATAAATTTTGAAGTACTAAAGCATCCGGTACTTTGGATGGGGCTTGTTGGGCCCGATAGATCTATCTTTAGGATTCGCGTCAATTAGGGTGTCTGTTCCCTAATTCTTAGATTACCAGACTTAATAAAAAGGGGCATATTCGATTTTGATAATTCAACCATATAATGTAGTTTCGATAACTTGTGTCTATTTCGTAAAACATTTATAAAAATTGCGCATGTATTCTCAGCCCAAAAATATAAAGGGTAAAAAGGCAAATGAAACTCATGCATATAAATATTGTAAAATAGTTAATAAAGCATTTGCATGTATTCACAGCCCAAAAATGTATATAAAAAGGGAATAATGAAACTCACCTAATGTATTTTGTAGTAAAAATACATATGACGACATTGAACAAGAATAGGGTTGGCCTCGGATTCACGAACCTATATCATTTGTATATTTATTAATATTCATAGTTGTAATTGAACACACACTAATACATTTATACATATATATATATATATATATATATATATATATATATATATATATATATATATATATATATATATATTATATATATATATATATATATATATATATATATATATATATATGTTTGTGTGTGTGTGTGTGTGTATAAATGTATTAGTTATATTATTTTCATATTAGTAATATATGTATATGTTCAATATGTATATATATATATATATACATATATATATATATATATATATATAAATATTAAATTTTATTATGTTATATGTGTTAAATATATATATTTATATATGTATTTAATTTGTTTATCAAAACAGTAGTTCTAATTATACTACGTTAATATTAGTAAAAACAATGATAATAACATTAGTAATATGCTTATGTTAACAATAACTCTATTAATGATAACAACAATGATATTAATAATAATACTTGTAAAAATATTAATTTTACTGTTAATGATAGTTATGATATTGATTTTTAATAATTACATAATAATAATACACGTGATAATATAAATAATAATACATATGTTAATATTACAATTCTATTATTTATAAAAAGATATTAATACTAATATTTACGAAAAATAATAACAATTTGTATTATTTTCATAATGATAATAATCGTAATCATAATTTTGATACTAATACTAAAATGGTAAAAATTATATTTTTAGTAATATTTATAATATTACCATGGTAATATTAATAATATTACTATATAATAATAATACCGGGAATGATAGTAATATTAGTAATAAATATACTTAGTAATGATAATAATATAACTTATAATGATAATCATGATATTACTAATAATGAATAGCATAATAATAAAGATAATAATAATAATAATGGTCATAATACTTATAACTTTGTTACAATACTAATTATAATACTTATGATAATTATAATTCTAGTTGTATTAACAATAACTAATAATAACAATAATAATATTAACAACAACAATAATAATAATAGTGAAAATGATAATAATAATAATAATAATAATAATAACAATAATAATAATAATAATAATAATAATAATAATAATAATAATAATAATAATAATAATAACAACAACAATAATAATAATGAAATTGAAAATTTAAAAGTTGTATACCCTCTTTTAAAGCTTTTCCAAAAATATTTGCCCATGACGGGACTCAAACCCGAGACCTCTTGCTCGCCCTCTAACCCACTTAACCCTTCCTCCGATACCGTCTTTCTGGAAATATAACCGAATTATATTTATTAAACTCGAATTTACGTTTTATCTTCTTCTTCATCTCAATTCAAGTCGACAGGCCCAAACAACAAACAATCAAAACCATGACTCTAGGAGTTTGAATTTGGATTGGCAATTGAAACAAATACACACGTATATGGTTTATAACAATTGATAAAAAAATAAAATAAAAGGTCTGCTGTGTCGCTAAAAAAAAAATGACAACCCAAAATTTAATTTCAATCTCTAGATGTTTTTAGACTAAGGTTTCTTCATGAAAACGGTTTTAAATCATACCTATAAACTTTGTAAACCATCAATTTCAACAGAAACAACATAATGAATTCGAATTTACTGAAGAACAATTCTGTTGACTTTTTGAAATTTAAGTTTGACTCGAAAATTAGAGTTCATTAGGAGGAATTGGAAGGTATAATTTTGCAGATAGTTTGAGTGGATTATTCTTAACAACACTCCATTAATAGATTTTGAAATAAGAATCGAATTCGAGGTTTGCTGACTCAAGAACACGAACAGAGGTATTTAACTCGTTGTTTTTTTTTCTAAATCTGTGTTTAATTAATCAGTTGAAGACAGAAGTAATGGATAGTTGGTGATATGATTGAGATATTCGATTGATTTCCTGTCAATTGAGTTGAATAATTGCTATATATCAAAATTTTGAGTGTGGTCACAAGGATTTTGTTCGTACAGAGATATATATAAATAATTAAAATAGTAAATTGATGGTTACTGAATTTTGTTTGTAGTGGATTGGATTGTAACAATTAGAAACAGATGTAAAAGAAAAATAATCAGATGATCGTGATATTCACAGAAAGTTGATTCTATAAAGATTTTATCTATAATTAATATTAATATTAATAATTAGTAAATAATAATAAACTTAATAATAATAATAATAATGAATAATAAAACTGATTTTTCTAATTAATATATATATCTTGTATTAGAAATAATAATATTGATGATACAGATATTAATATTAATATTAACATTTAACATTAACAATAATAATGAAAGTAATAATAGTAATATTAATATAGCAATCATATAAATATATTTAACATATTATACATTATGATTGTATCACATATAACCTATGTTGAATATTATTTATTCATTTTAACATAATTTACATTATACAATATGTGTTTGCATCTTAAATATAATTGTCTTATATATTTGTAAGTATCATATATATATATATATATATATATATATATATATATATATATATATATATATATATATATATATATATATATATATATATATATATATATATATATATATTTATTTGATATGTTATTTTATGTCATTAATATAAATTTCTACATATAATATCTATAACTATTATATATATTCCAATATACATATAATAATTATTATATAAATCGTTTACATCTATACATAGATTTATATTAGTAACAACTTATTTTGTATCATTTCACATTTTAAATTTTACTGAGTTAGTAACATTTTATAAGTTCCAATACTTACATTTATAACTATATATATATATATATATATATATATATATATATATATATATATATATATACATACATATTTATCTGTTTACAAAAAATTGTTCGTGAATTCGTCGGGAATTGGTCGAGGTCATTTGATTTCATAAAACAGTTCAAAAATTTCTAGACTTAATATTACAGACTTTGCTTATCGTATCGAAATCAAATAAGATTCAAGTTTAAATTTGGTCGGAAATTCCCGGGTCATCACAGTACCTACCCGTTAAAGAAATTTCGTCCAGAAATTTGAGTGAGGTCGTCATGGTTAATAATAAGAATGTTTTCATGGCGAATATGAGCTGATAAATAGAGTTTTATTATTATTGAATAATACAGATAAAATAATTCGATTATTCGAAGAGCACGAATGAAACTATCACAAAAGAGTGAAATGAATAAATGAAGTTTCGTTTTAACTTTTGACGTTGCCTTGGTTGAATTCCGGAATTCAAGGGATTTAAAGAAAATCTTCGAAATCTAAAAGATTTGATTCTTCGGCGAGTAAGGAAATTAAGATTTCTCTAATTAAATACGGTGATCCGCCTCGATTACTCTGTCTGATATTTCCATTATAAATTAAGTTCTTCCGTTCCCTTATTTTCACCATCTCTATACAATCCCCAAATTTAAAAGATTATAAAAATGCTTAATCCAATTCTAAACCCTGATATTTTCCTAATTATTATTTTTGTCATCCTTCTTTTCAATCTTTCACCAGAAAAATTTGTTTACTTCCACTATTATCTTGGGGTGATACTTTCTTAATTATACCATGTCTTTATTTTGCTATTCGTATTAATATCCACGGTTTGTAACTTCCGTGTTGTTTTTGGGCTTTATATTTTCTCTTACACTTCAAAGTCTCTGCTTCTGTCTTTCCACAATCATTGACATCCACAGTTAATACTCTCTCCAATTTACTGTGATTTATACCCCCATTGATATTTTGAAGCTTCATGCTTTTGTTTTATCTTCCTGACTTTAAATCAAGCGAATAATGGTCCAGAATTCGTAGATATAGAGTTTTGAATGATTATAATATTCTAAGCAGGAAAGAACGTGATAGCACGATTTTATTTTCAAATTTATCAACATCACGGAAGATAGATTCATCAAGAATACATTTTCTTGATATGTTCAGAAGTTAAGTAGAATGAAAGAGTTATGTAACATGACACATGATGACAGTATGATCTACTGTGAACCATCATCACGTTTCATTAGAAACTCAGCATGACTTACTGTAATATAATTACGTTGATCAAGTGTCATTATATTATACTAACTCGTGCATCAGTTCCCAACACTACTTCAAAAATATTCATATTTTAGACTCGAAAGTTTACAGAATATAGAAACTAACAATTTCTATATGATGTAACACTGATAGCACAAAGAGATTAATGATTTCAAATAAGAATAATTATAAAAATATCTTCAGAAATATGGAGGATATTTATAATGAAAGATACGGTAATATCTTTGAATATCTAAGATCAGAGAATGATGGAGACTATTGTCTGCAAGGGTTTAGAGTAATGAGCAAGATATTCGCTAAAGACTTCAGCAGACATTGAATCATTTAGATTCTTTGAAGTCAAACTTATTCTTTGTGATTTGTCCACGGCTTTCTTCATAGTTTCGCATAATCTGCTTTTCGGTACTAAATTTTCTCTTGAATGTTTCCAATATAATGATACACAGGAAGCACGAAGAGGTATATAATTTCGGATGAGAATATTTTTGAAAATATCCTCAGAAATATCGAAGATATTGATGATGATATTTTGGAATTTCTAAGTTCGATGGTTGATGGAGAAAGATTTTCCGCAAGAATTTAACATGACTTCGGAGTAAGATATTCTCTAAAGATTTCATCGGATTTAGAATTACCTGGATTCTTTAAATATAGGGTTTGGTCCTTGTATTTGTCCTTGGTCTCCTTCGTGGTTAGCTCAATCCGTTTTCCAGTTCTAACTTTTCTGAGCTTTTCCAACATACTATTCTTTATCATCAAACTTTCGATGATTAAGGTCGTTTATGGTTGTCTATGGTTTCTGCTGCTTCATTCAACTTTTTCAACATTCATAGTATTGATTTGTGACTGAGTGCTTTTCAGAATTTCAGAATGAGAGATCATATTTCTAAGAGATAAATGTCATACATATAACTGTTGATGTAGATATGATGTGAGTTTTCAATGTACTGATTGCTGATTCCCGGTAATTGGTATGACAGTTCTCGTTACAAGATGCGGATGAGTATATGATAGGGTTTCATTGAATAAATATAATGATTTGTCAGAGAGATTTAAGCCAAGAAGCAACGAGGTTGCTGGTACGTCTGCTGGTAATTTGGTGGAATATAAAAGAATTCTCCGGTATCAAAAGGGTAATCGTATATATATCAGGATTATAGTAAGGCTACTTCGAATGAAAAGTCGAAGTTGACTTGCTGGAGCTGTGACAAAATTGGCTACTTTGAAAAGGGATCGCAAAATTATTTTTGCTAATAAATGCCAAAGGATCTAACGCGGCTACGTGTTAAACTTTTACTTAGTTGCCGAGAGTTTCTCAGGTGCATAACTATATGCATCAATCTTTCTTTCTGTAGATGAAGTGTGGTTGGTTCATCCTCTCGATTGAGGTGTTTTCAAGAATTATGAAAGGTTTGAATCGTAGATTGTAATCGTCAAGATACAAATGAGGTTTAGGATGAAATCAAGCGGCAAACTTGAAGAGATGTTTAGTTTCATATGTTATAATCAGTAGTTTAATTCATTTTAATTGTCCAATATTATTCGTCCATAGTCGATAGTCCACAGTTAACAGTTCAATAATTCATAAATAATTTAATATATAATATTCGAATTAATTAATACATAGCGTGACCCGTGTACATATTTCAGACTCGATCACAACTCAAAGTATATATATTATTGTAGAATCAACCTCAACCCTGTATAGAGAACTCGATCATTACTGCATATAGAGTGTCTATGGTTATTCCAAATAATATATATACATGCGTCTATATGATATGTCAAAACTTTGTATACATGTACCGATATTTAAAGTGCGTAAAATAAATAACAGAAATTAAATGACGATAAATAAAATTGCGAGAATGTAAATTGCGAGAATTAAATTGCGATAAATAAATTGCGATAAAATAAAATGTAATACGGAATTAACAGTTAGCTAGGAACAGTTAGCTAGGAACAGTTAGCGTGGATTCTTAACAATTCTCATAGTTAATTTGTTTGTTTCTAACAAATTTTATTTTGTCCAATGTTTTCTTCATTATGCCACTTGTCGGATTCTGATAGGTCAAAATCCAAATATGAAATTGAATGTAAATGGTTATTCTGTGGTGAACGGATACGTATATCGGTGGATGTAAGTAGGATAGTAAATGAATGTTGAATCAGATTCGAAGAATGTACAGTGTAACTTATTAATGTGAAATCTAAATATTCCTCGGGTATTACCTACCTGTTAAAATATTTTCACCATTAACAGTTTGTACAAAAGAATTTTTAATTACAACCTTTATGAAAACATATATACATATATATTTTCTTCAGATGTAATCATGGATTTAATAAATCAATATGATATTAAACTCATTTGATTTATCGTTAGAACAAGAATATATAATCTCTAAAACATTAGAGATTACATAATCGCCATGAAACACAAAGATAATGATGTAGAACGATACGTAGAACGAAGATAATACTCGAGGTACAGAATGAGATGTTGAGGCATGGATTGATGATGGTACTGGTGCTGTTACTGATGGTACTGTTGGTGCCAGTGACGTTGCTGAAGCTGGTACATTTTGCACCATATTCTTCAAATTGATTATTCGAGCGCGAAGTTCGTTGATTTCTTCTATTATTTCGGGATGATTTTCGGTTGGAACGAGCGGATGAATAAGGTCTAGAATTTTAGATAGAATATAATCGTGGCGAGATATTCAAGAAATGAGAGTGCAAATGGTGTTTCGGATTGGTTCGCAGGTGAATGCTTCAGATTCTTCTCCCAGAGGACAATATGGTGGATGAAAGGGATCGCTTCTTCTTGTCTCCAATGATTAAGTAGACTACGAACCCATCAGATGAATTGGGGATGGTTGATTGATTGATTCATTCTGGTGACACCGCTTTCGGAGCTTAGGTGAATATCCATGTCGGAATAGCTGTCGGAATAACTATCGTAATAGTTATCGAAATCTGAGGGACTCGAATTGGTTGATGGATTCATCTCGTACAATCAGATGAAGGATTTTCGATAAGAAATAGATTATAGGATGTAGATTAGTACCTGTAATACATAATTTACATATGCATATATAATACTAAAATCCCATAAGTAACGGAGGAATCTACGGAAGCTGTCAGGCAAAGGTAACAATAACAGATACGCTATGATATGAATTTATCTATACACTTTCTATGCAATAGAGGCAGTAAGACGTGTCTAGACTTTAAGGATGATAAGCAAATAATTTTCGGCACTAATGATAAGCAAAACTTTTGACATGCAGACACGGTCGAAGTCCAGTCCCACTAATGCATCCTAACGACTATCAGTTAGACTCACTAATGCAAGACCTGGTTCACTAAGACCACCACTCTGATACCAACTGAAAGGACACGTCCTAATCCATCCGGACGAAGTCCATATCGATTATAAACGATTCACAGCAGTTGATTACATCGCGAGGTACTTGACCTCTATATGATACATTTTACAAACATTGCATTCGTTTTTGAAAAGACAATCTTTCATTACATCGAAAGTTGACAACATGCATATCATTTCGTAATATATCGTACTATAATTGACTTAATAATAATCTTGATGAACTCAACGGCTCGAATGCAACGTCTTTTGAAATATGTCATGAATGACTCCAAGTAATATCTCTAAGATGAGCAAATGCACAGCGGAAGATTTCTTTCATACCTGAGAATAAACATGCTTTCAAGTGTCAACCAAAAGGTTGGTGAGTTCATTAGTTTAACATAAATAATCACTTCATAATTTTAATAGACCACAAGATTTCATATTTCCATTTCTCATAAACATACGTCCCATGCATAGAGACAAAAATATCATTCATATGGATTGAACACCTGGTAACCGACATTCACAATATGCATATAAGAATATCCCCATCATTCCGGGATCCTCCTTCGGACATGATATAAATTTTGAAGTACTAAAGCATCCGGTACTTTGGATGGGGGCTTGTTGGGCCCGATAGATCTATCTTTAGGATTCGCGGTAATTAGGGTGTCTGTTCCCTAATTCTTAGATTACCAGACTTAATAAAAAGGGGCATATTCAATTTTGATAATTCAACCATATAATGTAGTTTCAATAACTTGTGTCTATTTTGTAAAACATTTATAAAAATTGCGCATGTATTCTCAGCCCAAAAATATAAATGGTAAAAAGGCAAATGAAACTCACGCATATAAATATTGTAAAATAGTTAATAAAGCATTTGCATGTATTCTCAGCCCAAAAATGTATATAAAAGGGAATAATGAAACTTACCTGATGTATTTTGTAGTAAAAATACATATGACGACATTGAACAAGAATAAGGTTGGCCACGGATTCACGAACCTATATCATTTGTATATTTATTAATATTCATAGTTGTAATTGAACACACATATATATATGTATAAATGTATTAGTTATATTAATTTCATATTAGTAATATATGTATATGTTTTATATGTTCAATATATATATATATATATATATATATATATATATATATATATATATATATATATATATATATATATATATATATATATATATATATATATTAAATTTTGTTATGTTATATGTGTTAAATATATATATATTTATGTATGTATTTAATTTGTTTATCAAAACAGTAGTTCTAATTATACTAAGTTAATATTAATAAAAATAATGATAATAACATTAGTAATATACTTATGTTAACAATAACTCTATTAATGATAACAACAATGATATTAATAATAATACTTGTAAAAATATTAATTTTACTGTTAATGATAGTTATGATATTGATTTTTAATAATTACATAATAATAATACACGTGATAATATAAATAATAATACATATGTTAATATTACAATTCTATTATTTATAAAAAGATATTAATACTAATATTTACGAAAAATAATAACAATTTGTATTATTTTCATAATGATAATAATCGTAATCATAATTTTGATACTAATACTAAAATGGTAAAAATTATATTTTTAGTAATATTTATAATATTACCATGGTAATATTAATAATATTACTATATAATAATAATACCGGGAATGATAGTAATATTAGTAATAAATATACTTAGTAATGATAATAATATAACTTATAATGATAATCATGATATTACTAATAATGAATAGCATAATAATAAAGATAATAATAATAATAATGGTCATAATACTTATAACTTTGTTACAATACTAATTATAATACTTATGATAATTATAATTCTAGTTGTATTAACAATAACTAATAATAACAATAATAATATTAACAACAACAATAATAATAATAGTGAAAATGATAATAATAATAATAATAATAATAATAATAACAATAATAATAATAATAATAATAATAATAATAATAATAATAATAATAATAATAATAATGAAATTGAAAATTTAAAAGTTGTATACCCTCTTTTAAAGCTTTTCCAAAAATATTTGCCCATGACGGGACTAGAACCCGAGACCTCTTGCTCACCCTCTAACCCACTTAACCCTTCCTCCGATACTGTCTTTCTGAAAATATAACCGAATTATATTTATTAAACTCGAATTTACGTTTTATCTTCTTCTTCATCTCAATTCAAGTCGACAGGCCCAAACAACAAACAATCAAAACCGTGACTCTAGGAGTTTGAATTTGGATTGGCAATTGAAACAAATACACACGTATATGGTTTATAACAATTGATAAATAAATAAAAAAGGTCTGCTGTGTCGCTAAAAAAAATGACAACCCAAAATTTAATTTCAATCTCTAGATGTTTTTAGACTAAGGTTTCTTCATGAAAATGGTTTTAAATCATACCTATAAACTTTGTAAACCATCAATTTCAACAGAAACAACATAGTGAATTCGAATTTACTGAAGAACAATTCTGTTGAATTTTTGAAATTTAAGTTTGACTCGAAAATTAGAGTTCGTTAGGAGGAATTGGAAGGTATAATTTTGCAGATAGTTTGAGTGGATTATTCCTAACAACACTCCATTAATAGATTTTGAAATAAGAATCGAATTCGAGGTTTGCTGACTCAAGAACACGAACAGAGGTATTTAACTCGTTGTTTTTTTTTTAAATCCGTGTTTAATTAATCAGTTGAAGACAGAAGTAATGGATAGTTGGTGATATGATTGAGATACTTGATTGATTTCCTGTCAATTGAGTTGAATAATTACTATATATCAAAATTTTGAGTGTGGTCACAAGGATTTTGTTCATACAGATATATATATATATATATATATATATATATATATATATATATATATATATATATATATATATATATATATATATATATCATTAAAATAGTAAATTGATGGTTACTGAATTTTGTTTGTAGTGGATTGGATTGTAACAATTAGGAACAGATACAAAAGAAAAATAATCAGATGATCGTGATATTCAGAGAAAGTTGATTCTGTAAAGATTTTATCTATAATTAATATTAATATTAATAATTAGTAAATAATAATAAACTTATTAATAATAATAATAATGAATAATAAAACTGATTTTTCTAATAAATATACTTGTATATGATGGCATATATATATTTGTATACATCAACTTATTCATACCCAAAATCCTATACCTATATATTTATATATATATATATATCTTGTATTAGAAATAATAATATTCATGATACAGATATTAATATTAATATTAACATTTAACATTAACAATAATAATGAAAGTAATAATAGTAATATTAATATAGCAATCATATAAATATATTTAACATATTATACATTATGATTGTATCACATATAACCTATGTTGAATATTATTTATTCAATTTAACATAATTTACATTATACAATATGTGTTTGCATCTTAAATATAATTGTCTTATATATTTGTAAGTATCATATATATATTTATTTGATATGTTATTTTATGTCATTAATATAAATTTCTACATAGAATATCTATAACTATTATATATATTCCAATATACATATAATAATTATTATATAAATCGTTTACATCTATACATAGATTTATATTAGTAACAACTTATTTTGTATCATTTCACATTTTAAATTTTACTGAGTTAGTAACATTTTATAAGTTCCAATACTTACATTTATAACTATATATATATATTTATATATACATATTTATCTGTTTACAAACAATTGTTCGTGAATTCGTCGGGAATTGGTCGAGGTCATTTGATTTCATAAAACTGTTCAAAAATTTCTAGACTTAATATTACAGACTTTGCTTATCGTATCGAAATCAAATAAGATTCAAGTTTAAATTTGGTCAGAAATTCCCGAGTCATCACAGCGACCGTGCGTGCTCCAGTCCAAATTAGGTATCCGTTGTATAGCCTTTTGACTCAAATTTGAACACCACATTTTGGCACCTTTACTCCTTCTAACACCTGCAAAAGAAACCAAACATCCTATACAAGTACTATATGCATTAAGTGTGTGAGATTTGGTCTTAATGCATGAAAGTGACTAACCATTCCAAAAGTGGCAAACCCAACATTCTTGGAGAAGTGTCTTGATTGATATTTAGGGAAATTTCAGTTTGGTCAAGACTTAGTTAGTCACATTAATGTCTTTGGTTCAATTCTAAAGACTAGTCACTATGTCATTAACTTCCTAGTTTCAATTAATAACAAGTCATGTTCTTTTTAAGTTTAGTTAGAGATTAATTGAACAATGTCTCTATAAGATAATCATGAAGCATGTAGAGACATCAAAGTTAAGTCATAAGCAATCACCCTTAGTTACTTAGACTAGATCAAATAGACAATTGACTATACTTTCATTGTGAACCATTTTACACTTAATCTATTGGAGTAGGTTAGTTACTTGAATCCTAACTAATGAGCACATAGCAAACATATTAATCAAGTTGACAAGTTTATGAGTATTAAGCATATTGGCAAGTAGCAAGTAATACTCACATAGCAAGAGATAGTTATTCTAGGATCAATCATATGGATACTTGCATAACTTATAATTTAAGCACTTAATAAGTTTAATGTGCAATATGACACATTACATTATTAATGTGTAAGCACACATTAATGTCCAACACATGCACAAGGGAAGAGCAATCTCTAGTTGGGACTTGATGACCATCCTAAATGTGGGAAAAGGGTTACCCCGGCGAAGCTTTTATTAAAGAATAAAAGAATAAGTTTTACAAGAAGCACTAGAGCTATAAGCAAGCCTTATAGCTACACATAGAACAACCAACGAATATAAAGCAAAGAAAACGCTACATATTCGAACAACTAAACAAAACAGCAACAATCAATCAAGCTTCCAAGCAATCTTCAACTGTATAACTTGTCGTGAATCCTTGAACCGGACCGACATGAGCTTCATTTGAACAGTGGAATATATGTCTTCAAATAATCTATCTACCGATCGAACTTTCTTCTTAAATATTCTTCCATCCTAAATGTATCTAAGTGTGTTTTAGGACTACAAGTCATTACTAGTTAATCTTGAGAGCATTGTTCCTCATTTAGCCTTAATTAATCACTAAGCCATTTCTAATAGCAATCATTGTTCTAGTGACATTGCCTTAAGTGTGTTGGTACTTGATGATCATACTAAGGATATCTAGATAAGAATTAAGATCACAAGTTGTTGATTAACACTTATGTGTTATGCCTAATCTTGGTTAATTTGTCATTAAGATGTCATTAGGCGCAATTAATCACAATTAGTGTTTTTATAACCAAACCTCGGTTGAGTATGAAGAAGGCATCTATTCTAAGCATGTTGAGAAAGGTTTCATGAATTATAGATGTCGGGAACTAGTCAAACTTTATTTGGTCGAAAATGGTAACAGAGAGAACTGTGGTCGCACTGCGGTTGACCGTGGTGATGACCGTGCAAATTGTTTTCACAAAACTGCGTTGCAATTCAGTTTGGGTTTTCACGGTTGACTATGCGGTCGACCGTACCTTGACCGTGTGTTTAGTTGAAGTTTTAATTTCATTCTTTAACCTATGTTTGACTTGGTCATTTGCAAGATAAAGTATGGATTAGTGACCTTGCGTGTTTTATGTTAAGATGACAGTCATCACTTATGCATATGTATGTGTCATCATCAAAACATATTCTTTGGTTAATCATACTTAAGTTTGTTGTTTAGTGCATTAACCCACATTCAACCAACAGAAAGGTCTTCCTAAAGTTTTAAAAAGTTATCCGAAAGAAAAAACCTATCATGCTTACTAAGTTTCAGACCATCATCGCTTATACGAGTGAATTGCTTCCCACTAATCGGGATTTCTATCAGATTGTTGCTCAAGATAAAGTTATTAAAACTAGCCGCTCTATACGAGATAAATTTTGAATTTAATCTATCTGAAGCTTCCCGTACTTCGTTGAAGTCCCCACATAAGAGCCAAGTCGTATCAATATTGTTGAGGACACCCGTCAATGATTCCCACATTAATCTTTTCCCCACATCGTTATGTGGGCCATAGACGTTTACTATGATTGATTCTACTCCCGAATGTACCCAATTCCCACGTATTGCTTGGAAATTTCGTTTTCCATGGCATCCATTACATCAAAACTTCTTTTATCCCAAATCATAATCATCCCAACCGAGTTACCGATTACATCCTTTTAGATATACCCAAAATCAGTTTTTCCCCACAATGACTGAACCCACCAATCAGAGATATGTCGACATTTAGTTTCCTGAAAAACTGCAATATCAGGTCTTTCAGAAACACATATGCTCCTGACCCACCCGAATTTTCCCTCAATCGCAAAACCACGTATGTTAAGTGATAGAATCTTCATAATTAAATAATAATAAAATGAAATTAAGCCAAAGGGATCTTACTGAAGGTTTGAGGTGGGCCACCTCAAACCGATGTCTTCGCCATACTCTCTTAAATCTCCAGAATTAAAGGAGGATTGAGATCGATGTTTATTCGATCAGCATTTTCGATTCTGGTATTGGACACCCTAGTTTTCAATTTTGATTTCTTCCCACAACCTCTACATTTGTACACCGCCATTTGATCAGTTGTTCCCCCACATCTCGCCATGCTTTTGAATTTCATTATCCTTGATGATGCCCGACAATTCCCGATAGCTCTCCAGTAACATTCGCTGCAATTTGAGATTTCAACAGAATGAGAAGAAGAAGTTTTTTTTCTATTTGGGGATAAATTGATCTCTTTCTGAGTTCACGTTGGATGTATCAGGTATGTGAAAGGAGTTTTGGTTAGTTGGAAGCCCACTGGATTTATCACAAGGACAATCCCCAATCTCTTTTGAAGAATTATAAGGCCCGTTTTTGTACACCCCACCAGAAATATCATTTATCCTGTTACATTTATGGTCACACATGCAATTAGGCCCATTTGAATTTGGCCCAATTCTATCGATGCCAGCATCCAAACCCCTTTCCGTATCTTTTCTTGTTTTACCCGAATGTACGTTATCCAGATCTTGTGGGGTCCCCTCGGATTCTTCTATATGGGAATTAGGGTTTATGTCATCATTGCATTTATTGGGAGAATGAGAAGAGCCGCAATTATCATTTAATGTCTCGATAACTATCTCTCCATCCTCGAATAACTCATGTATCCCAAAAAAGTTCGACCCTTCATCTTCGCCACCTAAACCTTTACCCACCGATGAATTTTCCGGTACTTTCACCAGACGTTCTTCTAACTGAATTTCCTCATCATACAATGACTCTTCATCATCGCTTTCATCGTCTGGATTGGAATACTCCCCTTCATCAGAGACAAAACTATCGCTGGTATCTCCTTCCGAATCACTGGATTCAATCAGAACCTCTTTTTTCGCCATGATGTTAGGGTTGTGTAGTAATTCTCCTGTTATTGTAATGAAATAGTCCTTTGACCTGAATCTCAGTTTTAGGGACCCATTTACCACATCAGGTTCGTTGAGTTTAACGTAAACCTTTCCATGTGACATGTCTTGATTGTCGAAAAGTTTGCAATTTTCGAACATGTATACCGTTCCCCACCACTCCGCTATCGACATAAAAGTTTTCTCCGACCAACAAGGGAGTGGGAATCCGCAAATGTGAAGCCATGCCATTCGACCATCTGAACAAAGATCAAAATCCCAAAGGTGTGCCTTATGGATCCACTTATTTAGGGAATGATCTGGGTTTAGCACATTCTTCGGCATCTCAAGTGATTCCATGACAATTACGATACTTAGACCACCGAGCTTTTTGAGTTGACAATTTGCAAAGCCTTCACCGTTGAGAATCTCCTCCAGGTTGTCCAAGATGTCTTTGTTTTTGACCTCGCAAATAATGGATCTTTGAAGAATGTTTTCATTCTCCACCGTGTCTTCATCTTCTATCATAACCACCTTGTTGTTTCTTCCTTCGTCCTCACTGACTTTGTTTTTGGATTCCTCAATCTTCCTTTTGTCGTAGAGATGATGCCTCAAATCCCCAACTTTTCCGGTTATGATTTCGTTAAATCGCCGACCATCTTGAAACCGGTTGATGTTTATGTTTGGCCTTGGTTGCTGAATGTTACGTTCGACATTCCTTGGACTTCTTGTTGTGGCATTGAAGATTCTAATGGTAACACCATTGATTTTTATCCCTTCCGGCGATTTGAGAAGTATTTCTTTGTTTTGCACATCTCCGAAACGAACAAAAGCGAAACGAGCTCCATTGCGAAGCCGTTTGTTTGCCACATACACATCCCTCACCGAACCGTATCCCTTAAAGAGTTTCCAAAATCGACGATCTTCCAATCTTCGAGGAAATTGAAAAACATGAATGATGTCAAGTGATTTCGATTTGATTTCCCGTCGTGGATTCCATAGTTGCCGTTGTGACTTCTCCGAGCTCCTGCCGTGTCTGCCTTTGGTGTGCCTGAACTTTCTCTCTCTAGCCTTACCCTCTCTCTCTTACACAATTTTTTTTCTAGTAATCTAGTTTTTTCTCATTTTGAATATTAATATGTAAAAATGCTACTATACAAATACTTGATATATATACAAGTTTTCTAATCTGAATAAACATAATACAATGTAATATTTTGCTTAATATATTTTACTTAATTTACACTCAGAAAACCCTATTTGATACTTTACTTCACATCCATACGTTATTTGGCTTAAAAATCAATCCATCCATACTAAACCCAAAGTTGATACTGCTCTCTGTTTGAGTATTGTGTCATTAAATTAACTGGAAAATATATGTCAAAGGATTTAGTGCAGGTCCACATATGTATAGGGGTTGGAAGACAAGAAACTGAGATTATTCATGGCACCATTAAAATATACAGTAGTTTTTAAATGAAGGTGATTTATACACTTTATCCCTTCATCACTAGACATCTTTATTCCTTCATCACTAAATATATTTTATATATTATACAGTAGTGATGAATATTCAAATGAAACCAACTTCTAAATTAAAATTCAAGGACCAATCAGAGTGTGACACGTGGCGCGATAATCACATGTATAATTTTTTTATTTTTTATTTTAAAATAATTTTTAAACTTTTTTTTTCGAAAACTTTTTTTCGAATTTTTTTTTTCAATCACATGTGATTAGATTTGACATGCAGTAATCACATGTAATTGTAAAACCGAATCACATGTGATTATGCATGTCAATCACATGTGATTGTAAAACCGAATCACATGTGATTCTGCATGTCAAATCCAATCACATGTGATTGAAATTTTTTTTTTTTTTAGTAAAATGACGAATTTCAGTAAGTTTGTGCTAAAGCCTTTAAACACCAAGTTTTTTTTTTTTTTATCAAAACTTGATCAAATCACCGAATTAAAGTCTAAAGTTTTGAAGATATGATCATGAAACGCTAATAAACTTGATCAAATCACCGAATTAAAATTTATTTCCGGTTGAAATTTTTTTTGAAAAAAAATTTGAATTTTCTTTTTTCAATCACATGTGATTGGATTTGACATGTAGAATCACATGTGATTGTGTTTTACAATCACATGTGATTGAGTTTTACAATCACATGTGATTGGATTTAACATGCTAATTTGAAAAAAAAAAAATTCCATAAAAAAAATTTTTTTAAAAAAAAAGTTTAGAAAAAAAAATTTTATTAAAAAATTTATAAAAATTTTTTTTTTAATTTTTTTTATTTCCAATCACATGTGATTGTCGAGCCACATATCGTACTCTTATTGGTCCGTTGAATTTCAAGAAAATTATTGAATTCAAAGAATTACAATACAATACATTAACTCTTCACACACTAAATTACAATACATACATTAACTTATTATATACTAGGAACTACCACTAACCCACTAAGACCACAGATATTGGTGATTGTGACGTGGAGTGGGTGAGGTGCACTTTTTGGAGAAAAACTGTGACTGGGCCATGACATTTTGGAGGGAGTTGTAATGGGGGGCTTTTGTAAGGGCGTTTGTGGGTGATGTGTCAAAATATGATTGAAGGTTGGGTTAAAAAGTGGTGAAAAAGGTAGAAAAGAATTAAAAAAAAATAAATCACAAACGCACATTTTCATGCCCGTGCTTTCTTGACAAACGCCCCAACACAAACGCCTCATTCCGGGCGTTTGTGGGGCGTTTGTGGGCGGATTCAGACAACAAACGCCTGCGTTAACTGTGGTCTAACTATTTCAAGCTAAAGAATCGGTACTAACTAATACCCGGTCATCATGCACACCTCATGTAAATTTCCACAATTTCACGTGCATAATATCTTGTTAATATCCTACCAATTGCAATCTAGTACTACTCTAATTAATTAAATTAAATAAATAATATCACCAACTTACATATATCTAACATCCCTAACATTTAGACATACAATATAATTAAACTTAACGAAAACTCAAACTTATGATATAAACTGTTTAACCCAACATACAGTACTGTAACATTTTACTCTGTCAACACCTAAAAAAATCGTGCTCCATATTTCAACTCAATCCAAAACTCTTTAACTCGAACAAGACTTGATCGAGAAACTCATTTTATTTATCTGATCACTTCAGAAGTAATAGGTTGATTTCGGATCATATATATGGGTCAATTGTTAGGATTTATACGCTTACAAAAGCGGTTTTACCGGGTAACAGACCTAACAGCTAGTTGATCACTCTAGTTAAATTCCTAGTAGTTTGCAACCCTCGCAACAACCAATGGATAATTGAACGAGCATAAACAAGACAAATAATGAAAATCACACAATGATATAAAGTAATTATCTTTCAACTCCAAACACGAAGAAGGGTTTAGTCCAAGAGCGCAAACTAGTGATATTTTCTTATTATTTTCCGATGCAATGAAGCTAGGGTTAAATTAATTAGATAAACAGATAAGGAAATTAAATCGTGAAACTTGTTGCCCAAGACCAGGGTCGCATTTGGCGACACCCAGGTCGTGTTTAGCGACCTCCTCTGCATCTAAAATCCTTATATGTTCGAACACCTTACTCGCATCTTAACATGCTTGATCGCATCCTGTGACGACACCTCGCCAGACACGAGGTCCTCCAGCTTTCTTGTTTTTCGCATTTTGTTTAATTTCTCCACACGCAACATCAATCTATCTATTTAGAACTATACCAAAACGGCTTATAATTTATAAAATCTCAAAAGTAATTGTAACATAAATGTATATTAGAATTAGATCCATCAAAACTAGTACCATAAAATCAATCTTTTACGTTATATAAAGATATAAAGATGAATAACATTCAAATTATTAAAAAGTTTTATTTGAGTTAACGGGTTGGCTGGTTTGTGGGTCGGAAATCTCGACCTAGCCTACTTTTCGGGTTGGTTTGATTTTGGCTTTCGATTCGAGTAATACATTATCTAGCCTAAAAATGAATGGACTCCGCATCCTCCATTTTTAGTTTGTATCTTCTCTATTTTTCATCTCTTACTTGTAAGTTGTACGTATATGATTAAAATTATCTATGAATTTATTGTATTTACGATATACGTATATATAACCGTGAATATTATATATTATATATATGTCATAATATAATATACTAACAAAATTATCTAGTGTTCATATGAATTGCTAAGTTTTTTTTCTTTCTAGAAGAGTACTTTTGATGATATTATCATTAATAATTAATTCCAATCTGTTTGCAACCGGATAATGAGACATTAACTATGACAAGAGTCACAATTATTTGAGGCGCTAAGAGAATTATTGCTTCCAACTATCAAAATTCATCGCATGTCTTATGCTTAATTGATTTCTGGACCAGTGCTTTTATGTTTAATGTGTCACAGATACCTTTTCAATGCAGAATTTACTAACTACGGACACATACTACTGTACAAAACAGATATGTACCTGTACGTAAAATGAATGTCTGCCTAAAAGCATCAACTATGATTAAATAAATAAATACAGTTTTTTTTTTTTTTATATCTCCAGACTATCCGAGAATGAACGATATTTATATTCAGATTACGCAGTTCAATGGAATTATTATATAATAATCTCGAGTGCTTCTTTGACCGCTTATATATATATATATATATATATATATATATATATATATATATATATATATATATATATATATATATATATATATATATATATATATATATATATATATATATATATATATATATATATATGGCAGGTTCTAACGAGAACCACAAAAAAAGCGAGAACTGCGATAACCTTTTAATTTCATAGTTTTTATGCATTTAAATGCAACAAATTACATGTAAATGTTAATTAATGCTCATATTATTAACAAATATATGTTTATTACCACAAATTATATGTTAAATTGTTAATTATATGAAATGTTCACATGTTACACAAAGAAATATGCACTTGTGAACGAGAAACTATATACTTGATTACATAGGAAAAATTTAAGTTTTTTCGGACTATTTTATGTTCATTCTTACTATCCATCAACAATGATGGGTGATTCAATCTACTAACATGTGAAAATCTTTGTAAATTAAAAGTTCTCGCAGTTCTCGCTTTTTTTATAGTTCTCGTTTGAACTTTTGACTATATATATATAGTGATAGGATCAAGAGGGAGGTAACCAATCGGGGGGAAACGAGGGGGAAACAAATTTTTTTTTTTTTTCGTTTTTTGAAAAAACGTTGTTCACGAACATTATAGATTGGATGAAAATAAGAACATTTAGAAAAGACACTTCGTAATGAATGTTATTATTTTGGCGGGAAAACGCTCGAAGAAATAACATATAACAATTATCGTATTTTTCGAACGTATGTTGAGGTTTTAGACATTAGGGTTTAGATATTAGGGTTTATAGGGTTTAGATATTAGGGTATAGAAATTTAGGGTTTAGGGTTTAGATTTAGGGTTTAGATTTAGGATTTAGATTGAGTTTTTTAACACTAACGGTTTAGAGTTTAAAGTTTAGGGTTTAGGGTTTAGGGTTTAGGGTTTGGTGTTTTGGGTTTATGGAATAAACCCAAAACACCAAACCCTAAACCCTAAACCCTAAACTCTAAATCGGGCTAAATTTTACTTCACAAAACATGAAGAAAAAAAAAACGTTAACATTCTTCACGAACAATATTATCTTGAATGTTATTTTTGTCGATCGTTTTCCCGCCAAAATAATAACATTCATCACGAAGTGTTAAAAACTCTAAACCCTAAACCCTAAACCCTAAACTCTAAACCGTTCGTGTTAAAAACTCAATCTAAATGCTAAATTTAAACCCTAAATCTAAACCCTAAACCCTAAATTTCTAAACCCAAATATCTAAATCCTAATATCTAAACCCTAATATCTTAAACCTCAGCATACGCTCGAAGAACACGATAATTGTTATATATTACTTCTTCGAGCGTTTTCTCGCCAAAATAAAAATATTTATCACAAAGTGTCTTTATTAAATGTTCATATTTTCATCCAATCTATAATGTTCGTGAACAAAGTTTTTTTCAAAAAACAAAAAATAAAAATAAATTTTTGCTTCTCCCCGATTAGTTATTTTCCTCTTGATCCTACCAATATATATATATATATATATATATATATATATATATATATATATATATATATATATATATATATATATATATATATATATATATATATATAGTGAGAGAGAGAGAGAGAATCTAGTGAGAATTTTTTTGTGTGAGAACTATAGAAACTCCAAATACACCAAAATTCGAGCAAAAAATGTGCGCGGGCGAGCAAAAAAAGGAAATTCGTGCAAAAATATAAAACTCGGACGAACAAAAAAATCATAGTCGAGCAAATATTATTTTTTTCGAATTTTAAAAATGTAGAACACATTTTTGTTCGACTATCATGTGTTCTACATTTTTTTGTTCGAATTTCAAAAAATGTAGAACACATTTTTGTTCGACCGCCTTTTTTTTGTTCGACTATCAATTTTTTGTTCGCCCGCCTTTTTTTTGTTCGAATTTCCAAAATGTATAATACATTTTTGTTCGACTATCATGTGTTCTACATTTTTTTGTTCGAATTTCAAAAATATAGAACACATTTTTGTTCGCCCGCCTTTTTTTGTTCGACTATCAATTTTTTGTTCGTCCGCCTTTTTTTTGCTCGAATTTCTCCATTTTTGCTCGAATTCGTTGTTTTTTGCTCGTCCGCCACTTTTTTTGCTCGAATTTCAGTGTATTTTGATGTATTTTTGAGTTCTCGAGGTTCTCACACCAAAAAAGTTCTCATTTGATCCCTATATATATTGCGAGTAAGATAGTTCTCTTTGAATATATTAAAACGTTGACTAATCACTTTTAATTATTTTGACACATAGTTATTTCATTTAGCATTTTTTTTAACAGCTGTTAGTTGGGGATCACGCATGAGAACCTAACCACACACACGATCATCTCCCGAAATTGCTATACCCGCCCCGAATTGTGTTCCCAGGAGGAAACCCGCATCAATCCAATATGGGACATGGACAGTGGATCATATCACAACTTCTATTTCATTTCGTATTAAATCACATTCTATCACATCATAATGAGGGTCGAACTCCTGACATTCCCTAACGGAGAAATGTCACTAACCGTTAGACCACATCACAACTTCTATTTCATTTCGTATTAAATCACAATTTACCATTTTTACTTCATCTTTAATTATTACTTGAAATTATTTTTGAATCATGGTCCGGTTTAAATTAACTTTAATTAATGTCAATTTTTGGCTTTTATTTAATGCAAGTATGATTGCATTATGTAAAAAAAAAAAAAATGACGATTTAAAGTAAAAAATGAGCGTAAGTTAAATAATATAATGATATTTAATACTCCATTAGTACCAAAAGTCGTTTTGTGAAACACAAGATGATACGAGCACTTTTAAAGCTGATTTTTTTTTTGTTATTTAACTAGTTTCCGAACCCTCGCTTCGCGCCGGGGGCTCAGTTTTCAGTGTATTTTATTGCGTTTAGTTTGTAAGATTATTTTGTAGCTAACGATAATGTCGTTGAAGCGCAACTCGAGTCGAACTAAAAATATAACGCGTGAAAGATTTAAATTTTATTTAAAATAACAATATATGTGCATATCCGCGTTTCGCTATGGAATTGTCGACTTTTAAAAATTTAACGCAAAATCAACGTGTACGAAACGTACCCCAAATATTTAGCCTTTTTAAAAAGCGTTCGTTTTGCGTATAGTTAGTGACATTATGTTCCTAAAATTATTTCGTATTTAACGATGGTGTCAGAAAAATTTAACTTGTTGCGAGCGAGAAAATATGACCCGTTGAATATCTGGGTGGAGTTTATTTATGATTTTTTTTTATGAAAATGGTTATTATACATTTTACCCTCCTGTTTGAGGGGTCGATTTATTTTTTTATTTTTTGGAAAAAAGTGAGAGGGGGGGCTTTGTAAGTGAAATGAAATTTAAGAAAAAAAAAGTGAAAAAACGAAAACGCCCATAGTTACTATTCATCATTTTTGTCTAATATATACTATAGTATTTAAGAAGTCAAAAATTTTTAAGTGTGACAAATTAAAGACTAGTTACCTTAATCGAGACCAGTTAAATTAAAATATACATAAAAGTGGAGACTAGTTAAAAACGTATTGTAGTTCAACTGCTACTTAACAAAGAATTAAAACTTTCAAGACGGGTTTTAAAGGCCAATAAAAAATTATTGATCATTAACATCCTAATTTAACCATAAGGGGTGGTTTTATGGTAAGATGCTTGAAAAGTTCAAATGAACCCATGTTCAATCTCCACCTGCTACACTTTGAGGGGCTTGCCTTTAAAAAAAAAAAAAATTAACATCATAATTTGTGTTCCACAAACCACATAAAGTATGCATTTATAATTTGTTAGTAACATATAATAATTTGTGTTGTATACATGGGGAAGAGTTGTATTTTCAGAATTGGGGTAGATAGAAACGAAGTCACCACTATAGCAAGTGCTTTTGGGTGTAGCATTGGGACGCTTCCATTTATTTATCTTGGTCTACCTATTGGTTCAAAAATGAATAA
This sequence comes from Rutidosis leptorrhynchoides, assembly GCF_046630445.1. NCBI lineage: Eukaryota > Viridiplantae > Streptophyta > Magnoliopsida > Asterales > Asteraceae > Rutidosis > Rutidosis leptorrhynchoides. The sequence goes on from NC_092336.1 coordinate 166,046,699, forward strand.
AATGAATGATTGGAAAGTGGTGATTGACAAGCTCAAAAGCAAGTTATCGGATTGGAGAGCACGTTCGATCTCATTCAGGGGTCGTGTAACTCTCATAAAATCGGTCCTCACGAGTCTCCCATTGTATTACTTTTCAATCTTCCTTGCCCCGCAAAGAGTGATCCATGAACTTGAGAGAGTAAGAAGAGAGTTCTTTTGGGGGGTTTCCGGGTTGGGAAAAAAAATTTCTTGGATAAAGTGGGAAAAAGTCATGTTACCTTATTGTGATGGTGGCCTAAATCTAGACTCACTAAAGTGCAAAAATTTGGCCTTATTATGCAAATGGTGGTGGGGGTTTCATACCGTTTCTTCCTCGTTGTGGGCCAAAATCATCATTAGTATATATGGGCCTTCGGGTGGGGCGGATCACTTTACTTCTTACGTTGGCCCAAGTGTTGCAGGTACATGGATGAGCATTATGAAGGCAGTCTCGAATACTACTGATCTTGGTATCCCCATTCGCGACTCAATTTAGAAAATTGTGGGAAGCGGCTCGGGAACTTCGTTTTGGCAGGATACATGGGTTGGAGACGTGCAACTCAAGCAAAAGTTTAACAGGCTGTTCAGATTGGAGGTAAATAAGGACGCAAAAGTCTCAGATCGAGTGTCATGGAGCAGTGATGGAAGATGTCAGATTAAATGGGAATGGTGCAGAAGCATTAGAGGAAGTGCAAACGGGCAGCTGCAGGAAATCACTAACTTAATCACTCTTTTTCGTCACTCAGGTAACACAGTGGACTCCTGGACATGGGCGTGTTCGTCAACGGGTAAGTTCACTACAAAAAAACTTCAAAAATTAATTGAGGAGAAATTTCTAACAGAGGGAAGAGGTGGTTCGGAAACTTTGGGAAATTATTTGGTACCCAAAAAGGTGGAAATATTCATTTGGAGGGTCCTTAACAAACGAATCCCGGTACTCGTTGAATTGGATAAACGTGGGGTGGACTTACATTCGGTTCGGTGTCCAATTTGTGACTATAATATCGAAACAATTGATCACTCCTTGGTGTTGTGCAAGTTTGCTCTTGATGTATGGACAATAATTTTCAAATGGTGGGGGCTTGGATCGTTTTGTAACCTTAGTTCCACCGAAGCTTTTGAAGGGAACTCTAATGTGCAAATGACAGATCTCGGTTTAAAAATTTGGCAAGCGGTCGAATGGACGTGTGGTTATATCTTATGGAAGTGCAGGAACAACAAAGTTTTCAAAAATAACTTGTCGAGTGTTGCTTCTACTCTTAGCGAGATTCAAGTACTTAGTTTCGAGTGGGTGTCAAGGAGAATAAAAGGAAAGCAATTAGATTGGCACGAGTGGCTTGTTAACCCGCGATCTTATCTACAGGCATAATTCTAAATTGATGTATTCTGCTTCGTGCTACCTCAGCATGAGGTTTTTATATTTTTTAGATACTCAAGTCCAGTAATGTATAGTCTGTAGAATTTTGGTAGGGACTTAGTATTATGTCTTGTAGTTTGAATTCCTTAAAGTTAATAATATAATTTTGTTGCTGTTCAAAAAAAAAAAATATATCTTGAGTTCAAAACGCCTACTATGAAAAGTTTTGCTAACGTATCATTCAATGAACTACAAGTTTCCTTTTATGTATAATCATTTTGTATTTGATACTTATTAATTTAATATTTACTATTTTGATATTAAAATATTCAGTCTAATATTTATCATTTTTATGTATACTCTACTTACAATATACTATATATAATATAGATATAGATATAATAATATAAAATATAAATATTTCAAAAATAAAATATGTAGTAGACTAGTAGCATAAAGGTGGCGTCCAGTTTATGGCTCATTTGAAATTGGAGAAATCGACTCATTCACGGGTGGGAAAAAGCAAGAGATCAATCTTGAACGAGGATGTTTTCTTTAGTCTACGGGTATTGTCTCACATTTGGATATCGAATAGGAGTACAAAAGTGGCGTCCAGTTTGAAATGTGGAAGGGAGACCTCAAGAATATCATATGTCATTCAATTATGATGAACTGAAACTGTAACAAGACAGGAGCAAAGATGGTTGCAGGTTAATTCCTTTCTTAGTATAGTATCCAGAGGCGACTCCACCTTGTGGCTTATGGGGTCCATTGACCCCACTAAATTTTAATTTTTTTTTTTATAATTTACTAATAAAAATTAATAGGACACCACTAAATTTACGGATAGGACCTCATATATTTTTAAAATTAACAGTTTTTTTTAAAGTAAACGGTAATATTTTGGAATTTTTTTTTTTACAAAGTAGCACTCAAATTATATAGGACCTCAATGATTTTTGATCCTAGAATCGCCACTGATAGTATCGATTGTATTATGCTTCGATTTGTTGTACTTTTGGAGTTGATGTATATCATCCTTGTGAGTATGTTTGATTATGTCTAATAAAATAAAATTAGCTTTCAAAAGAAAAAAGTATTCTATACTTCTATATCGGTAGCTGCGATATTTAATTATTAAATGGGCCCAAAATAAGGGTTGTTAAAGTGGGCCCTTTAACCTTCAAAATGTTTGCCTACGTGAGACAGTCAACTCAGGGCCTTGTTTATGGGTTGCTAGAGCATATATAGTATGTGGTCAAACATATACAATATGTGATCCCTCTTAAAAACTACTACGATTTATTTGCTTGGATCGACTTTCAAAAAGGCAAATGAGTTCGTTTCAATCGGCTTTATTGTATTGTTACGGCTACGAATTGATGGATTTGGCGATACAGGAATGACTTCATTTTTTAGTTTTCTAGTATTAAACTTTATAATTTATTTGATACTATTGGAATTACTACATTTTCTTTGTTACAGACTTACAGTTTAGGAGCAAGTTTGGATCAAATTCGGCAACATGGCTAGATAATCCAATGTAATTTTTTCTCTTTAAAAATGTTATTATCGTCTAGCGCCTTGCTAGTCGACAATTTTAATATTCAATAAAAGTGTCGTTTAAAAAAAAATTTAACTCAGTATATGTTAATGAAATGGCTTTCACGTTAGTTTTCCAAACTTTTTTTTTGAACGACGATTTTTTCGCATCAGTGGATCATTTATTTCAACGACCCTCATCATTTGCACGTAACACACGCGTTTGGGCGGAAACTCGAACCCGGTCGACGGTCGTGAACACATCCATTCTGGCTGTTCTTGGGTAGAGGTCCTTAAACGAATGGGGCAAAACCTCCCTATATGGTTAATATATACCACCATTATTGGTGTTCAATTGTTTTAAAGAAAATCATGTCATTCCTAAGGATCGAACTCATGACTTCTCCTTATCCCATGACACAAAATACATAGGAGAAAAGTTTAACTATGCCCGCAAATTCACGTTATTTTACCAATTACCACCGCTACATGATCCATTTGATACCATCGTCATAAGTTTACACATGGATCATCGAAATTAAAACTATTTTAATAAAGTATAGTCTGCATATGGATTTATATCAGTTTTTATTATAAGTGTTAGAATTTTAATACTAACTCGTTGGGCCACCTGGCTTTGCGCCGATTCTTCACCCTTGATTAACATTAATTACATAGCTAATTATTGAGAAAGTAACTATTTGTCATTTTTTTTATTTTATTTTTCGTTTTGTCGAGGAAGTACTCAAAATAGTTATGTGATTGATTTGTAATAAGCGTGAAAATATTATTCATCATTTTTTGTTTTAGTTTTCGTCTTGTCGAGAGAAAAGACTAAAATGTTCAATCAATAAAGTGAGACGTACATCAACGATTGGTACAAATTATTTAATAAAATAAAAAAACTATTTATATAATATTTATATATATGTGTGTGTGTGTGTGTATATATATATATATATATATATATATATATATATATATATATATATATATATATATATATAACAAAAAAATGGTTATTAAAAAATGAGTTACGTGATTAATTTGTAATAGGAAAAATAGTTAAACAATAATAAAGTGAAAAATTATGTGATTGATTTAATAATAATAATAATAATAATAATAATAATAATAATAATAATAATAATAATAATAATAATAATAATAATGAAGAATATTTATTAGATAGTAAAATTATGTGGTCGATTTATAAAAAATGAGAAGTTTTATGGTTAAATTGTTAATTGTGTAAAGTTTGTGATAAGTTTATAAAAGTTATAAAGTTAATTATTATAAAGGCTGTAGTTGAATTATAAGAAAGGAAAGTTTGTTGTAAGTTTGTGAAGTTTATAAACTTCACTATTCATTTGCCCTCCCTCTTTTAGATATATAGATAAATATGTTGAGGTTTACTAGTGAAATGACCCGTGAAATCACGGGTTTGTTTAAATGAAATAGTTTAACGATGTGTTTAATGTATTAAGGGTACGTAAATGCTAAAGTCATTTAGTTTAATGACCCGTGGAACCACATATTCCGACTAAGAAACTTGTCATTGTTTTTACAAACATAATGATATACTTAACTTAGTCAGAATAAATGAGTTACATTTATTCTCCCACCACGTACTTTCAATTTTGATCACAATTATTATTTTTCAATTTTATTGAGACATGTATTTCGCATACATATGTAACGTAATTAATCCCGTAAAGAAAACCTATATTTGAATAATAATAATAATAATATAATACTCCCTCCGTCCGACTACAAGTATCCAGTTACTTTTTGCACAAAGTTTTAGAAAATTCCGCTAACTTCATTCTCCACTAATTAGAAATCTCCTCTCTCCAGAATAACCTCTTCTGATTGATTGAAATATCAAGTAGATACTTGAAATGGGACAGCCCAAAATAGAAAGGTGGATCATCATCATTTTCATTATTGTAGTAATATCGTTTGTTGACTGAATGTGGGTTAATACACTAAACGATAAACTTAAGTATGATTAACCAAAGTGTAATTAACCAAAGAATATTTTTTGATGATGACACATACATATGCATAAGTGATGACTGACATCTTAACATAAAACACGCAAGGTCACTAATCCATACTTTATCTTGCAAACGACCAAGTCAAACATAGGATTAAGAATGAAATTAAAAGTTCAGGTAAACACATGGTCGAGGTACGGTCGACCGTATAGTCAACCGTGAAACCCCAAACTGAATTGCAATGCAGTTTTGTGAAACCAAGTTGCACGGTCGCCACCACGGTCAACCGCAGTGCGACCGCAGTTTCTTCTATCACTGTTTTTGACCGAATAAAGTTTGACTAGTTTCCGACATCTATAATTCATGAAACCTTTCTCAACATGCTTAGAATAGATGCCTTCTCCATACTCAATTGAGTTTTGGTCATAAAAACACTAATTGTGATTAATTACGCCTAATGACATCTTAATGACAAATTAACCAAGATTAGGTGTAACATCCTCGATCGGGCCTAGCTGTAAGGTTACTAAAGTGCCCTTAAGTTGATATTGTGTTATTATATGTTTTTATTTTTATTTAATATTTACTATTAAATAATATTGTGGTTAGGACCAGTTTGTGACAAGGGTCACAGAACAGGTTTGTTTATTTAATTTGGACTTTGTTTGGGTTGCCAAATGTCATACGAAAGATATCAGATAACTGATAAATACCCGTGTGATGCACAGTGTGGGAATTAAATCCAATTAAATAACTATAGTGCTGCTTCTCTCCTCATTTTCCAGACTTTTCTACAAACACACACTAAACACCTCGTTCTTCACCTACACCAAACCCTAATCCTTAATTCTTGTTTTAGAGCTCAAATCGTTCATATCTTTGTGTTCTCTACGATTTACTGATTCTTTTAAGGTAAGGTTTGTATCATTTCATGATTTAATCTTTGAGAAATTAAGAATTTTGTGTTAGTTTTCATAAAAGTGTATTTTGGGTCAAAATGGGTTGATTTAGTGTTGTTTGTGTCAAAACCTTGTGGGTTTATGTTTTAAAATGATCAGTGTATCAGATTTGGTAAGTTTTGAGGTTAAAAACGAGCTCTAGGTCGAGAATTGGTGAGTTTGGTGAGAAACCCGTCACTTTGGCAGCTGCTGCAACAGATGAACTACCCTCGGCCGATGGTCGTTGACCCTCGACCGATGGTGTCTGACGATCGGCCTATGGACTAGACCCTCGACCGATGGTGTGAGCCCTTCGACCAACGGTTGATATTTTAACGATCGACCGATAGTGTAGTCCCTCGACCGATGGGGTAGTGACGATCGGCCGATAGTCTCTGACGATCGACTGAGTGTTTTTGGCAGTGAAATATTTTACCAAGTGTTGATTTTTAGCCGTTATACTGCCCGTTTGTATTTTGGTGTTCAGGATGTAAATTTTGAAAGTGCATAAGTGCTAAGGAAAAAAATTTAGCGGACGCTTTTTGATAAAAAATTTCTATATTGTGTTGTTTCATGTTAACGGACAGAAACTAACTTGTGTATATGTCTTTCTCAGGAGAAAAGGAGAAAGAGAAGGTTCAGTGATTAGATAGCTGAATACCTTCTCGTTTGCTGGTAATCAGTGAGTGGGACTGATAGTTAAAGCTAAGGGGTATAAAATACTATTAAATTTTACTAGGAAATACTATTAAATTTTACTAGGAAATACTATTAAATACGATACAATTTTACTCAAGATATTTATTTATTTATTGAATGGATATACTTAAACCTTGCTACAACACTTATAGGCAGTGTACCTAATCGTACAGTAGTGTAGTTTTTAGTAAGTCTGGTTCGTTCCACAGGGAAAATCTTTTAATCAAAGCTTAACGCTATATTAGTTTTATTTTATAAAAATACAAATATATATATAAGTAATATTATTATTATTATAAAGGGGGGTTTTTACCGTTTAATGACCGGTTTGTCAATTTTAAAACTTTAGTCGCAGTTAAAACAAAATGTAAAATATTAAATAAATAAAAGACTTAATTTAAAGCGTAAAGTAAATAACGATAATGAAATTGCGATAAATAAAAGTGCGATAAAATAAACTTGCGATAATTAAAAAGTACGATAATTAAAAGTACAATTAAATACAATAACAATAAATAAAAGTGCTATAATTAGAAGTGCAATTAAATATAAAATAAAGGAAATTAAATATGAAATAAAAGAATTATGCTTATTTAAACTTCCGTAATCATGATGTTTGACGTGTTGATTTTAGTTTTATGCCCATGGGTTAATTGTCCTTTGTCCTGGATTATTTAATATGTCCGTCTGGTTTTTGTCCATAACAGTCCATCAGTCATAAATATAAAGTGCGAGTGTCCTCGTCAAATTATCCTTATACCCGAAGTTAAATATTCCAACTAATTGGGGACTTAAACTGTAACAAGATTTTAATACTTTGTTTAATAATTACACCAGGATGTCGACTGAATGTAATCCAAGGTTTTAATACTTTGTTATCAATTATGACAAGTGTCCTTGTACATAATTTCACCCCTGTTTTAATCATTCTAGTGGCTATTAATCCATTCCCGTGTCCGGTTAAATGAACGATTATTCGTACATATAAATACCCCGCCCATCGTGTCCGATCGAGTGTATATGGTTATTTATAGAGACGTTCAATTGTAAATCTTTATATTAAAATTAACAAACTATCATTTAGTTAAACAAATATAAAGCCCATTAATAGCCCATAGTCTAATTTTCACAAGTGTCGTTCTTTTGTCCAAACCCCAATTATGGTACAAAGCCCAATTACCCAATTAGAATATTTTTAGCCCAACATCATGATTACTTCGGATTAAATAAGCATAATAATAACTTAGCTACAAGACATTAAATTAAAAAGGTTGAACATAACTTACAATGATTAAAAATAGCGTAGCGTTACACGGACAGAATTTCGACTTACACCCTTACAACATTCGCTAACACACCCTTATTATTATAAATTAAAATTAAAATTATAATATAAATATAAATATTATACGTTGAATGAGGAGAAGAAAAAGATGTGTTTTTGTGGTGCACCAAAGCTCGATTTTTATAGGCATGTGGGCTGGAACTGTGCACCATGCGATCGCATGGATTTATGCCTTCCAGGCCATGCGATCGCATGGTCAGCTGGGGAGACTCAAAAGTCTTTGTTTTTTTTATGCCGACGGTTTTTAAATATAATATAATATATATATTAATTTTAAGAATTAATTATATATTATATTATATTCATGTGCATAGTTGACTTGAAATTTTTAGTCCGTTGCGTCGAGCGTTGAGAGTTGACTCTGGTCCCGGTTCCGGATTTTCGAACGTCCTTGCGAATAATTTAATATCTTGTACTTTGCGTTTTGAATCTTGTACTCTTGTAATTTTGAGACGTTTCTTATCAATAATTGGAACCTTATTGATTGTATTTTGTACTTTTGAGCTTTTTGGTCGTTTGCGTCTTCAATTTGTCGAATCTGTCTTTTGTCTTCACCTTTTATTATTTAAACGAATATCACTTGTAAATAGAACAATTGCAACTAAAAGCTTGTCTTTCTTGAGGAATAATGCTATGAAATATATGTTCGTTTTTAGCATTATCAAATATTCTCACACTTGAGCGTTGCTTGTCCTCAAGTAATATCGTCTTGAAATACTAGAATCACTTCTTTATTCTTCACACTTTGTACATCAGTGATTTCAATACGGCGGTATAAACAATCGTAGTAACGATGTGGTTTACAGTCTCACATGACTTATGAAAATTTAGATCCTTTAGGAAATTGGATCTTTATGAAAACATTTGATTTTTTTGAAAATTAAATCTAGCTTTTACCCTAGATAAGTTTTCCGGAATAAACCTTCACCGGTGTTTGCAAAATATTTTTGTGGGTTTGGTGGGTTTCAGATTTGAAAATTTTTGCTCAAAACTTGCGGTTTTGTGTCACCCACTTGCTAACCTTGTATTGGGAAAACAACACGTCCAGTTTACTTGCTCCGTATATTACCTTTTGATAAACTACCATCCGGTTGTAAAGGAAAGCGTTGAACAAGCAACTGTTAAGGCAATGTCCCCTGAAATGCTTTAATTATGGTCTATAACGTGTCGGACGCAATTACTATCCTTGGTAGGAGTAATAGTAAAGCTCACCCTTATGATTTTTCGGTCTGGCACAAGGTCCTGTCTTTGACCATGCTATGCAACCACCGTTCTTACGGTTGACACCCAATTTGGTTCAGATGACCTAATGAATTCCAGATGAATTCCTAGAATTTTACGTTCAATGGTAATGAACGCATTGAAAATGGGTTTTTAGAAAACAAATCGGTTTGTAATTTTATCAAAATATTTTCTCATTCAAGCTCGAGTTTAGATATCATTGAATTCCACGAGTTTGTAATTCTCAATCTTTAAGGTCAATCTCTAGGATTGAGTAATATCAGTCTTAAAAGTTGATTTTTGATCTTTAAAGGAGATTATCCTTTCTTCGGATCTGATTTATTAGTCTTATCAAGCTAATTTGCACGGTGCCCCCCATTGTACGAGATAAATCCTTCTCATGGTTAGGATAAATCTGACCACTTGGCGACCCTGTTTTATGCTGAGGTCCGTAGATTTTCTGCTGATTTTAGAGATGACTTTTCTAGATTTTTCATCAACCTACAGCTGGTCTGGACGACAACTTCATGACCTAAATCAAGAAGCGCGTTTCTTTTTCGAAAGACTTTACTTCCTTTTAACGATGGAATTGATTCATCCTGTAGATTCATCTCTTCTTTTCTTTCATCGGGTAAAACAGTTTAGTTTCGTCCAAAGCAAAAGTATCTTCAATTATTTATTACAGAAATATGTGACATATGTTTAAGATAACTTGGTAATTTTTCCCACACTTGGCTTTTATTTTCCTTTTTATTGTCCTCTATACCATTTTAAATGAATTTTAACATTTTGGTTTGTTTCTCAATTTATGTCCTTTCTGAGGTAACAATAATTTCGGTGTTAACACCTAGTTTTATCGTTCATAAATATGTATAAACATGATTTTGAGTTCATTTAATTGAAAATTTTGAAAAATTTTACTAGAATTGGGTAGTCAGTATATAAGACTAGGGCTGTTCTTTATTATCAGAGAGCACTAGATTCTAATACAACTACTACTTTACTAGTATTTCTAATGGTAACCAAGTGTTTAAAGTAAAAAAAATTTAAAAATCCGAAAGAATTTAACCCCTTCCCACACTTAAGATCTTGCAATGCCCTCATTTGCAAGAAATCAGTAACAATTTAAATTAGTAACAATTTAAATTATTGAGGGTGATTAGCGTAGAAAAATGATTAAATTTTACCAAAGTTTCCAAACATATTGGCGTTTGTTTGCTGAATGATAAATGGTGCATATCATTTGTTCATTCCGTCTGTTGTTACATCACATTTATTTGTCATCTTGTCGTCAAAATTAGTAGCTTTTGCTGAACTTAATGCCAGTCTTTGAAAATGCGCTATTTTACCCTGTTTTGTACAATTTACAATATACATACATACAAATATAAACATGCATGGCAATTTGAAATGGGACTTAATATCCCACTTTCAAATCCTAAATGTGAAATATCAGTACACAATAATAATAAAAATGATAAAGATTACATAAGTATATTCAATAACATAAGTTTAAACATGAATAAGTAAAAAGATAAAAACATAAAAATCATATAAATAACCAAATGGAACCAAATCAGTCTGGATAGGGGTTCCGGTTCATCTCATCAGGTGGGTTCCATTGTTGGTTATTGGTGTTCTGATAGGCTTGGTTATAGTCATACCGGTTAAAGGGTGGTCGGATATCGGGGCTGTGTGGCGGAAAATGAGCAGGTCGAGTAGGTACATAGTTATTTGGTACCTGATATGATAGCTGGCTCATGATTTGGTGCTGATGAACTACCCAGCTATCGTGTTGGCATCGCCTATAATCCTCGTATACTCGCTCGGAGTTCCACTGCTCGTACATACTATGTCTGGCCGCGTTCGTCATTGCTTCCTCATCTATACGAACGTGGACGTCAAGAATAGCATCTCGAAAGACATCCCTAATGTCTTCCGCCTCCTCCATTTCCTCGTCTGAGCCTCTCTCTACTTGAGAATGAGATCCCTCATAGGGTACTGCCTGGTTACGTCTACTTTTCAATACCTTAGCACCCACATAAACTTTCAATCCTAAGGGCTCAACCTGTTCTCTACAAAGCTGTAATGGACCCCCTTGGTTCCTATCAACACCTAAATACTCTCCAATGAGAGTAACAAAAATACCTCCTCCTATTATACTCCCGTCCTGCATTCCCTCTACCATTTTAGATAAATAAAAAGCAACACAGTAAGGGATATTGACAAAGCTTCTAGCATCCCGAATACACTTTAGGTAGAATAAATCATGTAAGGTAATTTTTTCTTTATTGTGACCTCTCTGTGTAATTGAGTTAGCCAAAAATCTATGAATAATACGAAGCTCGGCTCTGTCAATATGTGTATAGGAGTGTCCTCCTGCTCGTGTAAAAATATCAAAATGTGACATACGCCTCCAAATGGCGTCAGTGTCAAAGTTACTATCTACCCTTTTCACCATAATGAATCAAATTTGTACAATCGGGTAATAGCAACTCACCAGGAGTATATATCTGTAAGGCCCTGGCCATGTCCAGCATGGACATTCTGTACATCCTACCGCCAAGGATAAACCTAAGAAATCTTCTATCATCTATTCTAACTATATTTGTATCAAGTGATACAGTACTCATCAACTCAACACACCATTCCTTATATACAGGTCTACGAATGGTGAAAAGACGTTCCCAATCTGTAAAAGAAGAACTGCCATACCTTTGTACCAAAAGCTGTCTAACACGGTCAGCTAGATGGATCGTTTCCAAAGGGGCCCAATCGATTACCCTTGGCACCTCTACATTTTTTGTTACCAATTTGAATTTGTTCCTTTGATATGTCTCGTAATCTCTCCATCTCCTATCAAATCTTAGATTAGGATGCAGAGTGTGCTCAGGAATCGTTGGGAATTCTACTGGCGGCCTCATTGGGAATACTATAAATTCATCAACAAACTGTACCGGATCATAATAAGGTATGTGCTGATCAGGCTGTTGTTGTGGTTCTTGTTCGTGTTGCATTTCTGGTTCTGGTTCTGGTGCTGGTGCTGGTCGTCTAGATGATGATGCTCCTGAACCTCCCGTATCGGCTTTCTGCAAAACACATTAAACACAAAATTTGTGCATCCAAATATGCATTAGTGTTAGCAAAATAACAACTTAAAACAATCACTATAACATGTTAAATCAAAATTAAACTTATACACATTTTCACAATTCTACACTTTTCAAATAAGCACATATGAAAATGTATACAAAATTCATAATCATTTAACTCGAATAACATGTCAAAATAGTCATTACTGATAATTAAACAAGTCTCAAATGGTAAATATATCAAATTAATCAAGTTCATGAATTTTGGACTTAAAAAGTCCACTTTAATCTCTAAAAATCATGTTTAGGATCAATGTTTGGATCATTTAACTATCTAAACATGTTACACTACTCAATTTAGCAATAATTCATGAAAAAAATCGGCCATTACCTGTTTATATCAAAAAGCCTCAAATTGCTCAAGAACACAAACCCTAGATTTCTAAAAATTTTGAAGTTTTTGGCTTCAAATCATGTTAAATAGCATCAATCTAGGTTATACATGCATAAAATACTAACAATTTAACACTAATTACACTAGAAATTAACAAAATTGCATTAGGTAAAAAATTGAAATTTATCACAAAAACTAGCAAATTTATGAGTTTAGGGGTGTAATTTTTACCATTTTGCTGAAGAATGAGAATCTAGGCATGATTAGAGCAAGAAAAATGACGAATTACGGTGAAAAAATGATGAAATTTGGTGAGGTTTTGAGTGTTTTTCGTATATGTGTGTGTGTTTATGTGGAGAAGACAGAACAGCGAGCTGTATGTATCAGGCCTGGAATTTGCCTCCATGCGATCGCATGGAGGTATAGGGTGATTCCCATGCGATCGCATGGGTACCCGGCTACAGTGTTTTGCCTTTTTTTTTTTTTTTAAATAAAACCTTATACTTTATAAAACTTATAATTAATTAAATTTTAAAAATTTATTTTCCTTTAGGAGCGAGGGTGTTTCGGATCGATGTCCTAGTCTGTCCCTTGACAAAATTTTTAAAATTTGTCAAATCAAAGCGCGGTTTTAAAAGTAAATATTTTTGGGTTTTTTAATGTTTTTGGCATACTTTAATTCAATAAGATTAAACATAATGATAATAAAAGTTCTCGTCCCTCCCTCGGGTAAAGCAATTTCGGTTCAACGACCTAGTCTTCAACTCACGACGAATTTTAAAAAACATATTTTTAACTTAGCGAAATAAAGTAAATTTTTGTTTTTAAATTCACACCAAACTTAAATTTAAAATGCATAAAATTAAAAATTCACACCAAACTTAAATTTAAAATGCATAAAATTAAAAATTCACACCAAACTTAATTAAAAATTTATATTATAAATTCACACCAAACTTATATTATATTTTTGTTTTTATACATACAAACTTATATTAAAAAGATTAATTTTTCAAATATTTACAATTTTAAATATATTCATTTTAAAAAGTTTACAATATTATTTTAATTTTTATATATTAATTTTAAAACATGGTAAAAATAAAATTAAAAATCTTTTTGGCTTTTATCCCACTTTAATCAATCAAATATTATCAAAAATATACGCCCCTCTTTTCGATAAAGTAATTTCGGTTCCATGACCTAATTTAACTCATGACGAATTTTTGAAATATTTTGGGTTGATTGATTAAAGATATTTATACCTTAAGAATAAACATTAAATTTCGCAGTGATGTAATAAATTTTTGAATGATATCAATAATTTCGGTCGCCAAACCTAATTTTATTCAATACCAATTTAATACTTTATAGCGAACAAATTAGCGTTTATTAACAAAAGGTTAAAAATAAAAATAAAAAAATAAAAACTGTACAGACTTACCTGTGAGATAGTATTCTTAGTGATACGATCTATCCCATTCATAAGATAGTCGGTTTAATTGGTTTTCCATAGCTACATAGGCGTAGCCTCGAGCATTCAGTGTTTTTTTCTTCTAAACATATGAACGGTCCGTCTCTGCATAAAGTAACAAATTCGGTGTTTGAATAGGTTTGATTATTTGAACATTTACCTCCATGTGACCATTTTCCGCATTTGTGACATCTTTCTAGGTGTCGTGCTCTTCTTTTCGCTGCGGATTTTGATTTTCCTTTACCAAATTGTAACTTATTATCTTCGCATCTGGATTCTTTTCTTACTCCGTCCAATCTTTCTCTGATTACTGATACTAGTTCACTCGGAAGTGTGTCATTATTACGTTTAGTGATCAAAGCGTGTAGCATTAGACTATGGTTTAGTTCACAGGAAGTCTTCATTTCCTAAAAAATAAAAATTCAGAATGGGGGGAGAAGACTAGTTCTTTAGGGTCTGCTAGGGAAAGACCATTCGGGTTCCATTTTCGAGAACTACACGAAAATAGACAATCTAACTCTAACAGAAATACATATTATCCTTTAAAGACTTGATTCTACCCACACTTAATTAGCTGTGGTATCGAAATTGTGATTAACTTCATTGTCGATTTCCATTGGACTATCTATGTAATGTTTAACTCTGTGACCATTAACCTTAAATTCAATCCCATTTGAATTTATCAATTCTACTGTTCCGTATGGGAAAACTCTTTTCACTATGAATGGTCCAGACCATCTTGATTTCAATTTTCCAGGAAATAGCTTGAATCGTGAATTGAAAAGAAGAACTCTGTCTCCTTCTTTGAATTCTTTTGAACTTCTGATTCTTTTATCATGCCATTTCTTCGTTCTTTCTTTATAGATTAATGAATTTTCGTATGCTTCATGTCTTAATTCTTCTAATTCGTTTAGTTGACTTAACCGTAGACGTCCAGCTTCATGTAAATCAAGATTACATGTCTTCAAAGCCCAAAATGCTTTGTGTTCAATTTCTACTGGAAGATGACATGCTTTTCCATAAACGAGTCTAAAAGGTGTGGTTCCAATTGGAGTTTTGTAGGCTGTTCTAAAAGCCCAGAGTGCATCCTCCAATTTAATGGACCGTTCCTCCGGATTTGATCCTACGGTTTTTTCTAGAAGACGTTTTAAAGCTCGGTTGGTATTTTCAACTTGTCCACTTGTTTGTGGATAATATGCGGTGGAGATTTTATGAGTTACTCCATATCTTTTGAGAACTTTCTCAAGTTGATTATTACAGAAATGAGTACCCCGATTCCTTATTAAAGCTTTCGGTGTTCCAAACCTTGCAAAAAGACGTTTTAAAAAGTTGACTACAACTCGTGCATCGTTAGTTGGGAGAGCTTGTGCTTCCGCCCATTTAGATACATAATCAATGGCTACGAGAATGTAGAGATTATTATGAGATTTTGGAAATGGACCCATAAAGTCAATACCCCAAATGTCAAATACTTCGCATACTTGAATGACATTTTGTGGCATTTCATCACGTTGACTTATTTTTCTGGCCCTTTGACAAGCATCACAGGATTTGCAAAGAAGGTGTGCGTCTTTGTAAATTGTAGGCCAATAGAATCCAGCATCATAAACTTTTCTTGCTGTTAGTTGAGGCCCATAGTGCCCCCCTGTTGGTCCTGTGTGACAATGGTTTAAAATTTTGCTAGCTTCATCTCCAAATACACGTCGGCGTATTATTTCATCGGGACAACTTTTAAACAAATGTGGATCTTCCCAGAAATAGTGTTTTATATCACTGAAGAATTTCTTTCATTTTTGGTACGATAATCCTTTTTCAAGGAATCCACATACTAAGTAGTTTGCATAGTCTGCAAACCATGGAATTTCATTATAATCTATCTTCAATAGATATTCATCAGGAAAGTTGTCTTGTATGGCCGATTCATTTAGAACTTCTAATTCGGGATTTTCAAGACGAGAAAGATGATCAGCGGCGAGATTTTTTGCTCCTCTTTTATCTCGGATTTCAATATCGAACTCTTGTAAGAGTAAGATCCAACGGATTAATCTTGGTTTGGCATCTTGTTTCGAAAATAGGTATCTAAGAGCAGAATGGTCGGTATAGACCACCGTTTTTGCCAGAACGAGATATGAACGAAATTTCTCAAAAGCAAAGACAATAGCAAGGAGTTCTTTTTCAGTAGTTGTGTAATTCGTTTGTGCTCCTTGTAACGTCTTACTAGCATAATATATAGGTTGAAATCGTTTTTCAATTCTTTGTCCTAAAACGGCTCCCATTGCAAAATCACTTGCATCGCACATTTGTTCAAACGGTAAATTCCAATTCGGTGTTATCATGATCGGCGCATTAGTGAGTTTCTCTTTAAGAATATTAAAAGATTTGATGCATTCATCTGAAAAGATGAATGGAGCATCCTTTTCTAGGAGTTTATTCATAGGAGTGGCAATTTTAGAAAAATCTTTTATGAAACATCGGTAAAAACCGGCATGCCCTAGAAAACTCCTAACTCCTCTAACATTGGTGGGATGTGGAAGTTTAGCAATTACATCTACTTTAGCTCTATCCACTTCAATTCCTTCTTTTGAAATTTTATGTCCAAGAACGATGCCTTCTTTAACCATGAAATGACATTTCTCCCAATTAAGAACTAGATTTGATTGTTCGCATCTAATAAGCATTCGTTCAAGATTAGCTATACATGATTCAAAAGTATCACCGAAGACTGAAAAGTCATCCATGAAAACTTCCATGCATTCTTCTATCATGTCGTGAAAAATCGCCATCATGCACCTTTGAAAGGTTGCAGGGGCGTTGCAAAGTCCAAATGGTATGCGTTTGTAAGCAAAAGTACCATAAGGGCACGTGAATGTGGTTTTCTCTTGGTCTTCGGGTGCTATTGGAATTTGAAAATATCCGGAAAATCCATCAAGAAAACAATAGTAACTGTTTCCGGCTAATCTTTCCAACATTTGATCAATAAAAGGTAAGGGAAAGTGATCTTTTCTGGTGGCGTCATTTAATTTTCTATAATCAATACACACACGCCATCCTGTTACAGTCCTAGTAGGAATAAGCTCATTTTTTTCATTTGTAATGACAGTCATGCCACCCTTCTTAGGCACGCATTGAACTGGGCTTACCCATGAACTATCAGAAATTGGATAAATTAAACCTACATCTAGCAGTTTAATTATTTCTTTTTTTAACAACATCTTGCATATTCGGATTTAGTCTTCGTTGGCGTTACACATACGTTTTATGACCTTCTTCCATAAGGATTTTATGTGTGCAATACGAAGGACTTATTCCTTTTATATCATGAATCTTCCATGCAATAGCTGGTTTATGAGCTTTCAACACAGAAATGAGTTGTGGTTTCTCATTTTCAGTAAGAGAAGACGATATTATTACAGGTAATTCAGATTCTCCATGTAAATAAGCATATTCCAAATGGTTTGGAAGTGGCTTTAACTCTAATTTCGGAGGTTCTTCTATCGATGATTTATATCGATATCTGTCTTCTTCTTTTAGCATTTGAATTTCTTCTGTTGTTGGTTCATATCCATTAGCTATAAGTGTAGCTAACATTTCAGCTTCATCAATTGGTTCAGTTCCTTCTCCTAAAGAACATTCTCCTGTTCCTTGTAATTCTGGAAATTCTTCTAACAATTCTGCATGTGAATCTATAGTTTGAATATAATAACATGTATCATCTGCAGATTGCGGTTGTTGCATTGCTCTATCAACTGAAAAGGTAACACTCTCGTCCTCTATACTTAGGGTCAATTTCTTACCGAACACGTCTATCATTACTTTAGCCGTGTTTAAGAATGGTCTTCCTAATATGAGAGGAACTTGAGAATCTTCTTCCATGTCCAGAACAACAAAATCTACTGGAAATACTAAAGTACCAACTTTAACTAGCATGTTCTCCATTATCCCTCTAGGATATTTTATTGATCGATCGGCTAGTTGTATACTTATTCTGGTTGGTTTCAATTCTCCAAGGTCTAGTTTAGTGTATAGTGAATACGGCATTAAATTTATACTAGCACCTAAGTCTGTCAATGCTTCTATTGAACTAAGACTACCCAGAAAACATGGAATTGTGAAACTTCCTGGATCAGATAATTTTTCTGGTATCTTATTCAACAGCACTACTGAACAATTAGCATTCATAGTAACAGCCGAGAGTTCTTCCATTTTCTTTCTATTTGAGATTAGATCTTTCAGAAATTTAGCATATCTAAGCATTCCTGAAATCACATCAATGAAAGGAAGATTTACATTTATCTGTTTAAACATATCCAAGAATTTGGATTGCTCGGCTTCAAGTTTCTCTTTTTTCATTTTACTCGGGTATGGAAGTGGTGGTTGGTATGGTTTAACATAAGGTTTATCCTTAGCTGTGTTATCTTCATTAACCTTTTCAACTACCGGTTCTTTTTCCTTATCTTGATCAGGTTGTGGTTCTTGTGGAGTAGGAATAGCTTCATCAGAAGTTACAAGTATTTCAGGTGGTTTAAGTGTTGTACCACTTCTTGTGGTAATGGCTTTAGCTGTTTTATTCCAGGGGTTAGCATTTGTATCACTAGGTAAACTTCCCGGTTTTCTTTCACCTATTAACCTTGCTAGGTTACTTACTTCTTGTTCCAAGTTTTGAATAGAAGCTTGTTGATTTCTAAATGCTTGAGCATTTTGTTCATTCGTTTGTTTCTGAGATGTGAAAAACTGCGTTTGAGTTTCAACTAGCTTCGTCATCATATCTTCTAAATTCGGCTTTTTATCATCGGTTTGTGGTGGTTTGTTTTGAAAATTAGGTCTTTGCTGATTGTAAGTATTATTGGATACTTGTTGATTGTTAGGACCTTGTTGGTTGTTGTATGGAATATTTCGATTATAATTCTGGTTTTGATTGTAAATTGGTCTTGGCGGTTGATAATTATTCTGATAATTATTTTCAGGCCTTTGGTTTAGATATGAAACATTCTCTCTTTGTTCCATTGTTAATTCAATACTGAGACAATCTTTTGTCAAATGTGGTCCTCCACACTGCTCACAACTAATTCATATTGAGTGGATATCTTTAGTCATCTTTTCCATTCGTCTCTCGACAGCATCTATCTTTGAGGAAATAGAATCTAAGTCATGGCTAGAATCGGCTCTAGCTGCTTTAGATGATCTAACGATATCTTTTTCTTGGTGCCACTCATGTGAGCGGGAAGCAGTGTTATCAATAATTTTGTAAGCATCAGTTTCGGTTTTCTTCATAATAGAACCACCAGCTGCTATATCGATGTCTTTCCTTGTAGTGATGTCGCATCCTTGGTAGAATATTTGTACTATTTGACAGGTATCTAAACCATGTTGCGGACATCCTCTTAATAACTTTCCAAATCTTGTCCACACCTCATATAGAGTTTCATTCGGCTTCTGTGTGAACGTAACAATTTCTCCTTGAAGTCTTACGTGTAATGACCCGGAAATTTCCGATCAAATTTAAACCTTATTCTATATATGTTTCCGACACGATAAGCAGAATCTCTAATATTGAGTCTAGAAAGTTCGAAATCTATATTCGGTTAATCAATTACCCTTTTTATCATGCCTGGTGATTCACGAACAATTATGTGTATAATACTCTACATGAACGTATTTTGTTTCGATATAAATTTGTTTTAGTTATCAATGAGATTATAAGATATGACTTAAAGATATCTTTTAAGAGGTTCACTTTGAATTAGGAACCCTTTTCATTTAACGGTATTCGGAAAATGATAATGTGATATACGAGTAAGAGCAAATGTGTCTATTATTGGGGATTAGACATTATTATTACTATTATTAGTATTAGTATTTTATTATTGTTAATATTTGTATTAATAACATTATCAACGTTATTATTAATATTACTGTGAATATTACCATTAATAATTGTTACTATCAATATTACTATTATTTATTTGTTATTATTATTAGTATTATTATATTTCCATAATTATTATCATTATTATTAGAATTAGTATTTTACCAAAGTTAAAAACATTCTTGAACTTATTAATAGGTTTATATCATTAGGTAATATTGCAAAATTTAATATAATATATATACTGATATAAAATAGATATATACATAAACAGATATATATACATAAATACAATTATATAAAATATAACTTTATAAATAAATATAAACAGTTTAAAAAAAACAGTTAAATATATAAATTATAGATATAAACACGAGGTTACCTAATCCTTTATCTCTTTCTATTTTTTTTCTGTTGATCTGTGAACTTATGTCGACCTTCTCCTTTCCATAAAACCCATCGAAATCATGCTAAGGGATTCAATTGGTCTTCTTCAATCATTATATCAAAATCGGCATCTATTTTTCTTTAAAAACAGAAATACCATACATATATCGTAACCTCTGTTCTCAAATTTTTTTAGCCAAAATTCGAAATCAAATCAATTTACAAAAACTGGTATTGCAGTCGTGTTAGGAGTCGAGTACTAAAACTATTTGCAAAGTCACAGGTTCCAATTCTTCATAACGATTTCAAATCATGGAGTCGAAGTTTGGGTTTTCTAAAGTTAACGAATGTTCTTTGATTAAATTGATGTGTTCTGTTGAAATTCAAGACCAATTAATAATTGAAACAGTTTCTATGAACGATTTAGGGCATAACTTATGTTGAACTTATAGTCTAAAAGGGTTTGGAAACTGATATCATAAATCGAGTTCATGTAAGCCTGTCGAGATCAGTTCATGGCTCCTGCAACCTGTTTTGAATTTTTTTTTCGTGTCTGTTAAATTATAAATACAAGATGCTGTACTAATTAAACTTTAATTGGAGATGGGGATGGGAGCTTCTGGTAAAATTCGTAGGTAGAAGGAAGGAGAAGATAGAAGGATTAATAGGACAGTTTATAGTAATAAAGATTGTAACTAAAACAGAAAACGGGCAATAGCCCAAGTGGTCTGAGTGTTTGGTTCGTATTCAAGAGGTTAGGGGTTCGAGCTTGGTACAAGGCAATTTTTTTTAAAAAAAGGCTTGTTCTTTGGAGATAGTCTCATAATTATTGGTATTACCTTTATCCTCAATTTTATTATCATTATTGTTATCATTATCATTGTAATATTAATTATTAGTAATATTAACAAGTAATATTATTATTATTATTATTATTATTAAAATTACAAAAAAAAAATATATATATATATATTAGCTATCTTTTATTATCATTATAATTATAAGTGCAGTTATAATTATTATTATCATTAAGATCATGATTATTATTATCATTATTAATAAGGTGATCAAATCATTATAAGTATTATTAATTATATTTATTTTAATAAAATTTATCAATTAATTATTATATTTATTATTATTGATATATGTATTATTATTAAGATTACCATTTATGTAGTATCATTATTTTAATTTATCATAGTTTCCATAAAAACTATTATTAATACTAACATTATTATTAGTAGTAGTATTAAAATTATTATTTTTATCATTATACTTATTCTAAGTATTACTATAACTATTATTTTGTAAACAAAATATTGCTTATATAAAAGATATATAATACAAAACTTAATTATATTAATATTGTTATATACAAAATAAATATATAAATTATTAATATAAAATCACACCACTAATACATATATATAAATTTGTTCGATTTTCATTACATGTATTAATATACATAATTGGATATAGGTTCGTGAATCCGAGGCCAACCTTATACTTGTTAAATGGTGTTATATGTATTTTTACTACAAAATACATTAGGTGAGTATATAGTCCCACTTTTAAACTCTAAATATTTCGGGATGAGAATACATGTATTTTATGTTTTACGTTATGGACACAAGTAACTGAAAAATATATTCTACGTTGAGTTGTACCACTGGCATACTTCCCTGTAGCTTGGTAACTGTTATTTACAGCGGTATTGTAAACGCGAATCCTGTTGATAGATCTATCGGGCCTGACAACCCCAACCGGACTGGACGACCAGTATTCAACGGTTGCACAGTACTTCATTTCGTGACTACACTTGGTACGGTGTAGTAAGATTTCATAATAAAGGGAATATGCGACGTGATTAAATGTTAAGTATGGTTACCAAGTGCTCAACCACTTAGAATATTTTTATTAAAATGTTTATATATGAAATCTTGTGTTCCATTGTTATAACGCTGCTAGCATCAAACCTATATATCTCACCAACTTTATGTTGACGTTTTAAAGCATGTTTATTCTCAGGTACGAATTAAATCTTCCGCTGTGCATTAACTCATACTAAAGTCATTACGTGGAGTCGATCATCGCAATGGAACCAAATGTTGAAGATTTCGTCCAGGGGGATAAGGACGGGTCGTCACAGATGGTATCAGAGCGTTGGTCTTAGCGAACCAGGTCTTGCATTAGTGTGTCTAACTGGTAATTGTTAGGATACATTAGTGAGTCTGGACTTTGACCGTGTCTGCCTGTCAAAAGTTTTGCTTATCATATCTAGTCGAAAATCATCTACTTATCATCCTTAGGAATTGCCTGCTTAGTATTCTTAAGTCTAGACACGTCTTACTGCATTTAGTGCATCGATAGTGTATAGACAAAATTCGTATCCTAGCGTATCTGTTGCTATAGACATTGCCTGACGAATTTCAAAGATTCTCCGTAATTCACGGGATTTTGAGTATTATAAATACATATGTAAATTATGTATTGAAGAATACCAAACCCAACTCCTATAATCTATTCCAAACCAAAAATTCATTTCCCCGACTATACAAGATGAACTCCGCGTCCAGTTCGAATTCCTCCGACTCCGACAGCTACGCTGATATGGATTTCCATTCGGGCTCCGAAGGCAGCGTCACTGGAATGGATCAACCAATTTCTCATCATCTGTTCTGGATGAATTGGGGATGGGTTCGTAGTATACTAAATTATTGGAGACAAGAAGAAGGTGATCCCTTTCACCCACCGAATTGCCCCATTGGCGACGAACCTGAAGCACTTACCGGCGAACCTGTTCGAGAAACCATTTTCTCTCTCATTTCTCGAGTATCTCGTAACGATTATATCCTATCCCATATTTCGGATCTTGTTCATTCGCTCACTCCAACCGCCAATCATCCTGGTGTACTAGCAGAAATTAACGAACTTCGCGCTCGTGTGACGGCTTTGGAGAACACGGTGCGAAGGTTACAAACACCAGCAGCAGCACCAGCAGCATAACCAGTACCGTTAACAACATCAACCTTGCAATCTTCAGTACCAGTAGCATCATCGACGTCAACAGCATCATCAGCATCAACACCAATAGTATCATTACCACCACCAACAATCACATCCGCACCACGTACCTCAACATCATCATCTGAACTTCGAATATGATCTTTGTTCTACATATCATTCTACACCGATTACCTCTTCTTTACGTATCGTTCTTCGTTCGACATGACGATTATGTAATCTCTAATGTTTTGGAGATTATGTAATCTAGTAATAACGATAAATCAAATGAGTTGAATATTTTATTGACTCATTAAATTCATAGTTACATCCGAAGAAAATATATATGCAAATATATTTTCATAAAGATTGTAATTAAAAATTTCTTTCGTACAAACGGTTAATGATGAAAATATTTTAACGGGTGGGTAGTACCCAAGGAATATTTAGAATTCACATTAACAAGTTACACTGTACATTCTTCGAATCTGATTCAACGATCATTTATTATCCTACTTACAATTACCGATATACGTATCCGTTCACCCCAGATTAACCATTTCCATTTAAATTTCATATTTGGATTTTTACCTATCCGAATCTAACAAGTGGCATAATGAAGAAACATTGGCAAAATAAAAATTGTTAGAAACAGATGAATTAATTAATTGAAATTGTGATAGGATTACACGCTAACTGTTCCGGCTAACTGTTCCCAGCTAACTGATTAATATTTAATTTATCGCAATTTACATTCTTGCAATTTTAATTTCTGTACTTTACATACCGGCGGGACACATGTACAACAACACGTCGGATTAATTCTGAGACAACACGTTGTATAATGGGTCATGATATATATTTATTTATTTTACGTATTTTAAATAACGGGACACGTATGCAAGGTTTCGACTTATCATATCGACCCATCTATATATATATTTCGGAACGACCATAGACACTCTATAGTTGGCTATACAGGGTTGAGGTGGATTCCAAAATATATATATGGTTTGAGTTGTGATCGACACCGAGACCGGTACACGGGTCACGATACGTATTATTTAATTCGAATATTATATATTAAATTATATATGAATCATTGAACCATCGGACTATTGGACTGCTAACTTTGGACAATAAAAATGAATTAAATTAAAATATTGATTATAACATATGAAACTAAATAATTCTTCAAGCTTGCCACTTGATTTCATCTTAAACCTCATTTGTATCTCGACGATTACAATCCGCGTTCAAATCTTTCATGAATCTTGAAAATACCTCAATCGAGAGGATGAACCAACCACATTTCATCTACGGAAGAAAAGATTTATGCACCTGAAAAACTCTCGAACCCAAAGTCATAGTTTAACACGTACCACGTCGGATTCTTATCATTTGTTAGCAAAAACAACCTTACGATTCTCTTCCAAAGTGGCCAGTTTTGTCACAGCTCCATCAAAACAACTTCGACCTTTCATTCGAATAAAGTCTTATTATAACTTTGATACATACAACAGGCTTTCCTCATCGTTACCGAGAACCTTTCATATTCCATCATGTTATCATCAGCGTTTAATCATCTAAAAACACAATTCTTTTGAAACCACCTCGGTTTGATAACCGATGACCCAGATCCGTTAACTTTGAAAATGCTGATGAAGCAGCATGTTGTAGATGGTCTTTATGATCAAAAGTTGATAATAAAGAAGGAAGTGTTAGGAACGCTCGATAGAAAGTTTGGTGCTAAAAATCGAATTGAGTGCACCATGAAGGAAACAAAGAACAAATACAAGGATCAAACCCTATATTCAAAGAATCCAGATGATTCTGTATCTAAAGAAATCTTTAGCGAACACCTTGCTTCCGAATCTAAACCCTTACGGGTAAATCTTCATCATCATCCTTCGATATTAGGGAATTCAAGATATTATCGTATTTTTTTTTATTATTTTTTTTATTTGAAAATATTTTCAATACTTCTGAAGATATCTTCAAAATACTCTCGTCCGATATTAATTATCTCTCCGCTCTATCTGTACTACAACATAAAAGAAACTGTGTTAGTTTCTAAATTCTAAAACCTTCGAGTTTAAAATAGGAATGTTCTGAAGCAGTGTTGGGAACTGATACATGAATTAGTATAATATAATGAAACTTGATCAACTTCATTATATTACAGTAAGTCATGTTGAGTTTCTAATGAAGCATGATGATTCTCAGTACCGTCATCATGTGCCATGTTACACGGCTCTTACATTCTATTCCAATTCTAAAAATATCAATAAAATATTTCTTGATGATTCGGTCTATTCCATAATAATCTGGTAATTTGAAAAATCAAAATCGTGCCACTACCATTGCTTTCTTAAAGCATTAAATATGTTCATTCTGAATTTCATACCTACAAATTCCGGATCATTGTTCGCTTGACTCGAGGACGGGAAGAAGAAACGAAGGGACAAAGCCCCGAAATAGAAATTGGGGTATAAATCACAGCAAATAGGAGAGAGCATAAACTGTGGATGACAAGGACATCGAGGTATAAGGGAAGATATAAAACCCAACAACCACTCAGAAACTACAAACCGTATATATCAATGCATATAGCAATATAAAGACACGGGAGAACTAGAAGCACTAAAAACCTAAGAGTATATAGTAGAAGTAAATAAGATCCTCAGGTAGTAGATGAAAGGGAAGGATGACAGATGAGATAAAAGAGTATCTCAAGGATTAGAATGGGATGGAGCATATTGGCGAATGTTTTAAAGTAGGAATTAAGGAGAAAGAGTAGAAGATGTGAGTTGTGAAAAATAAGGAAACGAAGGGGTAGATTTATAGTGAAATATCCGACAGAGAAATCGAAACAGATTGCTGCATTAAATCAAAGAAGATCCTAATCGCCGAAGAATCAAATCTTATTACGTAAGATATTCTTTAAATTCCGCGAATTCCGGAAATCAATCCTAACCACGTCATCGGTTAAGAACAAATCCATATTTACTCTTTTTACTCTTTTATGATAACTTTACTCGTGCGCTTCATAAGATCGAATCGTTTTATCTATATCTCTCAATAATGATAAAACTTCATTAGTGCCCTATATTCGTCATAAAAACATTCCTATTGTTATCCATGACGACCTCTACCAAATTTCGGGGACGAAATTTCTTTAACGGGTAGGTACTGTAATGACCCGGAAATTTCCGATCAAATTTAAACCTTATTCTATATATGTTTCCGACACGATAAGCAGAATCTCTAATATTGAGTCTAGAAAGTTCGAAATCTATATTCGGTTAATCAATTACCCTTTTTATCATGCCTGGTGATTCACGAACAATTATGTGTATAATACTCTACATGAACGTATTTTGTTTCGATATAAATTTGTTTTAGTTATCAACGAGATTATAAGATATGACTTAAAGATATCTTTTAAGAGGTTCACTTTGAATTAGGAACCCTTTTAATTTAACGGTATTCGGAAAATGATAATGTGATATACGAGTAAGAGCAAATGTGTCTATTATTGGGGATTAGACATTATTATTACTATTATTAGTATTAGTATTTTATTATTGTTAATATTTGTATTAATAACATTATCAACGTTATTATTAATATTACTGTGAATATTACCATTAATAATTGTTACTATCAATATTACTATTATTTATTTGTTATTATTATTAGTATTATTATATTTCCATAATTATTATCATTATTATTAGAATTAGTATTTTACCAAAGTTAAAAACATTCTTGAACTTATTAATAGGTTTATATCATTAGGTAATATTGCAAAATTTAATATAATATATATACTGATACAAAATAGATATATACATAAACAGATATATATACATAAATACAATTATATAAAATATAACTTTATAAATAAATATAAACAGTTTAAAAAAAACAGTTAAATATATAAATTATAGATATAAACACGAGGTTACCTAATCCTTTATCTCTTTCTATTTTTTTTCTGTTGATCTGTGAACTTATGTCGACCTTCTCCTTTCCATAAAACCCATCGAAATCATGCTAAGGGATTCAATTGGTCTTCTTCAATCATTATATCAAAATCGGCATCTATTTTTCTTTAAAAACAGAAATACCATACATATATCGTAACCTCTGTTCTCAAATTTTTTTAGCCAAAATTCGAAATCAAATCAATTTACAAAAACTGGTATTGCAGTCGTGTTAGGATTCGAGTACTAAAACTATTTGCAAAGTCACAGGTTCCAATTCTTCATAACGATTTCAAATCATGGAGTCGAAGTTTGGGTTTTCTAAAGTTAACGAATGTTCTTTGATTAAATTGATGTGTTCTGTTGAAATTCAAGACCAATTAATAATTGAAACAGTTTCTATGAACGATTTAGGGCATAACTTATGTTGAACTTATAGTCTAAAAGGGTTTGGAAACTGATATCATAAATCGAGTTCATGTAAGCCTGTCGAGATCAGTTCATGGCTCCTGCAACCTGTTTTGAATTTTTTTTTCGTGTCTGTTAAATTATAAATACAAGATGCTGTACTAATTAAACTTTAATTGGAGATGGGGATGGGAGCTTCTGGTAAAATTCGTAGGTAGAAGGAAGGAGAAGATAGAAGGATTAATAGGACAGTTTATAGTAATAAAGATTGTAACTAAAACAGAAAACGGGCAATAGCCCAAGTGGTCTGAGTGTTTGGTTCGTATTCAAGAGGTTAGGGGTTCGAGCCTGGTACAAGGCAATTTTTTTAAAAAAAAGGCTTGTTCTTTGGAGATAGTCTCATAATTATTGGTATTACCTTTATCCTCAATTTTATTATCATTATTGTTATCATTATCATTGTAATATTAATTATTAGTAATATTAACAAGTAATATTATTATTATTATTATTATTAAAATTACAAAAATATATATATATATATATATATATATATATATATATATATATATATATATTAGCTATCTTTTATTATCATTATAATTATAAGTGCAGTTATAATTATTATTATCATTAAGATCATGATTATTATTATCATTATTAATAAGGTGATCAAATCATTATAAGTATTATTAATTATATTTATTTTAATAAAATTTATCAATTAATTATTATATTTATTATTATTGATATATGTATTATTATTAAGATTACCATTTATGTAGTAGCATTATTTTAATTTATCATAGTTTCCATAAAAACTATTATTAATACTAACATTATTATTAGTAGTAGTATTAAAATTATTATTTTTATCATTATACTTATTCTAAGTATTACTATAACTATTATTTTGTAAACAAAATATTGCTTATATAAAAGATATATAATACAAAACTTAATTATATTAATATTGTTATATACAAAATAAATATATAAATTATTAATATAAAATCACACCACTAATACATATATATAAATTTGTTCGATTTTCATTACATGTATTAATATACATAATTGGATATAGGTTCGTGAATCCGAGGCCAACCTTATACTTGTTAAATGGTGTTATATGTATTTTTACTACAAAATACATTAGGTGAGTATATAGTCCCACTTTTAAACTCTAAATATTTCGGGATGAGAATACATGTATTTTATGTTTTACGTTATGGACACAAGTAACTGAAAAATATATTCTACGTTGAGTTGTACCACTGGCATACTTCCCTGTAGCTTGGTAACTGTTATTTACAGCGGTATTGTAAACGCGAATCCTGTTGATAGATCTATCGGGCCTGACAACCCCAACCGGACTGGACGACCAGTATTCAACGGTTGCACAATACTTCGTTTCGTGACTACACTTGGTACGGTGTAGTAAGATTTCATAATAAAGGGAATATGCGACGTGATTAAATGTTAAGTATGGTTACCAAGTGCTCAACCACTTAGAATATTTTTATTAAAATGTTTATATATGAAATCTTGTGTTCCATTGTTATAACGCTGCTAGCATCAAACCTATATATCTCACCAACTTTATGTTGACGTTTTAAAGCATGTTTATTCTCAGGTACGAATTAAATCTTCCGCTGTCCATTAACTCATACTAAAGACATTACGTGGAGTCGATCATCGCAATGGAACCAAATGTTGAAGATTTCGTCCAGGGGGATAAGGACGGGTCGTCACATTACGGCTTTAGATGCCGGAAAGAATTGTTTAAGAAATTTTTCAACTAAAACGTCCCATGTATCAATCGCCCCTTCAGGTAACGATTCCAACCAATCTTTGGCTTCTCCCTTTAAAGTTCAGGGAAATAACATGAGATATATCTGTTCACCCTCCACTTCTCGGATTTTAAATAGTGTGCAGATCCTATTAAAGGTACGAAGATGTTCATTTGGATCTTCCTTCGGCGCACCACTAAATTGGCATTGATTAGTCACCATATGTAGAATTTGTCCTTTGATTTCATAATCTGGCGTATTAATGTCTGGATGAGTAATTGCGTGACCTTGGCCAGTGCGTTTAGCTCTCATTCGGTCTTCCATACTTAAAGGTTCCAGATTCTCCATAATTGAATTTGTTGAATCGGAATCACTAGAGGATTCTGATTTAATGGTTCGTTCCTCAACAATCTCTGTTTGAATGATTGGTGGTTCCGGAGGAAAAATTAATGGTTCAGGATCTACGAATTGTCCCTGAATATTCTCCGGATTCTCAATTGTGAGGTCGGGTTCAAAAAATGGATTATCGGAAATTTGAATTGGAGTACTTGGTCGACTGGATGACGATTCTAAAGAAAAATCAACGGCGGTAATATTAGCTAGATGTCTTGATCGAGTTACAGGTGGTGAACGTACAAAAGGTGGTGAACGTCTTGCTCGGTGCATTCACTGAATATCCTATTAGTTTTTTAAAAGGAAAGAAAAATTATATAAGTTATCCAATTAATAGACTTTTCTGATTTTGCCCACGTTTCGAATAGCCAAAAGATGCAGCAGAGGGGCAGGATTCGTTTGGTCTCAATATAATTGAGGACTGTTTGGCTCCAATTACCCGGTCCACGTACAAATCCAACTATTACTACGAACCAGAAAATTTTGATGTCTATCAATTTAACCACTTAAAATAAATTTTCGTAATTTTAAGAAATTTAGATAAGAAGTAGAATAAAAATCTATGTCCTAAAACTAGAATAGCGAGAAATAAGAAAGAAAAAGAGCGCGTCGAAAAAGGTCGAAAAATAAAAGGCGTCGAAAAATAAGAAAGAAAAAGAGTGACTTATAAAACTTAAAAATACTTGACTAACCCAACCTTATTACTATCACTAACTTAAAATTATAATCGCAAATTGAGATTACTAATTGGAATGATAATTGATACATAGGTCAAAGGCGTCTAAAAATATTAAAGCTTACAAGTAAAACTATATCCCAAATGGCAATATCTTAAAAAGGTACTAAAACATAAAAAAAAGCGTCGCAAAATTCTAAATCACCTAAATCTTAGTCTAAAAAAAAAGCACTTAAGGGATTTTACGGCAAAGCCTAAAAATCTAGAAATAAAAATAACTATGGCAAAAACTATGAATTAAAACTAAATACGAGCGAAAAATACAAAAAATTACGCTAAAACAATTAAAAAGGGACAAAATATAAAAATATACTAAAAGTTGTAAAAAGTACAATTTTTTATAAAAATATTATTTTTATATTATTTATTTAATAAAACTATTAATTTTACAATTTAAATAAACTAATTTAACTAAATATAAAATAAATTAAAAACTAAAACTAAAATTAAACTAAATAATAAAATATTAAAACCTAATTAGGGTTTATTAAATAATAATAATAATACACCGTAATTAATGCAGTTAGGGTTTCCTATTGGCGTGTCAGACACTCTAATGCGATCGCATGAGTTTATGCCTTCGGGCTCTTGCGATCGCATGAGCCAGGATTTTGGGCCAGGTTACGGGCTGCTACAGCAGCAGGCCCGAGAGTTTATTTTTTTATTTTTTATTTTACTGTGTTTATTTTTTCTGTTTTAAATATTTATATAATATATTTTTATAAATTAAATAAAACTTATATTTTTATAAAATAAATATAAAGAAACTTTTATAGAACTTAAATATTTAACAAACTCTTAAAAATATTTATATTTTTGTTTTTCTTTTTATATTTTCGAATATATTAAAACGTATTTTTACAAAAGCGTTTTGTTTTAATAAAAGTAAACTAAAAATAAAAATCTTTTTTTTATTTAGCGTTGCGCTTCCGGCTTTTAAGCAAGAAAACTCCCCGGCAGCGGCGCCAAAAATACTTGATAGTTAAAGCTAAGGGGCATAAAATACTATTAAATTTTACTAGGAAATACTATTAAATACGATACAATTTTACTCAAGATATTTATTTATTTATTGAATGGATATACTTAAACCTTGCTACAGCACTTATAGGCAGTGTACCTAATTGTACAGTAGTGTAGTTTTTAGTAAGTCCGGTTCGTTCTACAGGGAAAATCTTTTAATCAAAGCTTAACGCTATATTAGTTTTATTTTATAAAAATACAAATATATATATAATAATATTATTATTATAAAGGGGGGTTTTTACCGTTTAATGACCGGTTTGTCGATTTTAAAACTTTAGTCGCAGTTAAAACAAAATGTAAAATATTAAATAAATAAAAGACTTACTTTAAAGCGTAAAGTAAATAACGATAATGAAATTGCGATAAATAAAAGTGCGATAAAATAAACTTGCGATAATTAAAAAGTACGATAATTAAAAGTGCAATTAAATACAATAACAATAAATAAAAGTGCTATAATTAGAAGTGCAATTAAATATAAAATAAAGGAAATTAAATATGAAATAAAAGAATTATGCTTATTTAAACTTCCGTAATCATGATGTTTGACGTGTTGATTTTAGTTTTATGCCCATGGGTTAATTGTCCTTTGTCCTGGATTATTTAATATGTCTGTCTGGTTTTTGTCCATAACAGTCCATCAGTCATAAATATAAAGTGCGAGTGTCCTCGTCAAATTATCCTTATACCCGAAGTTAAATATTCCAACTAATTTGGGACTTAAACTGTAACAAGATTTTAATACTTTGTTTAATAATTACACCAGGATGTCGACTGAATGTAACCCAAGGTTTTAATACTTTGTTATAAATTATGCCAAGTGTCCTTGTACATAATTTCACCCCTGTTTTAATAATTCTAGTGGCTATTAATCCATTCCCGTGTCCGGTTAAATGAACGATTATTCGTACATATAAATACCCAGCCCATCGTGTCCGATCGAGTGTATATGGTTATTTATAGGGACGTTCAATTGTAAATCTTTATATTAAAATTAACAAACTATCAATTAGTTAAACAAATATAAAGCCCATTAATAGCCCATAGTGTAATTTCCACAAGTGTCGTTCTTTTGTCCAAACCCCAATTATGGTACAAAGCCCAATTACCCAATTTTAATATTTTTAGCCCAACATCATGATTACTTCGGATTAAATAAGCATAATAATAACTTAGCTACGAGACATTAAATTAAAAAGGTTGAACATAACTTACAATGATTAAAAATAGCGTAGCGTTACACGGACAGAATTTCGACTTACACCCTTACAACATTCGCTAACACACCCTTATTATTATAAATTAAAATTAAAATTATAATATAAATATAAATATTATACGTTGAATGAGGAGAAGAAAAAGATGTGTTTTTGTGGTGCACCAAAGCTCGATTTTTATAGGCATGTGGGCTGGAACTGTGCACCATGCGATCGCATGGATTTATGTCTTCCAGGCCATGCGATTGCATGGCCAGCTGGGGAGACTCAAAAGTGTTTGTTTTTTTATGCCGACGGTTTTTAAATATAATATAATATATATATTAATTTTAAGAATTAATTATATATTATATTATATTCATGTGCATAGTTAACTTGAAATTTTTAGTCCGTTGCGTCGAGCGTTGAGAGTTGACTCTGGTCCCGGTTCCGGATTTTCGAACGTCCTTGCGAATAATTTAATATCTTGTACTTTGCGTTTTGAATCTTGTACTCTTGTAATTTTGAGACGTTTCTTATCAATAATTGGAACCTTATTGATTGTATTATGTACTTTTGAGCTTTTTGGTCGTTTGCGTCTTCAATTCGTTGAATCTGCCTTTTGTCTTCACCTTTTATTATTTAAACGAATATCACTTGTAAATAGAACAATTGCAACTAAAAGCTTGTCTTTCTTGAGGAATAATGCTATGAAATATATGTTCGTTTTTAGCATTATCAGGGACTAACTGGAGAAAATAGTATATAGTAGTATGTTATATTATGATTGTCATGCTTGTTAGATATACTTATTATTGTGATTAGTTAGTACCTTGTGATGACTGCATGTTGGTTAATGCTTGTCTGCTGGAACCCAGTGCGTCCCTATCTTGTGGTAGCCTAATTCGATAGGAGAGATCAACCTGCGGGTTAGGTTCCTCATGTGGTAGCCTATTTGCATCCGTGTGGTATATGTTTGAATGACGCGTTCATCGCGTGTGGATGATTTATGCAACAAGGTATGTAGGAGGAACTTCCGGTAAACTCCAGCCCGATCAACTGGTGGTTAATGGTTTGGCCGAACCGCCGGAGTCTCTTTAGACTGCATTACTGGGTGATGATTGTGTGTTAGACTATGTGACATGAGTTGTATAACACTTCTGTATGCTATCACCTATAGTTAGTCGTACTCACTTAGCTTCGTGCTAATTCCCCTCCATCTCCTCCCTGCAGGTTGTTAGTTTTTTTAAGTGTCGCATTTTGGGGAGAAGACGGGCATGAAGATGTTATGTTTGACTATGAAGAAACTCTGATGTGTCTTTTCCGTTAAAACTAATTTTGTTATTATGTCATGTGACACCAGATGTATTAGTTTAATGCCAGCTGACAAATACTTTGAGATATGTAATTAAATATGTTTGTGTTATTGAAATGGTTCGTTTAAAATTAATGCTTCCGCCACGTATATATAAAAAAAAAATTAGCGGTGTCACAAGTTGGTATCAGAGCTTAGTTTGGCAGCATGTGCATTGTGATCTAAATGTCATGTTCCCAAAATTAGTAGGGTCATGTCAAACATATCATGCTGGGGATGGGTTAAGTGAGTATTAGGACAAGTTATGTGTCAGTTGTTAGTACTAACCGAGTTTATACTAAGCTTTGGTGTGAGTGTTGTGGTAGTGCAGTAATGGCAGATAACGAAGCTAACGCTACTGGCCCTACCGCCCCTGGAACTGGAACCTTTCGAGCCCCTGATGAAGATGGACACGTGTCATTGGAGGAAGAAACCCCTCAAGAAGTAATAAACCTTCAAAGCCGATTATTAGAAGCTCAGGAGAAAATCAAAGAATTAGAAGAAGAACGGGCGCAATGAAACCTTAATACCACTGCGTTGAACACAACATTTCCTCTTAACTTTTATACCCAAGCTGGTGGCAGTTCTCAGTCACAGTTTCCTCAAACCACTTATCAAAACCTTCAAATGCCATTCCCGTTTAATCAGGAATTTCCAAACCAAATGATGTACCCATTTCAAGTTCCCGAGACGAAAAAGAAGTGTACCTATAAACAGTTTCTTGATTGCAAACCTCCAGAATATCATGGTCACACAAACCCTACGATAACCCTCAACTGGTTAAGAGAAGTGGAGCGAGCATTAGAAGCATGTTTCTGTGAACCTGAGTCTAAAGTGTTGTTTGCTAGTAGACTTCTAAAAGGTGAGGCAATGGAATGGTGGGATTCTATTACTGCATATTTACCCAAGGAACTAATCAGTCAGATTACCTTGGAACAGTTTGCTGCTAAAGTTTGTGAGCAGTACTGATGATGTAGCGTGAGGGTACGAAATAGTATTATTTTTAATACAAAATACTACAAAATATGACACAAGTTTTATTAATTTACGGATGGGATATACCTAAACCTTGCTACAACACTATAGGCAGTGTACCTAATCGTAGAGTAGTGTAGTTTTTAGTAAGTCCGGTTCGTTCCACAGGGAGCTGGTGATACTTACTATATTTTTAACTATATTTATACAAAATATATATAATTATATAATTATATAAGTAGTAATATTATTATAAAAGGGGGGTTTTACCGTTTAATGACCGGTTTGTCGATTCTATATTTTAAGCGTAAAGATAAATGACGATAATTAAAGTGCGTAAAATAATGACAATAAATAAAATGACAGTAAATAAAATTGCGAGTAATAAAATGACAGTAAATAAAGATACGATGAGAAATATAATAAAAGAATTATGCTTATTTAAACTTCCGTAATCATGATGTTTGACGTGTTGATTTTAATTTATTACCATGGGTTAATTGTCCTTTGTCCTGGTTTATTTGATACGTCTATCTGGTTTTTGTCCATAATAGTCCATCGGTCATAAAAATAAAGTGCGAGTATCCTCGTCAAATTACCCTTATACCCGAAGTCAAATATTCCAACTGATTAAGGATTTAAACTGTGACGCAGTTATCACTTCTGTCAACAATTACACCAGTTATCACTGTATGTAATCCACCCCTGTTTTAATTAGTTTATGAATATTAATTCATCCACTTGATCAGAATGAATAATCAATTACCCAACCCAATTGATTAATTAAATGATTATAACAGATTCCATATGAACATCACTAAATAGGACAACCATAATCATTATTAATTATTAGGTTAATTAATTTGAAGATAGGTTCGACAGACTCCAATGAGTTGTCACTCAATTAGACAATACCCCCCATCTATTAATAGTCAATAGTTCAATTTCCACAAGTGTCGGTCTTTTGCTCAAACCTTAATTATGGTCCAAAGTTCAATAACCCCTTCTTAATATTTTAGCCCAACATCACGATTACTTCGGCTCAAATAAGCATAATAATAACTTAGTTACGATACATTAATGTAAAAAGGTTGAACATAACTTACAATGA
Source organism: Rutidosis leptorrhynchoides (assembly GCF_046630445.1). Taxonomy (NCBI): domain Eukaryota; kingdom Viridiplantae; phylum Streptophyta; class Magnoliopsida; order Asterales; family Asteraceae; genus Rutidosis; species Rutidosis leptorrhynchoides. Next base: position 166,083,019 of record NC_092336.1, read on the forward strand.
TTAAAAATAGCGTAGCGTTACACGGACAGAATTTCGACTTACACACTCAAACGATCTCTATCATAAATCTTATTATTATCATAATTTAAAATTAAAATTAAGATTATTGTTATATCTTATTAAGTTAACATTATGATAGAGATATAGAATATAGATATTGATAATTGATATTGATAAATAAGAAAAAGATAGAAAAAGGTGTCTTTTTACATTACGATTACAAAGCCTTTTATAGGCGAATTTAGAAATTGAATTTTCACTTATGACCCCTGAACTATGCTCAATTAACAACTTTTTATTATTTAATATTATTCTTATTATGAATTATTTAAATATTATATTTTATTCTTGTGCATAGTTGACTCATAATTTTTACACCGTTGCGTCGAGCGTTGAGAGTTGACTCTGGTCCCGGTTCCGGATTTTCGAACGTCCTTGCGTACAATTTTATATTTTGTACTTTGCGTTTTGTAACTTGTACTCTTGTCATTTTTAGACGTTCCTCATCAATAATTTGAACCTTTTTGATTGTATCTTGTACTTTTGAGCTTTTTGGACCTTTGTGTCTTCAATTCGTCGTTTTCGCCTTTTGTCTTCGCACTTATTTAAAATAAACGAATATTACTTGAAAATGGAACAATTGCAACTAAAATCTTGTCTTTCTTGGGGGATTTTGCTATGAAATATATGTTCCTTTTTAGCCTTATCAATATCCCCACACTTGAGCGTTGCTTGTCCTCAAGCAATACAGTCTTGAAATAATATAATACATCACACGAATCACTTCTTTATTCTTCACACTTTGTACATCAGTGATTTTGATAGAGCGGTATAAACAATGATAGTAACGATATGGTTAAAGGTGGGTGTGTCATCCACAGTTGCCTTGGGTTTAGGACAACGACACTTGCAATCAAATAGCCGATTTACTTTCGGTTTCCAAAGCAAAGTGCACATTTGAAAGGCGGTTTACAGTCCCACATGACTATAAAAATTTAGATCCTTTAAGGAAATTGGATCTTTATGAAAACATTTGATCTTTTGAAAATTCAAGCTAGATTTTACCCTAGACAAGTTTTCTGATTTGATCCATCATCGGTGTTGCAAAATATATTTGTGGATCAATATTTTGGCTAAAACTTTTAGGTTCGTGTAATCCACTGCTATCCCGGTATCGGAAAGTACACATCCAGTTTACTTGTTCCGTATATTATCTTTCGGTAAACTACCGTCCGGTTGTAAAGGAAAGCGATGAACAAGAAACTGTTAAGGCAATGTCCCGTGACATGCAGGTGATTATGGTCTTTTAACGTGTCGGATGCTAGAACTATCCTTGGTAGGAGCGATAGTAAAGATCATCCTATGATTTTTCGGTCTGGCACAAGGTCCTGTCTCCGACCATGCTATGCAACCACCGTTCTTACGGTTGACACCCGATTTGGTTCAGGTGACCTAATGAATTCCAGGTGAATTCCTAGGATTTTACGTTCAATGGTAATGAACGCATTGAAAATGGGTTTTCAGAAAACAAATCGGTTTGTATTTTTGATCAAAATATTTTCTCGTTCAAGCTCGAGTTTAGATATCATTGAATTCCATGAGTTTGAATTCTCAATCTTTAAGGTCAATCTCAAGGATTGAGTAATATCAGTCTTAAAAGCTGATTTTTAATCTTTAAGGAGATTATCCTTTCTGGGGATCTGATTCATTAGTCTTATCAAGCTAATTTGCACGGTGCCTCCCCATTGTACGAGATAAATCCTTCTCATGGTTAGGATAAATCTGACCACTTGGCGACCCTGTTTGATGCTGAGGTCCGTGGATTTCCTGCTGATTTTAGAGATGATTTTTCTAGATTTTTCGTCAACCTACAGCTGGTCTGGACGACAACTTCTTGACCTAAATCAAGAAGCGCGTGTCTTTTTCGGAAGACTTTACTTCCTTTTAATGATGGAATTGATTCATCGTGTAGATCCATCTTTCTTTCAAATATATTACAGTAAACCGGGTAAAACTGATTAGTATCATCCAAAACAAAAGTACCTGCAATAATCTTGTACAAAGATATGTGATAGATAATTTTTAATTGAATAACTTGGTACATTCTCCCCACACTTAGTTTCTTTCTTTGCCTTTTTATTCTCCTTTATTCCATTTTAAATGAATTCAAGCATTTTAGGTTGTTTCTCAATTTATGTCCTTTCCGAGGTAACGATAATTTCGGCATTAACACCTAGTTTTATCGTTCATAAATATGTATAAACATGATTTTGAATTCATTTAGTTAAAAAATTTTAAAATTTTCATAATATTTAGAAAATAAGCCAAGTATAAACCCGAGAGAATTTATAACCCTTCCCCACACTTAAGATCATGCAATGCCCTCATTTGCATGAAATCAGACTATAATTATTAATTCATGAGGGTGATTAGTGTAGAAAAGTGATTAAAAATACCCAGTTTGTAATTACAAAGCTCGTCGAATGATAGATGGCGCGCCACATCGTTCATTCCTTCATTTATTATATCACATTTGTTGTTTTGCATCTTGTCGTCAAAATCAGTACATTTTGCTGAACTTAATGTTAGTCTTTGAAAGTGCGTTGTTTTACCCTGTTGTTTACATGATAAAATACGAACATATATACATATTTTTAAAGTTGGGTATATTACCCCACGTTCAAAAATTTATAAAATCAAATATATTTTTTTTTGGCATACTTTAAATCAATAAAATTAAAAATAATGATGAAAAAATTTTTTGCCCCGCCCTCGGGTAAAGTAATTTCGGCTCAACGGCCTAGTCTTCAACTCACGACGAATTTTAGAAATCATTTTTTTTCAACTTAATGAAATAAAGTAAATTTTTGTTTTTAAATTCACACAAAACTTAAAAAGAAAACATATTAATTTCATATAAAACCTAAAAAACAAAAAAAATTCAGAATGGGGGGAGAAAACTAGTTCTTTAGTGTCTGCTAGCGGAAAAGACCAATCGAATTCCATTCTCGGAACTACACGAGAACAGAACAACTAACTCCAAACAGCATTTTCTTTTTAGAATATTTGAATCTCCTCACACTTAGGTAGATGTGGTGTCGAAATTGTGATTAACTTCATCGTCAATTTCTCTTGGACCATAATCAACTTGCATATCTGTGACTTTTGCTTTAAGCCAGTGACCAGCTTTTTCCGTAATATCCACAAATTCAACTAGCTTCGCCTTTTCTTTAGGCGACAGATTGGATACTAACCGGTTATATAACCTAAAGTTTCCCTTACTTTTAGCATCAATAACCCGTTTAAAAAGTTTCTTCATTGAACTGTTAATAACGGGGTTATTTAATTTCGTATCAACTATGGGGTTCTTTATTATCAAGTCATCATTAGGTGTTACTTCATTTTCCCCACACTTAGGCGTTCTATTATTGTTAAGCATTACCGTTGGAGTTGGTAAAACAACATGGTTCTTACCAATCGTTTTTGTCGGTTCAACGGTTTTGGTTTGTGGATATTTAGACTTTCGAATCATAAAGGTGATCGATTTCTCATTATTACTAAGTGTCATTCTACCCTTTCTTACATCAAATAACGCCCCGGTGGACGCTAAGAATGGTCGACCTAAAATTAGAGGAACGTTTGAGTCCTCTTCTATGTCAATGACAATGAATTCGACTAGAAAGGTTAAATTACCTACTTGAACGGGTAGGTTGTCAGCAATTCCAACTGGGTGCTTAATGGTTTGATCAAGGAGTCGAACACTCATATCCGTTGGAGTTAACTCACCTACACCTAATCTCTTATATAATGAAAGAGGCATAACACTCACACTTGAACCTAAATCTGCTAGTGCATCATACATGACACAGTCACTAAGTAGACAAGGAACAATAAATTCACCCGGATCACCTACCCTAGGTGGAGGATTTGGTGGAACTGTCTTCACCGGGTTTACTTCTACTGTTTTTGTTTCTTGCACTTTTTTATTCTTCTTCTTCTTCTTTTCAGAGGTATCACAAACTTTATTACCTATTACTTGCTCATACTCAACTCCTTTTCTTGGAAACGGGATGGGTGGTCTGTATGGTGCCACCACTGGCTTTACATACTCGGGTGGTGGTGGTGGTGTAACTTCTTCATTGTTACTTACATCTAAAACTTTTCCATCTTCTGGTATTGGTTTTTCAGAATTTGTTGATATCATGTTAACATTTTCATTCCGAGGATTTACTTCATTATTACTCGGTAGCTTTCCTTGTTCCCTTTCACTCATCAATCTAACAAGAGTACCTACTTGTTTTTCTAGATTCAAAATGGAATCTTGTTGAGTTCTAAATGACTGCTCAAACCTCTCATTCGTTTGGGTTTGAGTTTCAATAAATTGTGTTTGAGATTCAACTAGCTTAAATACCACTTCTTCCAGATTTGACTTCTTCTCGTCGGTTTGTTGTGGTGGTTTATACAAGCCAGGTCTTTGTTGATTGAAAGTGTTGTTTTGAGTTGGTTGGTTATTCGGACCTTGTTGGTTATACGAGTTATTGTCGGGTCCTTTTGGATTGTAAAGAATGTTTTGATTTCGATTGAAGTTTGGCCTTGGCGGTTGATAATTATTCTGATAACTATTTTCCAGCCTTTGGTTCATGTAGACAACATTCTCACGTTGTTCCATCGTTTGTTCAATGTGACAGTCTTTCATTAAGTGTGGTCCACCGCATTGCTCACAACTGATTCGTATTGCGTGAATATCTTTATTCATCTTTTCCATTCGTCTTTCGAAAGCATCTATTTTTGCGGAAACGGAATCAAAGTCATGGCTAGAATCGGCTCTAGCCGCTTTAGATGAACGAAAAATATCTTTTTCTTGATGCCACTCATGAGAGTGGGAGGCTGTGTTATCAATAATTTTGTAAGCTTCAGTTGCGGTTTTCTTCATAATGGAACCACCAGCTGTTATGTCGATGTCTTTTCGTGTAGCAACGTTGACACCTTGGTAGAATATTTTTACTATTTGATAAGTGTCTAAACCGTGTTGAGGACATCCTCTCAACATCCTTCCGAATCTTGTCCACGCCTCATATAATGTTTCATTTGGCTTTTGTGTGAACGTAACAATTTCTCCTTGAAGTCTCACGGCTTTAGATGCCGGAAAGAATCTTTGAAGAAATTTTTCAACTAAGACATCCCATGTGTCAATCGCCCCTTCAGGTAACGATTCTAACCAATCTTTGGCTTCTCCCTTTAAAGTCCAGGGAAACAACATGAGATAGATCTGCTCATCTTCCACTTCTCGGATTTTGAATAGTGTACAAATTCTTTTAAACGTACGAAGGTGTTCGTTAGGATCTTCATTCGGTGCACCACTGAATTGGCATTGGTTAGTTACCATGTGTAGAATTTGTCCTTTGATTTCATAATCTGGCGCATTAACTTCTGGCTTAATAATGGCGTGACCTTGGCCCGTGCGTTTAGCTCTCATTCGATCTTCCATACTTAGAGGTTCCGTTACTTCCATAATTGAATTCGTTGAATCGGTATCACTAGATGATTCTGATTTAATGGTTCGTTCCTCAACAATCTCTGTTTGAATGATTGGTGGCTCCGGAGGAAAGTTTAGTGGTTCAGGATCTACGAACCGTTCCTGAATATTCTCTGGATTCTCAATTGTGAGGTTGGGTTCAAAAAATGGATTATCGGAAATTTGAATTGGAGTTCTTGTTCGACTAGATGACGATTCTAAAGAAAAATCAACGGCGACAATATTGGCTAGATGTCTTGATCGAGTTATAGGTGGTGAACGTATGAAAGGTGGTGAACGTTTTACTCGGTGCATTCACTGAATATCCTATTAGTTTTTAAAAGGAAAGAAAAATTATATAAGTTATCCAATTAATAGACTTTTCTGATTTTGCCCACGTTTCGAATAGCCAAAAGATGCAGCAGAGGGGCAGGATTCGTTTGGTCTCAATATAATTGAGGACTGTTTGGCTCCAATAACCCGGTCCACGTACAAATCCAACTATTACTACGAACCAGAAAATTTTGATGTCTATCAATTTAACCACTTAAAATAAATTTTCGTAATTTTAAGAAATTTAGATAAGAAGTAGAATAAAAATCTTATCCTAAAACTAGAATAGCGAGAAATAAGAAAGAAAAAGATTGCGCGTCGAAAAAGGTCGAAAAATAAAAGGTCGAAAAATAGGCGTCGAAAAATAAAAATAAGAAAGTAGCGCGAAAAACGGCGTCGCAAAATTCTAAAGCACCTAAAACTTAGTCTAAGGAATAAGCACTTAAGGGATTTTACGGCAAAGCCTAAAAATTCTAGAAGTAAAAATAACTATGGCAAAAATAAACTTAATACTAAAAGTTGCGACTATAGTCTAAAAATCTAAAGGTAATAAAATTAAAAAAAAACTTTTTTTTTTATAGACAAAATCTTAAAAAAATATATTTTTTTTAATACTTTTTTTTTTTTTACGTTTTTTTTTTTTTTTTTACGTTTTTGTTTTTTTTTTTACGTTTTTTTTTTTTTAAGTTTTTTTTTTTTTTAAAAAAATGATTTTTTTTACAAATTAATACTTTTTTTTATAATTATTATTTTTTTTTCAAAACTTTTTTTTTTTTAATTCATTTACTATTCATGAATAGTAAATGAAAAGAAATTAATTAATTTACTATTCACATGAAAGCGATATGATAGAAATTATTAATTACAAGTTACATAATATACCCCTGAAGTATTTAATAAATACGACTTTTTAAAACTTTTACGATTCAAAATATATTCTAAAATATTATTATATTATTATATTCTATTTCAATATTATTATATTATTATATTCTATTTCAATATTATTATATTATTATATTTTATTTCAATATTATTATAATTAAAAATATAGCGTTTTAGCGCTCCCCGGCAGCGGCGCCAAAAACTTGATGATGTAGCGTGAGGGTACGAAATAGTATTATTTTTAATACAAAATACTACAAAATATGACACAAGTTTTATTAATTTACGGATGGGATATACCTAAACCTTGCTACAACACTATAGGCAGTGTACCTAATCGTAGAGTAGTGTAGTTTTTAGTAAGTCCGGTTCGTTCCACAGGGAGCTGGTGATACTTACTATATTTTTAACTATATTTATACAAAATATATATAATTATATAAGTAGTAATATTATTATAAAAGGGGGGTTTTACCGTTTAATGACCGGTTTGTCGATTCTATATTTTAAGCGTAAAGATAAATGACGATAATTAAAGTGCGTAAAATAATGACAATAAATAAAATGACAGTAAATAAAATTGCGAGTAATAAAATGACAGTAAATAAAGATACGATGAGAAATATAATAAAAGAATTATGCTTATTTAAACTTCCGTAATCATGATGTTTGACGTGTTGATTTTAATTTATTACCATGGGTTAATTGTCCTTTGTCCTGGTTTATTTGATACGTCTATCTGGTTTTTGTCCATAATAGTCCATCGGTCATAAAAATAAAGTGCGAGTATCCTCGTCAAATTACCCTTATACCCGAAGTCAAATATTCCAACTGATTAAGGATTTAAACTGTGACGCAGTTATCACTTCTGTCAACAATTACACCAGTTATCACTGTATGTAATCCACCCCTGTTTTAATTAGTTTATGAATATTAATTCATCCACTTGATCAGAATGAATAATCAATTACCCAACCCAATTGATTAATTAAATGATTATAACAGATTCCATATGAACATCACTAAATAGGACAACCATAATCATTATTAATTATTAGGTTAATTAATTTGAAGATAGGTTCGACAGACTCCAATGAGTTGTCACTCAATTAGACAATACCCCCCATCTATTAATAGTCAATAGTTCAATTTCCACAAGTGTCGGTCTTTTGCCCAAACCTTAATTATGGTCCAAAGTTCAATAACCCCTTCTTAATATTTTAGCCCAACATCACGATTACTTCGGCTCAAATAAGCATAATAATAACTTAGTTACGATACATTAATGTAAAAAGGTTGAACATAACTTACAATGATTAAAAATAGCGTAGCGTTACACGGACAGAATTTCGACTTACACACTCAAACGATCTCTATCATAAATCTTATTATTATCATAATTTAAAATTAAAATTAAGATTATTGTTATATCTTATTAAGTTAACATTATGATAGAGATATAGAATATAGATATTGATAATTGATATTGATAAATAAGAAAAAGATAGAAAAAGGTGTCTTTTTACATTACGATTACAAAGCCTTTTATAGGCGAATTTAGAAATTGAATTTTCACTTATGACCCCTGAACTATGCTCAATTAACAACTTTTTATTATTTAATATTATTCTTATTATGAATTATTTAAATATTATATTTTATTCTTGTGCATAGTTGACTCATAATTTTTACACCGTTGCGTCGAGCGTTGAGAGTTGACTCTGGTCCCGGTTCCGGATTTTCGAACGTCCTTGCGTACAATTTTATATTTTGTACTTTGCGTTTTGTAACTTGTACTCTTGTCATTTTTAGACGTTCCTCATCAATAATTTGAACCTTTTTGATTGTATCTTGTACTTTTGAGCTTTTTGGACCTTTGTGTCTTCAATTCGTCATTTTCGCCTTTTGTCTTCGCACTTATTTAAAATAAACGAATATTACTTGAAAATGGAACAATTGCAACTAAAATCTTGTCTTTCTTGGGGGATTTTGCTATGAAATATATGTTCCTTTTTAGCCTTATCAAGTACTGTTCTGAATATGAAATGGAAAGGTTGAAAACGGAGTTTCTAAATATGATAATGACAAAAAGTATGACAATTTATGGGGTTTTCAGATATTTTACATCGAAGCTAAGGTTTGTCCAACAGTGGGTACCGACTGAGAAGGATAGAATTCAGCATTTCATTCGGGTGATTAAGCCGAAGTATAGAACTGTTGCGAGATTTGCAACAACTTTGGCGCAGGCTCATGAGATGGCCAAGGTTACTGAACGTGATGTGATGGCAGCGAAAAGAGAAAGTTTAAAAGGTGGATCTTTTGGGGGAAAATCAGAAGGTCAAACAGGTGGTCAGTCTGGTCAGCAATCAAGTAAGCAATCAGGATTTCGTGGTAAGAAGTTAGGTGGGTTTAAACAGAAGAGTAAGTCTGGTATAAGCGGATCGGGTTCCAGTCAGCCTGATTGGTGTAATGTTTGTAAGTCGACTCATGCTGGTTCATGTTTTCCAATGACCCGAAGATGTTTGAAATGTGGAGTGAAAGGTCATGAAGCAACAGCTTGTTCTTTTAAGTCAAATGTTTGTTGGAGTTTCCATCAGGAAGGTCATAGATCGGCGGATTGTCCATCTGCGCTAAGAGCCAGTTCTGGGGCAGGGTCAGGAGCGAGGTCGGTTACTTCTAGGGGATCTTCTGCTTCTACTGCCAGGCAGAAGAGAAGGAATCCTCCAACAGCAGAGGCAAGAGCATTTCAGATGATAGTAGACGTTGCAACCGCTACCAATGATGTCATTACCGGTATGTTCTTGGTTAATTCCTTGCCAGCTCGTGTGTTATTTGATTCTGGAGCGAATCGATCTTTTATGTCCTTAGGCTTCTGTGATAAGTTGAAGTTTCCTGTTAGGATGTTAGATGCTCCCTTGGGAATAGAAGTAGCTGATGGTAAAATGGTTCCATGCACATCATCTGTGTCTGGAATTACCATCGAAATCGACGGCCATTCTTTCCCTTTAACCTGTTTGTTGATGCCTATACCTAGCTTTGATATAGTCATAGGCATGAATTGGTTAAGAGCTAATAGGGCTAATATTAAGTGTGATAAGAATATGATTTCTTTCAGTTTGGCCGACGGATCCCGAGTGATAGCTAGGGGAGAGTGCAGTGGATTTAACTTCCCTATGGTTTCCCTAATGAAAGCTCAGAAGGCGATATTGAAGGGGTGTGATTCGTTCTTAGCTTATGTGATTGATGTCAAGAAAGAAAAGAAGCAGGTGACTGATATTCTCGTGGTGTCAGAATTTCCAGAAGTGTTTCCAGATGATTTACCAGGGTTACCTCCAGTACGTGAAGTAGAGTATAAAATTAATTTGGTTCCGGGTGCTACACCAGTTGCAAAAGCTCCTTACAGATTAGCTCCGTCAGAAATCCGATAAATGATGTCTCAGCTTCAGGAATTGTTAGATAAGGTGTTTATTCGACCAAGTTCTTCACCATTGGGTGCTCCTGGGTTGTTTGTGAAAAAGAAAGATGGGTCGCTTCATATGTGTATAGATTACCGTGATTTGAATAAGAGAAAAATAAAGAATAAGTATCCGATACCGAGAATAGATGATTTATTTGATCAGTTACAGGGTGCTTCTTACTTTTCAAAGATTGATTTACGTTCAGGGTATCATCAGGTACGTGTTGCAGAGAACGATATACCAAAAACAACGTTCAGAACTAGATATGGTCATTATGAATTTCTAGTGATGCCATTTGGGTTAACAAACGCGTCGACAGTGTTTATGGATCTAATGAACAGAGTGTGTGGTCAGTATCTCGACAAGTTTATGATTGTCTTCATAGATGATATCTTGATATATTCAAAAATCGAGAAAGATCATGCTACGCATCTGAGGTTGGTGTTAGAGCTTCTGAAACAGGAACAGTTGTATGCTAAGTTCTCCAAGTGTGAATTTTGGTTGCGGGAAGTACAGTTTCTGGGTCATGTGATTTGTGAACATGGTATTAAAGTGGATCAGTCTAAGATAGAGGCCGTAATGAATTGGAATTCACCGAAAACGCCGACAGAAATCAAGAGTTTTCTGGGTTTAGCAGGTTATTACCGCCAGTTTATCAAAGACTTTTCTAAAATAGCAGGTCCATTGAATAAGTTAACCAGAAAAGATGTAGCCTTTCGATGGACTGATGAACAAGAAAAGGCTTTCCAAACTCTCAAACAGTTGTTATGTCAAGCGCCGGTTTTAGCTTTACCAGAGGGAACAGAAGATTTTGTGGTTTACTGCGATGCGTCACGCGCAGGTCTGGGTTGTGTTTTGATGCAAAGAAATAAAGTTATAGCATATGCTTCACGACAGTTGAAAAATCATGAACGAAATTACCCTACTCATGATTTAGAGTTAACAGCAGTTGTGTTTGCTTTGAAGCTTTGGAGACATTATTTGTATGGTACACATTGTGAAATCTATACAGATCATAAGAGTCTTCAGTACGTTTTTTCGCAGAAAGAATTAAATACGCGTCAACGTCGATGTTTAGAATTGATTAAAGACTATGATTGTGAGATCAAGTACCATCCGGGTAAAGCAAATGTGGTCGCAGATGCTCTGAGTTGCAAGAAAACAGTCGAAAATGTCAGATTTATGAGAATTGAGATAGTTTCAGACTTGATCGATCGATTAAAAACAGTTCAGTTAATAGCATTGAATGATGAAAACCTAAAGACTGAGCAAATGACCAAAAGAAAATTTGACCTATGCAATGATTCCAGAGGATTAAAATAAAGACCGAATTTGGGTGCCTAAGCTTGGAGATTTGAGGGATTTAATCCTTACTGAAGCGCATAAATCTAGATTGACAGTACATCCAGGTAGTAATAAAATGTATAGAGATTTGAAAACGTTGTATTGGTGGTCGACAATGAAGACAGATGTTGCAAGTTTCGTCGAAAAGTGTCATATATGTGCGCAAGTTAAAGCAGAACATCAGAAGCCGTATGGGTCTTTACGACAGTTAGAAATTCCTCAGTGGAAATGGGATCATATAACGATGGATTTTGTAACCAAATTACCCCGAACCCAGAAAGGACATGACATGATCTGGGTGATAGTGGATCGTTTAACAAAGAGTGCTCACTTTTTAGCTACTCGTGAAATAGCTTCATTGAGTGATTTGGCAGAGTTGTACTTGAAAGAAATTGTTAGTCGACATGGTGTACCGTTGTCTATAGTGTCCGACAGAGATACTAGGTTTGTATCGAACTTTTGGAACAGTTTACAACAGAATCTGGGTACACGTGTGAATCTAAGTACAGCTTATCATCCACAAACAGACGGTCAGAGTGAACGAACGATTCAGACTTTAGAAGACATGTTGAGAGCGTGTGTCTTAGAATATGGTGGTTCTTGGGATTCACATCATCCATTGATAGAGTTTGCTTACAACAATTCATATCATTCGAGTATCGGAATGCCGCTGTATGAAATGTTGTATGGTCACAAATGCAGAACTCCTACGTGTTGGTTAGAAGTGGGTGAGAAACAATTTGCAGGTCCCAAAATTGTTCAGATAACCGCATAAAAGGTCAAAATTGCACATGAAAAGTTAAAAGCAGCTAGAGAAAGACAAAAGATGTATGCTGATCCGCGCAGACGTCTGGTGATATTTAATGTAGATGATCGTGTATATTTGAAAGTTTCGCTGTGGAAAGGGGTGATCAGATTTGGTAAGCTTGGTAAACTAGCACCGAGGTTTATTGGACCATTTCCGATCAAAAAAATTTTGAATGATCAAACGGTAGTTTTAGATCTTCCTTCAGAGTTAGCTGGAATTCACAACACGTTCAATGTATGTTATTTAAGGAAGTGTAAGGTAGACGACGAAAGTTTGATTTTTCCGCTGAAGGATTTGAAAGTGGACTTAAGTAAGAAGTTAGTAGAAGAGCCGGTTAGAATAATGGACAAGAAAGTCACCAAGTTAAGAAAGAAACAGATTCCAATGGTTTTAGTGGAATGGCGGCACAGCTTAGGTTCTAACATGACGTGGGAAACCGAGGAGTTAATGAGGGCGCGTTATCCCCAGTTGTTTGACCTTGATCAGATTCCGAGGACGGAATCTTCTTAAGGGGGTATATTTGTAACATCCTCGATCGGGCGTAGCTGTAAGGTTACTAAAGTGCCCTTAAGTTGATATTGTGTTATTATATGTTTTTATTTTTATTTAATATTTACTATTAAATAATGTTGTGGTTAGGACCAGTTTGTGACAAGGGTCACAGAACAGGTTTGTTTATTTAATTTGGACTTCGTTTGGGTTGCCAAATGTCATACGAAAGATATCAGATAACTGATAAATACTCGTGTGATGCACAGTGTGGAAATTAAACCCAATTAAATAACTATAGTGCTGCTTCTCTCCTCATTTTCCAGACTTTTCCACAAACACACACTAAACACCTCGTTCTTCACCTACACCAAACCCTAATCCTTAATTTTTGTTTTAGAGCTCAAATCGTTCATATCATTGTGTTCTCTACGATTTACTGATTCTTTTAAGGTAAGATTTGTATCATTTCGTGATTTAATCTTTGAGAAATTAAGAATTTTGTGTTAGTTTTCATAAAAGTGTATTTTGGGTCAAAATGGGTTGATTTAGTGTTGTTTGTGTCAAAACCTTGTAGGTTTATGTTTTAAAATGATCAGTGTATCAGATTTGGTAAGTTTTGAGGTTAAAAACGAGCTCTAGGTCGAGAATTGGTGAGTTTGGTGAGAAACCCGTCACTTTGGCAGCTGCTGCAACAGATGAACTACCCTCGGCCGATGATCGTTGACCCTCGACCGATGGTGTCTGATGATCGGCCGATGGACCAGACCCTCTGTAGTGTCCCGAACTTTTCCATGTTTATATATATTAAATGAAATTGATATTTATATGATTAAGTATTTCCAACATGTTAAGCAATCAAACTTGTTAAGACTTGATTAATTGAAATAGGTTTTATATAGACAATTGACCACCCAAGTTAACCGGTGATTCACGAACGTTAAAACTTGTAATAACTATATGATGTCATATATATGGATATATATATATATATAGTTAATATGGTATTATGATAAGTAAACATATCATTAAGTGCATTAACAATGAACTACATATGTAAAAATAAAACTACTAACTTAATGATTTCGAAACGAGACATATATGTAACGATTATCGTTGTAACAGCATTTAACTGTATATATATCATACTAAGATATATTAATATATCATAATATCATGATAATGTAATAATTTAACATCTCTTTAGATATAATAAACAATGGGTTAACAACATTTAACAAGATCGTTAACCTAAAGGTTTCAAAACAACATTTACATGTAACGACTAACAATGACTTAACGACTCAGTTAAAATGTATATATATGTAGTGCGTTAATATGTATTCATACACTTTTGAAAGACTTCAAGACACTTATCAAAATACTTCTACTTAACAAAAATGCTTACAATTACATCCTCGTTCAGTTTCATCAACAATTCTACTCGTATGCACCCGTATTCGTACTCGTACAATACACAGCTTTTAGATGTATGTACTATTGGTATATACACTCCAATGATCAGCTTTTAGCAGCCCATGTGAGTTACCTAACACATGTGGGAACCATCATTTGGCAACTAGCATGAAATATCTCATAAAATTACAAAAATATTAGTAATCATTCATGACTTATTTACATGTAAATAAAATTACACATCCTTTATATCTAATCCATATACCAATGACCAAAAACACCTACAAACACTTTTATTCTTCAATTTTCTTCATCTAATTGATCTCTCTCAAGTTCTATCTTCAAGTTCTAAGTGTTCTTCATAAATTCTATAAGTTCTAGTTTTATAAAATCAAGAATACTTTCAAGTTTGCTAGCTTACTTCCAATCTTGTAAAGTGATCATCCAACCTCAAGAAATCTTTCTAATTTACAGTAATATATCTTTCTAATACAAGGTAATACTCATATTCAAACTTTGATTCAATTTCTATAACTATAACAATCTTATTTCGAGTGGAAATCTTACTTGAACTTGTTTTCGTGTCATGATTCTGCTTCAAGAACTTTCAAGCCATCCAAGGATCATTTGAAGCTAGATCTATTTTTTTCATATCAAGTAGGTTTATCCACAAAACCTGAGGTAGCAATGATGTTCATAACATTATTCGATTCATATATATAAAACTACCTTATTCGAAGGTTTAAACTTGAAATCACTAGAACATAGTTTAGTTCATTCTAAACTTGTTAGCAAACAAAAGTTAATCCTTCTAACTTGACTTTTAAAATCAACTAGACACATGTTCTATATCTATATGATATGCTAACTTAATGATTTAAAACCTGAAAACACGAAAAACACCGTAAAACTGGATATACGCTGTCGTAGTAACACCGCGGGCTGTTTTGGGATAGTTAATTAAAAACTATGATAAACTTTGATTTAAAAATTGTTCTTCTGGGAAAATGATTTTTCTTATGAACATGAAACTATATCCAAAAATCATGGTTAAACTCAAAGTGGAAGTACGTTTACCAAAATGGTCATCTAGACGTCGTTCTTTCGACTGAAATGACTACCTTTACAAAAATGACTTGTAACCTGTATTTCCAACTATAAACTTATACTTTTTCTGTATGGATTCATAAACTTAAGTTCAATATGAAACCATAGCAATTTGATTCACTCAAAACGGATTTAAAACGAAGAATTTATGGGTAAAACAAGATTGGATATTTTTGTTTGTTGTAGCTACGTGAAAATTGGTAACAAATCTATATTAATCATATCCTAGCTAACTTGTATTGTATTATACATGTATTCTAATATATTATGTAATCTTGGGATACCATAGACACGTATGCAAATGTTTTGACATATCATATCGACCCATATATATATATTATTTGGAATAACCATAGACACTCTATATGCAGTAATGTTGGAGTTAGCTATACAAGGTTGAGGTTGATTCTAAAAATATATATACTTTGAGTTGTGATCTAGCCTGAGACGTGTATACACTGGGTCGTGGATTGGGTCAAGATAATATATATCAATTTATTTTCTGTACATCTAACTATGGACAACTAGTTGTAGGTTACTAACGAGGACAGCTGACTTAATAAACTTAAAACATTAAAACGTATTAAAAATGTTGTAAATATATTTTGAACATACTTTGATATATATGTACATATTTGTTATAGGTTCGTGAATCGACCAGTGGCCAAGTCTTACTTCCCGATGAAGTAAAAATCTGTGAAAGTGAGTTATAGTCCCACTTTTAAAATCTAATATTTTGAGATGAGAATACATGCAAATTTATAAATATTTTACGAAATAGACACAAGTAAATGAAACTACTTTATATGGGTGAATGATCGAAGCCGAATATGCCCCTTTTTAGCTTGGTAGCCTAAGAATTTGGGAACAGACCCCCAAATTGACGCGAATCCTAAAGATAGATCTATCGGGCCCAACAAGCCCCATTCTGAAATTTGGAATGCTTTAGTACTTCGAAATTATCATGTCCGATGGGTGTCCCGGAATGATGGGGATATTCTATATGCATCTTGTTAATGTCGGTTACCAGGTGTTCACCGTATGAATGATTTTTATCTCTATGAATGGGATGTATTGAAATATGAAATCTTGTGGTCTATTATTTTGATTGATAAATATATAGGTTAAACCTATAACTCACCAACATTTTTGTTGATGTTTAAAGCATGTTTATTCTCAGGTGATTATTAAGAGCTTCCGCTGTTACATACTAAAATAAGGACAAGATTTGGAGTCCATGCTTGTATGATATTATGTAAAAACTGCATTCAAGAAACTTATTTTTGATGTAATATATTCTTATTGTAAACCATTATGTAATGGTCGTGTGTAAACGGTATATTTTAGATTATCATTATTTGATAATCTACGTAATGCTTTTTAAACCTTTATCGATAAAATAAAGGTTATGGTTGTTTTAAAAATGAATGCAGTCTTTGAAAAACGTCTCATATAAAGGTCAAAACCTCGTGACGAAATTAATTAATATGGAACGTTTATAATCAATATGAACGGGACATTTCACCCTCGATCGATGGTGTGAGCCCTTCGACCAACGGTTGAAATTTTAACGATCGACCGATAGTGTAGTCCCTCGACCGATGGGGTAGTGACGATCGGCCGATAGTCTCTGACGATCGACCGAGTGTTTTTGGCAGTGAAATATTTTACCAAGTGCTGATTTTTAGTCGTTATGCTGCCCGTTTGTATTTTGGTGTTCAGGATGTAAATTTTGAAAGTGCATAAGTGTTAAGGAAAAAATTTTAGCGGACGCTTTTTGATAAAATTTTTCTATATTGTGTTGTTTCATGTTAACAGACAGAAACTAACTTGTGTATATGTCTTTCTCAGGAGAAAAGGAGAAAAAGAAGGTTCACTAATTAGATAGCTGAATACCTTCTCGTTTGCTGGTAATCGGTGCGTGGGACTAACTGAAGAATATAGTATATAGTAGCATATTATATTATGATTGCCATGCTTGTTAGATATACTTATTATTGTGATTAGTTAGTACCTTGTGATGACTGCATGTTGGTTGATGCTTGTCTGCTGGAACCCAGTGCGTCCCTATCTTGTGGTAGCCTAATTCGATAGGAGAGATCAACCTGCGGGTTGGGTTCCTCATGTGGTAGCCTATTTGCATCCATGTGGTATATGTTTGAATAACGCGTTCATCGCGTGTGGATGATTTATGCAGCACGGTATGTAGGAGGAATTCGGGTAAACCCCAGCCCGATTAACTGGTGGTTAATGGTTTGGCCGAACCGCCGGAGTCTCTTTAGACTGCACTACTGGGTGATGATTGTGTGTTAGACTATGTGACATGAGTAGTATAACACTTCTGTATGCTATCGCCTATAGTTAGTCGTACTCACTTAGCTTCGTGCTAATTCCCCTTCATCTCCTCCCTGCAGGTTGTTAGTTTTTTTTAAGTGTCGCATTTTGGGGAGAAGACGGGCATGAAGATGTTATGTTTGACTATGAAGAAACTCTGATGTGTCTTTTTCGTTAAAACTGATTTTGTTATTATGTCATGTGACACCAGATGTATTAGTTTAATGCCAGCTGACAAATACTTTGGGATATGTAATTAAATATGTTTATGTTATTGAAATGGTTCGTTTAAAATTAATGCTTCGGCCACGAATATATAAAAAAAAAATTTAGCGGTGTCACATTAGGCATAACACATAAGTGTTAATCAATAACTTGTGATCTTAATTCTTATCTAGATATCCTTAGTATGATCATCAAGTACCAACACACTTAAGCCAATATCACTAGAACAATAATTGCTATTAGAAATGACTTAGTGATTAATTAAGGCTAAATGAAGAACAATGCTCTCAAGGTTAAACTAGAAATGACTTGTAATCCTAAAACACACTTAGATACATTTAGGATGGTCACCAAGTCCCAACTAGAGATTGCTCTTCCCTTGTGCATGTGTTGGACATTAATGTGTGCTTACACATTAATCATGTAATGTGTTATATTGCACATTAAACTTATTAAGTGTTTGAATTATAAGTTGTGCAAGTATCTATATGATTGATCCTAGAATAACTATCTCTTGCTATGTGAGTATTACTTGCTACTTGCTAATAATGCTTAATACTCATAGACTTTTCAACTTGATTAATATGTTTGCCATGTGCTCATTAGTTAGGATTCAAGTAACTAACCTACTCTAATAGATTAAGTGTAAAATGGTTCACAATGAAATTATAGTCAATTGTCTATTTAATCTATTCTAAGTAACTAAGTGCGATTGCTTGTTCAAGAATAACTTAACCTTAATGTCTTTACATACTTCATGATTATCTTATAGAGACATTATTCAATTAATCCCTAACCAAACTCAAATGAAACATGACTTGTGATTAATTGGAACTAGGAAGTTAATGATATAGTGACTAGCCTTTAGAATTGAACCAAGAGCATTAATGTGACTAACTAAGTCTTGACCAAACTAAAATTTCCCTAAATATCAATTAAGACACTTCTCCAAGAATGTTGGGTTTGCCACTTTTGGAATGATTAGTCACTTTAATGCAATAAGACCAAATCTCACACACTTAATGCATATAGTACTTGTATAGGATGTTTGGTTTCTTTTGCAGGTGCTAGAAGGAGTAAAGGTGCAAAAATGTGGTGTTTAAATCTGAGTCAAACGGCAATACAACGGATACCAATTTTGGACTGGAGCACGCACGGTCGCAGCACGGTCGACCGTGCAGGCAACCGTGTGTCAACGGCTATTTTTTGAATCCCACTATAAAAGGTAAACATTTAAGAGCATTTGAAGCCTACCCTCTTGCACATTTCAAAGGCTTATCTCCAGTGATCACAAGTGCATCAACTACTACTCAAATGTGATCAAGCAAGAGAAGATTCTATGATCTTATAGATACAGAATTGGGTTGTTTTAAACTTACTAACCAAAATCAATTATCTTGTGAGTTTACTTAATGTAATATGTGTCCTAGTATTGTGTTAGGATCATCATTGCAGAGTGCATAAGTCTTGTAACTTCAATTAGTGGAAGCATAGGCTAGCTTAGTGATCTACTTCCTTAAAGGGACTTAGGAAGTGGATTAATCTTATTTGGAGATTAATACTTGTCCAAGGTGAAGACAAGTTGATCTAGGTTGGAGTTGATCTTTCAAAGGGATAGAAAGATTAGGTTTGTTGTCTACTAAAGAAGATTGAAGACTTGTAAATCGGATCTTCACCGGGTTTGGAGAAAAGTGCTTAGTGAAGCAACAAATCCCGATTAGTGTAATCGGGGAGTGGATTAAGGTGGATTAGTTAACATCTACCCGAACCACTATACATCCTTGTGTCTATGTTCTTTACATTACTTCATTTATCATTTGAACATACACACTACACACATCAAGTTTGAGTTGAGCTGGTTGATCAAAGTAAAATCAAATTTGGTGATCAATTGAAAAATTGGTAAAAACGTCTTAAGTAACTATTCACCCCCTCTTTAGTTACTTACAATTGGTATCAGAGCGGTTGCTTAAATCATTGCACTACAAACGATCGCGAAAGCTTCAAAATTCATTTTGTGCAAAAACTTGAGTCAACGATTCTCGGATCAACTCAAACTATGGGATACTTCGAAGAATTGGTGAAAGAAGCACCAATCTTTGATAAAATAAATATTGATGTGTGGAAATCAAGATTTGAGTCTTATCTCAAATCCAAGGATCACTAATTGTGGAGAATAATCAAAGTAGGAGACTTTGTACCACAAGCTAGTTCAAGACTAGTGAAGTCAACTTTTCAAAACAATGATATTTTGAAACAATTTGATGCAATTTCACTACTTTATGGGATTCTTCCTAGTGAAGAAAGATAAAAGATAATCCCATGTGAAAGTACAAAAGAATGTTGGGACTCACTATGTTCTCAAGAAGATTTAAACTCTAGGAGTTTAAAGGGTAGAGGAATAGAGAAGGGTTTGAAAAAGGTTGGTGATTTTCAAGCAAAAGGGTTGAATGAAGATGAAAACTTTTCCTCATGAGTTCTTGGAATGATGTGGATCAAGATGGTCAAAGTGAAGAAGAGGTTGAATCTCCATTCAAAGAAGATGATGTCTCAAGCATGGATTGCAATGAGGTACATGTACTCTATCTTTCTAATTATGAAGAATTGTTAGATGATTACAAGACTATTAAATTTGTGTATGATAGTAGTCGTGACAAAGTAAAACTTTTGGAGAAAGAATTACACAAAGTTAGACAACTTAAAAAAGTTTTAATTGATGAAAATAACTCTTTGAAAAGAAAACTTGAAAGGATAACTATTTGTGATTCATCAAGAGCTAAACATGAAATGAATGTATGTCACGACTCTAGCAAACACAAATCTTGTAGCCAAAGTCCATTGTCTATTATTAAGAAAATTGAAAACATGGGAAAAATGAACCAAACTAGCAATTCCATGGTAGGGATAAGTCAAGGATTGAGTAATCTTAAAATCAATCAAAATCAATGATCAAAATGCTAATGAGAATAACCTTCTCACAAGACTTTGTATAAATGAAAGGTTTTTCTTACAAATGCAAATTGTTTTTGAAAAATGATTTTAAAAGATCAAGTGTAGGAAGCTTACTTGCCTTAGGATTGTGTGTTTATGTGAAAACATGTATTGCATGCTAAATACTAGATTGATGTGTTTTGTGTATACTATGTGTGATTGAATATAAACATATATACATAAAGATATAGTATATTACGTGTCATTGATGATTAAACATCGGGAGGATGTAATCATTCAATGTTAGGAAAAGAAAACTTGTCCTCAAGTATTCTATAGAACCTAGTCCTCAAGTATTCTATAGAACCTAAGAATCGTCAAAACGCGTTCGAAGAAAGAAGAAGTGAAGAAACGAGTGATCAGAAGGATCCACGGCAGCACCACGGCTGACCGTATACTCGACCGCAGACTCCTGTCCTGTGCATGGAAAAATATCTACACGGCTAACACCACGGTTGACCGTGCTTCGACCGTGCGTGGTCTGATTATGTTTTAATTTAAATTAAACCCTCACCTTTATTTCTTTTCAACCCACTTCAAAACACACACACCTACACACGACTGAGGAGATCGACCGCACGGAGAAGAACACTCATTCCCTCAATTTCAATTCCTACTTTCGGTATGATTAGTCCTTGCTTTCCTAACATTCAATTGTGTTTGTATGATGAATTAGGGTTATGAAGAAACCCTAACTAGAATGAATCAAAACCTAAATTGATGCAAACAATTGAAATTGTTCTTGAAGAACAATTTAAAAACGATTGTAGTAATAATTATTGTATATCTATGCATTGATTTAACTTTGGATAATTCTAGGGTTCATTATACATCTAGGTTAGATTTTCATAGAAGCATTGTTCATATGATATAAATGACATTGTTGCTAATTGAGTGTAATAATGTTGAATGTCAAAACATGTGTTGATGATGATTTCAAAAGTCTAGAACATATATGAACTTTGTGAAAATCTTAATCTAGTTGCAAACTCATTGACACTAATGAAGAGTGAAAATATGAAGAATATTAACATCAAAACACCTAAGTATCGATGATGATTAAAGTTTGCAAAACGTGTTGCCTACAATTGAAATTATACACATTGAATTAATTTGAAGTATCATTGTGTAGAAAATGGCAAGGACCCGAGATGCTCAATCTAGAGGAGGAGAGAATAGATATAATCCTCCAACTGATGCAAGACAACGTACGACATATAACAAGAAATGGCTCAAAACAAGAGCAATAGCAGAAGGAAGAATCATAAGTCTTGAAGCATTCTCTGAAGTAATTAACAAGCTATTTCAGAGGGATCTTGGTTTGTTCGTTCTAATCAATGGGCCTATATATCCCGAGTTGATAAGAGAGTTCTATGCCAACTATAGCTTCAACACAGAAACTAAGATGCTAAGATTTCATCTTACCAAAAAGTGGTGGGAATTTCCTCTCAGCACGTTTGGTGAAATTCTGGGTGTTCCTACTGAAGGAATGGAGTTCTACAGTAGACAACACAAACTAGAATATCTTTCTGGGTTTATTCAAGCTACCGAAGTACTAACCTTACTTTGCAAAGCTAACACCAATCGATCAGAAATCCTATCCAAGGGACTAACCGGAAAGGATCTCCGATTAGATCTGGATATCTTGAACAAAATCATTGACCACAACATCTACTGTAGGCTGGGAAACCACGCTAACATTCATGTTACTCAGATTTTTGTCATGTGGGCAATTGAATTAAATATGAAGATTAATGTGGCGTTTCTGATGGCATCCCGAATGAGCAACCTAATGACTGAATCAACTAGATCTCTTCCGTATGGAATGCATCTAAACAGCTTGTTCAGCTACCTCAAAGTGATGCACGCTATTGTTCAACAACCTTCATTCAAGCCACTAGATAAGTTAACCATCATCCGAAGTGGTCGTCTAGGAGAATCCTCTCGTGGAAGAAGATCGAGTCTTCAAGAGGACCTCGAAGAGATTGAGAACTATCAACCAGAGGAAGAATCGGATGAAGAGGAGATAGAAGATGAGGAAGCAAACTTACGGGAACATCAAGAATTTGTTAATTCGAATTTCGAAACCAAGATCGACAGGATTCTGAAGCGATAGGAAGAGATTAGTGAAAATCACTCTAGGTTCAAGAAAGCGTTGAAAGGATTTGTCAAAACAATTTCTTCTAATAGGTCTTAACTTGCGTGTTTGGGATAATAATCCTTAGTTGAGTACTATGTGAAGTGCTTAAATGTTGGCACTAAAACAATTATGTGTAAGATAACTAGTAACGTGGTGTTTATTTTGTGCTTAAGTTGATTTTGCTTATGTGATGCTTATTGTGTGCTTAAGTTGATTTTTCTTGCAAAAATATAATTCTATCACTGTACGGCTGCTCCCACGGTTGACCGTGGTTCGACCGCAGAACACCTGACATGATTGATTTGTCCTAACACTCTTGCATAAATTCAATGATCAATAGATTGCAAAAGGACAAATTGATATCTCTGTCAAAGTGCTCTCAATTCAGCTACCTACCTCATTAAATGTTTACTAGACAACATTCATCATTTTTCTATTAAAGCAATTGCATTCAACAAATTCACACCCACTTCAATTACTCCAAACATCTCTTTGAAAAATAAAAGCTCTTCACAATGAGGTCTATTGTTGAAGGGAGAGAAGTTCTTACTCATTATCTTACTACCTACTCTCTTGAAAGCTTCACAAACATCAAGTGAGATGTCTTTCTCAATCTAAGAGGATCACTCTATCCTCTTCACATCAATGAATTCTATGAGAATTTTCAATTCTCACACAATAATGAGAAAATCTCATTTTCTCTTTATGGGAGAAGTTATTCATTAACGCTTAAAGAATTTGGAAATATTATACATTCTTTCTAGAACCAAATTCGTTCAATGAATTTCCTAAATGGGTAAAGAAAGACAATGCACTAGACATTATGTGCAACAGAACTCTTAGACCCGAGTTCATCAAAAAGGATGGATTCCTTTGTCAACATCTTGCATCAACGTATGATCTTTGGCGCAGATCATCACCGCAAATGTTTACAGAAAGGGGGAACTACTGGATGGACTGGATGCAAATGTAGTCACCTTCATATAGTGTCTTCTGAACTCCACGAAAGTAAATGTTGCGCACTTCATGGCATCAAGAATGCAACATGCAAGTCAACATTCCCACATGTCACTTCCGTATAGTCTCCATCTAACCAAGCTTTTCGCATATGTTGGAATGACATCTCCATTTCATCATTCCATTCAAGTCTCTTCATATCCAATATGCAAAGCTTCAACCAAGCATATCCAAGAACCTCCTCTTGAAAATCCACCCAACTTTTGTTCTCTTTCGACACAGGGACAAAACAGTGTAATACATGCAAACATTCTAAAACTTGGTCGATGATTATCACGAATTGAGGACAAAGACAAGGGTCAATCCTCTCATCAAAATAATTGAACGTCTCTTGACTGTCATGTATTATCTATGAATTATCTGTGCTTAGTATGTGATTTAAATAAAATGTGTGCTTGTTGTGTTTTAAAATATATGTTTCTCCAATGTGCACAATTTAAGGGGGAGTTTTGTTCTAAGGGCGAGCTTAGTTCTAGGGGGAGCTAACCTTTTTGCTTCGACAAAAGGGGGAGAAAGATGGATACAAGTGATTGTTAACACTTACGTATTTATAGCAAAATGTCCCTCATCACTTGTATGTTTGTCATCATCAAAAAGGGGGAGAATGTTGGTTGAATGTGGGTTAATACACTAAACGATAAACTTAAGTATGATTAACCAAAGTGTAATTAACCAAAGAATATGTTTTGATGATGACACATACATATGCATAAGTGATGACTGACATCCTAACATAAAACACGCAAGGTCACTAATCCATACTTTATCTTGCAAACGACCAAGTCAAACATAGGATTAAGAATGAAATTAAAAGTTCAGGTAAACACACGGTCAAGGTACGGTCGACCGTATAGTCAACCGTGAAACCCCAAACTAAATTGCAACGCAGTTTTGTGAAACCAAGTTGCACGATCGCCACCACGGTCAACCGCAGTGCGATCGCAGTTTCTTCTGTCACCGTTTTTGACCAAATAAACTTTGACTAGTTCCCGACATCTATAATTCATGAAACCTTTCTCAATATGCTTAGAATAGATGCCTTCTCCATACTCAATTGAGTTTTGATCATAAAAACACTAATTGTGATTAATTACGCCTAATGACATCTTAATGACAAATTAACCAAGATTAGGCAAAACACATAGGTGTTAATCAACAACTTGTGATCTTAATTCTTATCTAGATACCCTTAGTATGATCATCAAGTACCAACACACTTAAGCCAATATCACTAGAACAATAATTGCTATTAGAAATGAATTAGTGATTAATTAAGGCTAAATGAAGAACAATGCTCTCAAGTTTAAACTAGAAATGACTTGTAATCCTAAAACACATTTAGATACATTTAGGATGGTCACCAACTCCCAACTAGAGATTGCTCTTCCCTTGTGCATGTGTTGGACATTAATGTGTGCTTACACATTAATCATGTAATGTGTTATATTGCACATTAAACTTATTAAGTGTTTGAATTATAAGTTGTGCAAGTATCTATATGATTGATCCTAGAATAACTATCTCTTGCTATGTGAGTATTACTTGCTACTTGCTAATAATGCTTAATACTCATAAACTTTTCAACTTGATTAATATGTTTGCCATGTGCTCATTAGTTAGGATTCAAGTAACTAACCTACTCCAATAGATTAAGTGTAAAATGGTTCACAATGAAACTATAGTCAATTGTCTATTTGGTCTAGTCTAAGTAACTAAGTGTGATTGCTTGTTCAAGAATAACTTAACCTTAATGTCTCTACATACTTCATGATTATCTTATAGAGACATTATTCAATTAATCCCTAACTAAACTCAAATGAAACATGACTTGTGATTAATTGGAACTAGGAAGTTAATGATATAGTGACTAACCTTTAGAATTGAACCAAGAGCATTAATGTGACTAACTAAGTCTTGACCAAACTGAAATTTCCCTAAATATCAATCAAGACACTTCTCCAAGAATGTTGGGTTTGCCACTTTTGGAATGATTAGTCACTTTAATGCAATAAGACCAAATCTCACACACTTAATGCATATAGTACTTGTATAGGATGTTTAGTTTCTTTTGCAGGTGCTAGAAGGAGTAAAGGTGCCAAAATGTGGTGTTCAAATCTGAGTCAAACGGCTATACAACGGATACCAATTTTGGACTGAAGCATGCACGGTCGCACCACGGTCGACCGTGCAGGCAACTGTGTGTCAACGGCTATTTTTTGAATCCCACTATAAAAGGTAAACATTTAAGAGCATTTGAAGCTGACTCTCTTGCACATTTCAAAGGCTTATCTCCAGTGATCACAAGTGCATCAACTACTACTCAAATGTGATTAAGCAAGAGAAGATTCTATGATTTTATAGATATAGAATTGGGTTGTTGTAAACTTACTAATCAAAATCATTTATCTTGTGAGTTTACTTAATGTAATGTGTGTCCTAGTATTGTGTTAGGATCATCATTGCAGAGTGTATAAGTCTTGTAACTTCAATTAGTGGAAGCATAGGCTAGCTTAGTGATCTACTTCCTTAAAGGGACTTAGGAAGTTGATTAATCTTATTTGGAGATTAATACTTGTCCAAGGTGAAGACAAGTTGATCTAGGTTGGAGTTGATCTTTTAAAGGGATAGAAAGATTAGGTTTGTTGTCTACTAAAGAAGATTGAAGACTTGTAAATCGGATCTCCACCGGGTTTGGAGAAAAGTGCTTAGTGAAGCAACAAATCCCGATTAGTGTAATCGGGGAGTGGATTAAGGTGGATTAGTTAACATCCACCCGAACCACTATAAATTCTTGTGTCTATGTTCTTTACATTACTTTATTTATCATTTGAACATATACACTACACACATCAAGTTTGAGTTGAGTTGGTTGATCAAAGTAAAATCGAATTTGGTGATCAATCGAAAAATTGGTAAAAACGTATTAAGTAACTATTCCCCACCTCTCTAGTTACTTACATCGTTGTATATGTATGTAAATCAGTATTGTTATCTCATCATATTGTTGGACAAAACAATAACTGAAGTGCTACCGGTGATGTGAGCAAAAGAAGTAAACAATTGTAATTAGTTAGATGTACATATCAATTTTTTGACGAAACATGATTTATAGTATCCGTAGCCTATCAATTAAGAGAAATTAACAACAATAAAAAAAAATTCAGTCAGCTAAAGATATATAAAGATAATTAATAGTGATCACATTATGTATTTGTCACCTTATAATAGATTTATACCGTTGAGGAGAATTAGATGATTAGCATTTATCGATTATGGTAGTTAATATCATAGTACATAGCTCGGAGAAGAAAAAAGTAAGCATGAATAATTGCCGCTAAAAAAATTAGGTCATAAAGACGTATCACATTAAGATTGAATAAATGAGTAAATATGATGAGTTTATATGTTTAAAATGAGCTCATATGATATAATCATATTTAAGTGGGTAAATATGTTATTATTAAAGTTAGAAGGGTATATATATATATATATATATGATAAAAACCCTAAATAAATAATAAATATTTAATTAATGTTAACGACATCATCAAGTTGGCTTAGATTTTTTTTCTTTTTATTTTTAATTTTTTCTTAACAAAGAAAATAGCCTAATAATGACATCATCATTATAGGATTTAAATAGAAACTATAGATAACCGTAACATCAATGATAATACTATACTATTAAGAAAGATAGTGAAGTGCTTCCTCCGCCCATTTTAAATGTCTTGTTAGAATTTTTCTTGAATTTAAGATAGGTTGGATATCTTATATTAACTGAATTTATTTATCAAATTAATGGTTATTGTGTGTTAATCAGATAGATTTCCCGTACTTTGTGACGGTTGCATTTTAATATACATTGTTTGGTATCATAAGATATTTATGTACAAAATGCATATGAAAGTTAAGGGGGATAAATTGTAAATTTTAAAGTGTATTCTATGTTAGCTTGGTAATATTAAAAAATCGTAACCAGAATTTTAGTTCAGTTAATACTTTCGTTGATTATTCAAGATATATACCAATATTAAAAGAAGATATGTATTTGTTGATCAATATTGTATGATTAAGCATATTTTCACAGGGGTAGGGTGAACATACGGTTGAGTGCAATACTGGTTAGGTTTAAGGACAGACGATATTCGAACCTTCGACGTTCAGTCGTGGATAACCCGCACTGGAGCCAGAATGGTCCCGATGGGGTGCTCGATCGTAAGCCCACCAACAACCTAGCATACAAGGTTGAGTGGCCCTCGTGACATGAAGGATTCATAGTTCGATGAATTTACCTCAAAGTCTCGATTTGATGATGGAGATCGTACGAGTATAGTTCGTACGTGGAAGTATGTTGTATGTTATGTAGATGTAACGCGTATCCCTTAGGGTTTTTAGAGCCATGTATTTATATGCTAGCAATTAGGGTTTGAATACGATTCTATTCCCCTTCGATCGTAACCCATTCCATAATTAACTTGCGTAAATTAAGGAAACCGAAAAAATGATTGATCTTATCCTCTTACTTGGTTAATAAGTTAATCGTTTGACCAAGTCAATAGAGGCCATATCCATTGGTATAGGCGCATTAGGAGCGCGGCTATACCCATGGTTGTATGCATTGTGTACGTGGACACTTAGTCCGCATGCGTATAATAATTGTATTTTAATTTTTAAAACGATTTCGAAAGGCATATGTTATAACTAATAATTACTATTACTATTAAAAATATAAAACTCAATTTTTAAGCAACCTTTATTATTATTTATTATTATAATAATAATAATTATTATTATATAATTATTATTTACATATTGGTTCTCATTACGAAATTAATTACGTTACATAAGTATGTGAAATATATGTTTCAATAAAAAGATTGTATTGTAGGATTTTATGACAAAGCAAACAATAATTTGATAAAAAATTAAAAGAGGACGGTGGGAAAATAAATGTAGTTCATTTATTTTAATCAAGTTAAGTAAATTAATATGTTTGTAAAAACAACGAGAAATTTCTTAGTCGGAATTTGTAGTTCCACTGGTCATTGAACTAAATGACTTTAACATTTACATTCACTTAATACTTAAAACATATCATTAAACTGTTTTATTTAATCAACCGTGATTTCACGGGTCATTTCACTAGTATATATGTATGTATGTATATATATATATGTATATATATATGTATATGTATATATATGTATATATATATATATATATGTATATATATATATATGTATATATATGTATATATATATATTATATATATATATATATATATATATATATATATATATATATATATATATATATATATATATATATATATATATATATATATATATATATATATATATAATACATATAACACACACATATACGTATTATAAAGCACGTGCATTTATGCTGACGTGTCTCTTGGTTAGTTCTGTCACATGTCATTCTATCGCTTCTTCCCATATATTAATTGATTCTCTTAAATAAGGGAAGTACTCATATTTTAAATTCAATACAGTTACTTAAATTCGCTTTTTAAATTTTATGTTTAAGAAACTATAAACGAATAAACTTTAAATAAAATTTAGGTATATAACGTAATTAAAAATAAACAATCAAGTATCTATATTAAACACAAAATATGATATTTAAATAAACATAGAGTATATCAAACTTCTTGATATTTGCGGACAGGTACTTTAACGGACGGATTCATAAATGTATCACCATATGTTCAAGAAACTGTGCGACAATGAATGAGAACTATTGATTGTTTAATTGTAATTGTATTCATCGTAACATTTACGATACTAATTTTTCAATACTAATGCTTTCATACCCATGTTATCAATAATAGAGAGTTTTTTTTTTTTTTTTTTTTTTTTTTTTTTTTTTTTTGTAATTAGTATTATACATTTGATTAGTATCAATATTAACATTATCAAAAGTTAATTTATACAATTAACGTGTAACACACGGGCTCATAAAACTAGTTTATATATATATATATATATATATATATATATATATATATATATATATATATATATATATATATATATATATATATATGAATTGTCTAAATTGCCTTTCATTTAGTGTGGTTATAAAGGGTAACTAATAAATTAATTATTACATTTAAAGTTGAATTACCAAAATTAAAAAGATATAATTGAAACTTTAATGATATTTAATGAAATGGACAATTATTTTGGACAAATAAATTGATAGATGGACAGTTTTTTGAGACGGATGAAATATATATATATATATATATATATATATATATATATATATATATATATATATATATATATATATATATATATATATATATATATATATATATATATATATATATATATATATATATAGTGGTAGGATCAAGAGGGAAGTAACCAATCGGGGGAAAGCGGGGGGAAGCAAAAACTTTTTTTTTCGTTTTTTGAAAAAACTTTGTTCACGAACATTCTAGATGAAATGAAAATATGAACATTTAGTAGAGACACTTTGTGATAAATGTTTTTATTTTGGCGGGAAAACGCTCGAAGAAGTAGTATATAACAATTATCGTGTTTTTCGAGCGTATATTGAGGTTTTAGCTATTGGGGTTTAGATATTAGGTTTTAGATATTAGGGTTTAGATATTAGGGTTAAGAAATTTAGGGTTTAGGGTTTAGATTTAGGGTTTAGATTTAGGATTTAGATTGAGTTTTTAACACGAACGGTTTAGAGTTTAGAGTTTGGTGTTTTGGGTTTATGGAATAAACCCAAAACACCAAACCCTAAACCCTAAACTCTAAATCGGGCTAAATTTTACTTCACAAAACATGAAGAAAAAAAAACGTTCATATTCTTCACGAACTATATTATCTTGAATGTTATTTTTGTCGATCATTTTCCCGCCTAAATAATAACATTAATCACGAAGTGTCTCTTCTAAATGTTCATATTTTCGTGTGATCTTGATTCCGGAAAAAAAAATTCCAATAAAAATGAAAAAAAAAAAATTTGCTTCCCCCCGATTGGTTACTTCCCCATTGATCATGCCCATATATAGGGGCAGGATCAATAGGGAAGTAACCAATCGAGAGAAGCGGGGGGAAGCAAAATTTTTATTTTTTTTCGTTTTTTTGAATTTTTTTTTCCGGCATCAAGATCACACGAAAATATGAACATTTAGAAGAGACACTTCGTGATGAATGTTATTATTTAGGAGGGAAAACGATCGACAAAAATAACATTCAAGATAATATTGTTCGTGAAGAATATGAACGTTTTTTTCCATGTTTTGTGAAGTAAAATTTAGCCCGATTTAGAGTTTAGGGTTTAGGGTTTGGTGTTTTGGGTTTATTCCATAAACCCAAAACACCAAAACCTAAACCCTAAACCCTAAACTCTAAACCGTTCGTGTTAAAAACTCAATCTAAATCCTAAATCTAAACCCTAAACCCTAAATTTCTAAACCCTAATATCTAAACCCTATAAACCCTAATATCTAAACCCTAATATCTAAACCCCAATAGCTAAAATCTCAAAATACGCTCGAAAAACACGATAATTGTTATATATTACTTCTTCGAGCGTTTTCCCGCCAAAATAAAAACATTTATCACAAAGTGTCTCTACTAAATGTTCATATTTTCATCTCATCTATAATGTTCGTGAACAAAGTTTTTTCAAAAAATGAAAAAAAAAAGTTTTTGTTTCCCCCCGCTTCCCCCGAATAGTTACTTCCCTCTTGATCCTACCACTATATATATATATATATATATATATATATATATATATATATATATATATATATATATATATATATATATATATATATTCAAACGAGAACCAAAAATTGGCGAGAACTGCGAGAACCATTAAATTACAAGGATTTTCGCATGTGAGTAAATTGAATCACATATAAATGTGGATGAAGAGTAGGATTGTAAAAAAAAGTTTGAAAAAACCTATAATTTAACTATATAATCAAGTATATAATTTCTTGTTCATATGTGCAGCTCTGTTTGTGAACATACGAACATCTTCGTATAATTTACAATTGAATATGTAATTTGTGGTGAACATTTATTTTGCAATGATATGAACATTTGATAACAATTATATGTAATTTGTTGAATATAAATGCATATAAATCATGTATTTAAAAGGTTCTCGCAGTTTTCGCCTTTTTCGTGGTTCTCATTTGATATATATACACACACACACACACACACACACACACACACACACTATGTAAGGAGCCCGTGCATTGCACGACGTTTTAATATTATTGCGTATGTATAATATTAATAGCGTAATATTAAAAGTAGATTATGTTTCTTATATCTGATAAGAATGAAAGATATTTAAAAATAGATTATACTTGATGGATCTCATAATAATAAAACATATTTCAAATATTTACAAAAAATAACATTTAACATACATAATAGTTCATAGATATCATACAAATAAAAATTATTTAAAACTTAAGTCTATAGTATTGCAAGACTTCTTTGTATGCAGCATTTTTTAGTCCGTGCGTTGCACGGATGTGTAAAATACCGTGCAATAAAAAGGATTTGCAGTTCATATTATTATGTTTAGAAACAAAACCTTATAAATCTGCAAATTTGACAGGAAAAAAATTCTAATATAAATCATTGTGCTGTAATTATTCCTATCAGAAAACTTACATCATAGGAGCCAATAAAAAATCTAAAAACATACTTTAAAATTAAAACATTCAAATGAAGAGGAGACCCAAGATTACTTACATGATAGGACCCTTAGTTTTTCTTCAACAGTAAAAACATTAATTTTATATTATAGTGAACATGCTTACTTCAACCAAAATATCCCAAAACATTTTCAGTTTTCAATTTACAACATAAAAAAAAAAAAAAAAAAAAAAAAAAAAGATTAAGGAACTAATATGGTTAAACGAATGGTGCTCTTACCATGGGAAATTTTCGTAATATCAAACTAACAAACTGAACGTAATATAACCTGAACCGTAAAATAGAAATATCACTGCATTCAAGTAAATATAAATAGCTGATTTAAATGGAAATTGTTAGTCGATAACAATGCAAACAAAAATTCATATATAAAACCATAATGGGAGTGATTATCATTAGCTACGCTTGGTATGTTATAAGAAAATGAATCAATGTTAATTAGTGGGTAATGGAGCATTACTCTCTAAATTGAGGGAATTGAATATTGGGTAATGAAATACTACATAACTGCTAATTAGTAACTGTCACGTAAATATAGCTTTTCAATTAGAAAAAATCGTAACTGTCACCAACTTCATGCATATATATTCTTTTCTTTTGATTTCATAAAATCTCAAATACCTTTCTTTTTCTGTTTCAAATAATAATAATAATTCACATATATCAATATCAATTAATGATTCATTAGAATTGTAACAGTAGAGAGAGTAACATGAAGAAATAAGAAATGAAATACTCAAATTTGAGATACAATAGAAAATATGATTGTTCTGATTTCTCAAATTTGATTAGAATTAATTTTGATCTAGTTTTTACAAATTTTGAGATATCACGTAGAGCACTTAACATGTTGAAGTGAAATGATAATACCCATCAACGTAAAGGACGTATAAGTATATTCAGTTGGATGTTATGGTTTTATTGTGTTGTGATAAAATATTTTAAAATTTTCCAAGCATTATCAATGGAATGATAATACTCATATCATTCCTTAATATTCCCATTTCATTATCATTGCTATCCTCATTACCATTCCTTTAAATGAACCAAGCACCCCCTAATAGTTTAAAATTAACAAAATAAATATGATAAACTTGAATCGATTCTTGAGGTGTCCGATTGAATATTACATTAAAACATTATTAATTACAATAACGTAATCAAGGACTCGAAAGATGAATATGTGATTTTGCGCTGAACGGAATTGATTATTATTCTATATATATCATTTAGAGAAAAGAGTGAACAGTGAATTACGCAATTAAAGATCCACGCCTTTAGCCTATAAATAATATTTGTTGCATTTTCAATACAGAGGCATGCTTGGTTGGTTGGCGCATTTGATTGAGTTTTTAGAATCTCATGTTCGACTCCTGGGTATGAGTTTCTTTTTTAATTTAATCCTCAATGACTTCAGGAACCATTATTAATCCTCAATTGTATTAGCTAGGGTTAATGGCAAATTATGTCATAGATTTGTATGTATCGTGCACTGAACACATTAATTAAATGCATTATTAACATGGTATCAGTCGCCATCTTCTTTCCCTCTTAAACCCTACTTCTACCATCGTCAATTATCTCTCAAAATACTCTCTTCCGCCATCGCCTAACACAAGCAAAGTCACCTGCTGCACTTTCCTCTCAATCATTATCTAATAAACATGGTTAATTCATACGACAAGTTCTATACATTTACATCTATCTCTCATCTCATCCCGGTGAAACTTGATCTCGCAAAGCTTAATTATGCTCATTGGAAAAAGCTCTTCACTACCCATTATACGAGTTTTGATTTCTCGAAGTTTATTCTTGGAACATCTGATATGTATAAATCGGACGGTCTTAATGATGCCGTGTCGTTAGGTCGCAAACGTCGGAATTAGTTATCAGAAGAGGGACAATGGGTCTTTCTTATTTATATTTAGCGCAACCAAAATACACTTTCTAACTTTCTAGGGTAGAAAGTGTAAGTTAACCTAGGGTCGTGTTTTTGAATGGTGTAACGAATTAAAGACCAAGTGGATAATTGTTTTTGGTTAAATTATCTAGGTGAAAGATAGTAGTTGGCTAAAAGCTATAGGTCTTAATTACGGAAAGGTAAAAGTAATGGAGGGATATCCGGAGTATGCAGATCAGGAAAATGTTAACCAAGATATCAGTTTGGGCTAGGGAAAGGTAATCATGTTTATGTTAAAGCTATGATTAGAATAGTGTAGATCTGGTTGGATGAGCCAATTACACAGACCTACTTATCGCTAGACTCTCGGAGTTCTCGCTGAGCAGTGAAAAGTATGTCACTGTGGTTGTATAATTGAAGGGTAACTAAACCTCGAAGGTTATCCTTAGTAAAGCACTAGGTTTGTTAGTGAGTTGAGTTCTAATCTTAACCCTCGTTATCAGTTTAGGGAACTGAATAACAACGTGCCGTGTTGAGTGAACACTGATCACAAACAGAAGGAGTCCGTCGAGTCGAGTTGACAAATCGTTAATGTAAACTAACAACCATTTCATCATACTAATGAGATCATACTAATCTAAATATTATACATCATTACAGTTGATAGACTGAAAGTAAAGCAGATAAAAATCTAATAGATACCTAAAACAGTTGATATGACTTAACCCTAAGACAACAATCAAACAAGAACATGAAATAGGAGTAAGTCACAAAGTTAAGGCACTAACTAGATCTTAGTGGATCCAAAGAGGTCTCCTCAGAACACCTAATAGGTATACTAGGTCATTCATGTCTCAATTTCTAAGTTTCGTATCCTAAAAGCGCATTAGATGCCTCTCGGGAACACCGGCCATACCGAGTTCATAGAATTTCTCAGGCACAGTATAACCAAGGGTCTTAATCCTATGAAGTAGCTAAGTTCATATAAATGGATAAGTCCTGATCACAACCTAGGTTGGTCAATCCTCAAGATGCTAGCATACAAACCTATTGGGGTTACAGATTCAGTATGACAAAAGTAATCGTACTAATTTAACATAACTACGCTAACTCAAACTTCTATCATGGTAACATACAGATTAATTAAGCCAACATGGTAATATTAAAACGCATCTTTAAACATAAATGATAACAATACATGTCTAATTAACATGACAAGTGTTTCAGATAAAGACCTGAAAAGGCCGAAGAAATCTGCCTGAAATTGCAGTAACTCGCCTGAATATCCTACAGAAAATTTAAGCTAAGCTAGTTGCTACTAAAACCTAACTAATAATATTTAAAACTAAATTGAAGTAGAAAATTGAGGGTGTGTAAAAATGAGCCCAAATGACCCAATTTATAGAAATGCTTTTGGCTGGAAACGCCTGATAGGCCGGTGTGGCAAAGAGGCGCCACAGGCCGGCGTGGGAGCCCGTTTCCTGGTAAACCGTTTCTTGAGCCCGTTTTGGGTGCCCGATGTTGGTTGATCTGGAATGCCAGCTCCAAGATGGCAAGCCGGCCTAGCAAGCCGGTGTGGTAAGCCGTTTTGGTGCTGGTTTGCTTGGATCGTTTGCTTGTTCCCGGGATCGTAACTTGGTTTTCGGGGTCGTAACTTGTCCTTCACCATTTTCGCTCTAGAATCTTCGTTTTAGCTCCTTTTTACTTGATTCTTTTTGCATCGTATCACACCCCCAGTTAGGGCCTGGGTGAAATGTGACTTAATATCAAAATATACCAACATATTATATAAACGAGAACAAACTAAATGATTAAATTAACTTGAATGAGTACGCAGCGGAAAAATGAAATGTCGTTACAATCGTAAATAAATAATTGTTCAAATGCAAAAGTAAAATATGCGATAATCTCTTGATCCTGTGTCCAAGTAGTATCACATAAGCGGTAGGTAGGTAAGCTTGAATCAAACAGCACCTGAGACAAAACATGCTAAAGTGTCAACCAAAAAGGTTGAGTGAAGTTCATAGGTTTAACAAAAGTTTGACCGTTGTTTTAGACCACCAGATTTAGTTTGTAAAGTTGATCTCGCAAGATCGAAAGTTTATGCCAATGCGTGATATTTAGACTAAATGTTGTTTGCCCCATGACAAGTTAGTTCTCCTTGTCGGTTAAATTTCATTATCAAGTAATACAAAGACTTAGTCAAATGTATCGGGGACGTTACTCCCGATAGGCCTACCCCCAATAATTAATCATGCAGCAACACTTAAAAATATCACTGTAGGGACTTAGTCGGACATAGCCGGGTATAGCATAGTTTAAGTAGTTTGGTAATTGTGTCTAAAGTGTAAAAAGTAAAAACAGCATGTGTCTCACCCCAAAAGTAAGTAAGTAAATTTGCTAGCAATAAAGAGGGGCTATGAATTCACCTTAGTAAGTAGAGAGAGAGAGTTATTCCTCGGAATAGAGAGTTGAACGAGTGAGCAGGAAAGTCAACCTATTGACATTTAAGAGTAGTTAAGTGTTTTGCCAATGTTTGAGTTTAAGTACGTGTTTATGTATAGTTTGTTTCACTAAAATTTTGTCCCTAGTAAGTTTCTATACTTAGAAAGTTTCTACTTAAAGAGTGTTTTCCATTTTAGGATACTTGTCGTATTAGATCAGCTTCCAATCACCCCTTTCCCTTCGAATGGTCATTTGAGATCTAGGGGCTTGAGCCATAGGACCCTTTAAATCGGAAGTCCAAACCCTCTGCCTAGAGTCTCGTAGAACCATTCGTCAAGAAAGTTCGAAGATCTATACATCTCTAATACATATCCCAAAACGTTCTTAAGTGTCATAATATAAGTAGTAGGTTATAGGTGCTAGTAATAGTAATAGTGTATATATGTTAATAGTAGTATTAGGGTTTCATTAATTAGATTTAGTTATTTAAAGTGGTATTTAAGTAACTAGGGTTTAGTAATTAGTGTCCTAGGGTTTCATAAATTAGGGTTTAGTAAATTATGGTTTTATTTAATGTAGTAATGATTAGGTAATGATTAGGGTTTAATAATTAAAGTGGTATTAATTAATTAGGGTTAGGTTTAATGAATTAGGGTTTAGTAATTAATTAGGTTTTTAATGAAACTAGGGTTTGATTAAAGTAGTATAGTTTAGGTATAATTAGGGTTTAAGGTTTTAGTATGTATATGTATATGTAATCGTGTATATATATATATGTATACAAAAAAATTAATTTTTACTAATATATATATATATATATATATATATATATATATATATATATATATATATATATATATATATATATATATATATATATATATATATATATATATATATATATATATATCGATTTATATGTATATGTATATACAATTATTTTGTTTCCTTAATTAAACACTAACAATCTTCCATGTAACAACCTAGGGTTTTAAGATCAAAGTTTTCCCCCTTTTTTTTAGTCGACATTATACATACATACATATATTCATATTTTTTTTTTACATATATAGATCTAGGTTTGTTCTTATGTTTATGTGTTTATGATTTTATGTGAATATAGATTAAAACAAAGATCAAAGAATTAAGAAAATAGATTAGGGTTTTATGTTTATACCTTTGAAGATTCAAGAAGACTAATAAAGAAAAGAAGAACTTGATGAAGATGGAAGATCAAAGCCTTGAATATCTTGAAGAACACCTTGAAGATTCTTGAAGAACACGAAGAACACGAAGAACACTTGAAGATTTCTTGGAAACCCTAAGGATTTCGATGGTGGTGGGGGATTTTCGGTTTTGGCTGAAAATTGGAGAGGGAGATAGAGATTTTTGAGTGAGGGATGTAATTATGATTTGGTACATGGAATGGTTTAGCCTAGGGGTCTATTTATAGGGAGGATAGGAGCATTCTATAATTAGGGTTTTATAAGGAATTACTTAGGGAACAAGTTAACTTGGAAAAAGGGTTAGGAAGGGATGCATGGGCCGAAATTTAGAGGGGTATATGGGTAATTTTACCCTTCCAAATTGGCTAGGGTTTTATGAGCAAGGGTTTTAATATTTTCACTTAAGTCCTTGTACTTTAATTTAGCTTAATAACCCTTAATTATTCAAGTTTATTCATTTTAATTACACAAGTCTTTTTAGTTATTTATTTACTCACAAAAGTTTATTAACTTATTATTTTTATTAACTTGTAAATTAATGTACAAAGTTAATTATCGTATTTTATAATTCTAAACGCCTAACCTTTATCGATTAAAGTTTACTTATTAAGTTTAACTATTTTATTGGGCATTTAATAAGGAAAAGTATTGAATGGAAATATGAGAAATGTAGTATGGAAAAATGAGAGTCGTTATAGTACCTCCCAGTTATTGAAAACTTCCTCCCGAAGTTTTTAGGTAGTTTTCTCGTTTGCATCAGCTGTTGAGAAGAGATGGGGATATTTCCGTTTCATGTGGTCTTTGCGTTCCCAGGTATATTCGGGGCCTCTACGCGAATTCCACCGGACTTTTACAATAGGTATATTGCTTTTAAGCGTTTGTTTGACTTCTCCTTCCATGATTTCTATAGGTTCTTCAACGAAGTGCATTTGCTCATCAATGCGGACGTCATCCAGAGGAATAGCGAGTGTGTCATTAGCAAGACATCGCTTAAGATTCGAGACATGAAACACATCATGTACTTAACTGAGTTCGGTTGGTAGTTCTAATCGATATGCCACAAGACCGACTCTTTCAGTGATTATGAAAGGTCCTACATATCGTGGACTGAGTTTACTTCGCTTATCGAAGCGAACAACACCTTTCCAAGGGGATACCTTCAACATGACTTTATCTCCAACTTGGTATTCGATGTCTTTTCGTTTCTTATCGGCATAGCTCTTCTGTCGGCTACGGGCAGTTTCTAAACGTTGCTTAATCTGAACGATCTTTTCAGTAGTTTCGTGGATAATTTCAGGACCAGTTAAATGTCTGTCCTCAAGTTCATCCCAACACAGAGGGGATCTACACTTCCGTCCATATAAAGCTTCAAAAGGTGCAGCTTTAATGCTAGAGTGATAACTGTTATTGTAGGAAAATTCAATCAAAGGTAGGTGTCTATCCCAACCTTTGCCGAAATCGATTGCACAAGCACAGAGCATATCTGCCATGGTTT
Source organism: Rutidosis leptorrhynchoides (assembly GCF_046630445.1). NCBI lineage: Eukaryota > Viridiplantae > Streptophyta > Magnoliopsida > Asterales > Asteraceae > Rutidosis > Rutidosis leptorrhynchoides. The sequence continues at coordinate 166,122,882 of NC_092336.1, forward strand.
GAATAGTTCTTTCACTTTGACCATCAGTTTGGGGATGATAAGCAGTACTCATGTCGAGTTGAGTTCCAAGAGCAGATTGTAAAGTTTTCCAGAATCTAGAAACGAATCGACTATCGCGATCAGAAATAATTGAGATAGGAACACCATGACGTGAGACAATTTCTTTAATATAAAGTTGTGCTAATCTCTCCATCTTGTCAGTTTCCTTGATTGGTATGAAATGTGCAGATTTAGTAAGACGATCAACTACGACCCATATTGTATCGTTACCGTTCGCAGTCTTCGGTAACTTAGTAACAAAGTCCATAGTGATACATTCCCACTTCCATTGCGGAATATCGGGTTGTGTCAATAGACCAGAAGGCTTTTGATGCTCGGCCTTGACCTTCAAACAAGTAAGACACTTACTAACATAGGTAGCAATGTCGGCTTTCATATTAGGCCACCAGTAGAATTGCTTCACATCGTGATACATCTTACTGAAACCGGGATGAATAGAATATCTAGTCTTATGAGCTTTATCCAAGACTAGTTCACGGAGATTACCGAAACGAGGAACCCAAATTCTGTCACCAAAATACCGTGTACCATTAGCTTTCACTTGAAGTTGGTTCTCAAAACCAGTAGGTCCTTCTCCTTCAATAAGTGTCGGTTTGATAGCTTCCAGTTGAGCTTCACAGATTCGTGAGATAAGATTGGATTTGATTTTTAGGTTTAGAGCACGAACACGTTTAACATCGTCTTTTCGACTAAGGGCATCAGCAACTACATTCACCTTGCCAGGATGATATTTCAGCTCACAGTGATAATCGTTCAAAGTCTCAAGCCATCGACTTTGTCTCATATTCAACTGTCTCTGATCAAAGATATGTCTAAGACTTTTATGGTCAGTGTATACCGTAAAATGGGTACCATACAAATAATGTCTCCATATCTTTAATGCAAATACCACAGCACCTAACTCAAGGTCATGTGTGGTATAGTTCTCTTCATGTTTCTTCAACTGCCTAGATGCATATGCAATAACCTTTTCTCGTTGCATTAAAACACAACCAAATCCTTGCTTCGAAGCATCGCAGTAAACAACAAAGTCGTCAGTACCTTCAGGTAAAGATAGAATCGGGGATGTGGTCAATTTCTCCTTCAGAATCTTGAAAGCAGATTCCTGTTCTTCGAACCACTCAAATTTCTTCCCTTTTTGAGTTAGATTCGTAAGAGGTCTAGCAATGAGAGAAAAATCTTTAATGAATCTTCGATAGTAACCAGCAAGTCCCAAAAACTAGCGAATATGCTTCGCAGTCTTTGGTATCTCCCAGTTCTGAATAGCAGTGATTTTAGCAGGATCGACATGTATTCCGTTTCTATCAACAACATGTCCAAGAAATTGTACGGTTTTGAGCCAAAACTCGTACTTAGAGAATTTTGCATAGATTTGTTCCTTTCTTAAGAGTTCAAGAATCATGCGCAAATGCTGCTCATGTTCTTCCTCACTCTTGGAATAGATCAGAATGTCATCAATGAATACAATGACGAATTTATCAAGATAGGGTTTACAGACACGGTTCATAAGATCCATGAACACAGCATGAGCATTAGTCAAACCAAAAGGCATAATACAAAACTCATAGTGTCCATAGCGAGTGCGAAAAGCAGTCTTAGGAATATCGGATTCCTTAACTCTGAGTTGATGATAACCAGACCTTAAATCAATCTTGGAATAGACACTTGATGTAGTGACCCGAACTTTTCCATGTTTATATATATTAATTGAGATTGATATTTACATGATTAAATGTTTCCAACATGTTAAGCAATCAAACTTGTTAAGACTTGATTAATTGAAATAGGTTTCATATAGACAATTGACCACCCAAGTTGACCGGTGATTCACGAACGTTAAAACTTGTAAAAACTATATGATGACATATATATGGTTATATATATAGTTAACATTATATTATGATAATTAAACATATCATTAAGTATATTAACAATGAACTACATATGTAAAAACAAGACTACTAACTTAATGATTTTGAAACGAGACATATGTGTAACGATTATCGTTGTAACGACATTTAATGTATATATATCATATTAAGAGATATTCGTACATCATAATATCATGATAATATAATAATTTAAAATCTCTTTTGATATTATAAACATTGGGTTAACAACATTTAACAAGATCGTTAACCTAAAGGTTTCAAAACAACATTTACATGTAACGACTAACGATGACTTAACGACTCAGTTAAAATGTATATACATGTAGTGTTTTAATATGTATTTATACACTTTTGAAAGACTTCAATACACTTATCAAAATACTTCTACTTAACAAAAATGCTTACAATTACATCCTCGTTCAGTTTCATCAACAATTCTACTCGTATGCACCCGTATTCGTACTCGTACAATACACAGCTTTTAGATGTATGTACTATTGGTATATACACTCCAATGATCAGCTCTTAGCAGCCCATGTGAGTCACCTAACACATGTGGGAACCATCATTTGGCAACTAGCATGAAATATCTCATAAAATTACAAAAATATGAGTAATCATTCATGACTTATTTACATGAAAACAAAATTACATATCCTTTATATCTAATCCATACACCAACGACCAAAAACACCTACAAACACTTTCATTCTTCAATTTTCTTCATCTAATTGATCTCTCTCAAGTTCTATCTTCAAGTTCTAAGTGTTCTTCATAAATTCCAAAAGTTCTAGTTTCATAAAATCAAGAATACTTTCAAGTTTGCTAGCTCACTTCCAATCTTGTAAGGTGATCATCCAACCTCAAGAAATCTTTGTTTCTTACAGTAGGTTATCATTCTAATACAAGGTAATAATCATATTCAAGCTTTGGTTCAATTTCTATAACTATAACAATCTTATTTCAAGTGATGATCTTACTTGAACTTGTTTTCGTGTCATGATTCTGCTTCAAGAACTTCGAGCCATCCAAGGATCCATCGAAGCTAGATCCATTTTTCTCTTTTCCAGTAGGTTTATCCAAGGAAATTAAGGTAGTAATAATGTTCATAACATCATTCAATTCATACATATAAAGCTATCTTATTCGAAGGTTTAAACCTGTAATCACTAGAACATAGTTTAGTTAATTCTAAACTTGTTCGCAAACAAAAGTTAATCCTTATAACTTGACTTTTAAAATCAACTAAACACATGTTCTATATCTATATGATATGCTAACTTAATGATTTAAAACCTGGAAACACGAAAAACACCGTAAAACCGGATTTACGCCGTCGTAGTAACACCGCGGGCTGTTTTGGGTTAGTTAATTAAAAACTATGATAAACTTTGATTTAAAAGTTGTTATTCTGAGAAAATGATTTTTATTATGAACATGAAACTATATCCAAAAATTATGGTTAAACTCAAAGTGGAAGTATGTTTTCTAAAATGGTCATCTAGACGTCGTTCTTTCGACTGAAATGACTACCTTTACAAAAACGACTTGTAACTTATTTTTTCGACTATAAACCTATAATTTTTCTGTTTAGATTCATAAAATAGAGTTCAATATGAAACCATAGCAATTTTATTCACTCAAAACGGATTTAAAATGAAGAAGTTATGGGTAAAACAAGATTGGATAATTTTTCTCATTTTAGCTACGTGAAAATTGGTAACAAATCTATTCCAACCATAACTTAATCAACTTGTATTGTATATTATGTAATCTTGAGATACCATAGACACGTATACAATGTTTCGACCTATCATGTCGACACATCTATATATATTTCGGAACAACCATAGACACTCTATATGTGAATGTTGGAGTTAGCTATACAGGGTTGAGGTTGATTCCAAAATATATATAGTTTGAGTTGTGATCAATACTGAGATACGTATACACTGGGTCGTGGATTGATTCAAGATAATATTTATCGATTTATTTTTCTGTACATCTAACTGTGGACAACTAGTTGTAGGTTACTAACGAGGACAGCTGACTTAATAAACTTAAAACATCAAAATATATTAAAAGTGTTGTAAATATATTTTGAACATACTTTGATATATATGTATATATTGTTATAGGTTCGTGAATCAACCAGTGGCCAAGTCTTACTTCCCGGCGAAGTAAAAATCTGTGAAAGTGAGTTATAGTCCCACTTTTAAAATCTAATATTTTTGGGATGAGAATACATGCAGGTTTTATAAATGATTTACAAAATAGACACAAGTACGTGAAACTACATTCTATGGTTGAATTATCGAAATCGAATATGCCCCTTTTTAATTAAGTCTGGTAATCTAAGAATTAGGGAACAGACACCCTAATTGACGCGAATCCTAAAGATAGATCTATTGGGCCTAACAAACCCCATCCAAAGTACCAGATGCTTTAGTACTTCGAAATTTATATCATATCCGAAGGGTGTCCCGGAATGATGGGGATATTCTTATTTATGCATCTTGTTATTGTCGGTTACCAGGTGTTCACCATATGAATGATTTTTATCTCTATGTATGGGATGTGTATTGAAATATGAAATCTTGTGGTCTATTGTTACGATTTGATATATATAGGTTAAACCTATAACTCACCAACATTTTTGTTGACGTTTAAAGCATGTTTATTCTCAGGTGAATACTAAGAGCTTCCGCTGTCGCATACTTAAATAAGGACGAGATTTGGAGTCCATACTTGTATGATATTGTGTAAAAACTGCATTCAAGAAACTTATTTTGTTGTAACATATTTGTATTGTAAGCCATTATGTAATGGTCGTGTGTAGACAGGATATTTTAGATTATCATTATTTGATAATCTACGTAAATCTTTTTAAAACCTTTATCTATGAAATAAAGGTTATGGTTTGTTTTAAAAATGAATGCAGTCTTTGAAAAACGTCTCATATAGAGGTCAAAACCTCGCAACGAAATCAATTAATATGGAACGTTTTTAATCAATAAGAACGGGACATTTCAGTTGGTATCAGAGCGTTGGTCTTAGAGAACCAGAATTTTTCATTAGTGTGTCTTATCGAGTTTGTTAGGATGCATTAGTGAGTCTGGACTTCGACCGTGTTTACTTGAAAAATGATTGCTTAACAAATTTTGTTGGAAACTATATATATTTAACATGTGAATATTATGTGATATATTAATCTCTTAACGCGTTTGATATTATGTGATAGATGTCTACCTCTAGAACAAGTCCCATTGACTCACCTAATAATAATGAAGAGTCAAATGTAAATTGGAATGATTCGTGGACTGATTCACAAGTTCCCGAGGAGGAACCGGAAGAAGAGTCGGAACCGGAAGAAGAATCGGAACCGGAAGAAGAATCGGAACCGGATGAAGAAATAGAACCGGTGGGGGAAATAATAAAACGGTTAAGTAAAAGAAAATCCTCAACCAACCGACCAAGGTTAATTATGGTCAATGGTGTTTCCGTCAGGGAAGCAAAATATTGGGAGGATTACCAATTCTCCGATGAATCGGATTCCGACGAGAATTCCGATGATGTTATAGAAATTACCCCAACTGAATTTAAAAAGGCAAAAGAAAATAATAAGGGAAAGGGCATAAAAATAGAGAAATCTAATTCCAACCCCGATGAACTTTATATGTATCGTCAACGCCCGAAGTCCTTAAGTTGTAACAATGACCCGGGAACCTCTAAACCACCAGGTTTTTCTAAACCAATGTGGACAACGACGGCTCGTATTAGGGGAACATCATATATCCCTAGAAACTTGGCAAAATGAACCAAAACCGAAGAAGAAGAAACGAGCGAGTCGGAATAAGATAGTTGTATTCGTGTGGTGTAATATATGTAATATAGTGTTCTTATGCTTTATGATATATGTAAAAATTGCTTGTATTAATAAGTATTTTTTTATGAATCTAACTCTTGTCTATTTTACAGTTTAAAAACACAAAATGGATAGACAACCCAATATTTTAAGAGACCTACCCGGAGACATGATTGATGAAATCTTGTCTAGAGTCGGCCAAAATTCCTCGGCACAACTATTTAAGGCGAGATCAGTTTGTAAGACATTCGAAGAACGTTCCAAGAATGTCTTGGTTTATAAGAGACTTTCGTTTGAAAGATGGGGGATATCACATTGGGAAACCCATAAGTTACGATGTGTTTACTTCGACGCATATATTGCGGGGAACCCAAATGCTATTTTACGCAACGGGTTAAGAAATTATTTTGACTCAATATATCCGAATATTGGACTTCGTGATTTAGAAAAAGCGGCTAACATGCAACATAAAGAAGCATGTTATGCTTACGGATTAGTAATGTTCGCTTCTCACCAAAGTGAGAACAAGAACATCGGGCTACAACTATTAAACAAAACGTTTCCACAAGTGACGGAGTCGGTAATTGGGGTAAGAAATGAGGTTTTTAGATTATTACGGGACTGTTGGACATTACGTAACCCTCGTCCCTTTGACGACGTTACAACACGCTGTCTTATAAACGGCCATAACGGTTATGTTGCACAAGACCAAGGATGGGAAGTAGTCCTAGTAAAACCAGAATGCATGACTTGTTTCTGGACGTATGAATTACGTGTCTTTATTGCCTTTGCTGAACGACTTGTGTACTAGCTAGAATTATCTTCACAACTATCTTGTATCAAAGTTATTGTGTGCTATATTTCAAGCTTTATGTAAAATAAACGGTATTGTAAGTTTGTAAAATATTGTATAAAAGTTTGAACGCGAAATATTATTATAATCAGTTTTTCATATAGAATTGTAGTAGTTGAATTGTATATTAGCTACTAAGTATGAACTTAACGGGTAGGTACTACCCGAATTTAAACTTATAAAACGCTAATATGAAGAAAAAGCTTTTATAAATGAGTTCATATTATGCTACGAAATACTATTAACTACTCTTAATATTCTGTATGATTAACTTGTTCCATTTGACTATTTTGAAGGAAATGGCACCGACTACTCGACACACCGTGAATATGAATGAAGAGGAATTCCGTACTTTTCTAGCTTCAAACATAGCCGCAGTACAGGCTGCGCTACATACCAACAATAACCTTGGATCTAGCAGTACAGGAAATCGTGTAGGATGCACCTACAAAGAATTCACTGCCTGCAAACCTTTGGAATTTGATGGAACCGAAGGACCGATCGGATTGAAACGGTGGACCGAGAAGGTCGAATCGGTGTTTGCCATAAGTAAGTGTACTGAAGAGGACAAAGTGAAGTACGCTACGCATACCTTCACAGGTTCTGCGTTAACATGGTGGAATACCTATCTAGAGCAAGTGGGACAAGACGATGCGTACGCACTACCGTGGTCAGCATTCAAGCACTTGATGAACGAGAAGTACCGTCCCAGAACCGAGGTCAATAAGCTCAAGACAGAACTTAGAGGGTTACGAACCCAAGGATTTGATATTACCACGTACGAAAGACGATTCACAGAATTGTGCCTATTGTGTCCGGGAGCATTTGAAGATGAGGAAGAGAAGATCGACGCATTTGTGAAAGGATTACCGGAAAGAATCCAAGAAGATATAAGTTCACACGAGCCCGCCTCTATACAACAGGCATGTAGAATGGCTCACAAACTAGTGAACCAGATTGAAGAAAGAATTTAAGAACAGACTGTTGAAGAGGCCAATGTGAAGCAAGTCAAAAGAAAGTGGGAGGAAAACGGTGATAAGAATCACCAATACAACAACAGCAGCAATTACAACAATAATCGCAACAATTATCCCAACAATCGCAACATCAATCTCAACTACAACAAAAGGCCCAACAATAACAACAACAACAACAACAACAACAACAGCAACTACAACAATCATCCCAACAACAATAATAACCGCAACAACAACAACAATCAGAAGCAGCTATGCCAAAGGTGTGAAAAGTATCACTCGGGGTTCTGCACCAAATTTTGCAACAAGTGTAAAAGAAATGGTCATAGCGCGGCGAAGTGTGAGGTCTACGGACCAGGGGTTAATAGAACGAAAGGAACAAATGGTGTCGGAACAAGTAATGGCGGAGCAAGTAGTGTCGGAGCAAGTTATGCCAATGTAGTTTGTTATAAATGTGGAAAACCGGGCCACATTATTAGAAATTGCCCGAACCAGGAGAACACGAATGGACAAGGCCGCGGAAGAGTTTTCAATATTAATGCGGCAGAGGCACAGGAAGACCCGGAGCTTGTTACGGGTACGTTTCTTATTGACAATAAATCTGCTTACGTTTTATTTGATTCGGGTGCGGATAGAAGCTATATGAGTAGAGATTTTTGTGCTAAATTAAGTTGTCCATTGACGCCTTTGGATAGTAAATTTTTACTCGAATTAGCAAATGGTAAATTAATTTCAGCAGATAATATATGTCGGAATCGAGAAATTAAACTGGTTAGCGAAACATTTAAGATTGATTTGATACCAGTAGAGTTAGGGAGTTTTGATGTGATAATCGGTATGGACTGGTTGAAAGAAGTGAAAGCGGAGATCGTTTGTTACAAAAATGCAATTCGCATTATACGAGAAAAAGGAAAACCCTTAATGGTGTACGGAGAAAAGGGCAACACGAAGCTACATCTTATTAGTAGTTTGAAGGCACAAAAACTAATAAGAAAAGGTTGCTATGCTGTTCTAGCACACGTCGAGAAAGTACAAACTGAAGAAAAGAGCATCAATGATGTTCCCATTGCAAAAGAATTTCCCGATGTATTTCCGAAAGAATTACCGGGATTACCCCCACATCGATCCGTTGAATTTCAAATAGATCTTGTACCAGGAGCTGCACCAATAGCTCGTGCTCCTTACAGACTCGCACCCAGCGAGATGAAAGAACTACAAAGCCAATTACAAGAACTTTTAGAGCGTGGTTTCATTCGACCAAGCACATCACCGTGGGGAGCTCCTGTTTTGTTTGTCAAGAAGAAAGATGGTACATTCAGGTTGTGTATCGACTACCGAGAGTTGAACAAACTTACAATCAAGAACCGCTACCCACTACCGAGAATCGATGACTTATTTGATCAACTACAAGGCTCGTCTGTTTATTCAAAGATTGACTTACGTTCTGGGTATCATCAAATGCGGGTGAAAGAAGATGATATTCCAAAGACTGCTTTCAGAACACGTTACGGTCATTACGAGTTTATGGTCATGCCGTTTGGTTTAACTAATGCACCAACTGTGTTCATGGACCTTATGAACCGAGTGTGTGGACCATACCTTGACAAGTTTGTCATTGTTTTCATTGATGACATACTTATTTACTCAAAGAATGACCAAGAACACGGTGAACATTTGAGAAAGGTGTTAGAAGTATTGAGGAAGGAAGAATTGTACGCTAAATTTTCAAAGTGTGCATTTTGGTTGGAAGAAGTTCAATTCCTCGGTCACATAGTGAACAAAGAAGGTATTAAGGTGGATCCGGCAAAGATAGAAATTGTTGAAAAGTGGGAAACCCCGAAAACTCCGAAACACATACGCCAGTTTTTAGGACTAGCTGGTTACTACAGAAGGTTCATCCAAGACTTTTCCAGAATAGCAAAACCCTTGACTGCATTAACGCATAAAGGGAAGAAATTTGAATGGAATGATGAACAAGAGAAAGCGTTTCAATTATTGAAGAAAAAGCTAACTACGGCACCTATATTGTCATTGCCTGAAGGGAATGATGATTTTGTGATTTATTGTGACGCATCAAAGCAAGGTCTCGGTTGTGTATTAATGCAACGAATGAAGGTGATTGCTTATGCGTCTAGACAATTGAAGATTCACGAACAAAATTATACGACGCATGATTTGGAATTAGGCGCGGTTGTTTTTGCATTAAAGACTTGGAGGCACTACTTATATGGGGTCAAAAGTATTATATATACAGACCACAAAAGTCTTCAACACATATTTAATCAGAAACAACTGAATATGAGGTAGCGTAGGTGGATTGAATTATTGAATGATTACGACTTTGAGATTCGTTACCACCCGGGGAAGGCAAATGTGGTAGCCGATGCCTTGAGCAGGAAGGACAGAGAACCCATTCGAGTAAAATCTATGAATATAATGATTCATAATAACCTTACTACTCAAATAAAGGAGGCGCAACAAGGAGTTTTAAAAGAGGGAAATTTAAAGGATGAAATACCCAAAGGATCAGAGAAGCATCTTAATATTCGGGAAGACGGAACCCGGTATAGGGCTGAAAGGATTTGGGTACCAAAATTTAGAGATATGAGAGAAATGGTACTTAGAGAAGCTCATAAAACCAGATACTCAATACATCCTGGAACGGGGAAGATGTACAAGGATCTCAAGCAACATTTTTGGTGGCCGGGTATGAAAGCCGATGTTGCTAAATACGTGGGAGAATGTTTGACGTGTTCTAAGGTCAAAGCTGAGCATCAGAAACCATCAGGGCTACTTCAACAACCCGAAATCCCAGAATGGAAATGGGAAAACATTACCATGGATTTCATCACTAAATTGCCAAGGACTGCAAGTGGTTTTGATACTATTTGGGTAATAGTTGATCGTCTCACCAAATCAGCACACTTCCTGCCAATAAGAGAAGATGACAAGATGGAGAAGTTAGCACGACTGTATTTGAAGGAAGTCGTCTCCAGACATGGAATACCAATCTCTATTATCTCTGATAGGGATGGCAGATTTATTTCAAGATTCTGGCAGACATTACAGCAAGCATTAGGAACTCGTCTAGACATGAGTACTGCCTATCACCCACAAACTGATGGGCAGAGCGAAAGGACGATACAAACGCTTGAAGACATGCTACGAGCATGTGTTATTGATTTCGGAAACAGTTGGGATCGACATCTACCATTAGCAGAATTTTCCTACAACAACAGCTACCATTCAAGTATTGAGATGGCGCCATTTGAAGCACTTTATGGTAGAAAGTGCAGGTCTCCGATTTGTTGGAGTGAAGTGGGGGATAGACAGATTACGGGTCCGGAGATTATACAAGAAACTACCGAGAAGATCATCCAAATTCAACAACGGTTGAAAACCGCCCAAAGTCGACAAAAGAGCTACGCTGACATTAAAAGAAAAGATATAGAATTTGAAATTGGAGAGATGGTCATGCTTAAAGTTGCACCTTGGAAAGGCGTTGTTCGATTTGGTAAACGAGGGAAATTAAATCCAAGGTATATTGGACCATTCAAGATTATTGATCGTGTCGGACCAGTAGCTTACCGACTTGAGTTACCTCAACAACTCGCGGCTGTACATAACACTTTCCACGTCTCGAATTTGAAGAAATGTTTTGCTAAAGAAGACCTCACTATTCCGTTAGATGAAATCCAAATCAACGAAAAACTCCAATTCATCGAAGAACCCGTCGAAATAATGGATCGTGAGGTTAAAAGACTTAAGCAAAACAAGATTCCAATTGTTAAGGTTCGATGGAATGCTCGTAGAGGACCCGAGTTCACCTGGGAGCGTGAAGATCAGATGAAGAAGAAATACCCGCATCTATTTCCAGAAGATTCGTCAACACCTTCAACAGCTTAAAATTTCGGGACGAAATTTATTTAACGGGTAGGTACTGTAGTGACCCGAACTTTTCCATGTTTATATATATTAATTGAGATTGATATTTATATGATTAAATGTTTCCAACATGTTAAGCAATCAAACTTGTTAAGACTTGATTAATTGAAATAGGTTTCATATAGACAATTGACCACCCAAGTTGACCGGTGATTCACGAACGTTAAAACTTGTAAAAACTATATGATGACATATATATGGTTATATATATAGTTAACATTATATTATGATAATTAAACATATCATTAAGTATATTAACAATGAACTACATATGTAAAAACAAGACTACTAACTTAATGATTTTGAAACGAGACATATGTGTAACGATTATCGTTGTAACGACATTTAATGTATATATATCATACTAAGAGATATTCGTACATCATAATATCATGATAATATAATAATTTAAAATCTCTTTTGATATTATAAACATTGGGTTAACAACATTTAACAAGATCGTTAACCTAAAGGTTTCAAAACAACATTTACATGTAACGACTAACGATGACTTAACGACTCAGTTAAAATGTATATACATGTAGTGTTTTAATATGTATTTATACACTTTTGAAAGACTTCAATACACTTATCAAAATACTTCTACTTAACAAAAATGCTTACAATTACATCCTCGTTCAGTTTCATCAACAATTCTACTCGTATGCACCCGTATTCGTACTCGTACAATACACAGCTTTTAGATGTATGTACTATTGGTATATACACTCCAATGATCAGCTCTTAGCAGCCCATGTGAGTCACCTAACACATGTGGGAACCATCATTTGGCAACTAGCATGAAATATCTCATAAAATTACAAAAATATGAGTAATCATTCATGACTTATTTACATGAAAACAAAATTACATATCCTTTATATCTAATCCATACACCAACGACCAAAAACACCTACAAACACTTTCATTCTTCAATTTTCTTCATCTAATTGATCTCTCTCAAGTTCTATCTTCAAGTTCTAAGTGTTCTTCATAAATTCCAAAAGTTCTAGTTTCATAAAATCAAGAATACTTTCAAGTTTGCTAGCTCACTTCCAATCTTGTAAGGTGATCATCCAACCTCAAGAAATCTTTGTTTCTTACAGTAGGTTATCATTCTAATACAAGGTAATAATCATATTCAAGCTTTGGTTCAATTTCTATAACTATAACAATCTTATTTCAAGTGATGATCTTACTTGAACTTGTTTTCGTGTCATGATTCTGCTTCAAGAACTTCGAGCCATCCAAGGATCCATCGAAGCTAGATCCATTTTTCTCTTTTCCAGTAGGTTTATCCAAGGAAATTAAGGTAGTAATAATGTTCATAACATCATTCAATTCATACATATAAAGCTATCTTATTCGAAGGTTTAAACCTGTAATCACTAGAACATAGTTTAGTTAATTCTAAACTTGTTCGCAAACAAAAGTTAATCCTTCTAACTTGACTTTTAAAATCAACTAAACACATGTTCTATATCTATATGATATGCTAACTTAATGATTTAAAACCTGGAAACACGAAAAACACCGTAAAACCGGATTTACGCCGTCGTAGTAACACCGCGGGCTGTTTTGGGTTAGTTAATTAAAAACTATGATAAACTTTGATTTAAAAGTTGTTATTCTGAGAAAATGATTTTTATTATGAACATGAAACTATATCCAAAAATTATGGTTAAACTCAAAGTGGAAGTATGTTTTCTAAAATGGTCATCTAGACGTCGTTCTTTCGACTGAAATGACTACCTTTACAAAAACGACTTGTAACTTATTTTTTCGACTATAAACCTATAATTTTTCTGTTTAGATTCATAAAATAGAGTTCAATATGAAACCATAGCAATTTGATTCACTCAAAACGGATTTAAAATGAAGAAGTTATGGGTAAAACAAGATTGGATAATTTTTCTCATTTTAGCTACGTGAAAATTGGTAACAAATCTATTCCAACCATAACTTAATCAACTTGTATTGTATATTATGTAATCTTGAGATACCATAGACACGTATACAATGTTTCGACCTATCATGTCGACACATCTATATATATTTCGGAACAACCATAGACACTCTATATGTGAATGTTGGAGTTAGCTATACAGGGTTGAGGTTGATTCCAAAATATATATAGTTTGAGTTGTGATCAATACTGAGATACGTATACACTGGGTCGTGGATTGATTCAAGATAATATTTATCGATTTATTTTTCTGTACATCTAACTGTGGACAACTAGTTGTAGGTTACTAACGAGGACAGCTGACTTAATAAACTTAAAACATCAAAATATATTAAAAGTGTTGTAAATATATTTTGAACATACTTTGATATATATGTATATATTGTTATAGGTTCGTGAATCAACCAGTGGCCAAGTCTTACTTCCCGGCGAAGTAAAAATCTGTGAAAGTGAGTTATAGTCCCACTTTTAAAATCTAATATTTTTGGGATGAGAATACATGCAGGTTTTATAAATGATTTACAAAATAGACACAAGTACGTGAAACTACATTCTATGGTTGAATTATCGAAATCGAATATGCCCCTTTTTAATTAAGTCTGGTAATCTAAGAATTAGGGAACAGACACCCTAATTGATGCGAATCCTAAAGATAGATCTATTGGGCCTAACAAACCCCATCCAAAGTACCGGATGCTTTAGTACTTCGAAATTTATATCATATCCGAAGGGTGTCCCGGAATGATGGGGATATTCTTATATATGCATCTTGTTATTGTCGGTTACCAGGTGTTCACCATATGAATGATTTTTATCTCTATGTATGGGATGTGCATTGAAATATGAAATCTTGTGGTCTATTGTTACGATTTGATATATATAGGTTAAACCTATAACTCACCAACATTTTTGTTGACGTTTAAAGCATGTTTATTCTCAGGTGAATACTAAGAGCTTCCGCTGTCGCATACTTAAATAAGGACGAGATTTGGAGTCCATACTTGTATGATATTGTGTAAAAACTGCATTCAAGAAACTTATTTTGTTGTAACATATTTGTATTGTAAGCCATTATGTAATGGTCGTGTGTAGACAGGATATTTTAGATTATCATTATTTGATAATCTACGTAAAGCTTTTTAAAACCTTTATCTATGAAATAAAGGTTATGGTTTGTTTTAAAAATGAATGCAGTCTTTGAAAAACGTCTCATATAGAGGTCAAAACCTCGCAACGAAATCAATTAATATGGAACTTTTTTAATCAATAAGAACGGGACATTTCACTTGACCCTTTAAGTTGATCAAGTAGATCATCAATACGTGGCAACGGATAACGGTTCTTGATAGTCAGCTTGTTAAGTTCACGGTAGTCAATACACATCCTTAACGTACCATCCTTCTTCTTAACAAACAGAATAGGAGCTCCCCATGGGGACGAGCTAGGATGAATGAAATCTTTATCCAACAGTTCTTGGAGCTGATTGGATAATTCCTTCATCTCGGGAGGTGCTAAACGATATGGGGCTTTAGCAATAGGAGCAGCACCGGGAGTTAAATCAATTTGAAATTCAACTTGTTGAGGAGGTGGAAGACCAGAAAGATCTTCAGGAAACACATCAGGATAGTATTTAACTACTGGTACATCTTCAATACGCTTCTCTTCTGATTCAATCAGCTTAACGTGAGCTAGAATAGCTGGATAACCTTTCATAAGGTATTTGCGAGTTTTAATACAGGAGATGATATTGAGATTGGAACCACTCTTTTCACCCTGAATGATGAGAGTATCTCCATTTCTCAATGGAACATTAACAGTTTTATCGTAACACATGATAGCAGCATGTAATGGATGTAACCAATCCATACCAACTACGACATCAAAACTTCCGAGTTCGACCGGCAAAAGGTCTATCTTAAATTCCTTACCGGCTAAGATTAGGTTGCAGTTTTTATAGATTTTATCGACTTGCATGACTTTTCCATTAGCCACTTCTACTAATCGTTTAGTCTTTAAAGGTTGAGGCTTTTCAGTAAATAGGGTACAAAAATCACTAGACACGTAACTTCTACCGGCACCAGTATCGAACAAAATAGTTGCATAACAATTATTGACAAGATACGTACCCGTGATAACTTCATCCTCATCTCGGGCTTCAGCAGCAGTAATAACAAACGCACGACCCTTCGCAGCAGTAGCATTTGCTCCAGTAGCGGGATTATCCTTCTTCTTAGGACAAGTCGGACTAACATGTCCCTTTTCTCCACAAGTATAGCATGTAGGTGGAGCTTTGGCTGGAACAATAGCCTTATCCTTTGGAGGAGTCTTACACGTCTTAGCAACATGTCCCACTTTCTTACACAACGCACAAATAGCAGTACACTTCCCCGGGTGATGCCTCTCACAACGAATACAGAAAGGAAAGGAACCCTTATAATTTGACCTTGTACCATCCGCAGGCTTCTTATTATCATTCTGAGCTGAACCTTGAGACGACTCAAACTTCCTCTTACCATCATTACCCTTGGTTTCAACTTGCTTATTGGCCGACGCTCTTCTTCTCTTAGCCAACAAGAGATTTTGTGCCATTAGAATCACAGCATCCAGGGTAACCTTCTCGGCAGCAATTACATTCTCTTGAACATCCTCAGGAAGACCTTCAATATACCGCTCAATTCTTCTAGCTTCAGTAGGAAACATTTCAGGACATAGAGTAGAAAGCTCCAGATAAAGATTTGTATAGTTCTCAATGTCAGTACCCTTGACCTTGAGTTCCCAGAACTCAGCTTCAAGTTTCTGAACTTGACTCCTCGGGTAGAATTTGTTGACCATCATGCTTTTGAGTTCGTCCCATGGAATTGCATTAGCATTATCAATTCCTACGGACTTGGCATGAGCAGTCCACCAAGTTAAAGCATTACCACCCAATGAGCTAGTGGCATACTTTACTCGATCATCATCTCCACATTTGTAGATAGGAAAATAGATTCCATCTTCTCGAACCAACGGACTAGTTCGACAGCTTCCTCAGTTCCCTTAAATGCAGGAGGATGACAGTTTGAAAAATCCTTGTAGGAACAAGGTTTCAGTTGAGGATTAACATTGTTAGCTTGGTTGTTGCCTTGTGCGGCAGTGAGTAGTTGTTGGAATTGCTCAGTAGTCAAGATGATATTGTTTACAGTAGGTGTAGCTGGACGAACCATGGTGTCGCTACATAAGTGAACATAAGTCGGATAAGTTAACAAATTATAGGGTTGAGCAATCATAAGTAGGAATAAGATAAAGTATTAATATCACATGATATAAATAAAACACTTTATTTTATTAAGGAACAAGGCATTAAATAAGCCTTAATGCACGATTCGGAATTAGAAATAGTTTTAAGGCATAGCCTTTACATAGATGGAAAAATAGGAAAGATAACTAAAGAATATTAAGATTGAAATAGTCTTCATATTTCTTCTTCTCGTCCTCAAACTGCTTCATCACTTTTTCCATGTTATCCTTCACAAGTTTCTCTAACCTTTCTATTTGAGAGTCGAGAGATTCTTGGACAAACATATCATATCGCTCGTTCTTCCCTTTTTGCTTTTCGTAGAGATATTCGAGATTGTTGTAAAGGTTGGTAACACGACTGTTAACGGTATTGGTGTCGTATTCCCTTAGGGCAAGTTGTTTGTCGAATCGGCTTCTCTCCATTTTCATTCGGAAGTCAACATCCTCCTGGAGATGAGCAAGTGATTGCTTCCCCCAAAGAGTGTTGTGTTCTTCCTCGTACTTTAGGAGCCTTAATTCTTTTCTTAGTTCAACATTTTCCTCCATCAACTTCTTAATTTCGCTATCCTTCTCATCCATACGGACCTCCACTCTCACCATGTGGCGAAGCAAATCCTCATACTTAGTAGCATCATTATAAGAAGGAGTCCGGGCTCTCTTCCTTGATGGACTGGCTTCTTCATGACATTTTCCTTTGTCTTCGATTCTCGGGGTTGGATAATATTGAGGAGACCTTTGTGAATTTCGCAGAGTATTCGGACTATAGTTTGGTGAAGCACGACTGTAAGAAGGACTTCGAACAGGTCTTGATGTTTCAGAGTGTCCAACACCTACTTCGGTAGTAGGGTTGTGATTTGCCTTGTTGGGCTTGTTAACGCTTGAGCTTGACATCCTATCATTAGGAAAGAGACTTTTGATTAGAATCTTTTAGTCAAGTTTTGGAAAGCATAATTGTTAAGATTACAGGGAAATCCTAAGTGCATTAAAGTTTAAGGCAGGAAAGGTTATAGTTTCCTAGATTGCTAAGGCACCCTAGCTAGCAAATAAGGCACACATAAAAATGCAATCCTGGTTCTCTATAACAGCCTGGTTATGCTCTGATACCAATCTATCACACCCCCAGTTAGGGCCTGGGTGAAATGTGACTTAATATCAAAATATACCAACATATTATATAAACGAGAACAAACTAAATGATTAAATTAACTTGAATGAGTACGCAGCGGAAAAATGAAATGTCGTTACAATCGTAAATAAATAATTGTTCAAATGCAAAAGTAAAATATGTGATAATCTCTTGATCCTATGTCCAAGTAGTATCACATAAGTAGTAGGTAGGTAAGCTTGAATCAAACAGCACCTGAGACAAAACATGCTAAAGTGTCAACCAAAAAGGTTGAGTAAAGTTCATAGGTTTAACAAAAGTTTGAGCGTTGTTTTAGACCACAAGATTTAGTTTGTAATGTTGATCTCGCAAGATCGAAAGTTTATGCCAATGCGTGATATTTAGACTAAACGTTGTTTGCCCCATGAAAAGTTAGTTCTCCTTGTCGGTTAAATTTCATTATCAAGTAATACAAAGACTTAGTCAAATGTATCGGGGATGTTACTCCCGATAGGCCTACCCCCAATAATTAAGCATGCCGCAGCACTTAAAAATATCACTGTAGGGACTTAGTCGGACATAGCCGGGTATAGCATAGTTTAAGTAGTTTGGTACTTATGTCTAAAGTGTAAAAAGTAAAAACAGCATGTGTCTCACCCCAAAAGTAAGTAAGTAAATTTTCTAGCAATAAATAGGGGCTATGAATTCACCTTAGTAAGTAGAGAGAGAGTTATTCCTCGAAATAGTGAGTTGAACGAGTGAGCAGGAAAGTCAACCTATTGACATTTAAGAGTAGTTAAGTGTTTTGCCCATGTTTGAGTTTAAGTACGTGTTTATGTATAGTTTGTTTCACTAAATTTCTGTCCCTAGTAAGTTTCTATACTTAGAAAGTTTCTACTTAAAGAGTGTTTTCCATTTTAGGAAACTTGTCGTATTAGATCAGCTTCCAATCACCCCTTTCCCTTCGAATGGCCATTTGAGATCTAGGGGCTTGAGCCATAGGACCCTTTAAATCGGAAGTCCAAACCCTCTGCCTAGAGTCTAGTAGAACCATTCGTCAAGAAAGTTCGAAGATCTATACATCTCTAATACATATCCCAAAACGTTCTTAAGTGTCATAATATAAGTAGTAGGTTATAGGTGCTAGTAATAGTAATAGTGTATATATGTTAATAGTAGTATTAGGGTTTCATTAATTAGAGTTAGTGATTTAAAGTGGTATTTAAGTAACTAGGGTTTAGTAATTAGTGTCCTAGGCTTTCATAAATTAAGGTTTAGTAAATTAGGGTTTTATTTAATGTAGTAATGATTAGGTAATGATTAGGGTTTAATAATTAAAGTGGTATTAATTAATTAGGGTTAGGTTTAATGAATTAGGGTTTAGTAATTAATTAGGTTTTTAATGAAACTAGGGTTTGATTAAAGTAGTATAGTTTAGGTATAATTAGGGTTTAAGGTTTTAGTATGTATATGTATATGTAATCGTGTATATATATATATGTATACAAAAAAAATTAATTTTTACTAATATACATATACATATATATATATATATATATATATATATATATATATATATATATATATATATATGTATGTATCGATTTATATGTATATGTATATACAATTATTTTGTTTCCTTAATTAAACACTAACAATCTTCCATGTAACAACCTAGGGTTTTAAGATCAAAGTTTTCCCCCTTTTTTTTAGTCGACATTATACATACATACATATATTCATATTATTATTTTTTTACATATATAGATCTAGGTTTGTTCTTATGTTTATGTGTTTATGATTTTATGTGAATATAGATTAAAACAAAGATCAAAGAATTAAGAAAATAGATTAGGGTTTTATGTTTATACCTTTGAAGATTCAAGAAGACTAACAAAGAAAAGAAGAACGTGATGAAGATGGAAGATCAAAGCCTTGAATATCTTGAAGAACACCTTGAAGATTCTTGAAGAACACGAAGAACGCGAAGAACACTTGAAGATTTCTTGGAAACCCTAAGGATTTCGATGGTGGTGGGGGATTTTCGGTTTTGGCCGAAAATTGGAGAGGGAGATAGAGATTTTTGAGTGAGGGATGTAATTATAATTTGGTACATGGAATGGTTTAGCCTAAGGGTCTATTTATAGGGAGGATATGAGCATTCTAGAATTAGGGTTTTATAAGGAATTACTTAGGGAACAAGTTAGCTTGGAAAAAGGGTTAGGAAGGGATGCATGGGCCAAAATTTAGAGGGGTATATGGGTAATTTTACCCTTCCAAATTGGCTAGGGTTTTATGAGCAAGGGTTTTAATATTTTCACTTAAGTCCTTGTACTTTAATTTAGCTTAATAACCCTTAATTATTCAAGTTTATTCATTTTAATTACACAAGTCTTTTTAGTTATTTATTTACTCACAAAAGTTTATTAACTTATTATTTTTATTAACTTGTCAATTAATGTACAAAGTTAATTATCGTATTTTATAATTCTTAACGCCTAACCTTTATCGATTAAAGTTTACTTATTAAGTTTAACTATTTTATTGGGCATTTAATAAGGAAAAGTATTGAATGGAAATATGAGAAATGTAGTATGGAAAAATGAGAGTCGTTATACATCGCCTTTGTAATTACCTAATCTACAAAATTAACAGACAAAATGATTATTTTGGCAATAAAGTTTGGAACTTTAATGATTCAGGGCTTAATATCGGGGGTAAAAACATCACTTTTTGGCGGATATCAACCTCCTTGTCCGAAGAACGCACGACTGTCGAATGTCTCAAGGCCGACGCGGTTTTGTCTACATGGATCTTGAACACGATCTCGGAACCATTACTCGAACGGGTAGTTTATTCTTCGTCCACAACTTCTCACGATGTATGGAATTTTCTTGGAAAAAAAAATTCACCGATAACAAGTTATCATAAACCATGGAACTCAATGCCGAACTACACGGCCTTGCTATTGGCGATCAAACCGGGGAAGAATATTTTCGGAAAATAGATCGAATCACCACTCACCTCCGAAATCTCATATCCACCATTGAGGACAATGACCTTGTTATGTATGTGGTTAATGGCTTAAACAATAAATATCCTCATGCCTCATATATTATTTTACATTGACAGCCATTCTCGAAACTCGATACGGTCCGATCAATGTTACTATGCAGGAGATGACCGAAAACCGTAAGCAACGAATGACTCATGAACCTACACTAAACTCATCAAGTCCGACCATTCTTGTTGCTCAAACATCCACACCACCGCCACCCGCTCGAACAGAAACATGCCGTAATTATTCAAGGGGATTTTGTCGATTTGAAAACAAATACAGCTATGTACACGATGCTAGTTTTAGGCGTGTGAATACAGGCCCTAGTTCACAGCAAAATAATCGGCCAAATGGGGTGAGCCAAGCCCAACATCTATAATTAATTGCAGCCTAGCAACAGCAACGGGTGGCGGCCTCATTTTATTCACCCCAATTTGTTTTGTACTCATATGGGCTTCACAGCCCCAGCTCCACGCCCCTTTGCCCAGGCGGGGTTACTTTCAAGCCCACCAGGCTTCAGCAGGTTACCAGCTTCAAGTTTTGGGCTGCAACAACCCACTAATGTTTCCTGGGAAACTTGGGCTTCAAACAGCGCAACGAGCCTTTATTTCTTGCAAACCCAACTCCCTCGACTACATCATACCTGCCCAGCCTAATTCATACGGTTCTTTTAATGGCGATCAACAGACTTAAAATCAGGAAACCGTTATGCATAATGCCTTTAGTGTTATGAATCTTCAGGAGTACGGGGCTGTCGCGTGGCATATGGATACTGGTACGTCCTCTCATCTTACCTCATGTATTAACAATCTTAGTACTATTTATAATAATTGTAAATATTCATCTGTCATTGTTGGTAACGGGAACACCATTTTCGACCCGTGACCAGCATTGGCCATAGCTTGTTACACCTAAACAATGTCCTTGTAACACCCAATATCATTAAAAACCTCATATATGTTCGTAAATTTACTCGAGATAATATTATTTCTATTGAATTTAACCCTTTTGGTTTTTCTGTGAAGGATTACCTGACGCGTCATCTCATTCTTCGATGTGATAGGACCAGGGATCTTTCCCCACTGACATCACCTACCACTACTACCTCACCGCAAGCTCTTCTTACAAGTCCTGTCACATGGCATCAGTGTCTTGGTCATCCCGGACATGATGTTTTTCAAAGACTACTTTCTAATAAAGATACTATTTGTGATAAAATATCAACTCCTTTATTTTGTCATGCCTGTCAGCCTGGAAAACATGTTCGACTGCCATTTTCTCTTTCTAGTACCAATGTTAATGGCACTTTTGATATTATTCATTCAGATTTATGGACTTCCCCTGCCGCCGGTTACTTTATCAGGGCTCCTGTAAGACCTGTTTATTCGTACGACATATATATATATATATATATATATATATATATATATATATATATATATATATATATATATATATATATATATATATATATATATATATATATATATATGTGTGTGTGTGTGTGTGTGTATCGAGTATGTATATATGTTGCATGTACGTAAATAGAGTACGAGAGTGATCGAAGGGTTGTTATACGTGTTCCAAAGTGCATGTACGTTACACAAATGATGAGTTCGAAGAGTGTACGAGAGGAAGGGTTCTGGTATGTGAAAAGGTGGCAAAGTGGCTGATGGGTCACGGCGCAGAGGAGGAAGTCACGGCGCGACAATCCAAAGGATTCAGGATCAGGAGGCATGACAAGATGACCACCAAACCACGACTAAGGTCGCGGCGCGAGGAAAGATGGCCGCGACGCGGTAATACTGGGTGACTGGTTCCGGATTTCACAATTTTAAATTGAAGTGAGGGCATTTTGGTCATTTTGCGTGTGTGCCAGATTTGTGTCCATAAACTTCATCCACTCATCTCATTTTCTTATTTCTTTTTCCTTTTACTTCTCCATTTCCTCTCTTTTCTTCAATTCTCCAAATCATTCAAGAGGAATTTTGGAAAGGAAGATTCGTGATTCGATCTTTGGTGCAAGAGACAACTTTGTTCTCCTCGTTCTTAGCTACAAGTTGATACTAGCGGTAAGCTCTAACTCCAAATTTCGTTTTTGTGTTCATCATTTAAATTTAGAGCTTTTGATTGTTTGTTCTTGAACAAAACCCCGCTAGTTGTTAAATTGAAGGTTTGAACTAGTAAATGGTGAGGAAGACCATTTTGGTGGGTTTAGGGTTGGATGATGAAATTGGTGAGTTGATAAGTATGTTTAAGAGTTTAAATAATCAATTAACTTGTGTTGGAAGTGATATGAAGTGTAAGTATGCAAAATGAGTGTTTTGACTTGATTTTAGGTCAAAATGAGATTTTGTGCAAATGTCGTTATGAAATGAGTTTAAAGGCTAAAAGGGGTGAATTAGCTATTTCGGGAATGCAGGAATTGGTCTTGTTGGTTTCGACCTTTGAGTAGCGTTAAAAGTGCATAAGGGCGTATTTTGCACTTGTTGTTCATTTGGGCGGTTCGAGAGTCCAAATGAGTTTGTATTGATCATTATGTGATAAATGGAATAGGTACGTTCCATTGGCGATTGCGGATTTTGGTTTGGCATCCATCAAGACTTCAAGGTGAGTGTTAATATCCTATGTGCATATGTATGTGTAGGATGGGTGCGGGTCGGGTGGAGTGGTTCTCGGTTATAGAGCTCACTTCACATATAGGTGGATTTGATGGACTTGTGTAATAGGTCCAATTGACATGGTTGTGCGTTTTGATTGACCACCTTTGGCGAGGTGCACACTTCATGTGTACGTTATCACATGGACTTGTGATGTGGAGTTATATAATCCTGATGGGGTGGGATTGGTATTGAGTTGCGGTTGAGTAACCCCGATGAAGTGGGTTGTGATTTGGGAAGTGAATCACGTGTGGATGCGGATTCACGATGACGCGTGTAGTTTCAGTCATCTTATTGAGGTAGTGATCTCGTGTAGATGCGGATTTACTAAGGCTCGTGTAGTTCGGCCAACCTCGATGTATTGTTAGTATTGAAGATAGTAGTCTCGTGTGGATGCGGATTTACTAAGGCTCGAGTAGTTCGGCCAATCTTCATTTTGGTAATTGACTTATGGTATTGGGTTAAGGGGTTAACCTTGGGCGGTTTACGCTTTGTTATATATATGTATATTGTCGTATTGTTGTGGTGTAGCTAACCCTCAGGGTAAAGCTTGATGGCGTTGTACATATCGTTGTTAGTGTACTTATTGTTAACCTTGGATTGTTGTATAGCGATCGTACGGTATGCTTAGTTTAGCTTGCTTTTATGCTTGGACTCCGGTATGTGCTATTTGTTTATTATTGTGTGGCGTGTCCATTTTATGCATATATATGTATGTAGTATATTCTTACTCACTAAGCGTTGGCTTATCCTCTCGTTGTTTACATTTTTATAGATTCGCGTGGAGGCGGTGGCTCGGGTAAGCATGGGGACTAGTGGACTTGCGTAGTTACTTTAGAAGATCTTGCTTTTGGACTCGATTTAGGATTGGGTAGCGTAGTCCCAATCACCATGCTCGGTTTTGTGTAAAAGTAACTAGTAGGGTCATAATGAGTATAACCCGGTTTATGATTTAATTATGTAATGTACGTTTTATTAAAATCGTTAGACGTAATATGATAACAAATACGTTTTGAAATTTGTGAAATGGGACCTAAAGTGTTATTTAATGTATAATAAAAGGGAAAATTTTTTATGGGCCGGTAATCGACGGGTTGGGTCGTTACAGCTCCGCAGGAGAAGAAAAAAGGTCCGGGTCCAATTTCTAATGAAGCGAAGGTCCCCCTTACTACCATAAAGATCACTGCCCAGTCACCGCTCGGGGGTACCTCCGTTCCCCAACTGAGCAAAATGGAAAAAATTCGAGGGAAAGGGGAGAAGAGCCTTTTCTTTCTATTATATTAGTCCAGCACGCTAGCTGCAATCTTTCTAAAGCAAGAAGGGAAGGAAGTTTACTTTGAGAAAGAAAGGCCTTCGCTTCATTTCACTCCCTTTTAGTCAAATAGTGAAGGATATTCGATTAGTAATGAAAAAAGGGGTGGAGGGGATCCGTATATGTTGTTCAGGTCGATCAGAAGGTGCAGAAATAGCTAGAACTGAATGCAAAAAGTATGGAAAAACATCCTAATGTTGGAAGGGAAGTTTCATTTTAAAGAGAGGGCATAAGAGGTCTTGCTTGGGGTCGGCATTTGCCCGGGGGAAGGCACTACCTAATAGTAGGTAGTTGTTATGTAGCTTTCCATGTTCGACTCGGTGCCGGTAGCTGTAGAATCTTCTTTTGGTATGTGGGGAAGGCATGAAAACATGATAGTTGAGCAGATCCATGGATCACAGACGGTATCTCCCTATGCCCTTTCGCCTCTGAAAGTGCCATTCCTTCTCAATGCCCGGGCATCTATCCAATGCATTCTTCTTAATGCCCAGGCACCCAATCCAGGTGGTTTAAAGTATTACATTATATTTCTTTATCATTATTCGCACTATGTATGGGTTTTTCCGTTACGCAGTAAATTTGACACACTTAATACATTTTTGAACTTTGTCGCCTTTGTTAGGACTCAGTTTAAAAAAGAAATAAAAGCCTTATGATGCGGCAACAACAGTGAATTCGATAACACCTCCTTTCACAACTTCTTCAATCTAACGGTATCCAATTTCGTTTCTCCTATCCCTTCACTTCTCAGCAAATCGGGAAGTTAGAACGCATGCTTCGCACAATAAACAACCTAATCCACACCCTTCTCTTCCAAGCTCACATTCCGCCCACCTATTGGGTTGAAGCTCTTCACATGGTAGCCTATCTCCTTAACATTCTACCTTCCTCTACAATCAACCACAAAAACCTGCACTCACGCCTATACTAACACAAACCCGACTACACTACCCTACACGTCTTCAGATGCCTCTGCTACCCATACCTTCCAACCACCTACAAAATGAAACCTCATTTTGCACCATGTATCTTCTTTGGGTACCCCTCCATCCATCGGGGATATCATTGTCTGGACCTTACCACCAACAAAATCATTCTCTCTCATCATGTCACCTTTGATGAGACTTCCTTCCCTTTTGAATCTATGACACCCACTCAGCCACCATCTTATGACTTTCTTAACCCTCCACCGAGCCTCTTCTCTTGATCTTTTCCTATCCCTACCATGCCTCCTCCATATGATTTTACAGCCACCACACTTTCCACACACTCTTCTACTGAGACACAGCCTCAACCAATTGAGGCTACCGCCACTGCACCTTCCACAAAGACATAGCCTCCTCCCGTTGAGGCTACCATTTCCTATACCTCCACTCATCCCATGATCACTCGCACGTGTCTCGGTATCACTAAACCCATTGATCAACTTAATCTCCTTACCATTGCCATATTGTAGTGACCCTAACTTTTCCATGTTTAT
Organism: Rutidosis leptorrhynchoides; assembly: GCF_046630445.1. Classification (NCBI taxonomy): domain Eukaryota; kingdom Viridiplantae; phylum Streptophyta; class Magnoliopsida; order Asterales; family Asteraceae; genus Rutidosis; species Rutidosis leptorrhynchoides. The sequence goes on from NC_092336.1 coordinate 166,149,331, forward strand.
ATATATATATATATATATTAAATGAAATTGTTATTTACATGATTAAGTGTTTCCAACATGTTAAGCAATCAAACTTGTTAAGACTTGATTAATTGAAATAGGTTTCATATAGACAATTGACCACCCAAGTTGACTGGCGATTCAGGAACGTTAAAACTTGTAAAAACTATATGATGACATATATATGGATATATATATATATATATAGTTAACATGATATTATGATAAGTAAACATATCATTAAGTATATTAGTAATGAACTACATATGTAAAAACAAGACTACTAACTTAATGATTTTGAAACGAGACATATATGTAACGATTATAGTTGTAACGACATTTAATGTATATATATCATATGAGATATATTAATACATCATGATATCATGATAATGTAATAATTTATCATCTCATTTGATTTAATAAACAATGGGTTAACAACATTTAACAAGATCGTTAACCTAAAGGTTTCAAAACAACACTTACATGTAACGACTAACGATGACTTAACGACTCAGTTAAAATGTATATACATGTAGTGTTTGAATATGTATTCATACACTTTTGAAAGACTTCAAGACACTTATTAAAATACTTCTACTTAACAAAAATGCTTACAATTACATTCTCGTTCAGTTTCATCAACAATTCTACTCGTATGCACCCGTATTCGTACTCGTACAATACACAGCTTTTAGATGTATGTACTATTGGTATATACACTCCAATGATCAGCTCTTAGCAGCCCATGTGAGTCATCTAACACATGTGGGAACCATCATTTGGCAACTAGCATGAAATATCTCATAAAATTACAAAAATATGGGTAATCATTCATGACTTATTTACATGAAAACAAAATTACATATCCTTTATATCTAATCCATACACCAACGACCAAAAACACCTACAAACACTTTCATTCTTAAATTTTCTTCATCTAATTGATCTCTCTCAAGTTCTATATTCAAGTTCTAAGTGTTCTTCATAAATTCTACAAGTTCTAGTTTCATAAAATCAAGAATACTTCCAAGTTTGCTAGCTTACTTCCAATCTTGTAGAGTGATCATCCAACCTCAAGAAATCTTTCTTATTTACAGTAAGATATCTTTCTAATACAAGGTAATACTCATATTCAAACTTTGATTCAATTTCTATAACTATAACAATCTTATTTCGAGTGGAAATCTTACTTGAACTTGTTTTCATGTCATGATTCTGCTTCAAGAACTTTCAAGCCATCCAAGGATCCTTTGAGGCTAGATCCATTTTTCTCATTTCCAGTAGCTTTATCCAGAATACTTGAGGTAGTAATGATGTTCATAACATCATTCGATTCATACATATAAAGCTATCTTATTCGAAGATTTAAACTTGTAATCACTAGAACATAGTTTAGTTAATTCTAAACTTGTTCGCAAACAAAAGTTAATCCTTCTAACTTGACTTTTAAAATCAACTAAACACATGTTCTATATCTATATGATATGCTAACTTAATGATTTAAAACCTGGAAACACGAAGAACACTGTAAAACTGGACATACGCCGTCGTAGTAACACCGTGGGCTGTTTTGGGTTAGTTAATTAAAAACTATGATAAACTTTGATTTAAAAGTTGTTCTTCTGGGAAAATGAATTTTCTTATGAACATGAAACTATATCCAAAAATCATGATTAAACTCAAAGTGGAAGTATGTTTTCTAAAATGGTCATCTAGACGTCGTTCTTTCGACTGAAATGACTACCTTTACAAAAACGACTTGTAACTTATATTTCTGACTATAAACCTATACTTTTTCTGTTTAGATTCATAAAATAGAGTTCAATATGAAACCATATCAATTTGATTCACTCAAAACGGATTTAAAATGAAGAAGTTATGGGTAAAACAAGATTGGATAATTTTTCTTGTTGTAGCAACGTGAAAATTGGTAACAAATCTATATTAATCATATCCTAGCTAACTTATATTGTATTATACATGTATTCTAATATATTATGTAATCTTGGATACCATAGACACGTATGCAAATGTTTTGACATATCATATCGACCCATGTGTATATATTATTTGGAACAACCATAGACACTCTATATGCAGTAATGTGGGAGTTAGTTATACAGGGTTGAGGTTGATTCCAAAAATATATATACTTTGAGTTGTGATCTAGCCTGAGACGTGTATACACTGGGTCGTGGATTCATTCAAGATAATATATATCAATTTTTTCTGTACATCTAACGTTGGACAACTAGTTGTAGGTTACTAACGATGACAGCTGACTTAATAAACTTAAAACATCAAAATGTATTAAAAGTGTTGTAAATATGTTTTGAATATACTTTGATATATATGTACATATTTGTTATAGGTTCGTGAATCGACCAGTGACCAAGTCTTACTTCTCGATGAAGTAAAAATCTGTGAAACTGAGTTATAGTCCCACTTTTAAAATCTAATATTTTTGGGATGAGAATACATGCAGGTTTTATAAATGATTTAAAAAATAGACACAAGTACGTGAAACTACATTATATGGTTGAATTATCGAAATCGAATATGCCCCTTTTTATTAAGTCTGGTAATCTAAGAATTAGGGAACAGATACCCTAATTGACGCGAATCCTAAAGATAGATCTATTGGGCCTAACAAACCCCATCTAAAGTACCAGATGCTTTAGTACTTCGAAATTTATATCATATTCGAAGGGTGTCCCGGAATGATGGGGATATTCTTATATATGCATCTTGTTAATGTCGGTTACCAGGTGTTCACCATATGAATGATTTTTATCTCTATGTATGGGATGTGTATTGAAATATGAAATCTTGTGGTCTATTGTTTCGATTTGATATATATATATATATATAGGTTAAACCTATAACTCACCAACATTTTGTTGACGTTTAAAGTATGTTTATTCTCAGGTGAATACTAAGATCTTCCGCTGTTGCATACTAAAATAAGGACAAGATTTGGAGTCCATGTTTGTATGATATTGTGTAAAAACTGCATTTAAGAAACATATGTCGATGTAATATATTTCTATTGTAAACCATTATGTAATGGTCGTGTGTAAACAGTATATTTTAGATTATCATTATTTGATAATCTACATAATGCTTTTGAAACCTTTATTGATAAAATAAAGGTTATGGTTGTTTTAAAAATGATTGCAGTCTTTGAAAAACGTCTCATATAGAGGTCAAAACCTCGCAATGAAATCAATTAATATGGAACGTTTATAATCAATATGAACGGGACATTTTAGTTGGTATCCGAGCGTTGGTCTTAGAGAACCAGAATTTTGCATTAGTGTGTCTTCTCGAGTTTGTTAGGATGCATTAGTGAGTCTGGACTTCGACCGTGTTTACTTGAAAAATGATTGCTTAACAAATTTTGTTGGAAACTATATATTTTTAACATGTGAATATTATGTGATATATTAATCTCTTAACGTGTTTGATATTATGTGATAGATGTCTACCTCTAGAATAAGTCCCATTGACTCACCTAATAATAATGAAGAGTCAAATGTAAATTGGAATGATTCGTGGACTAATTCACAAGTTCCCGAAGAGGAACCGGAAGAAGAGTCGGAACCGGAAGAAGAATCGGAACCGGAAGAAGAAATAGAACCAGTGGGAGAAATAATAAAACGGTTAAGTAGAAGAAAATTCTCAACCAACCGACCAAAGTTAATTATGGTCAATGGTGTTTCCGCCAAGGAAGCAAAGTATTGGGAGGATTACCAATTCTCCGATGAATCGGATCCCGACAAGGATTCCGATGATGTTATAGAAATTACCCCAACACAATTTAATAAGGCAAAAGAGAACAATAAGGGAAAGGGCATAAAAATAGAGAAATTCGATTCCAAAACCGATGAACTTTATATGTATCGTCAACACCCATATTTCTTAAGTTGCGACAATAACCCGGGAACCTCTAAGCCACCAGGTTTTTCTAAAACAATGTGGAAAATGACGGCTCGTATTAGGGGAACATCATATATCCCTAGAAACTTGGCAAAACGAACCAAAACCGAAGAAGAAGAAACGAGCGAGTCGGAATAAGATAGTTGTATTCGTGTGGTGTAATATATGTAATATAGTGTGCTTATGCTTTATGATATATGTAAAAATTGCTTGTATTAATAAGTATTTTTTTATGAATCTAACTCTTGTCTATTTTACAGTTTAAAAACACAAAATGGATAGACAACCCAATATTTTAAGAGACCTACCCGGAGACATGATTGATGAAATCTTGTCTAGAGTCGGTCGGAATTCCTCGGCACAACTATTTAAGGCGAGATCAGTTTGTAAGACATTCGAAGAACGTTCAAAGAATGCCTTGGTTTATAAAAGGCTTTCGTTCGAAAGATGGGGGATATCACATTGGGAAATCCATAAGTTACGATGTATTTACTTTGACGCATATATTGCGGGGAACCCAAATGCTATTTTACGCAACGGGTTAAGAAATTATTTTCACTCAATATATCCGAATATAGGACTTCGTGATTTAGAAAAAGCGGCTAACATGCAACATAAAGAAGCATGTTATGCTTATGGGTTAGTAATGTTCGCTTCTCACCAAAGTGAGAACAAGAAAATGGGGCTACAACTATTAAACAAAACGTTCCCACAAATGACGGAGTTGGTAATTGGGGTAAGAATTGAGGTTTTTAGATTGTTACGGGACTGTTGGACATTACATAACCCTCGTCCCTTTGACGACGTTACAACACGCTGTCTTATCAACGGCCATAACGGTTATGTTCCACACGACCAAGGATGGGAAGTAGTCCTAGTAAAATCAGAATGCATGACTTGTTTCTGGACGTATGAATTACGTGTCTTTATTGCCTTTACTGAACGACTTGTGTACTAGCTAGAATTATCTTCACAACTATCTTGTATCAAAGTTATTGTGTGCTATATTTCATGCTATATGTAAAATAAGCGGTATTGTAAGTTTGTAAAATATTGTGTAAAAGTTTGAACGCGAAATATTATTATAATCAGTTTTTCATATAGAATTGTAGTAGTTGAATTGTATATTAGCTACTAAGTATGAACTTAAAGGATAGGTACTACCCGAATTTAAACTTATAAAACGCTAATATGAAGAAAAAGCTTTTATAAATGAGTTCATATTATGCTACGAGATACTATTGACTACTCTTAATATTCTGTATGATTAACTTGTTTCATTTGACTATTTGAAGGAAATGGCACAGACTACTCGACAAACCATGAATATGAGCGAAGAGGAATTTCGTACCTTTCTTGCTGCAAACATAGCCTCAGTACAGGCTGTGCTACATACCAACAATAACTCCGAATCTAGCAATGCAGCTAACGGCGCAAGAAATCGTGTAGGATGCACCTATAAAGAATTCACTGCCTGCAAACCTTTGGAATTTGATGGAACCGAAGGACCGATCGGATTGAAACGGTGGACCGAGAAGGTCGAATCCGTGTTTTCCATAAGTAAGTGTACTGAAGAGGACAAAGTGAAGTACGCTACGCATACCTTCACAGGTACTGCGTTAACATGGTGGAATACCTATCTAGAGCAAGTGGGACAAGATGATGCTTACGCACTACCGTGGTCAGCATTCAAACACTTGATGAATGAGAAGTACCGTCCCAGAACCGAGGTCAATAAGCTCAAGACAGAACTTAAAGGGTTACGAACCCAAGGATTTGATATTACCACGTACGAAAGACGATTCACAAAATTGTGCCTATTGTGTCCGAGAGCGTTCGAAGATGAAGAAGAGAAGATCGATGCATTTGTTAAAGGATTACCAGAAAGAATCGAAGAAGATATAAGTTCACCCGAGCCCGCCTCTATACAACAGGCATGTAGAATGGCTCACAAACTAGTGAACTAGATTGAGGAAAGAATTAAAGAACAGGCGGCTGAAGAGGCCAATGTGAAGTAAGTCAAAAGAAAGTGGGAGGAAAACGGTGATAAGAATCACCAATACAACAACAACAGCAATTACAACAATAATCGCAACAACTATCCCAACAATCGCAACATAAATCGCAACTACAACAAACGGCCCAACAACAACAACAACAATAACAACAACAACAACTACAACAATCATCCCAACAACAATAACAACCGCAACAACAACAACAACAACAACAACAATCAGAAGCAGCTATGCCAAAGGTGTGAAAAGTATCACTCGGGGTTCTGCACCAAATTTTGCAACAAGTGTAAAAGAAATGGTCATAGCGCGGAGAAGTGTGAGGTCTACGGACCAGGGGTTAACACAACGAAAGGAACAAATGGTGTCGAAACGAGTAATGGCGGAGCAAGTAGTGTCGGAGCAAGTTATGCCAATGTAGTTTGTTATAAATGTGGAAAATTGGGCCACATTATTAGAAATTGCCCGAACTAGGAGAACACGAATGGACAAGGCCACGGAAGAGTTTTCAATATTAATGCGGCAGAGGCACAGGAAGAAACGGAGCTTGTTACGGGTACGTTTCTTATTGACAATAAATCTGCTTACGCTTTATTTGATTCGGGTGTGGATAGAAGCTATATGAGTAGAGATTTTTGTGCTAAATTAAGTTGTCCATTGACGCAGTTGGATAGTAAATTTTTACTCGAATTAGCAAACGGTAAATTAATTTCAGCAGATTATATATGCCGGAATCGAGAAATTAAACTGGGTAGCGAAATATTTAAGATTGATTTGATACCAGTAGAGTTAGGGAGTTTTGATGTAATAGTTGGCATGGACTGGCTGAAGAAGGTGAAAGCAGAGATTGTATGTTATAAAAATGTAATTCGCATTGTACGAGAAGAAGGAGAACCCTTAATGGTGTACGGAGAAAAGGGCAACACGAAGCTACATCTTATTAGTAATTTGAAGGCACAAAAACTGATAAGAAAAGGTTGCTATGCTGTTCTAGCACACGTCAAGAAAGTAAGAACTGAAGAAAAGAGCATCAATGATGTTCCCGTCGCAAAAGAATTTCCCGATATATTTCCGAAAGAATTACCGGGACTACCTCCACATCGATCTGTTGAATTTCAAATAGATCTTGTACCAGGAGCTGCACCAATAGCTCGTGCTCCTTATAGACTCGCACCCAGTGAGATGAAAGAACTGCAAAGCCAACTGCAAGAACTATTAGAACGTGGTTTCATTCGACCAAGCACATCACCATGGGGGGCTCCTGTTTTATTTGTTTAGAAGAAGGATGGTACATTTAGGTTGTGTATTGACTATAGAGAGTTGAACAAACTTACCATCAAAAACCGTTATCCACTGCCGAGAATTGATGACTTATTTGATCAACTACAAGGCTCGTCGATTTATTCGAAGATCAATTTATGTTCTGGATATCATCAAATGCGAGTAAAGGAGGATGATATTCCAAAAACTGCTTTTAGGACGCTTTATGGTCATTACGAGTTTATGGTTATGCCGTTTGGATTGACTAACGCACCAGCTGTATTCATGAACCTTATGAACCGAGTGTGTGGGCCATATCTTGACAAGTTTGTCATTGTTTTCATCGATGACATACTTATTTACTCAAAGAATGATCAAGAGCACGAAGAACATTTGAGAAAAGTGCTAGAAGTATTGAGGAAAGAAAAACTGTACGCTAAGTTTTCAAAGTGTGCATTTTGGTTGGAAGAAGTTCAATTCCTCGGTCACATAGTGAACAAAGAAGGTATCCAGGTGGACCCGGCAAAGATCGAAACCGTTGAAAAGTGGGAAACCCCAAAAACTCCGAAGCATATACGTCAATTTTTTGGATTGGCTGGTTACTACAGAAGATTCATCCAAGATTTCTCCAAAATAGCAAAACCCTTGACTGCATTAACGCATAAAGGGAAGAAATTTGAATGGAAGGATGAACAAGAGAAGGCGTTTCAATTATTGAAGAAAAAGCTAACTACGGCACCTATATTGTCATTGCCTGAAGGGAATGATGATTTTGTGATTTATTGTGACGCATCAAAGCAAGGTCTCGGTTGTGTATTAATGCAACGAACGAAGGTGATTGCTTATGCGTCAAGACAATTAAAGATTCACGAACAAAATTATATGACGCATGATTTGGAATTAGGCGCGGTTGTTTTTGTATTAAAGACTTGGAGGCACTACTTATATGGGGTCAAAAGTATTATATATACCGACCACAAAAGTCTTCAACACATATTTAATCAGAAACAACTGAATATGAGGCAGTGTAGGTGGATTGAATTGTTGAATGATTACGACTTTGAGATTCGTTACCACCCGGGGAAGGCAAATGTGGTAGCCGACGCCTTGAGCAGAAAGGATAGAGAACCCATTCGAGTAAAATCTATGAATATAATGATTCACACTAACCTTACTACTCAAATAAAGGAGGCGCAACAAGGAGTTTTAAAAGAGGGAAATTTAAAGGATGAAATACCCAAAGGATCGGAGAAGCATCTTAATGTTCGGGAAGACGGAACCCGGTATAGGGCTGAAAGAATTTGGGTACCAAAATTTGGAGATATGAGAAAAATGGTACTTAGAGAAGCTCATAAAACCAGATACTCAATACATCCTGGAACGGGGAAGATGTACAAGGATCTTAAGAAACATTTTAGGTGGCTAGGTATGAAAGCCGATATTGCTAAATATGTAGGAGAATGTTTGACGTGTTCTAAGGTCAAAGCTGAAAATCAGAAACCATCAGGTCTACTACAACAACCTGAAATCCCGGAATGGAAATGGGAAAACATTACCATGGATTTCGTCACTAAATTGCCAAGGACTGCAAGTGGTTTTGATACTATTTGGGTAATAGTTGATCGTCTCACCAAATCAGCACACTTCCTGCCAATAAGAGAAGATGACAAGATGGAGAAGTTAGCACGACTGTATTTGAAGGAAGTCGTCTCCAGACATGGAATACCAATCTCTATTATCTCTGATAGGGATGGCAGATTTATTTCAAGATTCTGGCAGACATTACAGCAAGCATTAGGAACTCGTCTAGACATGAGTACTGCCTATCATCCACAAACTGATGGGCAGAGCGAAAGGACGATACAAATGCTTGAAGACATGCTACGAGCATGTGTTATTGATTTTGGAAACAGTTGGGATCGACATCTACCGTTAGCAGAATTTTCCTACAACAACAGCTATCATTCAAGCATTGAGATGGCGCCGTTTGAAGCACTTTATGGTAGAAAGTGCAGGTCTCCGATTTGTTGGAGTTAAGTAGGGGATAGACAGATTACGGGTCCGGAGATAATAAAAGAAACTACCGAGAAGATCATCCAAATTCAACAACGGTTGAAAACCGCCCAAAGTCGACAAAAGAGCTACGCCGACATTAAAAGAAAAGATATAGAATTTGAAATTGGAGAGATGGTCATGCTTAAGGTTGCACCTTGGAAAGGTGTTGTTCGATTTGGTAAACGAGGGAAATTAAATCCAAGGTATATTGGACCATTCAAGATTATTGATCGTGTCGGACCAGTAGCTTACCGACTTGAGTTACCTCAACAACTCGCGGCTGTACATAACACTTTCCACGTCTCGAATTTGAAGAAATGTTTTCCTAAATAAGATCTCACTATTCCATTAGATGAAATCCAAATCAACGAAAAACTTCAATTCATCGAAGAACCCGTCGAAATAATGGATCGTGAGGTTAAAAGACTTAAGCAAAACAAGATACCAATTGTTAAGGTTCGATGGAATGCTCGTAGAGGACCCGAGTTCACCTGGGAATGAGAAGATCGGATGAAGAAGAAATACCCGCATTTATTTCCAGAAGATACGTCAACACCTCCAACTGCTTAAAATTTCGGGACGAAATTTATTTAACGGGTAGGTACTGTAGTGACCCGAACTTTTCCATGTTTATATATATATTAAATGAAATTGTTATTTACATGATTAAGTGTTTCCAACATTTTAAGCAATCAAACTTGTTAAGACTTGATTAATTGAAATAGGTTTCATATAGACAATTGACCACCCAAGTTGACCGGCGATTCACGAACGTTAAAACTTTTAAAAACTATATGATGACATATATATGGATATATATATATAGTTAACATGATATTATGATAAGTAAACATATCATTAAGTATATTAGCAATGAACTACATATGTAAAAACAAGACTACTAACTTAATGATTTTGAAACGAGACATATATGTAACAATTATCGTTGTAACCACATTTAATGTATATATATCATATTAAGATATATTAATACATCATGATATCATGATAATGTAATAATTTAACATCTCATTTGATTTAATAAACAATGGGTTAACAACATTTAACAAGATCGTTAACCTAAAGGTTTCAAAACAACACTTACATGTAACGACTAACGATGACTTAACGACTCAGTTAAAATGTATATACATGTAGTGTTTTAATATGTATTCATACACTTTTGAAAGATTTCAATACACTTATCAAAATACTTCTACTTAACAAAATTGCTTACAATTACATCCTCGTTTAGTTTCATCAACAATTACATCCCCGTATTCGTACTCGTACAATACACAGCTTTTAGATGTATGTACTATTGCTATATACACTCTAATGATCAGCTCTTAGCAGCCCATGTGAGTCACCTAACACATGTGGGAACCATCATTTGGCAACTAGCATGAAATATCTCATAAAATTACAAAAATATGAGTAATCATTCATGACTTATTTACATGAAAACAAAATTACATATCCTTTATATATAATCCATACACCAACGACCAAAAACACCTACAAACACTTTCATTCTTCAATTTTCTTCATCTAATTGATCTCTCTCAAGTTCTATCTTCAAGTTCTAAGTGTTCTTCATAAATTCTACAAGTTCTAGTTTCATAAAATCAAGAATACTTCCAAGTTTGCTAGCTTACTTCCAATCTTGTAGAGTGATCATCCAACCTCAAGAAATCATTCTTATTTACAGTAAGATATCTTTCTAATACAAGGTAATACTCATATTCAAACTTTTATTCAATTTCTATAACTATAACAATCTTATTTCGAGTAGAAATCTTACTTGAACTTGTTTTCGTGTCATGATTCTGCTTCAAGAACTTTCAAGCCATCCAAGGATCATTTGAAGCTAGATCCATTTTTCTCATTTCCAGTAGCTTTATCCAAAAAACTTGAGGTAGTAATGATGTTCATAACATCATTCGATTCATACATATAAAGCTATCTTATTCGAAGGTTTAAAGTTGTAATCACTAGAACATAGTTTAGTTAATTCTAAACTTGTTCGCAAACAAAAGTTAATCCTTCTAACTTGACTTTTAAAATCAACTAAACACATTTTCTATATCTATATGATATGCTAACTTAATGATTAAAAACCTGGAAACACGAAGAACACTGTAAAACCGGACATACGCCGTCATAGTAACACCGCGGGCTGTTTTGGGTTAGTTAATTAAAAACTATGATAAATTTTGATTTAAAAGTTGTTCTTCTAGGAAAATGATTTTTCTTATGAACATGAAACTATATCCAAAAATCATGATTAAACTCAAAGTGGAAGTATGTTTTCTAAAATGGTCATCTAGACGTCGTTCTTTCGACTGAAATGACTACCTTTACAAAAACGACTTGTAACTTATATTTTCAACTATAAACCTATAATTTTTCTGTTTAGATTCATAAAATAGAGTTCAATATGAAACCATAGCAATTTGATTCACTCAAAACGGATTTAAAATGAAGAAGTTATGGGTAAAACAAGATTGGATAATTTTTCTTGTTGTAGCAACGTGAAAATTGGTAACAAATCTATATTAATCATATCCTAGCTAACTTATATTGTATTATACATGTATTCTAATATATTATGTAATCTTGGGATACCATAGACATGTATGCAAATGTTTGGACATATCATATCGACCCATGTGTATATATTATTTGGAACAACCATAGACACTCTATATGCAGTAATGTGGGAGTTAGTTATACAGGGTTGAGGTTGATTCCAAAAATATATATACTTTGAGTTGTGATCTAGCCTGAGACGTGTATACACTGGGTCGTGGATTCATTCAAGATAATATATATCAATTTTTTTCTGTACATCTAACGTTGGACAACTAGTTGTAGGTTACTAACGCGGACAGCTGACTTAATAAACTTAAAACATCAAAATGTATTAAAAGTGTTGTAAATATATTTTAAATATACTTTGATATATATGTACATATTTGTTATAGGTTCGTTAATCGACCAGTGGCTAAGTCTTACTTCCCGACGAAGTAAAAATCTGTGAAAGTGAGTTATAGTCCCACTTTTAAATTCTAATATTTTTGGGATGAGAATACATGCAGGTTTTATAAATGATTTACAAAATAGACACAAGTACATGAAACTACATTCTATGGTTGAATTATCGAAATCGAATATGCCCCTTTTTATTAAGTCTGGTAATCTAAGAATTAGGGAACAGATACCCTAATTTGCGCGAATCCTAAAGATAGATCTATTGGGCCTAACAAACCCCATCCAAAGTACCAGATGCTTTAGTACTTCGAAATTTATATCATATTCGAAGGGTGTCCCGGAATGATGGGGATATTCTTATATATGCATCTTGTTAATGTCGGTTACCAGGTGTTCACCATATGAATGATTTTTATCTCTATGTATGGGATGTGTATTGAAATATGAAATCTTGTGGTCTATTGTTACGATTTGATATATATATATATATATATATATATATATATATATATATATATATATATATATATATATATATATATATATATATATATATATATATATAGGTTAAACCTATAACTCACCAACATTTTTGTTGACGTTTAAAGCATGTTTATTCTCAGGTGAATACTAAGAGTTTCTGCTGTTGCATACTAAAATAAGGACAAGATTTGGAGTCCATGTTTGTATGATATTGTGTAAAAACTGCATTTAAGAAACATATGTCGATGTAATATATTTCTATTGTAAACCATTATGTAATGGTCGTGTGTAAACAGTATATTTTAGATTATCATTATTTGATAATCTACGTAATGCTTTTGAAACCTTTATTGATAAAATAAAGGTTATGGTTGTTTTAAAAATGAATGCAGTCTTTGAAAAACGTCTCATATAGAGGTCAAAACCTCGCAACGAAATCAATTAATATGGAACGTTTATAATCAATATGAACGGGACATTTCACATATCACCCGTCCCTCGCACTTGCCCTCAAGCCCTTAATGGCCCTAACTGGAAATAAGTTATGACTGATGAATATAATGTTTTAATTAACAACAGTACTTGGACACTTGTTCCTCGCCCATCGAACACGTACATAGTTCGCTCCATGTAGCTCTTTAAAAACAAGTTTAATGCAGACGATAATTTGAGAAAATATAAGGCCTGCCTCGTTGCTAACTAATGATACGCGTACCTACGCGCATGGAGTCATACGTATTACGTGCAGAACGCACGTCTTGAATAACTAAACCATCTGATTAGGAGGCGCGCATATAATCTTTGCTTGGCTTGCACGAAAGCAATCTGATGTAATCTTATCCGTAATTAAGCATGATCCTCTTCCAACTATAACTCTGTTATTTATGGTTATTATTCGGGAAGGATCTAGAAACGAATTTAGGGATAATCTAGGGTTAGGGTTTTATTATATATACAACCTTAACCTCCTTCACTCATCATTAAAATTTTTCTGTATAACTCGACTATTCGATTGCATCCAGAAAACAATATTACGGTAATAGGTATGTTCTTCGAACATAAACCCTATGCAACCACCTTTAGTGGCCATTGTTGCGGCAGCTACCATTAATGGTGGGCATAGCTTTGATCACCCTTTTGTAGATCTTCATCTCTATAAGGGTTATTCACGGTAAACCGGACCGGAGATCAAAGCTATTAATGTCCTTAACCACACTATCATACACTCAACATTGACCTAGCTCTTGGAGCAGATTTATGTTCGATCAAATGGCGCCATCTGTGGGACCATAACTAGAATCGCGTAAAAAAGTTTTATATGTCACGAACGATTAACTATAAAAACTTCTAATCTTTTTGTGGTTGTTCTTGTGTAACAGGTAGCAATGGGAAAGTCTGGTAACAATCAGTCGTATCGTTCTCAGGGTTCTAATGTTACGGGATTGAAACAAGCAAACCAAGATAAGACTCACGTCACAAGCAAAACTCCAAACACTGGAGCAGTAAAGCTCCCCGAAAAATCAACAAACATCATCAGTTATTTTTCCTCCAGTGTCTCAGCCATTCACAACGCGAAAAACTGGCGAGTATTGGCCACCGGGCGATGAAGATGATGAGGACGATGATTATGAGGAAGAAACCCCTATTACTTTAGTGGGTTCCTTTCCCATATACTCTATGCCAAAGTCAACGGTTCATACCAAGCGAACAATGACACCTGTGAGTGCATGCGAGTATTTAGCGGGGCAGAACATTGATGTTGGTTGTCCAACTAATGATCGCACTCACTTAGACAATCTATGAATAAAGCGCATGCTTTCACCTATTCCCAGGTTGTCATCTTTGCTTTCCCTAAGTACGCCCTCAGGGCGCACTAACGATTATGCTGGGGAAAGCAAGAAAAAGAGTCAGGCAGATTTACTTGCCATACTGGCTCAAGCTACGCCAGATAAATATGCGCATGCATTCACGGTGCCAGACAAAGGCGAGGAAGTGTTAGATAACTTCTATACAGGGATAATGGGGCGAAAGGTAAAACCTATCATGGAAGTTGCGCCAGCTAATGAAAAGTTTGTACCACATATTGCTAACTATGTGCCCGAGTCTCCTCCTATCATTCCTTTGACTATGGGATGGTACGATGGCACGACATATCCGGACGATTTCTTACAATGGTATGAAGGAACTGTGCGCTCTCAGGCTTGGAATGATGAAACCAAGTGCCTTGAATTTCAAATCTTGCTACAGGGAGTCGTGAGGGAGTGGTTTGGTAATTTGCCACTGCTGCTCGTTACTTCCTACAACGATCTTTGAGCACGTTTCTTGTTATATTTCCACAACATGTGCGCGTGAAAAAGGACGCATGTCGAATGTCATCACCTCATACAGGGGGCAAGAGAGTCCCTTAGGCAGTTCATAGATTGATATACCAAGGAAGTCGCAAAGATGGCTGGACTTACTGAAAGCCAAAAAGTATCTGGTTTCATACACGGGTTGTGTAAAGACCGGCACCTCTCCCTGTGGTAACGCCTACGCATGAAGGTACCTGATACCCTCGCAGAGGCCATCAAAGAAGCGCACAAGCATATGCGTGTGAGAGAAGATACCACTCGAAATAGTGGTAAAATTCCGATAGCATAGGTAACAGAGATGACGATTCTTACCGTGGACAAACAGGGGGATCAAAGCGCAAGGGTGACAATTATAGCCAGGGCTCTGCGTCATCAAAGTACAATAACAAGTTTCAAAAGTCAAGCAACTCTGATCAGGGAAGGGTCACTTCCCAAGTCAGAATTTTGCGATCATGCGCGAATTGACTAAAGAACCAAAGGAGATCCTAGCAACTGAACCGATCTGCTTGACATTTGCGGCTCCTGCCAAAATGTTAGAATACGCTAGGAGAGACAAGTTGAATTTCTGTGAATTCCATGACGATTATGGACATGAAATTGATCGCTGCAAATCCTTTATCGAAAAGGTGATCGAATGTCTAAGGAAGGGTGAGCTTAATCACCTAAAACTAATAAAAAAAATAAGGAGCTGCGTCGCAGAACAATCAGTCAGTAAAGATGCGCCAAACAAAAAGAAAGGCAGCAACAAGAATTCTGATAAAACGATAAATATGGTGCATGCGTGGCATTCTGGTCAGAGGCGCAAGGCCGAGCAATTGGAGGAGTAGGAAGCGAAAGCTATCACCTTCCCTCTGATGCAAACAATTAATCCTTCACATGCTCCCATAATCATCAAAGTTCACATCACCGATTGCGAGTACAATGTAAGGAGACTAAACATCGATACCGGCAGTAATGTTGATGTGATGTATGAATACTGCTTTAGGAAATCAAATCTAAAATGCTTTCACCCACAACCGTTTTTTTGGGTTTTTCAGTGAATCAGCATGGCCATTAGGGTGCATCGAGCTTGAACTATAATTGGTTGACGACGATGACTCAACCCGCACACAATCCGTGCCTGTAGAATTCTGCGTGGTGCACTCTTATTCATGTTACAATGCACTTCTAGGGCGAGTGTCTTTGCAGAAATTTGGTGTGGTACCCTCTAATGTTCACGGCACGATCAAGTTTCCCACTAAGCAAGATATAGCCACCATCCGGACTGAGTCCGGAAGAGTGCTATGCGCTTTGGTTACGCCACCTAAACCATTGCCTACGATCGACGAGCAGATATAAAGTAGTTCTATCCTTGTCAATCTAAAGTATCCCTACAAGCGTATTCAGGTTGGGGGCAATCTCTCAGACGAAATCAAGACTCAGTTACGCGACATAATGGTAGCTAATATGGATATTTTTGCGTGGTGCGAAGACGATATGACTGGGGTTCCGCGTAGTATCGCTGAGCACAAGGTAAATGAAAATCCAAACCTAACTCCAGTGTGCCAGCAGAAGCGCCCGATGGTGCCCGAAAGAAGTGAATGGTTAAGGTTGGAAGTAGAAAAGTTGGTCCATGCAAACATACTGAGGGAGGTACGGTATCAAACTTGGGTGGCGAACCATGTTTTGTTTTTAAAAAAATGGAGATGACTCATGGCGCATATGCGTCGATTCTAAAGATATTAATAAGGCATGCCCTAAGGAAAACTATCCCTTACCTGAGATTGACTGGAAAGTTGAATCTCTTTCTAGTTTCAGGTTCAAATGCTTCTTGGATGTGTATAAGGGGTATCACCAGATACATATGGTAGAAGCGGATGAAGACAAAACCGCATTCCACACCGATCAGGATATTTATTGCTATACGAAGATGCCCTTTGAGTTAAAAAATGCGGGGGCGACATACCAGAGTGTAGTGGATGTGGCGTTCAAGGATTAAATTAGTAGAAACCTTGAAGATTAGGTAGATGATTTGGTCATCAAAAGCAATACAGAGGTACAATTGCTGGCCGATATCCTAGAGACATTCAACTCTGTGAAAAATCAATATGAAGTTCAATCCTACAAAATGCAGTGTTGAGGAAGAAGAAGGCAAGTTCTTGGGACACATAGTTACTGTAACATCCCACGTTTTTCCGTTAAATTTATTTTTTAACACTATTTTTTTTTAAATAATACCTTTCGTTATTTAAATTCGTAGTTTCCGTTGACTAACGTTCATAATATTCCTGTTACTTAATTATAATATCACTCGTTTACTCGAGCGTTTTTAAAATATTCGTTCGGTTAATTCCGGCACCCACTTTGAAACTTGAGGGACCAAAGTTGCCAAGTGGGCAAACTAGTTGACTAGGTCAACTAGTCAACCCACCCCATCCACTCATTCATTTCCACCCACCTTCTTATCTCTTTCTCCTCTTTCTCTCTTCATACTTCCATTTTTGGAACTTAAACAACCAACTCACAAAATCATTATCTAAAACCGAATCAAGAAGAAAACATCAAAACAAATTACATTTTCGTGATCCTCTCTTCATCCTCTACATTTTGGTACCAATTTCATCTCGTTTGGGTAACTTTCTAAAAACTCTAGATTTCTCTAAATTCGTGTTTTTGACTTGAAATGGTGTTAGTTAGTATCTATGGCTCGTGTATAACATGAATATATGATTTGTTTGCTCGATTTGTTGTTTTGGGTAACTAGTTTGAACATTTAAAATGGGTTTGCTTAATCTTGCATTTTGGATGAGTTAATGTTGTTAAAATGTTAAAGTTCATGTTTTAATTGTGTTACTAGTATCACTAGCTTCGTTTTGATGCATAGGTTGATTTAGAAAACTTCAAAAACATGATTATTGATTTTTGTGAATTTTGATTAGGGTTTGTGTAACATCCTCAATCGGGCCTAGTTGTAAGATTACTATTTTATCCTTAAGTTAGTATTGTGTTACTATATGCTTTTATTTTTATTTAACATTTATTATTATTTAATGATGTAGTTAGGACCAGTTTGTGACAAGGGTCACAGAACAGGTTTGTTTATTTAATTTAGACTTCGTTTGGGTTGCCAAATGATGTATGGAAGATATCAGATAACTGATAAATACCCGTGTGTTGCACAGTGTAGGATTTAACCCACTTTAAGTGACTAGTGCTCCCATTTTCTTCTTTTGGTTTCCAGAAATTTCTCACACACAAACACACCCGTACTTCATCTTCTTCAACTACCAAAACTCTAAATTCTAATCCTTGTTCTTGAGCTCAAATCTTTTACATTGTCTTGTTCCTTTAGATTTACTGAGCCTATCAAGGTAAGATTTGTAGCATTTCATGCTTTAATCATTGATAAAATTGAGTTTTTGTGTTAGTTTTTACAAAGTGTGTATTTTGGGTAAAAAGAGTTAGATTTGACGTAGTTTGAGACTAAATCTTGTGGGTTTATGTTTCTTAATGTTTAGTGTCTTCGATTTGGTGAGTTTTGAGATTAAAAACGAGCTCTAGATCGAGAATTGGTGAGTTTGGTGAGAAACCCGTCACTTTGGTAGCTGCTGCTGCAGATGAACTACCATCGGCCGATGGTCTCTGACCACTGATCGATGGTGTGTGACGATCGGTCGATGGACTAGACGATCGACCGATGGTGGAAGTCCTTCGACCAACGGTTGTAATTTTAACGATCGGCCGATAGTGTGGTCGATCGACCGATGGTGTAGTGACGATCGGCCGATAGTCTCTGACGATCGACCGATGGTCTATGCAGTAGAAATTTTTACTAAGTGTTGATTTTTAGCCGTTATGCTGCCCGTTTTTATTTTGATGATTTTGATGTAAATTTTGAAAGTGCACAAGTGTTAAGCAAAAATTTTTAGCGGATACTTTTTCTGACAAAAATTTCTGTATTGTGCTGTTTTGTGCTATCGGATAGAAACTAACTTGTGTATATGTTTTTCTCAGGAGAAACGGAGAAAGAGAAGGTTCAGTGACTAGATAGCTGAATACCTTCTCGTTTGCTGGTATTTGGTGAGTGGGACTAACTGGAGAATATAGTATATAGAAGCATGTTATATTATGATTGCCATGCTTGTTAGATATACTTATTGTTGTGGTTAGTTAGTTCTTGTGATGACTGCATGTTAGTTGATGCTTCTCTGCTGGAGCCCAGTGCGTCCCTATTGTGTGGTAGCCTCGGTAGGAGAGATCAACCTGCAGGTTGGGTTCCTTTGTGGTAGCCTAGACAGCCGTGGTGTATATATATGTGAATGACGCGTCCGTCGCGTGTGGATTATATATATACGCACAGTGGTGGAGGAACTTCTGGTAAACCCCAGTCCGATCAGCTGGTGGTTAATGGTTTGGCCGAGCCGCCAAAGTCTCTGTAGAAGGCACTTGGGTGATGTTTGTGTGTTAGACTATGTGACATGATTAGTATAACAGTTATGTATGCTATGGCCTGTAGTTAGTCGTACTCACTTAGCTTCGTGCTAATTCCCCTCCATCTCCTCCCTGCAGGTTATTAGCTTTAGTAAATGTCGCATTTTGGGGAGAAGACGGGCATGACGATGTTATGTTTGACAGGGTTAACTCTGATGTGGTCTTTTGGAATATGAACTGTGTACTTTTGATAACAGAATGTATTTACGTCTTTTCATGTTAATATGCAATTTGTTTTAATGACACGTGACATCGGTTTGTACAATTGTTGATATCGTATTTAATTAATGTTAATGCTTCCGCCGCGTATAAAAAAAATTTTAGCGGTGTCACAAGTTGGTATCAGAGCTGAGTTTGGCAGCATGTGCATTGTGATCAACATGTCATGTTCCCAAACTTAGAAGAGTCATGTCAAACATAACATGCTGGGGACGGGTTAAGTGAGTATTAGTACAGGATATGTGTTAGTTGTTAGTACTAACAGAATTTATACTAAGCTTTGGTGTGAGTGTTGTGGTAGTGCAGTAATGGCAGATAATCAAGCAACCGCTACTGGCCCTACTGTCCCTGGAACTGGTACTTTTAGAGCCCCTGACGAAGATGGACATGTGTCTTCAGAAGAAGAAACTTCTCAAGAAGTAATAGAACTTCAAAGTCGGTTACTAGAAGCTCAGGAGAAAATTAAGGAATTGGAACAAGAGCGGGCGCAATGGAACCCTAATACCACTGCATTAAATACAACCTTTCCTCCTAACTTTTATAATCAAGCCGGTGGCAGTCCTCAGTCACAATTTCCACAAAATACCTATCAAAACTATCAAATGCCATTTCCATTTAACCAGACTTTTCATAATCAAATGATGTATCCATTTCAAGTCCCTGAGACAAGAAGGAAGTGTACCTATAAACAGTTTATGGACTGTAAACCTCCAGAATATCATGGTCACACAAACCCTACAGTGACACTCAATTGGTTAAGAGAAGTAGAGCGAGCGTTGGAAGCATGTTTCTGTAAGCCTGAATCTATGGTACTGTTTGCAAGTAGACTTCTCAAAGGTGAAGCAATGGAGTGGTGGGATTCTATTACTGCATATTTACCCAAAGAACAGATCAGTCAGATAACTTGGGAACAGTTCGCTGCTAAGGTTCGTGAGCAGTATTGTTCTGAGTATGAAATGGAGAGATTGAAAACTGAGTTTCTGAGTATGAAGATGACAGAAAGTATGACGATTGATGAAGTTTTCAGAGATTTCACATCGAAGTTAAGGTTTGTTCAACAATGGGTACCGACTGAAAAGGATAAAATTCAGCACTTCATGCGGGTGATTAAGCCGGAGTACAGAACCGTTGCGAGATTTGAAACAACCTTGGCACAGGCTCATGAGATGGCTAAAGTTACTGAAGGTGATATAATGGCAGCGAAAAGAGAAAGTTCAAAGGGTGGATCTTTTGGGGGGAAATCAGAAAGTCAATCAGGTGGACAGTCGACTCATCAGTCGAGTAAGCAATCTGGTTTTCGTGGGAAAAAGTTAGGCGGGTTTAAACAGAAAAGTAAGTCTGGTATGAGTGGATTGGGTTCTAGTCAGTCTGGTTGTTGTAATGTTTGTAAGTCGACTCATGCCGGTCCATGTTCTCCAATGACCCGAAGATGCTTGAGATGTGGAGTACTATGTCATGAAACAACAACTTGTTCCTTTAAGTCCGATGTGTGTTGGACTTGTCATCAGGTAGGTCATAGATCAGCGAATTGTCCATCTGCGTCGAGAGCCAGTTCTGGGGCAGGGTCAGGGGCGAGGTTAGTTAATTTCGGGAGATCTTCTGCTTCTACTGCCGGGCAGAAGAGAAAGAATCCTCCAACAGCAGAGGCAAGGGCGTTTCAGATGACGGTAGACGCTGCAACCGCTACCGATGACGTCATTACCGGTATGTTCTTGGTTAATTCCTTGCCAGCTCGTGTGTTATTCGATTTAGGAGCAAATCGTTCTTTTATGTCCTTAGGCTTCTATGATAAGTTGAAGTTGCCTGTTAAATGTTAGATGCGCCTTTGGGAATAGAAATAGCTGATGGTAAAATGGTTCCATGCACATCATCTGTGTCTGGAATTACCATCGAAATTGACGGCCATTCTTTCCCTTTAACCTGTTTGTTGATGCCTATACCTAGCTTTGATGTAGTCATAGGTATGAATTGGTTAAGAGCTAATAGGGCTAACATTAAGTGTGATAAGAAGATGATTTCTTTCCGTTTGGCCGACGGATCCCGAGTGATAGATAGGGGAGAGCGCAGTGGATTTTACTTCCCTATGGTTTCCCTAATGAAAGCTCAGAAGGCAATAACGAAAGGGTGTGATTCATTCTTAGCCTACGTGATTGATGTTAAGAAAGAGAAGAAGCAGGTGACTGATATTCCCGTTGTGTCAGAATTTCCCGAAGTATTTCCAGATGATTTACCAGGGTTACCTCCAGTACGTGAAGTAGAGTAAAAAATTGATTTGGTTCCAGGTGCTACGCCAGTTGCAAAAGCTCCTTACAGATTAGCTCCATCAGAAATCCGAGAGATGATGTCTCAGATTCAGGAACTGTTAGATAAGGGGTTTATCTGACCAAGTTCTTCACCGTGGGGTGCTCCTGTTTTATTTGTGAAAAAGAAAGATGGGTCGCTTCGTATGTGTATAGATTACCGTGATTTGAATAAGATAACAATCAAGAATAAGTATCATTTACCAAGAATAGATGACTTATTTGATCAGTTACAGGGTGCTTCCTACTTTTCAAAGATTGATTTACGTACAGGGTATCATCAGGTACGTGTTGCAGAGAGTGATATACCGAAAACAGCGTTCAGAACTAGATATGGTCATTATGAATTTTTAGTTATGCCATTCGGGTTAACAAATGCGCCAGCAGTGTTTATGGATTTAATGAACAGACTGTGTCATCAATATCTTGGCAAGTTTGTGATTGTCTTCATAGATGATATCTTGATATATTCGAAAACCGAGAAAGATCATGTTACGCATCTGAGGTTGGTGTTAGAGCTCCTGAAACAGGAACAGTTGTACGCTAAGTTTTCTAAATGTGAATTTTGGTTACGGGAAGTACAGTTTCTGGGTCATGTGATTTGTGAACAGGGTATTAAAGTAGATCAGTCTAAGATAGAGGCCGTAATGAATTGGAACTCGCAGAAAATGCCAACAGAAATTAAGAGTTTTCTGGGTTTAGCAGGTTATTACCGCCGATTTATCAAAGACTTCTCTAAAATAGCAGGTCCGTTGAATAAGTTAACTAGAAAAGATGTTGCCTTTCGATGGACTGATGAACAAGAAAAGGCTTTTCAGACCCTCAAACAGTTGTTATGTCAAGCTCCGATTTTAGCTTTACCAGAGGGAACAGAAGATTTTGTGGTCTACTGCGAAGCATCACGTACAGGTCTGGGTTGTGTTTTGATGCAGAGAAATAAAGTCATAGCATATGCTTCACGACAGTTGAAAAATCATGAACGAAACTACCCTACTCATGATTTAGAGTTAACTGCAGTTGTGTTTGCTTTGAAGCTTTGGAGACACTATTTGT
Organism: Rutidosis leptorrhynchoides; assembly: GCF_046630445.1. Taxonomy (NCBI): domain Eukaryota; kingdom Viridiplantae; phylum Streptophyta; class Magnoliopsida; order Asterales; family Asteraceae; genus Rutidosis; species Rutidosis leptorrhynchoides. The sequence continues at coordinate 166,172,473 of NC_092336.1, forward strand.
ATGGTACACATTGTGAAATCTATACAGATCATAAGAGTCTTCAATATATCTTTTCGCAGAAAGAATTAAATATGCGTCAACGTCGATGTTTAGAATTGATTAAAGACTATGACTGTGAGATTAAATACCATCCGGGTAAAGCAAATGTGGTCGCAGATGCTCTGAGTTGCAAGAAAACAGTCGAAAATGTTAGATTTATGAGAATTGAGATAGTTTCAGACTTGATTGATCGATTGAAAACCGTTCAGTTAGTAGCTTTGAATGACGAAAACCTAAAGACTGAACAAATGACTAAAAGAAAATTTGACCTATGCAATGATTCTAGAGGATTAAAGACCTATAAAGATCGAATTTGGGTGCCTATGCTTGGAGATTTGAGGGATTTAATCCTTACTGAAGTGCATAAATCGAGATTATCAGTGCATCCAGGTAGTACTAAGATGTATAGAGACTTGAAAACATTGTATTGGTGGCCAACAATGAAGACAGATGTTGCAGGTCGTTGAGAAATGTCATATTTGTGCTCAAGTTAAGGCAGAACATCAAAAACCGTATAGATCTCTACGACAGTTAGAAATTCCTCAATGGAAATGGGATCATATAACTATGGATTTTGTAACCAAGTTACCCCGAACCCAGAAAGGACACGACATGATCTGGGTGATTGTGGATCGTTTAACAAAGAGTGCTCACTTTTTAGCTACGCGTAAAACCGCTTCGTTGAGTGATTTGGCAGATTTGTACTTGAAAGAAATTGTTAGTCGACATGGTGTACCATTGTCAATAATTTCCGACAGGGATACTAGATTTGTATCTAACTTCTGGAACAGTTTGCAGCAGAATCTGGGTACGCGTGTGAATCTAAGTACAGCTTATCATCCACAAACAGATGGTCAGAGTGAACGCACAATTCAAACGTTAGAAGACATGTTGAGAGCGTGTGTCATAGAATATGGTGGTTCTCGGATTCACATCTTCCATTGATAGAGTTTGCCTACAACAATTCATATCATTCGAGTATCGGAATGCTGCCGTATGAAATGTTGTATGGTCGTAAATGCAGAACTCCTACGTGTTGGTTGGAAGCGGGTGAGAAACAATTTGCAGGTCCCGAAATTGTTCAGATAACCGCAGAAAAGGTCGAAATTGCACGGGAAAAGTTAAAAGCAGCTAGAGATCGACAAAAGATGTATGCTGATCCGCGTAGACGTCCTGTGACATTTAATGTAGGTGATCGTGTTTATCTGAAAGTTTCGCCATGGAAAGGGTGATCAGATTTGGTAACCGTGGTAAACTAGCTCCAAGGTTTATTGGGCCATTTCCAATCAAAGAAATTTTGAATGATCAGACTGTTGTTTTAGATCTTCCATCAGAGTTAGCAGGAATACACAACACGTTCAACGTGTGCTATCTAAGAAAGTGCAAAGTGGATGATGAAAGTCAGATTCTTCCGTTGAAGGATTTGAAAGTTGATTTGACTAAGAAATTAGTGGAAGAACCGGTTGGAATAGTGGACAAGAAAGTCACAAAGTTAAGAAAGAAACAGATTCCAATGGTGTTAGTGGAATGGCGGCACAGTTTAGGTTCCAACCTGACATGGGAAACCGAGGATTTAATGAGAGCGCTCTATCCTCAGTTGTTTGACCTTGACCAGATTCCGAGCATGGAATCTTCTTAAGGGAGGTATATTTGTAACATCCTCAATCGGGCCTAGTTGTAAGATTACTATTTTGTCCTTAAGTTAGTATTGTGTTACTATATGATTTTATTTTTATTTAATATTTATTATTATTTAATGATGTGGTTAGGACCAGTTTGTGACAAGGGTCACAGAACAGGTTTGTTTATTTAATTTGGACTTCGTTTGGGTTGCCAAATGATGTACGAAAGATATCAGATAACTGATAAATACCCGTATGTTGCACAGTGTAGGATTTAACCCACTTTAAGTGACTAGTGCTCCCATTTTCTTCTTTTGGTTTCCAGAAATTTCTCACACACAAACACACCCGTACTTCATCTTCTTCAACTACCAAAACCCAAAATTCTAATCCTTGTTCTTGAGCTCAAATCTTTTACATTATCTTGTTCCTTTAGATTTACTGAGTCTATCAAGGTAAGATTTGTAGCATTTCATGCTTTAATCATTGAGAAAATTGAGTTTTTGTGTTAGTTTTTACAAAGTGTGTATTTTGGGTCAAAAGAGTTAGATTTGACGTAGTTTGAGTCTAAATCTTGTGGGTTTATGTTTCTTAATGTTTAGTGTCTTCGATTTGGTGAGTTTTGAGGTTAAAAACGAGCTCTAGATCGAGAATTGGTGAGTTTGGTGAGAAACCCGTCACTTTGGTAGTTGCTGATGCAGATGAACTACCATCGGCAGATGGTCTCTGACCACCGACCGATGGTGTGTGACAATCGATCGATGGACTAGACGATCGACCGATGGTGGAAGTCCTTCGACCAACGGTTGTAATTTTAACGATCGGCCGATAGTCTCTGACGATCGACCGATGGTCTATGCAGTAGAAATTTTTACTAAGTGTTGATTTTTAGCCGTTATGATGCCCGTTTTTATTTTGATGATTTTGATGTAAATTTTGAAAGTGCACAAGTGTTAAGCAGAAATTTTTAGCGGATACTTTTTCTGACAAAAATTTCTGTATTGTGCTGTTTTGTGCTATCGGATAGAAACTAACTTGTGTATATGTTTTTCTCAGGAGAAAAGGAGAAAGAGAAGGTTCAGTGATTAGATAGCTGAATACCTTCTCGTTTGCTTGTATTTGGTGAGTGGGACTAACTGGAGAATATAGTATATAGAAGCATGTTATATTATGATTGCCATGCTTGTTAGATATACTTATTGTTGTGGTTAGTTAGTTCTTGTGATGACTGCATGTTAGTTGATGCTTGTCTGCTGGAGCCCAATGCGTCCCTATTGTGTGGTAGCCTCGGTAGGAGAGATCAACCTGCGGGTTGGGTTCCTCTGTGGTAGCCTAGACAGCCGTGGTGTATATATATGTGAATGACGCGTCCGTCGCGTGTGGATTATATATATACGCACGGTGGTGGAGGAACTTCTGGTAAGCCCCAGTCCGATCAGCTGGTGGTTAATGGTTTGGCCGAGCCGCCAGAGTCTCTGTAGACGGCACTTGGGTGATGTTTGTGTGTTAGACTATGTGACATGATTAGTATAACAGTTATGTATGCTATGGCCTGTAGTTAGACGTACTCACTTAGCTTCGTGCTAATTCCCCTCCATCTCCTCCCTGCATGTTATTAGCTTTAGTAAATGTCGCATTTTGGGGAGAAGACGGGCATGACGATGTTATGTTTGACAGGGTTAACTCTGATGTGGTCTTTTGGAATATGAACCGTGTACTTTTGATAACAGAATGTATTTACGTCTTTTCATGTTAATATGTAATTTGTTTTAATGACACGTGACATCGGTTTGTATAATTGTTGATATCGTATTTAATTAATGTTAATGCTTCCGCCGCGTATAAAAAAAATTTAGCGGCGTCACAGTTTGATAGACTTAAAACGAACTTTTTGATGCTTGAATGCCAGGAAATGTAAATTGTAAGTGTATAGTTGTAATGTATGTTTCATTACCTTCAAAACGGCATATCATATGTGTGAATCGGATTCCCGAAACTTAAAATGCATTTGATGAACTTGGAACTTTGAAAATAAACCTTTAATGATCACTTGACGAGATTTTGATTGTTGTAATTGATGTTTTTGCTTGGTGAAAAGTATTTAGTTGTATTCCTTGTCAAAAGAGCTTTCCAACGATATAAGATACGAGTTCTAAGTGTTTACGGGTTGTGTTTTGTGTTTGTTTGAATTTTGGGTTTGGGACTTAGACAATTGAGACTGATCAGGTACCAGCACCCATTATTCGCCGCGGCGCGGCCAGCCTTTGTCGCGGCACGACAATAGGCATGGTTTGATTCTGTCTTGCTTGTCCAATATACGAAAAATGTGTGGCATGCTATGGACCTCCGATTCACATGAAACTTGTTCTAACATGCTTATATATGAATAATTAGCACAGAAAAATAGTTCGGGACCCGACCCGAACAAGTTGACTTTTTCGTTGACTTTGACCAAGTTTTACTTTTAGTCAAACTTAAACAAACGTTTATGCAATCGTTCTAATCTTCGTTTATACTTGGTTCTTGCATGAAACTTGACAACGTGATTCACATGCTATACTATTCGAGTCGTAACGAGCCATAGGACTAATCGAACACATTTCGATCGACCTTGTTTATGTCTTACCCAGTATTGATACAACTTACTTGTTTAGGTCAAGGCTAAGCAACTTTCATGCACATGTTTACTTTGTGAAGTACTTTTATACTCGTGCACTCGAGGTGAGATCATAGTCCCATCTTTCAACAACTTTTATGCTTTAAACTATGGGATGAGAAACATATACGTATCATACTTTTACACTTGAAAACAAGTACGAAAATGAACATTCCACATACGGGTTTGAACAAAAAGCCTCAATTCAATTATCATTAGTTACACTTGCAGGGTGTAAACATGAACTTATATTATATGATCACATGGGCTTGACGAGCCTCATTTGGACGGTTCGCTACCGTTAGCGGATGAAATATATTTTCGGGTCTAGTGTATGTTCTAACACTACGCAAAGGGTGCAAAACAGTTAAGTTTGATAATTGGGTGCCCGGGATACAAACAACAACTTTGGAATGCAAATGATTTTGATAATCATCTTATACTAAATCTTGTGGTTCAAATACAATGTTTACTAAAACACCTATGATTTCACCAACGTTTTTTGTTGACAGTTTTCTATATGTTTCTCAGGTTCATACTTGGCTATTTGATACATGCTTCCGCACACTTTGATTTACTTGCTTGGAGTCAAGCATACATGCATACGCTAGTGATAGCACCTTTGGATTCAAACTTAAAGCATATACTTACGCTATTTATAGCAACCGTGATTTTAAACTAATTATGTCGCAAGTTATTTCATTTATACTTTACAACTTTTGTAAACTTGGACTTGTTGTCCAATTGTTTTGTAAACTAAACTTTGTAAGTCTTGTACGTTTCAAATGAATGCGACATAATTTTGGTCAAACGAGTCTCATATAGGGACTATGACCACGCAACGGGACCTAAGTTAGCGGCACCGTCAATGACGATTTTGTCGGATCGCTACAGATGGTATCAGAGTGTTGGTTGTAGGGAACTAGAATGTGCATTAGTGTCTCACAGAGTCGTTAGGACGCATTAGTGAATCTAGACTACAACCGGATAGTTAATCATTGCATCCTGACTTGCAATTGCTATAGATAGCACTTACTTGACTACTTGTGCATATATACTTGAATCTTTCTTAGGTGAACTCCATAATGGTACCAAACTTTCATCATACGAATCCGTATTCTGCTACTTCCTGGTAACACACGTAAATTCGAGATTCATGCGCGTAAGGATGATAACGACTTCATTAGTCACACTTGTTCGGGAACTCTGTCTCCCAGATTGTTATTCGCCACCGTTTCAACTTACTATCGGTGTCACACCGGTGTTCCTTACTATCTACCACTTCTTGTTACTACCATCACTACTCTATGTGAGTATCGTCAGCAATGCTTATCACTACGGCTGCGTACTATTTGTTATCATGATTCGTTAGTCTTTTCGTGCCTAAAGGCATTATCGTTTGACTTGAACCGCATTGATGTGAACGATCATTTATACACTTCCCTCGGGGAACGCTTCTTTAGAGTCGCACTAATTCTTTCAATTCAATACAAGTCACGTTTGAGACGTCGTTACACTTTGTTCATTTAGATCTTTATGATTACACGAACTTGAATCTATGGAGTGATGTGGGAATGGAGGTATGAGTTAGCATAATATAACGACACTCGATCAACGTGGTTATATTATGGTAAGTCATACCAAAGTTCTAATGACACGTGATGGTGGTTGGATTCGATCAACCTAATCACCACCATGTGCCATGTACATGACTTCATTTTTCTTGTGTGGATATCCGAAACTCCGAGAATGTCGATAACAACCATACCAAGGACACACCTTCGATTACAGTCGAACCATATTTATGCTTCCGAATGAATGACAAATTCTTTCGACTTCAACCATACGTTATACGTGTATACCATCTCGTCTTCGCACAGTTTTATCGACGGACTACAATATGCTTCTTATTCTCACATCGAGGCGGAAACTTCTCTCGCATCACACTCGTACTTCCATTTAAGAAAACCTTTTATCTAAATTCTCAATGGAGAGAGACTCTTCACGTTATACTAGTATTCGTCACGGGGGTGAATCGTCCTAACGAATGTTTTCGGAAACCGATAAATCTTCCGCGGCGCAAAATTCTCGAGAAACAGAAACTTGTTCTAACAAACGTTTTTAAGTCCTAACAAACTTGTTCGAATATACCTTACAGAAATGTACCTCATCTCGGATCGAGATTCTCATTTCACTTCTAGATTTTGGAGTGCCTTACAAAAAGCCTCGGGACCACGTTTAGACATGAGCACCGCATATCACCCACAAACCGACGAACAAAGCAAATGTACGATTCAAACCTTGGAAACCATAAAATGAATTCGTGTTATCGACTTCAAAATTTCTTGAGAAAAGTCTTTTCCTATAACTAAATTCTCTTACGACGATGGTAATCATTCAAGTCTTAACGTCACACCTTTTGAAATCTTATGTGACCGAAAACGTCATTCTCCTTTTGTAGAACCAAGTAAATGATAATCAAGTCACCGAACCCGGACTCATTCATGGAGTAACCGTTAAAATCGTTCCAATCCGAGAAAGGCTCGAGACGGCCCGTAGTCGCCAAAGGAACTATGCCAATGTTAGACGTAAACCTTTCGAATTCCATGTGGGAAACCGCGTAACGTTAAAAGTCGCTCCTTGAAAAGGTGTAATCCGTTTCGAAAAATGTAGAAAGCTAAATCCGCGATATTTTGATCCTTTTAAAATCTTGGGGTGTTTTGGACCCGTTGCTAGCCATTTAGATTTTCCGACACGTTTGAGTCTCCGTTCATCCTACATTCTATGAATCAACTTACAGAAGTGTCTTGCGAAACAAGAACTTGTTATTCCTTTCGATGAGCTTACTATCGATGACAAACTCTACTTCATAGGAGAACCGATTGAAATTATGGATCGTGAAGCCGAACTTTAAACCAACGTAAAATCCCGACTGTCAAATTTCGTTGAAATGCCCAAGGAAGTACCTTCACATATCCGTAGAATTTGCAACGCAAGGTTTCGAAGAAGAAACAGCAACTACTACTTCCAACTAAATTTTTGGACGAAATTTCTTTTAAGGTGTAGGTAATGTAACATCCCGCGTTTTTTCGTTAAAATTATTTTTTAACACTATATTTTTTTTAAATAATACCTTTCGTTATTTAAATTTGTAGTTTCCGTTGACTAACGTTCATAATATTCCTGTTACTTAATTATAACATCACTCGTTTACTCGAGCGTTTTTAAAATATTCGTTCGGTTAATTCCCGCACCCGCTTTGAAACTTGAGGGACCGAAGTTGCCAAGTGGGCAAACTAGTTGACTAGGTCAACTAGTCAACCCACCTCATCCACCCATTCATTTTCAACCACCTTCTCATCTCTTTCTCCTCTTTCTCTCTTCATACTTCCATTTTTGGAACTTAAACAAGCAACTCACAAAATCATCATCTAAAACCGAATCAAGAAGCAAACATCAAAACAAATTACATTTTCGTGATCCTCTCTTCATCCTCTACATTTTGGTACCAATTTCATCTCATTTGGGTAACTTTCTAAAAACTCTATATTTCTCTAAATTCGTATTTTTGACTTGAAATGGTGTTAGTTAGTGTCTATGGCTCGTGTATAACATGAATATATGATTTGTTTGCTCGATTGTTGTTTTGGGTAACTAGTTTGAACATTTGAAATGGGTTTGCTTAATCTTGCATTTTGGATGAGTTAATGTTGTTAAATTGTTAAAGTTCATGTTTTAATTGTGTTACTAGCATCACTAGCTTCGTTTTGATGCATAGGTTGATTTAGAAAACTTCAAAAACATGATTATTGATTTTTGTGAATTTTGATTAGGGTTTGATAGACTTAAAACGAACTTTTTGATGCTTGAATGCCATGAAATGTAAATTGTAAATGTATAGTTGTAATGTATGTTTCATTACCTTCAAAACGGCATATCATATGTGTGAATCGGATTCCCGAAACTTAAAATGCATTTGATGAACTTGGAACTTTGAAAATAAACCTTTAATGATCACTTGACGAGATTTCGGTTATTGTAATTGATGTTTTTGCTTGGTGAAAAGTAGTTAGTTGTATTCCTTGTCAAAAGAGCTTTCCAACGATTTAAGATACGAGTTCTAAGTGTTTACGGGTTGTGTTTTGTATTTGTTTGAATTTTAGGTTTGGGACTTAGACAATTGAGACTGATCAGGTACCAACACCCGTTATTCACCGCGGCGCGGCCAGCCTTTGTCGCGGTGCTACAATAGGCATGGTTTGATTCTGTCTTGCTTGTCTAATATACGAAAAATGTGTGGCATGCTATGGACCTCCGATTCACATGAAACTTGTTCTAACATGCTTATATATGAATAATTAGCACAGAAAAATAGTTCGGGACCCGACCCGAACATGTTGACTTTTTCGTTGACTTTGACCAAGTTTGACTTTTAGTCAAACTTAAACAAACGTTTATGCAATCGTTCTAATCTTCGTTTATACTTGGTTCTTTCATGAAACTTGACAACGTGATTCACATGCTATACTATTCGAGTCGTAACGAGCCATAGGACTAATCGAACACATTTCAACCGACCTTGTTTGTATCTTACCCGGTATTGATACAACTTACTTGTTTAGGTCAAGGCTAAGCAACTTTCATGCACACGTTTACTTTGTGAAGTACTTTTATTCTCGTGCACTCGAGGTGAGATCATAGTCCCATCTTTCAACAACTTTTATGCTTTAAACTATGGGATGAGAAACATATACGTATCATAGTTTTACACTTGAACACAAGTACGAAAACGAACATTCCACGTACGGGTTTGAACAAAAAGCCTCAATTCAATTATCATTAGTTACACTTGCAGGGTGTAAACGTGAACTTATATTATGTGATCACATGGGCTTGACGAGCCTCATTCGGACGGTTCGCTACCATTAGCGGATGAAATATATTTTCGGGTCTAGTGTATGTTCTAACACTACACTAAGGGTGCAAAACAGTTAAGTTTGATAATTGGGTGCCCGGGATACAAACAACAACTTTGGAATGCAAATGATTTTGATAATCATCTTATACTAAATCTTGTGGTTCAAATACAACGTTTACTAAAACACCTTTGATTTCACCAACGTTTTTCGTTGACAGTTTTCTATATGTTTCTCAGGTTCATACTTGGCTATTTGATACATGCTTCCACACACTTTGATTTACTTGCTTGGAGTCAAGCATACATGCATACGCTAGTGATAGTACCTTTGGATTCAAACTTAAAGCATATACTTACGCTATTTATAGCAACCGTGATTTTAACCTAATTATGTCGCAAGTTATTTCATTTATACTTTACAACTTTTGTAAACTTAGACTTGTTGTCGAATTGTTTTGTAAACTAAACTTTGTAAGTCTTGTAAGTTTCAAATGAATGCAACATAATTTTGGTCAAACGAGTCTCATATAGGGACTATGACCACGCAACGGGACCTAAGTTAGCGGCGCCGTCAATGACGATTTTGTCAGGTCGCTACAGTTACGCCAAGAGGAATCACATCTAATCCAAAGAAAATTGAAGCTGTGGACCGAATGAAATCCCTAAAATTTAGGAAAGAGGTTCAAAGTTTGACAGGAAAGTTGGCTGCACTAACAAGGTTCCTGTCAAAGACCACAGAGCGGTCACTACCATTTTTCCAGACTCTCAAAAATTCATTGAAAAAGTGGACTTTAGGTGGACTGAGGAAGCCGAAAAAGCTTTCGTCGAGATGAAGACGCTCCTAAAGGAACTGGCTACTTTGACTGCGCCTATAGCGGATGAGACGTTGATACTGTATCTTGCGACTTCAAAGGAGGCCATCAGTTCTGTTCTCGATGCAGATAAGGGGCATGTACGTCTCATATTGGGACTTGAAATAGGTACTAAATGTAATATTTATTAAGTATTTCCCATTATTTTGGCGCAGGTACAAATAAATGTGTATTTTGTCAGCAAAGCACTTAGCGACAGTGAGGTTAACTATCCACCTATTGAAAAACTTGTGTATGCGCTAGTACACACAGCTCGTCGGTTGCGCAGGTACTTCCAGGCGCATCTAATAGTGGTGTTAACAGAACAACCTATTAGACAGGTATAATTCGCGGCGCGCATCCCAACTCTTGTTTACATAATCTTATAAGACGCCGAATACGCGCCTGAATTAATTGTGATTTACTGATAACATGTGATAACAGGTATTGTACAATCCTGAGGTTTTGGGTAGATTGGCTAAGTGGTCCATTGAATTGGGAGAACATGAAATCAATTACTCCCCACGCACGGAGGTAAAAGGCCAGATACTTGCAGATTACTTGGCTGAAACAACAGGAGAAGTAGAGGCACTCACGGAAAGTACTATAATGAGGTGTGATGAAAATCAGGTCTGGGAATTATATATACAGATGGAGCTTGTGGACCTGAAGGCGCAGGCGCCGGACTGGTCCTCACAAGCCCTGATGGAGAGGAGCATACTTATGCACTCCAATTCACGTTTGTTGCAACCAACAACAAGTCTAAGTACGAAGCATTGCTATCCGGGATGCGCATAGCGCAACATCTCCGAATAAAACACTTGGATGCATATGTTGACTCACAGTTGGTCGCTAAACAGGTCAATGAGTCGTTTTGGTCGCATGAAATCTCTATGTAGCGGTACATGGAACTGGTGCACGAATTGGAAAAGAAATTTGTCATTTTTAGGTTAACGCATGTACCTAGGGGCAAAACAAGAAAGCAGACACGCTAAGCAAATTGGCTGCCCTGGCCTTTGATCATCTGCGCAAGAACGGATGGGTTGAAGTGCTAACAGAAAAATCCATTAATGAGAAATCCACTCTTTTGCCCATCAAGGAGGAAAACCCAAGCTGGATGACACCATTAGTAAAATTCCTTACTGAGGGAGAACTTCCAGTAGATGAAAAATAAGCGCGAAAGATTCGCATGAAAGCCCCATGTACGCATTAGTCGGAGGTGTCTTATATAGGAAGTCTTCTTTGGGGCCAAGCCTGTTGTGCATTGGACCCAATCAGGCTAAAGAGGTGCTGCGAGAAGTTCACGAGGGTTCTTGTGCCTTGCACTCAGGATACAGAACTATCGCTGCAAAAGTGATGCGCATACGATATTACTGGCCCACCATTCACAGCATTGCAGCGGAAATTGTAAGGACGTGTCAATCGTGTCGACAGCATGCGCCGATAAGTTGAGCACCGCAGCATCCTATGATACCAATAGCAGCATCATGGCCATTCAGTAAATGGGCCATTGACATTTTCGATCTAATCACTGCGTGCTCAGGTGCGCATGAAATAATACACTTATCTAATACTTTGCAATATATGCGCTTTAACAGTATTTACATTATAATTGCTTGCTCAGGAGGAATAAACTCTTGGTGTAGCAATCGATTACTTCACTAAGTGGGTGGAGGCAAAGGTATTGGCAACAATTACTAGCAGGCGCATTCGAAACTTCTTTTGGGAAGATATTATGTGCAGGTTTGGTATCCCCAATGAAACTTTCAGCGACAATGGCACTTAGTTTGAAGGCGAGCCTTTTAGGAGCTGGTGTCAAGAACTGAATATCAAGCAGTCATTTACCTCAGTCGCTCACCCGCAGGCTAATGGACAATGTGAAGTAACAAACCAAGATATCGTGAGGGGAATAAAAGCGCGTCTGGGCTTGTATACCAACCGAATTAATGGTTTTGACGAAGTGCATATGTAGCTTCGACGAGTTAAGTAATGACGAAGGCTTGTGCGCTAACCTAGACATGCTAGAAGAACGCAGAGAGATAGCTGCCATACGCAAAGCTGCCAACAAGCAGAAAATCTCTAAGTACTATGACAAGCGGGTCAAGCCTATGTCATTCAGAATTGGGGATTATGCATGGCGCAATAATGATGCAAGTCAAGCAGAGAATACTAGGAAGCTGGGGCCCAACTGAGAAGGCCCTTATGGAGTTATTGGCACAAGTGCAACAGGATCTTATATCCTGGCAGGAATAAATGGAGAACGAGTACCTCATACTTAGCATGCAACCAATTTGAAAAGATGCTACATATAATTGTCAGGCTGCAGCACTAGGGATTGATTACCCTACCTTTTAAGCACTTACATTTTTTAGTTTACTTAAAATGTTGCTTTATTTACTTGTAAGACAATTCATATTTCTTTCATGGTTGCAATAAGTTGTCATTAGGATATGGCTTGAGAATTTGATTTATTTTGTAATAAATAAATTTAATTTTTTGAACACAAGTGTTTGGTTACATTTCGACGCACAATATGATAACAATTATGTGAATCCTGCCTTCTTAAGGGATGATCTCTAGCTCCCGCTTGTCAGAAGCTTGTTTGGTTACAAGGCTAGATTTTAGGGTGGGTAACAGGCATTGGTTCGTCTAGACCAACACACTCTCGCAGACTAGAAGACTGCAAGTCATGACTATAAACAACAAGCATTGGGGTTGCTTGCCCACTAACCTAAGTTTTGGTTCACTTGGAAGACTCTGGATATTTTACTTAGTAATGTAATGAAAAGCGTCGACTATGTGCACAATAGTATGACGTCGGTTAGCATTATTAAATTTGGAGTATAAATGAGTATAAATTGGTTTGTATGCAAATAGAAATTTAAGTTTTAAGAACTTAATACGCCTAGTGACGTGAATAATATAATAAGAAAATATATTTAATTAATTTACTTATTCAAACAAAAGATACAATGCATAGCATTGGCTACATTATACTATTACAAAAGAAGTGCATGAAGCACAAAAGTTAAACTGGCACGTAGGCCATTACGATTACAATGAAATTGAAATCTAAACTACGTGGCTTATCAGTAACGTTGCCCTACACTAATGGTAACAATCCTTCGAACCCTCGCATGCAACGATCATACGGATTGCCCCATGTAAACAGAAAATAAAAACTAAACTAAGGGTGGGGCGCACACCCATGGTGTTAAAAGCACCTCATGAAGCGCACTAATAACAAGTGCACCCCCCAGGAGTAGTGAGCGCAAGCGTCCAAAAGCAAAGTATTCTCATGACGCACCTCAGGCCCCCACATTCCATGCAAAAAAACGTCGCAAGATGCCATACCAAGCACATCCTGCAACCCCCCACACTGCGATCGACAGCTCGCACACTTACTACTTCATCTTCACAATATCTTGTACTGAAATTGCAGGATCGAAACAGCATCCATAAGGGTTTTAATGGAAATACTTTCCAGCGCTTAGCTGGATTCAAGAACTCGCTCGTAAGCATTATCTTCAAGCTGGTAAACGATGATTTGTGGAACAACAACGGGAACTTCATTATTTTTTGAGATTAAATCCCAGATTCGCACCCGTTCAAGCGCGTTAGCAGCTCTGAGACCTTCTGTGTAGAGCTCTGTAACAATTGAAGAGCCAAGCGCATGGGTGGCAATGGTTGGAAGTGCGTCACATAGATCTGTATAATTCTGACGCATGGCGTCCCGGCTCACCGCGGCTTCATTAACCTGGGTAGTGAGATCATTTTTCTCAAAAGTTAACAAATCAAAATTAGAGGTAGCAACAACAAGCTCCTCCTTCAGTACCCTGTTCTCCTCCTCATAGTCCACCTCTGAAGATAACAACTCAACTTTTTCTTTATTCAAAGACTCAACAGTGGCCTCAGCTATTTTCAGCGCGTCATTGGCCACTTTCAACTGCGTTTCAAGAAGCTGCACTCTTTTCTGTAGCTTCCCAGACAAATGAAGGTTAGCACGATGAGTGCGCTCGGTACTTAGCTTGTCACAATCCCTTGCCCATGTCATGAATGACAACTGCGTGTCAAAGTTCAGCTTTTGCTCTGGTGTCATTTTCTCCAACTCTTGCCTTATGCCGGCAGGAGCGCACCCCTGCATGTAGAGATTTTGTTCGTGCGCGGCGTGCTTAGAAACATTTAACATTGTAGACAAGTTATACACGTGGATGTCAACATAACGTTTGTCATTCAGTATTGGCACCCGAGTGGAAGGAGTAGCGCTGGCTCAGATGGCAGCAGGGGTAGAAGAGGATGGAGCAATAACGGTAAGAGCAACCGGCGTGAGTGGGTGAACATTAGCAGTTGGGGGCGCAGGAACCAAAGGGGGGCGTGTACAGATGTAGTAGCAGCAGTAACAGGTAGGGATAGCAATTGATCGGATATGGATCAGATGACGCCACATCCACATCCATATCCATTTAATTTTTTCTCATCCATATCCATATCAATATCCATTTAATTTCAGTATATCCGTCCATATCCATATTTGATGGATTAAGCGGGTTATTGGATATCCGTTGGATATCAAACGAAATGTTAATCTAACAATGATTTTATCAATTTAATATAGATTATAACAAATGAAAATATTTAATCTTTATGTTTTTGATTTGTTACATATGTCTTGATTGTAATTTGTAGCCGATTATATATTTAATTAAGCAAAATACGTTATAATATGAGTAAATATACGTTTAACCTAATCTAAATATGTAAGTTTGAACATTGTTAGCAACAATTTAAGAATTGTGACTATCACAACCCTTATTTTCGTTAATAATTTAAGAATTTGTATGTTATATGTATATGTATATCGATATGTAGAAGTATATGCATATATTTTAGTACGTAAACATGTATATATAGATGTATTTTGGGTGATAATGGATATATCCGTGAATGATAAATTGGCATCCATATTCGATCCACGAAATATTTAGATCATCCAAATCTATATTCATATCCATTAATCGTCCATTTACATCATCCGTATCCATTATAAATGGATTGGATCGGGTGGATATCCATGGATGGAACATCCATTGCCATCCCTAGTAACATGAGGCTCCACATCTTCATCAATATGAACAACTAACAACGAAACACCACAATCAGCCACGTACAGATTAAGGGTATCAACTTTAGAAACATAAATTAAGTTGTATTATACCTTTAGACGAACTCGCAGCTTTGTTCTTCTTAGTGGGAGGATTGAGGCGCACAGATGACCGACGCTTCGAAATAGCTTTGTCTGGTACCTCCTCATTATTCACTGCAAAAATAGCGCAAAGGTTAGCATGCACTAAAGTAAATCATTAATTTAGTGATTTAGGCAAATAAAAAATGTACCCTTTCCCCTAAGAATAATGACCGGATTAGTGCCAACATACAGCCAATATGATGAAACACCGATAAGAAATAAAACTTCGTTTGGATAAATGCGAAGTCTAAGCTTTTTGCCGGAGCACAGGTCAAAAAATTTCTGCTCATCCTGGTCCATGGGAGGGGGTCTATTTAAAGAAGTGTTTGAACCAGTGTGCCATTGAAGAATGTTGGCAAACTCAGGAGGGACAAACTTGTTGTTAACAAAGTAAAAGGAATCTTTTGCAGGAGTTTTATAGACCTTTCTTTTGACCAGCAGTTGTCACGACCCTACTTTTTCCGTTATCTTTTTCCGTTAATTATTTAACGACCGTTAACTGTTAGTGTGCCACGTCATTTCCATGACCTATATTATTATTATTTTTGTAATAATATATATATAATAATTATTATGTGTTATGTGGATATATGTGTTCATATTTTAAATTATACGTTTCTACGTTCCGCGGATTTCCATCCGGCGAATCTTTTCGGTTTTCAAACCAACGGTCGAGTTTTCTGGATTTTTAAATCCTAAATATTTTAAATATGATATTTTAAGGTCATATTATTAGTAGGTGTATTTATATTTATTTTTCGTCGCGCGTTCGTTATCTTTCCGGATTTTTAATCGCGTAAGCGTGTTTTCGCGTTTCGGGCTTCGTACGGGATCTCGGGCCACAAGGATTTCACCATTTAGCAAAATTGGACCCATGGGGCCCACCCCCAAGCAATTTCGGCCGAAGCCAAGGGGGGGAGGGGATCCCTTCTCCTTATTTTTCTTTTTTTGAGATTTTGTTTATCACTTTCCCAATTTTTCAAGACCTAGTTTTATTTTTGCTCTCAGCCTCTCCTCTCCTCCCTCTTTGTGCCGCCACCATCACCACCATAAACCACCATCTTCATCAAAAAGCTAGCTTGGATCAAGAGATCATCTACATAAACGTGTTCTCCTCTTCGTTCTCTACGCGATCATATACTTTGATTCTCGATTAGGGTATAAACCCTAACCCTAGCTTTTTGATTTTTCATATATATTACTGATTTTATATGTTATATGATTAGTATGATATGTATAAGTTGTTGTAATGTTGTTTGAATGCGTAGAGTTACTCGTTTGCGTATGATTTCGGTTTGTAAATTTTGGACAGCAGTTTGATTCGTGTTTTCTGACTTTGTAACTGTTATGAATGTTAAAATAAAGTACATAAATGAGTTCCTCTCATCAAGACATTAATTTTAGACTCCGGATTCATGTCGTTTCGATTCCCGGAGCCCTAGATATGCTTAATTTGGTTTTTGTTAAAGATTGAAAGGTGTTCTTGGCATGAACAAGGTTGGGTCCGACTTTGTGACCATACTTGGTGTCTTTAGGGTGCCTCATTTGGTTAGGACTGATGGTGAGACGAATATTCATGTTCGGGTCACCTAAATCCGAGCCACGGTTCACCCGTTTTGCCCGAATTACTGTTTTGAGTAAAATGATTTTCCCCATTTATGTCATGGCTGATATCCACGACCTAGGGACTGTTCTTGGAGTGTTCTTGAGTTCATAAATGTGTCGGGTGGTTTGAGTAGGTGAAGTTACATATGTGGCTTGCCCGAAACCGACGCCCGGGGCTCAAGATACGACCCGGCGAACTTTTAAACTTAAAACTTATGGTTAATGATGAAACTTATGATAAAATTTATGGAATTCATTATTAATTAATTACTTAAGATAAAAGAAGTAATTATTATTATTTAAAACTTATGATATAAATATTTATTATATCATTTAATTATTAATTACAATTTCATTAACATTTTAATTAGACTTATGATTAATAATACTTTTATTATTAAAGGAAAATACTTATGATAAGTATTAAATTTGTTTTTGAGAAATTATTAAAAGACTTATAATAAATATTAAATAATTATTTAATTATTATAAGACTTAATTATTATTTAATTATGACTTAATTATTAAATACTTATGATTTAATAATTTTAATTAGAAACTTATGATATGATTAATAAATCATTATTAATTAATAATACTTATGATATGATTTAAAATTTATTATAAATTAATAATATTTATATTATGATTGATATTTAATTAATTAATTAAATACTTATGTTATACTAATTATAACATTTCAACTTATATTAACTTTAATAATTCATTTTATTTAATTAAACTTATGTTAAGACATTATTATACACTTTTGACTTTAAATAACATTATAACCTATGTTATTATTATAACTTACACTTTTAAAATTAATGTTGACTATGTTTGACCAAGGTTGACTTTTGAGTTGACTTTCGGTTGACTTTGACTTTCAGTTGACTTCTGTTGACTTTCTAAATAAGGAAACTTTCCTAACTTCAAAACTTTCTAAAAATAGAACTTTCTAAATTTGGAAACTTTCCAAAAATAGAAACTTCCAAAAATAGAAACTTTCCAAAAATAGAAACTTTCCAAAAATAGAAACTTTCCAAAAATAGAAACTTTCCTAAAATAGAAAACTTTCCAAAAATGGAAACCTGCTAAAAATAGAAACTTTCTAAAAATAGAAAGTGTGTGTCCTTATGCTGTTCCAATCAAACCGATGCTTGCTGAGTAATGTTCTATGCCTACTTGCAACATGTACAATAGCTATCATACTAAGACTTGGCCTAAGTTAGTTATTTATTTCGACCTGCTTTATTTATAGGTCGGCGTTGTGATCTTTCTTGATCACATTACTTTACTTGCTGTTCGCGTGTTTGTGAGATTTCTTCAGTTGCTATTTAAGGTGAGTTATAGTCCCGTTTTTACATATTTTTCAAAGTATATTTTTGGGATGTGATTACATGCAGATTTTTATTTACGTTTAGACACAAGTAACAGTTAAATTTAATTATTCATTGTGAGTTGGACAAAAATATTCCCTAGTCTGGTAACTGTAATCATTGGTTTCTACCGGTGAACGCGAATCCTACGGATAGATCTATCGGGTTTGACAACCCCATTTCGAGCTAGTCGCGCTAGCAATTTATAATCGGAATGTTTAGTACTTCGTAATTTGTTGTAGATACACTGTCCAAGTGTATATTTTTATTGTGTTTGGCAAGGGTAAATAAAGGGTTAAGTGGTTACCAGGTGGCTCATTGATAATGGAATAATGTTTAATGTTTTCTAACATTTTTAAATCTTGTGGTCTAAAGTTTACTTATTTATTTAAACCTATAATTCACTCAACCTTTGTGTTGACAGTTTACTTGCATGTTTTCACAGGTACTTGAGTTATTTGATGCTTCCGCTGTCGTTAGAAGAGTCTGCATGCATTTGGGCAGATTTTATGAAACAATTTATGAAACTTAAGTTTGCATTCTATTTTGGA
Organism: Rutidosis leptorrhynchoides; assembly: GCF_046630445.1. Lineage (NCBI taxonomy): Eukaryota > Viridiplantae > Streptophyta > Magnoliopsida > Asterales > Asteraceae > Rutidosis > Rutidosis leptorrhynchoides. The sequence continues at coordinate 166,191,339 of NC_092336.1, forward strand.
TAATTTAAATTGTGGGATTGTTGGCAATGTTTTGTGTCAACTTTTGGTTTCATATTATGGTTGGTTGGTTTTCAAACTACTTAATTTGGTTTGTTTCCTTTTTGGGGAACATTTTGAAATAAAAGAATGCAACTTTGTTTATTTAATTCATTTAAGTCCGATCAAGCTATGGGACCAACTGACGGATCCGTTAAGTGTTTTGACGGGGTCGTCACATGTGGTATCAGAGCCAGGTTGTAGGGAACTAGGCGGTCTTAATGTGGTCAACCCGTGGTTATTAGGGTGCATTAGAGTCTAGTCTACAGCCCGACCATTTTGCTATAGCATTATTATGCATTTCATTTCGTATAAGTTATATTATTAGCTTTCATATCTTTTGGTATATGGTTTGCGGTTTTGCTGTTTGCAGATGTCGACTTCGAGCGATAACTCTGTTGCTGCTCCTGCTCCACCGTCTCCTGCTAGACGTCGTGCTAATCAACCGGAGATCGATGATCCTGTTCATTACTATTTTTCTACCATTACTCATATGAACCGGGCTTATAATGAGGTGACACGTATTAACGCCCTTAGTGATTGTTTGCGCACCTTGCCACATAATGAAGTTATGGACGAGATCCGTGCCGACATGGGTAACTTTATCACTTTCAAGCATAGGGTTGAGGATGCGAACCGCAAGCGTGATCGAGAAGTTAATGCTAAGTTCGAGGCTCTCGAGAGCACTGTTCGTGTGTTGAAGGAAGAGTTGGATGTTGTGAAAGGGAAGTTGCGTAAGTATGAGGATCCTGCTGAGACTCATGCTGGACCAGCTTATCACACCCGCTCTAAGCGAATGTGATGTGATTATTCATATTGATTATCTATTTCATCAGACTTAATGTCCTTTTTATACATACATTTTGGGTTATGTACGGCGTTTTGCCGAGGATTTTATTAAGATTTTGTTATGGGATATTTTTCATTATGTATGGATGGTTATTTTTATGACATCTATTATCATTATCATGTTTTATTTCTGATGTTGTGGCTCTTGGCATGTTATATTATGCGTAATATATGTTCATGTATGTTAGGTGCTATGTATGTTGTATGATGTTATCATAAAATATGTATGCATGTGATGGTTATTTCTATAACAATCATAACTGTCATGTTATTACTCATAGTGTTAGTTGACTAATATCTTAATGGTTAGTCTTTTCGTGTTTTGATCTATTCCTTTATGACACTAGTATTATTCTTGGTACTAACGGATGTGTTATTCTATTTTGAAGATCATGCCTCCAAGAGAGTCCACTGAAGCGCGTATGCAACGCCTGATCAATGAAGGAATTGCTGCTGCTATGGCAGCAAATGCTAATGTTAACGCCAATGCGAACAACAACGTGGGATGCTCCCACAAGACTTTTATGGCTGGTCGACCTCAAGAATTCAGTGGTACGGAAGGACCAATAGGGCTTACTCGTTGGTTCGAGAAAATCGAATCTATTTTCAGGGTCAGTCGAGTTCGTGAAGAGGACAAAGTTAGTTTCGCTAGTTGCACTCTCAAGGATAGTGCCTTGACATGGTGGAACAATCTGGTTAGTAGTTTGGGAAGCGATGTAGCTTATGGTTTGGCCTGGAATGATTTTAAGGAAAGATTGATCACCCGCTATAGACCTCGGGGTGAGCTTAAGAAGCTAGGGGTTGAGCTCAAGAATTTGAAAATGCATGGCACCGAGTTAGATGCCTATGAACGAAGGTTTTTCGAGTTAACTTTGCTGTGTCCTAGGGTTTATGCGGATGAGGACCGCAAAATTGAGGCTTACATTGATGGTTTGTCCGAGAAGATTGAACACGGGGTTGAGTCCAGTGAACCCCAGACTATTGAGGCCGCTATGTCTATGGCCCACAAACTTAATGACAAGGTGTTGAGAAGAAGTAAGACTACAGTTGTTGAAAGTAGTGAGGAGGTTGTCAAGAAGGCTGAAAATGGGAAACGAAAGTGGGATAACAACCGCAATCAAAACCAAAATCAGCAGAAGAAACAGGATACCTCAGGTGCTAACAACAGAAATCAGCGTGTGTGTCCTCGTTGCTATAAAGTTCATGATGGTTACTGCACAGTTACTTGTAAGAGGTGCTCTAAGCAAGGGCACATTGCTAAAGATTGTACAGTGCTTTTGCCGGGGTCTGCTACTCCCGCGACTGGTGGTAATAATAATAATGTTGGTAATAGAGGTGGTAACGGTAACGGTAATGGGAAATCGAATAATGGAGGTAATCCGAGGGTTTGTTATGAGTGTGGGAAGCCGGGGCATTTCCGAGATGCTTGTCCCAACAAGAAGACTGCAGAGACTGCACGCGGCCGAGCGTTCAACATTAATGCTAAGGATGCGGAGGAAGATCCTAAGCTTGTTACTGGTACGTTCTCAGTCAACGATTTATCAGTTTATGTTCTATTTGATTCAGGGGCTGATTTAAGTTTCGTGTCGAGTAAATTAAGTCCGAGAATCAAAACGCCGTTAACTCTCTTAGACAATACTTATGTTATTGAAGTAGCTAATGGTAAGGAACTTACTGCTAAGACTGTACATCGTAAGTGTAACATTAACCTGGGTGGTAGAGATTTCGAGATAGATTTGATACCGATTGAACTTGGTAGTTTTGATATTGTTATTGGTATGGATTGGTTGTCTGCAAACCGTGCTGAGATTGTGTATTATGATAAGGCTATTCGTATTACTGATGTGATTGGAGAGCCACTGATGGTCTTTGGAGATAAGAAATGCACACAGTTAAACCTTATTAGCTGTATGAAAGTTCGAAAACATCTTCGCAAAGGCTGTCATGCTATTCTTGCTCATGTTGTAGATCCTAGTAAGGAAGTAAAGAACGTTGATGACGTTCATATTGTTAGGGATTTTCCCGAGGTGTTTCCCGATGACTTACCTGGCCTTCCGCCGCAACGCGCGGTAGAATTTCAAATTGATCTTGTTCCCGGTGCTGCTCCTGTAGCACGTGCTCCTTATCGTCTTGCGCCTTCTGAACTTCAAGAATTGTCAAGTCAACTCCGTGAGTTGATAGACAAAGGTTTTATTCGTCCTAGTTCGTCCCCTTGGGGAGCTCCTGTTCTGTTTGTTAAGAAGAAGGATGGTTCTTTTCGTTTATGCATTGATTATCGTGAACTGAATAAGCTCACTGTTAAAAATCGTTATCCTCTTCCGAGAATTGATGATCTGTTCGATCAGCTTCAGGGTTCTTCTGTTTATTCAAAAATTGATCTTCGTTCTGGCTATCATCAGTTGCGTGTTAAAGAATCTGATGTTTCAAAAACTGCTTTTCGCACCCGTTACGGTCACTTTGAATTTCTTGTTATGCCGTTCGGATTGACAAATGCACCTGCTGTGTTCATGGACCTCATGAACCGTGTGTGTAGACCCTATCTGGACAAGTTCGTTATTGTTTTCATCGACGACATTCTTATCTATTCTAGGAATGATGAAGAGCACGAAGAACACTTGAGGTTAGTGCTTGATTTGTTAAAGAAAGAAGAGTTGTACGCTAAGTTCTCTAAGTGTGCTTTTTGGTTAAGAGAAGTTCAGTTCCTTGGTCACATTGTTAGCAAACAAGGAATACAAGTTGATCCTGCTAAAATTGAGGCGATTGAAAAGTGGGAAACCCCGAAAACTCCTACTCAAATTCGTCAGTTCTTAGGATTGGCAGGTTACTATCGAAGGTTCATCCAGGATTTCTCTCGTATAGCGAAACCTCTGACTGCTTTAACGCATAAAGGGAAGAAGTATGAGTGGAAGGATGAACAGGAGAATGCTTTTCAGATTTTGAAGAAGAAACTGACTACCGCTCCGATATTGTCTCTACCGGAGGGTAATGATGATTTTGTTGTTTATTGTGACGCATCACGACAAGGCTATGGTTGCGTTTTGATGCAACGAAAGAAGGTTATTGCGTACGCATCACGTCAGTTGAAGATTCACGAGCAGAACTATACAACTCATGATTTAGAGTTGGGGGCCGTTGTTTTTGCACTTAAGATTTGGAGACATTATTTGTATGGGGTCAAGAGTACTGTGTACACAGATCACAAAAGTCTTCAACATATCCTCGATCAGAAACAGTTGAACATGAGACAACGAAGATGGATTGAGACGTTGAATGATTACGATTGTGACCTTTTGTATCACCCGGGTAAGGCCAATGTTGTGGCTGATGCATTGAGTCGTAAAGAAAGGACTGAACCTCGCAGGGTTAGGGCCTTGAATATGACAGTTAGATCAAACCTCGCAAGGCAGATTCTTGAGGCACAACAAGAAGCCTTAAAGGAAGAGAATTTTGTGAAAGAAAACGTAAGAGGTATGGCTAAGAAATTCGAGATTCGAGCAGATGGTACTAGGTACTTTGTAGGACGTCTTTGGGTTCCGAAGTTTGGTGAACTGCGACAACTTGTTTTGGATGAGGCTCACAAGTCTAGGTACTCTATTCATCCTGGTTCAGGGAAGATGTACCATGATCTTAAGGAGCTGTATTGGTGGCCAAATTTGAAAGGTGATGTGGCTACGTATGTGGCTAAGTGTTTGACCTGTTCTAAGGTCAAAGCTGAACATCAAAAACCGTCCGGATTGTTGGTACAACCAGAAATTCCCGAGTGGAAGTGGGAAAGTATCACTATGGATTTTATCACTAAGTTACCAAGAGTTTCGGGTGGCTACGATGCGATTTGGGTGATTGTAGATCGACTCACTAAGTCGGCTCACTTTTTGCCGATTAGGGAAACCGATTCCATGGAGAAACTCACCCGTTTGTATTTGAAAGAGATTGTTTCGAGGCATGGTGTTCCCGTTTCTATAATTTCCGACAGAGATAGTCGATTTGTATCGAGATTTTGGCAATCGTTGCAAGAAGCCTTGGGCACTAGATTGGATATGAGCACCGCTTATCATCCTCAAACGGATGGTCAAAGTGAGAGGACCATTCAGACATTAGAAGATATGTTGCGAGCTTGTGTGATTGATTTTAGAAATGGGTGGGATAAGTATTTGCCGTTAGCTGAGTTTTCTTATAACAACAGCTACCACGCAAGTATTAAAGCCGCACCGTTTGAAGCTTTGTACGGTAGGAAATGTAGATCTCCTATTTGTTGGAATGAGGTTGGGGATGCTCAACTTACAGGTCCAGAGATTATTCACGAGACTACTGAGAAGATTGTTCAAATTAAAGAAAGGTTGAGAACTGCTAGAAGTCGGCAAAAGAGTTATGCCGACAAAGGAAGGAAAGATGTTGAATTTCAAGTTGGTGATCGTGTTATGTTAAAAGTTTCGCCATGGAAGGGTGTTATTCGTTTTGGTAAAAGAGGGAAGTTAAGTCCTCGTTTCGTGGGACCGTTTGAGATCATTGAAAGAGTTGGACCGGTGGCTTATCGTTTGAAGTTGCCACAAGAACTCAGTGCTGTTCACGATGTTTTCCATATTTCGAACTTAAAGAAGTGTTTGGCTGAATTTGATCAGACTATTCCTTTGGAGGAACTTCAGGTTGACAAGCAATTGCATTTTATTGAGGAGCCAGTTGAGATCATGGACCGAGAGGTTAAGACTCTTAAACAGAGCAGAATTCCTATTGTTCGGGTCCGATGGAACGCTAGACGCGGTCCCGAGTTCACTTGGGAGCGTGAAGACCAAATGAAGCAGAAGTATCCGCATTTGTTCTCAGATGCCGAGTCAACCCCTGCGCCTGCTTAAATTTCGGGACGAAATTTCCATAACGGGGAGGTACTGTCACGACCCTACTTTTTCCGTTATCTTTTTCCGTTAATTATTTAACGACCGTTAACTGTTAGTGTGCCACGTCATTTCCATGACCTATATTATTATTATTTTTGTAATAATATATATATAATAATTATTATGTGTTATGTGGATATATGTATTCATATTTTAAATTATACGTTTCTACGTTCCGCGGATTTCCATCCGGCGAATCTTTTCGGTTTTCAAACCAACGGTCGAGTTTTCTGGATTTTTAAATCCTAAATATTTTAAATATGATATTTTAAGGTCATATTATTAGTAGGTGTATTTATATTTATTTTTCGTCGCGCGTTCGTTATCTTTCCGGATTTTTAATCGCGTAAGCGTGTTTTCGCGTTTCGGGCTTCGTACGGGATCTCGGGCCACAAGGATTTCACCATTTAGCAAAATTGGACCCATGGGGCCCACCCCCAAGCAATTTCGGCCGAAGCCAAGGGGGGGAGGGGATCCCTTCTCCTTATTTTTCTTTTTTTTGAGATTTTGTTTATCACTTTCCCAATTTTTCAAGACCTAGTTTTATTTTTGCTCTCACCCTCTCCTCTCCTCCCTCTTTGTGCCGCCACCATCACCACCATAAACCACCATCTTCATCAAAAAGCTAGCTTGGATCAAGAGATCATCTACATAAACGTGTTCTCCTCTTCGTTCTCTACGCGATCATATACTTTGATTCTCGATTAGGGTATAAACCCTAACCCTAGCTTTTTGATTTTTCATATATATTACTGATTTTATATGTTATATGATTAGTATGATATGTATAAGTTGTTGTAATGTTGTTTGAATGCGTAGAGTTACTCGTTTGCGTATGATTTCGGTTTGTAAATTTTGGACAGCAGTTTGATTCGTGTTTTCTGACTTTGTAACTGTTATGAATGTTAAAATAAAGTACATAAATGAGTTCCTCTCATCAAGACATTAATTTTAGACTCCGGATTCATGTCGTTTCGATTCCCGGAGCCCTAGATATGCTTAATTTGGTTTTTGTTAAAGATTGAAAGGTGTTCTTGGCATGAACAAGGTTGGGTCCGACTTTGTGACCATCCTTGGTGTCTTTAGGGTGCCTCATTTGGTTAGGACTGATGGTGAGACGAATATTCATGTTCGGGTCACCTAAATCCGAGCCACGGTTCACCCGTTTTGCCCGAATTACTGTTTTGAGTAAAATGATTTTCCCCATTTATGTCATGGCTGATATCCACGACCTAGGGACTGTTCTTGGAGTGTTCTTGAGTTCATAAATGTGTCGGGTGGTTTGAGTAGGTGAAGTTACATATGTGGCTTGCCCGAAACCGACGCCCGGGGCTCAAGATACGACCCGGCGAACTTTTAAACTTAAAACTTATGGTTAATGATGAAACTTATGATAAAATTTATGGAATTCATTATTAATTAATTACTTAAGATAAAAGAAGTAATTATTATTATTTAAAACTTATGATATAAATATTTATTATATCATTTAATTATTAATTACAATTTCATTAACATTTTAATTAGACTTATGATTAATAATACTTTTATTATTAAAGGAAAATACTTATGATAAGTATTAAATTTGTTTTTGAGAAATTATTAAAAGACTTATAATAAATATTAAATAATTATTTAATTATTATAAGACTTAATTATTATTTAATTATGACTTAATTATTAAATACTTATGATTTAATAATTTTAATTAGAAACTTATGATATGATTAATAAATCATTATTAATTAATAATACTTATGATATGATTTAAAATTTATTATAAATTAATAATATTTATATTATGATTGATATTTAATTAATTAATTAAATACTTATGTTATACTAATTATAACATTTCAACTTATATTAACTTTAATAATTCATTTTATTTAATTAAACTTATGTTAAGACATTATTATACACTTTTGACTTTAAATAACATTATAACCTATGTTATTATTATAACTTACACTTTTAAAATTAATGTTGACTATGTTTGACCAAGGTTGACTTTTGAGTTGACTTTCGGTTGACTTTGACTTTCAGTTGACTTCTGTTGACTTTCTAAATAAGGAAACTTTCCTAACTTCAAAACTTTCTAAAAATAGAACTTTCTAAATTTGGAAACTTTCCAAAAATAGAAACTTTCCAAAAATAGAAACTTTCCAAAAATAGAAACTTTCCAAAAATAGAAACTTTCCTAAAATAGAAAACTTTCCAAAAATGGAAACCTGCTAAAAATAGAAACTTTCTAAAAATAGAAAGTGTGTGTCCTTATGCTGTTCCAATCAAACCGATGCTTGCTGAGTAATGTTCTATGCCTACTTGCAACATGTACAATAGCTATCATACTAAGACTTGGCCTAAGTTAGTTATTTATTTCGACCTGCTTTATTTATAGGTCGGCGTTGTGATCTTTCTTGATCACATTACTTTACTTGCTGTTCGCGTGTTTGTGAGATTTCTTCAGTTGCTATTTAAGGTGAGTTATAGTCCCGTTTTTACATATTTTTCAAAGTATATTTTTGGGATGTGATTACATGCAGATTTTTATTTACGTTTAGACACAAGTAACAGTTAAATTTAATTATTCATTGTGAGTTGGACAAAAATATTCCCTAGTCTGGTAACTGTAATCATTGGTTTCTACCGGTGAACGCGAATCCTACGGATAGATCTATCGGGTTTGACAACCCCATTTCGAGCTAGTCGCGCTAGCAATTTATAATCGGAATGTTTAGTACTTCGTAATTTGTTGTAGATACACTGTCCAAGTGTATATTTTTATTGTGTTTGGCAAGGGTAAATAAAGGGTTAAGTGGTTACCAGGTGGCTCATTGATAATGGAATAATGTTTAATGTTTTCTAACATTTTTAAATCTTGTGGTCTAAAGTTTACTTATTTATTTAAACCTATAATTCACTCAACCTTTGTGTTGACAGTTTACTTGCATGTTTTCACAGGTACTTGAGTTATTTGATGCTTCCGCTGTCGTTAGAAGAGTCTGCATGCATTTGGGCAGATTTTATGAAACAATTTATGAAACTTAAGTTTGCATTCTATTTTGGATAATTTAAATTGTGGGATTGTTGGCAATGTTTTGTGTCAACTTTTGGTTTCATATTATGGTTGGTTGGTTTTCAAACTACTTAATTTGGTTTGTTTCCTTTTTGGGGAACATTTTGAAATAAAAGAATGCAACTTTGTTTATTTAATTCATTTAAGTCCGATCAAGCTATGGGACCAACTGACGGATCCGTTAAGTGTTTTGACGGGGTCGTCACAGCAGTGAATGAAACTCGATCAGAGAAACCATACGAATCATGTTCACTCAATTGGTAATGAAAGATGTTTTGGAAAACTATCAAAGAAGGTTCACGATTATTAGGCCTACACCACATCTCAAACAAGGATAGACGAGCGGCACTGAAGGGTTGAAGTTGACCCAACCTTATATTGTACGCTGACAGAAATCTCATGAAAAAGTTAGTTGGAGTGATGCGAATGTTTCCAACTTTGAGAGTTTGATCATAGACAGCGATCATGTCTGGAGGTGGTTTGTGGGCTAGTTCATTCTATTTTGGGAGTGTAGGGTTAAAATCAATGATTGGTGGATGCCATTCGGTAATACATTTGATGGACTCTTGGTCAAGGGTTGAAGCAATTGAGTGGACGTAAAAGTCGGTAGTGCTAGCGAAAAAAGATGCCATGACATTAAAGGTGGAGAGTAAACTGACTTGAGCGATTGATTGTATGGTAGCCGGAACTTGATCGGATGAATTGAGAGTGAAGATGAAAAAAAGAAATTAATTTGAATTGTTTACCCTAAATGGAAACGAATGGGTACTATTTATAATGGGAACGGTTAGGGCTCCAAAAACGAGTAATTCAAGGTGCACCGTACACGTGTCACAATCTAAACAAGTGACATTACGAATGAACGGTTAACGATAAGAATATCACGTGGTTACGCTGCAAGTTAGCAAATTCTGGTGGTTACGCAAGCTGTGATTTTACAGCCTGTCATGATAATCTACACTACAGCCGTTTCCAATGCTGTCATTAGCAGACGTTTGATTGACAGCGGCTGTCTAGTAATTAATGCAGCATAATGGTGAATCTTAGTTAAACGATTTGGTTACTTAAGAGCTACTTTTATTTTAATCAAGATATTTTGTGTGACATCAATAAATATTTTACAAAGTTCATTTGTCTTAAAGTTCCAAAGTAGGAGTTTAACATGATGTGCCATAGTGATCGCACATCATATTAAACTGGGGGGACTTAATGATACGCGTACCTACTCGCATGGCGCTCGTGTGTATCACGTGTAGAACGTACATCTTGAATAACCAAACCATCTGATTAGGAGGCGCACATATAATCTTTTTGCTTGGCACACACGAAAGAAATCTGATGTAATCTTATCCGAGCATGATCCTTTTCCAACTATAACTCTGTTATTTATGGTTATTATTCGGGAAGGATCTAGAAACGAATTAAGGGATAATCTAGGGTTAGGGTTTTATTATAAATACAACCCTAACCTCCTTCACTCATAATTTACATTTTTCTGTATAACTCGACTATTCAATTGCATCCAGAAAACAATATTACAGTAACAGGTATGTTCTTCGAACATAAACCCTATGCAACCACCTTTAGTAGTCATTGTTGCGGCAGCTGCCAACAATGGTGGATATAGCTTTGATCACCCTTTTATAGATCTTCATCTCTATAAGGGTTATTCACGGTAAACCGGACCGGAGATCAAAGCTATTAATGTCCTTAAACACTTTATCATGCACTCAACATTGACCTAGCTCTTGGAGCAGATTTATGTTTGATCACTAACGGTCGTAGCCAATAGGTTGGTAGTGATTGTGATGAGACTTTTAGTATGGTTGTCAAACTGGTATGGTTACGTACTGTCCTTAGTTTAGCGGTTTCTCAACATTGGCCCCCTCATCAGCTAGATGTCAAGAACGCCTTTCTCCACGAACAACTTTCTAAGACTATTTACACGCATCAACTACCAGGTTTTCGGGATCCCCAATATCTGGATCATGTCTGCTTATTGCAGAAGTCTTTATACGGCCTCAAGCAGGCCCCTCGCGCTTGTTTCAGCGTTTTGCCAGCTTTGCTCAGCGGATTGGCTTTCATCAAAGCCGCTGTGACACATCCTTTTTTATATATCAACAGGGTTCCGATAATGCCTACATTCTCCTATATGTTGATAACTTTGTGTTGACTGCCTCTAATACTGGCTTACTTTAGCTGATTATCTCTTCCTTACATAAGGAATTTGCTATGACTAATTTGGGACCTCTCAGATACTTCCTTGGGATACACGCGACTCACAACAAATCTGGCATGTTTCTCTTCCAGAGAGAATATGCCACTGAGATTATTGATTGGGCTGGCATACCCACTTGTCACCCTTGCAGGGCACATGTTGAACCAACTGCCAAGCTTACTGCTCATGACCCTCCTTTCAAGGACCCGACTCTCTATTGGAGACTTGCAGGCGCACTACAATATCTCACGTTTACTCGCCCAGACATTTCCTACGCAGTTCGGCAGGTTTGTCTCTTCATGCATGATCCTCGAGAACAGTACATTCATGCACTGAAACAGCTCATTCGTTACATTCAGGTCACTACTGATCTTGGCTTATAGCTTTACGCATCATCTCTCTCCACTTTGGTCGCCTACTCTGACGCTGATTGGTCCGGTTGTCCTACCACCAGACGCTCTACCTCACGCTACTGTGTTTTTCTCGGTAACAACCTTCTGTTATGGTCATCTAAGCGGTAACTCACGCCCTCTTGCTCCAGTGCCAAAGCAGAGTATCGCGGAGTTTTCAATGCCATTGTCGAGATCTGCTGGATACGTAATTTTCTATACGAGAGCTTCACTGCTCTTTTACCTTGGCCACTCTTGTATATTGTGATAATGTCAGCTCAGTCTACCAATCTACCAATCCAGTTCAACATTAGCGGACCAAACACATTGAGATAGATATTCATTTTGTTCGTGATCTTGTTGCTCAGGGTCAAGCACGAGTTCCTCATGTGCCATCTCGTTATCAGTTTCCGGGTATCTTCACCAAAGGTCTCCCTTATGCATTATTTGACGAGTTTCGATCGAGTCTGAGCGTTCGTTGCACTCCCCTTCCAACTGCGGGGGGATTTTAGACCATAATATTGTTAGCCCATGTAGTTTAATTATGGGGCTTGGCCGAATTGTATTAGCTAGGGTTAGTATATCCCAGCCTTCTCATTAAAAGGAGAGATCGAAACAAAATCTTTCGATTAAGATAAAGGGTTTTTCGACAAAGTTTGTTTCGGGTATGAACATCAATAAGGTTGCCGAATTGTTTGGGGATGTTCTTTCAGTGGCCAAGTCGTCCACTCTTTTTGGAAACTTTGGGTCGTTATTCGCTTTTATAAAATCAACTTAGGTGAAACACATAAATGATTTGGTTGTTGTTAAGCTTGAAGGCGAATTATGTTCGTCACATAATATTTGGGTTAATGAACTAGGGTACTAGTCGGACTTCCGATTATTTGATGATGATAGATTTTCAACGGAGGAGATCTCGAGTATCAATCGTACCATTAGGTTTGGATTTCACGAAAAATTTTGATGTTGACACTCCAATTACAGGTGTATATAATGAAATGGAGTGTGAGGTTGATAAGCAAAAGGAAGGTATGGACATTGAGGCCAAAACGAATGTTGTGGATGAGGTTGTATTTTCTTTAGGATGTTTTGATGCAACCGAGAACATGGCTGATTTTAATAGGGGAAGTGAGGATTTTCTTCGGTGTAAGGTGAATATGGATAGTGGTGTGGATACTTTGGTGTGCAAAGCTACAGGTGAAGTTTTAGGAAAAAGGAGTGTTAATGGGGTTGATGAGTACTTGGATATCAATAATGAGTCTTTGGGCAATATCTATTCGGGGCATTTGGAAGATTTGGATGTAGCCTTAGGTAAAAAGTGCAAAAAGGAGAATTGGGGAGGTTATGAATCAATCGACTAGTACACTTCTTGATAACTTAGCCAACGTTGCGCCAGGAAAAGTGAGAGTCGAAAGTTTTGCATTTGCACGGATACGAAGTACAAAGGTTTTTGTAAGGGGTGGCATGTACATTCTAGCATATTTCGCCAAGACGGTTTGAAAATTGCGGGACTCAAAGGTGGGGGAAAGTTGAAAGGTAAGGGTAAGAAAAAGCTCGACAAGGAGAGTGCATTTTCTATACAAGATTGTAGTGATGATGATGAGTTGGGACTCGACATTCAACGTAAGTACATGAAATCTAAAAAAGATGAGCCTTGTAAGTGGAGTTATATATAGGTATGGAGTCGGGATGTGAATGTGGCTTTTTCGACAAGTTTAGGAATGAAGGTTTTAACTTTTCTGTGGCAAGAAGCTCCATTGGTGAAGAGATACCAATTGAACCGACTTTTACTTTCAAGGGTAATGGAGACAATGGGGTTAACAACAATAGCAATGGCGGTTAATCGGTCATTTGTTTAGAGTTTAGGATTTTGTTCGTTTCTTTCCGTTGTTTGTTTGGATTTATTTTTAGTTTGATTGTTTTGGTGGGATAGTCGAGGCTCGGTCTAGTTAGCGTTTGGTCGATTTCTTTATTTGTCCTTGTTTACTGTTCTCGAGCCTCAGTCTATGGTTGTCTTGTGCATTCTTGTTTTCTTTTCTCTCTTTTTGAGATTCAGATTGATTTATAAAGTTTTTGTCCTTGAAAATATATATATATATATATATATATATATATATATATATATATATATATATATATATATATATATATATATATATATATATATATATATATATATATAATTTCTTAAATAAATTTTAACTTTTAATTAGGTGATTACACGTCAGCTATAACTTTTTGTTATATATATATATATATATATATATATATATATATATATATATATATATATATATATATATATATATACACGTGTAATCACCTAATTAAAAGTTAAAATTTATTTAAGAAATTATATATATATATATATATATATATATATATATATATATATATATATATATATATATATAGGATCAATGGGGAAGTAACCAATTTAGCGGGAAGGGGGAGGAAGCAAATTTTTTTTTTTTTTTTTAAAACTTTATTCATGAACATTATAGATTGGATGAAAATATGAACATTTAAAAAAGACACTTTGTGATAAATGTCATTATTTTGGCGGAAAAATGCTCGAATAAATAATATATAACAATTATCGTGTTTTTCGAGCGTATTTTGAGGGTTTGAAATTAGGGTTTTGATATTAGGGTTTAAAAATATAGGGTTTAGGGTTTAGATTTGGGAATTAGATTGGGTTTTTAACACGAACAGTTTAGAGTTTAGGGTTTATTGATTAGTGTTTTGGGTTTAGTCCTTAAACCCAAAACACTAAACCCTAAACCCTAAACTTTAAATCGGGCTAAATTTTGACAAAAAGTACTTCACAAAATATGAAAAAAAAACGTTCGAAGATTAACATTTTTCACGATCAATATTATCTTGAATGTTATTTTTGTCAATCGTTTTTCCGCCTAAATAATAACATTTATCACGAATTGTCTTTTTTAAATTTTCATATTTTCGTGTGATCGTGGTTCCTGAAATTTTTTTTCGAAATAAACCAAAATTTTCGTGTGATCGTGTGATCAAGAGGGAATCACTTTTTTGGGGGGAAGAGGTAAGCAAATTTTTTTTTTCATTTTTTGAAAAAACTTTGTTCACGAACATTATAGATTGGATGAAAATATGAACATTTAAAAAAGACACTTTGTGATGAATGTCATTATTTTGACGGGAAAACGCTCGAATAAAAAAATTAAAACATTCAATGCATTGAATGTTTTGCTGCTGAGTTTATTTGCATCGTTTTGTTTTCATCTTGTTTGAAGTGTTTTTTTCGAATTTAGCCCGATTTAGAGTTTAGGATTTAGGGTTTAGGGTTTTGGGTTGAGGGTTTATGGAGTAAACCCTCAACCCAAAACCCTAAACCCTAAACTCTAAACCGTTCGTGTTAAAATATTCAATCTAAACCCTAATTTCTAAACCCTAAACCCTAATTTCTAAACCCAAAATCCTAATTTCTAAACCCTAATAGCTAAACCCTAATTTATAACCCCCTAATTTCTAAACCCTAATTTCTAAACCCTTAAAAAAAAAACTCAGCAGCAAAACATTTAATGCATTGAATGTTTTTATTTTTTTCGAGCGTTTTCCCGCCAAAATATTGACATTCATCACAAAGTGTCTTTTTTAAATGTTCATATTTTCATCTAATCTATAATGTTCTTGCACAAAGTTTTTTCAAAAAATAAAAAAAAACAATTACTTCCCCCCACTTCCCCCAAAAAAAGTGCTTCCATCTTGATTAAATATATATATAGTGGTAGGATCAAGAGGGAAGTAACCAATCGGGGGGAAGCGGGGGGAAGCAAAAACTTTTTTTTTTCTTTTCGTTTTTTGAAAAAACTTTGTTCACGAACATTATAGATGAGATGAAAATATGAACATTTAGTAGAGACACTTTGTGATAAATATTTTTATTTTGGCGGGAAAACGCTCGAAGAAGTAATATATAACAATTATCGTGTTTTTCGAGCGTATGTTGAGGTTTTAGCTATTGGGGTTTAGATATTAGGGTTTATAGGGTTTAGATATTAGGGTTTAGAAATTTAGGGTTTAGGGTTTAGATTTAGGGTTTAGATTTAGGATTTAGATTGAGTTTTTAACATGAACGGTTTAGAGTTTAGGGTTTAGGGTTTGATGTTTTGGGTTTATTCTTTAGGGTATGGTGTTTTGGGTTTATGGAATAAACCCAAAACACCAAACCCTAAACCCTAAACTCTAAATCGGGCTAAATTTTACATCACAAAACATAAAAAAAAAAAAAAAAAAAAAAAAAAAAAAAACGTTCATATTCTTCACGAACAATATTATCTTGAATGTTATTTTTGTCGATCGTTTTACCGCCTAAATAATAACATTCATCACGAAGTGTCTCTTCTAAATGTTCATATTTTCGTGTGATCTTGATGCCGGAAAAAAATTCCAAAAAAAACGAAGAAAAAAAAAATTTTGCTTCCCCCCGATTGGTTACTTCCCCATTGATCCTGCCCCTATATATATATATATATATATATATATATATATATATATATATATATATATATATATATATATATATATATATATATATATATATATATATATATATATATATATATATATTAATTATTAGTTATAATTTAATCTATACATATAGATTTACATATTTATGTAAATATCTAAGATATATTAATTTAATTTTATAGAACAATTAAATATATAATACTCAAATTAGTACATAAAAATTTTGAGTTCAAACAATTTTGGATGCATTCGTGTTTGATGAATATCACATCATCAGTACCGTAAGCCAAATCCAATCTATTTTAATTGATAATATAAAATAAATTAGTAGTTGCTATAATTTTGAAGTAGTTAATTAAACTTTAAACTTTCGATATTTTACCCACATGTACAACGCACATACTCTAATGTTTATTTACTTTCTCTATTTACATATTTGAATGATATAATCTGTTACAGTTTTTCCACGACATTTTATGTAGTGACCCGAACTTTTCCATGTTTATATATATTAAATGAAATTGTTATTTACATGATTAAGTGTTTCCAACATATTAAGCAATCAAACTTGTTAAGACTTGGTTAATTGAAATAGGTTTCATATAGACAATTGACCACCCAAGTTGACCGGTGATTCACGAACGTTAAAACTTGTAAAAACTATATGATGACATATATATGATTATATATATATATAGTTAACATGATATTATGATAAGTAAGTATCTCATTAGGTATTTTAACAATGATTTATATACATAAAATTGAGTTTATTGAATTAAGAAACTCGAAATGATATATATAACTATTATCGTCATAACAACGTCTTACTAAATACATATCAATCATATTAAGATATTGATACACTCTATTTAATCATGATAAATGATAAGCGATGTTATGCGAGGTGTATACGAAATAGTTATATTTTTACTACGAAATATTACACAAGTTTTATTAATTTACGGATGTGATATACCTAAACCTTGCTACAACACTTATAGGCAGTGTACCTAATCGTAGAGTAGTGTAGTTTTTAGTAAGTCCGGTTCGTTCCACAGGGAGCTACCTGAGTTTAACGCTATATTTTTAACAACTATATTTATATAAAATATATATAATTATATATAGTAATATTATTATAAAAGGGGGTTTTTACCGTTTAATGACCGGTTTGTCGATTTTATATTTTAAGCGTAAAGATAAATGACGATAATATAAATGACAGAATTTAAATTGCGATAAACTAAATTGCAGTAATTAAAATGACAGTAAATAAAGGTACGATGAAATATGAAATAAAAGTATTATGCTTATTTAAACTTTCGTAATCATGATGTTTGACGTTTTGATTAATTGTTACACGGGTTAATTGTCATTTGTCCTGGATTATTTGATACCTATTTGGTTTTTGTCCATAATAGTCCATCGGTCATAATTATAAAATGCTCGTCAAATTAACCTTATTCCCGAAGTCAAATATTCCAACTAATTAGGGATTCGAACTGTAACAAGATTTTAATACTTTGTTTAATGATTACACCAGGTTATCGACTGCGTGTAATCCAAGGTTTTATAACTTTGTTAACAATTACACCAATTATCCTTGTATGTAATCCACCCCTGTTTTAATGAGATATGAATATTAATTTACCCACTTGATCAGAATGAATAATCAATTACCCAACCCGAATAATTAATTAAATGATCGTAAAAGATGTCATATAAACATCACTAAATAGAACACACATAATCATTTTAATAATTATTAGATTAACTAATTTGAAGATAGGTTCGACATATTATAATGAGTTGTCATTCGATTAGACAATACCCCCTATCTATTAATAGTCATAGTCCAATGTCCACAAGTGTCGGTCTTTTGTCCAAACATTAATTATGGTACAAAATCTAGTAACCCCGTCTTAATATTTAGTCTAACATCACGATTACTTTGGCTCAAATAAGCATAATAATAACTTAGTTACGAGACATTAATTTAAAAAGGAAGAACATAGCTTACAGTGATTATTTATCGCGTAGCATTACACGGACAGAATTTCGACTTACAAACTTACAACATTCGCTAACATAACCTTATTATTATTAAACTTTAATATTAAAATTATAATATAAATATAAATATATATTTTGAGAGTAAGAGATAGAAAAAGATGTATATTACTCGTCCAATTCGCTGGCCTTTTATAGATGTGATCTGAGTTTGGGAGCCATGCGATCGCATGGGTTCCCTTTGTTATTTCCATGCGATCGCATGGACAGGCTGGCCAGCATACATCCTTCAATTAAACGTGGGCTGCTTGATTTATTTAATATATAATATAATATATATAGTTTTATATAATTATATATATATTATATTATATTCTTGTGCATAGTAGACTTGTAATTTTAGTTCTATTGACTCGCGCGTTGATGCTCGGTTCATGTCTCGGTTCCGAATTTTCGAACGTCCTTTCGTACGGTTTAATATCTTGTACTTTGCATTCCGCGACTCATACTCTTGTCATTTTTAGACGTTTCTTATTAATAAATGGAACCACTTGAATTATATCTTGTTCATTTGAGCTTTTTTGTCATTTGCGTCTTCAAATCGTCGTTTTCTTCTTTTGTCTTCGCACTTATTTATTTAAACGAATATTACATAAAAATAGAACAATTGTAACTAAAAGCTTTACATATTGGAAGGATATTGCGACTAAATATATAATCATTTGGAGCACTATCAAATATCCCCACACTTGAGCGTTGCTTGTCCTCAAGCAATACAGAACTTGAAATTAAATCACACTTCACTCGAATCACTTTTTTTATTCTCATACTTTATACATCAGTGATTTTGATACGGCGGTATAAACAATGATAGTAATGATGTGGTTTACAGTGCCACATGACTATGAAAATTTAGATCCTTTAAGAAAATTGGATATTTATGAAAACATTTGATCTTTTGAAAATTTAATCTAGATTTTACCCTAGATAAGTTTTCCGGAATAACCCTTCACCGGTGTTTGCAAATTATTTTTGTGGGTTTTGTGGGTTTCAGTTTTGAAAATTTTAGCTCAAAAACTTGTGGTTTTGTATCACCCACTTGCTAATCCTTGTATTAGGAAAGCAACACGTCCAGTATACTTCTCCCGTATATTACCTTTCGGTAAACTACCGTCCGGTTGTAAAGGAAAGCGTTGAACAAGCAACTGTTAAGGCAATGTGTAATGACATGTAGATGTTCATGGTCCACAACGTGTCGGATGCAATTACTATCCTTTGTAGGAGAAATAGTAAAGATCACCCTATAATTTTTCGGTCTGGCACAAGGTCCTGTCTTCAACCATGCTATGCAACCACCGTTCTTACGGTTGACACCCAATTTGGTTCAGGTGACCTAATGAATTCCAAGTGAATTCTTAGGATTTTACGTTCAATGCTAATGAACGCATTGAAAATGGGTTTTTAGAAAACAAATCGGTTTTAATTTGATCAAAATATTTTCTCGTTCAAGCTCGAGTTTAGATATCATTGAATTCCATGAGTTTGTAATTCTCAATCTTTAAAGTCAATCTCAAGGATTGAGTAATATCAGACTTAAAAGCTGATTTTTGATCTTTAAGGAGATTATCCTTTCTGGGGATCTGATTCATTAGTCTTATCAAGCTAATTTGCACGGCGCCCTCCCCATTTTACGAGACATATCCTCTCATGGTTAGGATAAGTCTGACCACTTGGCGACCCTATTTGATGCTGAGGTCCGTGGATTTCCTGCTGATTTTAGAGATGACTTTTCTAGATTTTTCGTCAACCTACAGCTGGTCTGGACGACAACTTCCTGACCTAAATCAAGAAGCGCGTGTCTTTTTCTGAAGACTTTACTTCATTTTAATATGGAATTGATTCATCATGTAGATCCATCTTTCTTTCAAATATATTACAGTAATTCGGGTAAAACTGATTAGTTTAGTCCAAAGCAAAAGTACCTGCAATGATCTTGTACAAAATATATGATATGTGCTTTAAAGAACTTGATAAATTCTTCTCACACTTAGCTTTTATTATTCTTTTCTTTGCCTTTTTATTCTCCTCTATTTCATTTTAAATGAATTCAAGCGTTTTGGGTTGTTTCTCCATTTATGTTCTCTCCGAGGTAACAATAATTTCGGCATTCACACCTAGTTTTATCGTTCATAAATATGTATAAAGATGATTTTGAATTCATTTAGTTGAAATTTTTTTAAAATTTTCACAAAATTTGGCAATTAAACTAAGTGTAAACCCGAGAGAATTTATAACCCTTTCCCACACTTGAGATCATGCAATGCCCTCATTTGCATAAAATCAGACTATAATTATAAATTCATGAGGGTGATTAGTGTAGAAAAGTGATTAAAAATACCGAGTTTGCAAAAATATTATTTTATATCACATTTGATATTTTGCGTCTTGTCGTCAAAATTAGTAGCTTTTGCTGAACTTAATGCCAGTCTTTGAAAGTGCACTGTTTTACCCTGTTTTGTACATAAGATAAACTACAAACATATATATATAATATATATATATATATATATTTTTATAAAACCTTTATTTATTAAAACAATTTAAATGAATAATTTTTTTTAAAAAAAAAAATTTGTTTCCTTTTACTTTAGGTAGTTTCGGTATGTTTACCTAGTCTGTCCCTTGACAAAATTTAAAATTTGTCGTTTTTAAAGCGATTGTTTTAAAAGCAAAGATTTTTAGGTTTTTTAATTTTTTTTTTGGTATACTTTAGATCAATAAAATTAAAAATAATGATAATAAAATTTTTTGCCCCGCCCTCGGGTAAAGCAATTTCGGTTCCATGACCTAGTCTTCAACTTACGACGAATTTTAAAAATCATTTTTTAAACGTAATGAAATAAAGTAAATTTTGTTTTTAAATTCACACAAAACTTAAATTTAAAAATGCATATTAATTTTATACAAAACCTACAAAACAAAAATTCAGAATGGGGGGAGAAAACTACTTCTTTAGTGTCTGCTAGCGGAAAAGACCAATCGGATTCCATTCTCGGAACTACACGAGAACAGAACAACTAACTCTAAATAACGTTTTCTTTTTAGAACATTTGAATCTCCCCACACTTAGGTAGCTGTGGTTTTGAAATTGTGATTCACTTCATCGTTAATTTCGCTTGGACCATAATCAACTTGCATATCTTTGACTTTTGCTTTAAGCCATTGGTCGGATTCCTGTGTAATTTCCACAAATTCAACTAGTTTCGCCTTTTCTTTAGGCGATATATTGGATACTAACCGGTTACATAACTTAAAGTTCCCCTTGGTTTTAGCATCGCGAATCCGTTTAGTAAGTTTCTTCATTGAACTATTAATAACGGATTCATTTAATTTCGTATCAACAACGGGGTTCTTTGTTATCAGGTCATCATTAGGTGTTGCTTCATCTTCCCCACACTTAGGCGTTTTATTATTGTTAAGCACTACCGTTGGAGTTGGTAAATCAATATGGTTTTTACCAATCGTTTTTGTTGGTTCAATGGTTTTGGTTGGTGGAGATTTAGACTTCTGAATCACAAAGGTGACCGATTTGTCACCATCACTAAGTGTCATTCTACCTTTTCTTACATCAAATAACGCCCCGGTGGACGCTAAGAATGGTCGACCTAAAATGAGAGGAATGTTTGAGTCTTCTTCTATGTCAATGACAATAAATTCGAGTAAAAAGGTTAAATTACCCACTTGAACGGGTAGGTTGTCAGCAATTCCAACTGAGTGTTTAATAGTTTGATCAAAGAGTCGAACACTCATTTTTGTTGGACTTAACTCACCTACTCCTAATCTTTTATATAATGAAAGAGGTATAACACTCACACTTGCACCTAAATCTGCTAGTGTATCATACATGACACAATCACTAAGTAGACAAGGAACGATAAATTCACCCGGATCACCTAACCTGGGTGGAGGTTTTGGTGGAACTGTCTTCACCGGGTTTACTTTTACGGTTTTTGTTTCTTGCACTTTCTTATTCTTCTTCTTCTTTCCAGATGTATCACAAACTTTATTACCTATCACTTGCTCATACTCAACTCCTTTTCTTGAAAACGGGATGGGTGGTCTGTATGGTGCCACCACTGGCTTTACATACTCGGGTGGTGGTGGTGTTGTAACTTCTTCATTGTTACTCACATCTAAAACCTTCCCATCTTCTGATGATAGTTTTTCAGAATTTGTTGACACTATATTAACATTCTCATTTCGAGGATTTACTTTAGTATTACTTGGTAGCTTTCCTTGTTCCCTCTCACTCATCATGCTAGCAAGAGTACCTACATGTTTTTCTAGATTCAAAATAGAAGCTTGTTGAGTTCTTAATGACTGATCAAACCTCTCATTCGTTTGGGTTTGAGATGTAATAAATTGTGTTTGAGATTCCATTAGCTTTGCCATCATTTCTTCTAGATTTGACTTTTTCTCTTTGGTTTGTTGTGGTGGTTTATACAAGCCAGGTCTTTGTTGATTGAAAGTGTTGTTTTGAGTTGGTTGGTTATTCAGACCTTATTGGTTATACGAGTTATTGTTTGGCCCATTTGGATTGTAAAGAATTTTTTGATTTCGATTGAAGGTTGGCCTTGGCGGTTGATAATTATTCTGATAATTAGTTCCCGGCCTTTGGTTCATGTAGGAAACATTCTCACGTTGTTCCATCGTTTGCTCAATGTGACAATCTTTTATTAAGTGTGGTCCACCGCATTGCTCACAACTGATTCGTATTGCGTGAATATCTTTATTCATCTTTTCCATTCGTCTCTTGAAAGCATCTATTTTTGCGAAAACGGAATCAAAGTCATGGCTAGAATCGGCTCTAGCCACTTTAGATGAATGAAAAATATCTTTTTCCTGGTGCCACTCATGCGAGTGGGAGGCTGTGTTATCAATAATTTTGCGAGCTTCGGTTGTGGTTTTCTTCATAATGGAACCACCAGCTGCTGTGTCGATATCTTTTCGTGTAGCAATGTCGCATCCTTGATATAATATTTGTACTATTTGATAAGTGTCTAAACCATGTTGAGGACATCCTCTCAACAATTTTTCGAATCTTGTCCACGCATCATATAGAGTTTCATTTGGCTTTTGCGTGAACGTAACAATTTCTCCTTGAAGTCTCACGGCTTTAGATGCCGGAAAGAATCTTTTAAGAAATTTCTCAACTAACACATCCCATGTATCAATCGCTCCTTCGGGTAACGATTCTAACCAATCTTTGGCTTCTCCCTTTAAAGTCCAGGGAAATAACATGAGATAGATCTGTTCATCCTCAACTTCTCTGATTTTGAATAGAGTACAGATCCTATTAAAGGTTCGAAGATGTTCGTTTGGATCTTCTTTTGTGGTACCACTATATTGGCATTGATTAGTTACCATGTGTAGGATTTGTCCTTTGATTTCATAATCTGGCGCATTAACATCTGGCTTAATAATGGCGTGACCTTGGCCCGTACGTGTGGCTCTCATTCGGTCTTCCATACTTAGAGGTTCCGTTACTTCCATAATTGAAATTGTTGAATACGAATCACTAGAGGATTCTGATTTAATGGTTTCTTCCTCGACAATCTCTGGATAAGTAATTTGTGGTTCCGGAGGAATGATAAATGGTTCAGGATCTCTGAATTGTCCTTGAATATCCTCCGGGTTCTCAATTGTGAGATCGGGTTCAAAAAATGGATTATCGGAAATTTGAATTGGAGTACTTGGTCGACTAGATGACGATTCTAAAGAAAAATCAACGGCGATAATATTGGCTAGATGTCTTGATCGAGTTACAGGTGGTGAACATATGAAAGGTGGTGAACGTTTTGCTCGGTGCATTCACTGAATATCCTATTAGTTATAAAGATAAAAATTATATAAGTTATCAAATTAATAGACTTTTCTGATTTTGCCCACGTTTCGAATAGCCAATAGATGCAGCAGGTAGCCAGGACCCTTTAAATCGGAAGCCCACAACTCGCCACTAACAAATCCAACTATTACTACGAACCAGAAAATTTTTGATGTCTATCAATTTAACCGCTTAAAATAATTTTTCGTCGAAATTTAAAGAAAATAAAGAAAATTGTATGTCCTATAAACTAGAGCGTAGAAATGAGAAAGAAAAAGAGCGCGTCGAAAAACGTCGAAAAATAAAAATAAGAAAGAAAAATGTCGAAACTTAAAAGTCTAAAAATTAAATATTAAAAGTTGCGTAAAATCTCTTAAAAGTCTACGGCAAATCTATAACTACGAAATTAATATTACGAACGATAAATATACAAATTACGAATTAAACGATTAAAAAGTACAAATTATAACTAAAATGATAAAAATACAAATTTTATAAAAATATTAATTTTATATTATATTTTTATAAAAGTATTTATGTAAATAATAATAATTAAAACTTTAAATACAAATTATATTAAAATCTAAAACTAAATATTATTAAATATAAACCCTAATTAATTTAAATAATAATTATTATATTAAAAACCTACTCCGTATTAAATGCTGTTAAGGTTTCTGGCATGTCAGATCAATCCTTGCGGTCGCATGGGTATTGGGCTTCTGGCTCATGCGATCGCATGTCCCAAGGATCCAGAAAACATTCGGGCTTTGATCAGGCTTGACCCAGTTTCCTATTTATTAAATATTTATTTATTTATTTTTTTCAAAATATTGCAAAATATTTATAAAATTTAGAATAAACTTATATTTTAAAATCTAAAAATAAAAATACTCATTATAGACAAAATCTTAAATATATATATATATATATATATATATATATATATATATATATATATATATATATATATATATATATATATATATATATATATATATATATATATATATATATATATATATATATATATATATATATATATATATATATATATATATATATTGTTTTTTTAACACTTATTATAAATACAAAATATATTTTTTTTACAAAATAAGAAATTATACAAAAATATAGTTTTACTAAAATATAGCGTTTCCCCGGCAGCGGCGCCAAAAACTTGATGTTATGCGAGGTGTAGTACGTAATACTATTATTTTTAATACGAAATGTGATACAATTTTCACAAGTTTTAATTATTTATATAGATGTGATATACCTAAACCTTGCTACAACACTTATAAGCAGTGTACCTAATCGTAGAGTAGTGTAGTTTTTAGTAAGTCCGGTTCGTTCCACAGGGAGCTAGCTGAGTTTAACGCTATATTTTTAACAACTATATTTATATAAAATATATATAATTATATATAGTAATATTATTATAAAAGGGGGTTTTTACCGTTTAATGACCGGTTTGTCGATTTTATATTTTAAGTGTAAAGATAAATGACGATAATATAAATGACAGAATTTAAATTGCGATAAAGTAAATTGCAGTAATTAAAATGACAGTAAATAAAGGTACGATGAAATATGAAATAAACGTATTATGCTTATTTAAACTTCCGTAATCATGATGTTTGACGTTTTGATTAATTGTTACATGGGTTAATTGTTCTTTGTCCTGGATTATTTGATACCTATTTGGTTTTTGTCCATAATAGTCTATCGGTCATAATTATAAAATGCTCGTCAAATTAACCTTATTCTCGAAGTCAAATATTCCAACTAATTAAGGATTCGAACTGTAACAAGGTTTTAATACTTTGTTTAATGATTACACCAGGTTATCGACTGCGTGTGATCCAAGGTTTTATAACTTTGTTAACAATTACACCAATTATCCTTGTATGTAATCCACCCCTGTTTTAATGAGATATGAATATTAATTTACCCACTTGATCAGAATGAATAATCAATTACCCAACCCGAATAATTAATTAAATGATCGTAAAAGATGTCGTATAAACGTCACTAAATAGAACATACATAATCATTTTAATAATTATTAGATTAACTAATTTGAAGATAGGTTCGACATATTCTAATGAGTTGTCATTCGATTAGACAATACCCCCTATCTATTAATAGTCATAGTCCAATGTCCACAAGTGTCGGTCTTTTGTCCAAACCTTAATTATGGTACAAAATCTAATAACCCCGTCTTAATATTTAGTCTAACATCAAGATTACTTTGGCTCAAATAAGCATAATAATAACTTAGTTACGAGACATTAATTTAAAAAGGAAGAACATAGCTTACAGTGATTATTTATCGCGTAGCGTTACACGGACAGAATTTCGACTTATAAAACCTTAAAACATTTCTTACATTAACCCAATTATTATTAAACTGTTATAATTCAGTAGGCTTATAACTACCTTTAGTGGTTTGATTCTTGATGTTATAATTCAGTAGGCTTATAACTACCTTTAGTGATTTGATTCTTGATTTAGAATACTAATAATGAAGTGTAAGAACAAAGATGATAATGGAGAGAAAGAAAGAAACACTTTGTAAGTGTGAGAAATGGTGCAAGTTTAATGCTTGCATTCATGAGTATTTATAGCCTAAAATCTCAATATAAAAATACATACTTTGTGTACCAAAATTGACTATATGTATACACCAAAATTGACTATCCATATCTATATTATTATTATTATTATAACACTCCCCCTTGGATAGCAATTTTATTTTGTTGAAGATCAACTATAAATTACTGCCTCGTTAAAAACCTTGCTAAAGAAAACCCAGTGGGAAAAAACTTTAGCTAAGGGAAAAAGAGTGCAGCATGGAGTTGACTCCCCCTCAAGTAGACATCGCTTCAGCTGTTACATCTTTTGAACATGTCTCATGCCAATGTTATGAACGTGTGTTCTGAAAATAGCAGTTGGAAGTGCTTTCGTGAAAAGATCAGCAGAGTTTTTGCTAGATTGCACATATCTCATTTCAATCTGGTTGTCCTTAATGAGATTTTGAGTGTATGAGAAGAATCTAGGTGGTATGTGTTTTGTTCGGTCACTTTTGATATACCCTTCTTTCATCTGTGCTATGCAAGCTGCATTATCTTCATAGATAGTTGTTGGACTTTTATCGCGTTCTAGTCCACAAGAATCAGTAATGAGTTGTGTCATTGATCTCAACCAAAAACATTCTCGAGTAGCTTCATGTAATGCAATCACTTCGGCATGATTTGACGATGTAGCAACAAGTGTTTGTTTTTGAGAACGCCATGATATTGCAGTACCTCCATTTAGGAATACATATCCAGTTTGAGATTTAGCTTTATGTGGATCAGATAAATAACCTGCATCTGCATAACCAACCAAATCTTGTTTTGATTCGTTAGAATAAAATAATCCTAAATCAGTAGTTCCTCGAAGGTATCGAAATATGTGTTTGATCCCATTCCAGTGTCTTTTGGTAGGAGCAGAGCTGAACCTTGCCAACAAATTAACTGCAAAAGAAATGTCAGGTCTTGTACAATTTGTAAGATACATAAGAGCTCCAATTGCACTAAGATATGGTACTTCTGGTCCAAGAATGTCTTCTTGATCTTCACATGGACGAAATGGATCAGCTTCAACATTGAGTGATCTAACAACCATAGGAGTACTTAATGGTTTTGCCTTGTCCATATTGAAACGTTTCAAAATCTTTTCAGTATATGTTGTTTGATGTACAAGTAAACCATTAGGCATATGCTCAATTTGTAAACCAAGGCAATACTTGGTTTTTCCGAGATCTTTCATTTCAAATTCTTTCATTAGAAGTTGAATGGCTTCATGGATCTCTTTATTTGTACCTATGATGTTAAGATCATCAACATAAACAGCTATGATCACATATCCGGATGTTGTTTTCTTAATGAAAACACAAGGGCAAGTAAGATTATTTGTATACCCTTTGCTTATCAAGTAATCACTCAATCGGTTATACCACATACGTCCCGATTGTTTTAACCCATATAAAGATCTTTGTAATTTAATCGAATACATTTCTTTGGGTTTTGCATTTGATGCTTCTGGTACCTTAAATCCTTCAGGTATCTTCATATATATATCACTATCAAGTGATCCATATAGATAAGCAGTCACAACATCCATGAGATGCATTTCTAAATTTTTAGAAACTGCCAGACTGATTAAGTACCTAAAAGTAATTGCATCCATAACAGGAGAATAAGTTTCTTCATAATCAATTCCCGGTCTTTGAGAAAAACCTTGAGCTACAAGTCTAGCTTTATACCTTGTAACTTCATTTTTCTCATTTCTTTTTCGGACAAAAATCCATCTGTATCCTACAGGTTTCACATCTTTAGGAGTGAGAATGATGGATCCGAAAACTTTTCTTTTATTGAGTGATTCTAATTCAGCTCGTATTGCTTCTTTCCATTGAGCCCAATCATGTCTATTTTGACATTCAACCATAGATGTTGGTTCTGGATCATCATCATTATTCATGATGTCATATGCAACATTAAATGAAAATTTCTCATCAAGATTTTTCATTTCATTTCGGTTCCATAATATTTTTGAATATGCATAATTGATTGCAATTTCTGTATTGATATCATCAATCTCCTCTGCAGTAGGAGTACTGATTTGTGGTTCTTCTTGAACACTTTCTTTTACTTCATTATCAGCTGATTTTCTTTTTCGAGGATTTTTATCCTTTGAACCGATTGGTCTTCCACGTTTCTGACGTGGCAAAGATTCATGAGTGACGTTATTGCCAGCTTTTGGAATTTCAATTCGAGCTGGAGTATTTACTGCTGGTATATATGATTTTGTCACCGTTTTTGTATCTGTAAATGCATCAGGCAATTGATTTGCAAGTTCTTGTATATGCATTATCTTTTGAACTTCTGTCTCGCATTCTTTTGTGCGAGGATCAAGATACTTTAATTGAGGTTCACATCATGAAACATCATTTTCTTTATTTTTCATTTCTCCCCCTAATCTAGGGAACAATGTTTCATTAAAATGACAATCAGCAAAACGTGCTGTAAAAACGTCACCTGTCATAGGTTCAATATACCTTAATATTGAAGATGTTTCATATCCAACATATATTCCCAACCTCCTTTGAGGACCCATTTTTGTACGTTGTGGTGTCGCAATTGGAACATACACTGCACAACCAAATGTTCTAAGATGGGAAATATTTGGCTCTTGACCAAAAGCAAGTTGTAGGGGGGAATATTTATGACTTGCACTTGGTCTGATGCGAATCAATGCAGCAGCATGTAAAATTGCATGACCCCATATAGATACAGGGAGTTTTGTTCTCATTATCAATGGTCTAGCGATTAACTGTAAACGTTTAATCAATGACTCGGCTAAACCATTTTGTGTATGCACATGAGCAACAGAATGTTCAACAACAATTCCTATAGACATGCAATAGTCATTAAATGCTTGAGATGTAAATTCACCAGCATTATCAAGTCTCACCCTTTTAATGGTGTAATCAGGAAAATGAGCTCTCAATTTAATAATTTGGGCAAGAAATTTTGCAAATGCCACATTACGGCTTGATAACAGACAAACATGAGACCATCTGCTAGATGCGTCTATTAGAACCATGAAATATCTAAATGGTCCACATGGTGGATGAATTGGTCCACATATATCACCTTGAATTCTTTCAAGAAACATTGGTGATTCTTTCTCAACCTTAAGTGGTGAGGGTCTAGTTATCAATTTTCCAAGAGAGCAAGATGTACATGGAACCATTGTATCATGATGGATTTTTCTATCCTTTAGTGGATGTCCATGAGTACATTCAATAATCCTTTTCATCATTGTTGATCCTGGATGGCCTAATCTGTTATGCCATAAACTGAATACACCAGGATCAATATATTTTTCGTTAACTACCATATGTATTTCTGGTACATTTATATGTGTATAATGTAATCCAGAACTAAGTCTTGGCAGTTTTTCAACCACATGACTCTTGTCAGTGATACTTAAATATTTCTCATTTTCTGTTGTCACTGACTGATAATCATACCCGTTAAGGTATATGTCGGAGAAACTCAATAAATTTCTGCTTGACTTGGGAGAAAATAAGGCATCATTTATTAAAAATTTTGTACCATTTGGTAGTATGAAATTTGCCTTTCCTATCCCTTTTATCAAGTTAGCAGGTCCTGATATTGTATGTATAGTTCCTTCCGTTGGTTTTAGATCAATAAAATATTTCTCGGATTTAAGTATAGTGTGTGTAGTTCCACTGTCTGCTATACAGAGATCTCCACCACTTGATTGATGTTGTATTCCAGCAAAATTCATATTGAACTTCATATATAAGAAATAAATAGTGAGTACATTAATATTACACAATATTTTAAACGCAAATAGATAGTACTGAAACATTTAGCAAACATAATGACAAAGACAGACGATATTAAATCGTTTATTTTTCAAAAGACACACAACTTAAACATTCAAGAAATCTTCATATAAATCAGATGGTTTCTCAGTGACTGTTGGATCAATATTATCCACAAAATTTACTTCCTTTTCTTTACCTTTCAGCGAATCCTGATACATCTTAACAAGATGTTTAGATGTTCGGCAAGTATTAGCCCAGTGGCCCATTCTACCACATCTGTAGCAAGATTCTTCAGAATTTTTAGAAGAATTTTCTTCAACATCTTGTTTAATGGGCTTGTTTTGTGGTTGATATTTATATTTTCGTGGATTACTATTTCTTTGACCACCACGGCCACGACCACGACCACGTCCACGCCCATTACCATTACCATAAGGATGGTTTCTACCATAGTTATGGCTTTTGGCATGATGATGGTGATGGTTATTATAACCACGACCTTGCCCGCGTCCTTGTCCCTGTTTATAATTATTTGCAGTATTTGCTTCAGGGATTGCAAGTGTACCAGTAGGACGGGATTGCTGATTTTTCATTAATAGCTCATCATTTTGCTCTGCAACTAAGAGATATGAATTAAGTTCAGGATATGTTTTGAACTTTAGCATTCTCAAATTTCTTTGCACTGTGATGTTTGCAGCATTCATTGTGGAGAAAGTTTTCTCCATCATGTCTGCATCACTAATTTCATGTCCACAGAATTTAAGTTGTGAACATGTATTATACAGAGCTGAGCTGTATTCATTTACTTTCTTAAAGTCTTGGAACCTTAATGTTCTCCATTGTTCCATTGCAGCTGGAAGTAAAATTTCTCTTTGATTATTGAATCTGCTTTTGAGACCTTCCCATAAAACATGGGGATCTTCTACAGTCACATAATTATTTTGTAAGCATTCATCAATATGTTGATGAATAAAGCAACATGCCGTAGCTTGTTCTTTTTCAGAACAAGTGTTGTTTTCATTTATGGTTTCAAGAATGCCCATTGATTTAAGATGCATTTTTACTTTTATAACCCATGGCATGTAGTTGTTTCCAGTTGATTCTAAAGGAGTAAATTTAAGCTTTTCCAGATTCGACATTTTCTATTATCAAAAATTAAAACAAACATCATGATAAATTAGAGTCAATTTATATTCATAAGTATATAAACATTAAACATAAATTTAATATAACATAAATGATAAGTAGGTGACAGTGTCGACCATGTGTAAGTAATCATAAATAAATGTTATATAACAAAAATATAAATATTAGTAAACATAAATGAAAATTTGGCGACAGTGTCGACCATATATTTTTTCAGGTGGTATAACCGACCTATATCATTCTGGTGGTATAACCGACCATATATCATTTTGGTGGTATAACCGACCATATATCATTTTGGTGGTATAACCGACCATATATCATTTTGGTGGCAGAGCCAACCATATTTAGTATTAAGATTATCGTGCTGATAACGTGTTATAATTCAGTAGGCTTATAACTACCTTTAGTGGTTTGATTCTTGATGTTATAATTCAGTAGGCTTATAACTACCTTTAGTGATTTGATTCTTGATTTAGAATACTAATAATGAAGTGTAAGAACAAAGATGATAATGGAGAGAAAGAAAGAAACACTTTGTAAGTGTGAGAAATGGTGCAAGTTTAATGCTTGCATTCATGAGTATTTATAGCCTAAAATCTCAATATAAAAATACATACTTTGTGTACCAAAATTGACTATATGTATACACCAAAATTGACTATCCATATCTATATTATTATTATTATTATAACATAAACTTAATTTAAACTTAATATTATAAATATAAATATATATTACATTGATCAGAGGAAGGAAAAGAAAAAGATGTATATTACTCGTCCAATTCGCTGGCCTTTTATAGATGTGATCTGAGTTTGGGAGCCATGTGATCGCATGGGTTCCCTTTGTTATTTCCAAGCGATCGCATGGACAGGCTGGCCATCATACATCCTTCAATTAAACGTGGGCTGCTTGATTTATTTAATATATAATATAATATATATAATTTTATATAATTATATATATATTATATTATATTCTTGTGCATATTAGACTTGTAATTTTAGTTCCGTTGACTCACACATTGATGCTCGGTTCATGTCTCGGTTCTGGATTTTCGAACGTCCTTTCGTACGATTTAATATCTTGTACTTTGCATTCCGCGACTCGTACTCTTGTCATTTTTAGACGTTTCTTATCAATAAATGGAACCACTTGAATTATATCTTGTTCATTTGAGCTTTTTGGTCATTTGCGTCTTCAAATCGTCGTTTTCTTCTTTTGTCTTCGCACTTATTTATTTAAACGAATATTACATAAAAATAGAACAATTGTAACTAAAAGCTTTACATATTGGAAGGATACTGTGACTAAATATATGTTTATTTGGAGCACTATCAATAAGTAAACATGTCATTAAGTGTATTAACAATGAACTACATATGTAAAAACAAGACTACTAACTTAATGATTTCGAAACGAGACATATATGTAACGATTATCGTTGTAACAACATTTAACTGTATATATATCATACTAAGATATATTAATATATCATAATATCATGATAATGTAATAATTTAACATCTCTTTAGATATAATAAACAATGGGTTAACAACATTTAACATGATCGTTAACTTAAAGGTTTCAAATCAACATTTACATGTAACGACTAACGATGACTTAACGACTCAGTTAAAATGTATATACATGTAGTGTTTTAATATGTATTCATACACTTTTGAAAGACTTCAAGACACTTATCAAAATACTTCTACTTAACAAAAATGCTTACAATTACATCCTCGTTCAGTTTCATCAACAATTGTACTCGTATGCACCCGTATTCATACTCGTACAATACACAACTTCTAAATGTATGTACTATTGGTATATACACTTCAATGATCAGCTCTTAGCAGCCCATGTGAGTCACCTAACACATGTGGGAACCATCATTTGGAAACTAGCATGAAATATCTCATAAAATTACAAAAATATTAGTAATCATTCATGACTTATTTACATGAAAACAAAATTACATATCCTTTATATCTAATACATATACCAACGACCAAAAACGCCTACAAATACTTTCATTCTTCAATTTTCTTCATCTAATTGATCTCTCTCAATTTTCATCTTCAAGTTCTAAGTGTTCTTCATAAATTCTATAAGTTCTAGTTTCATAAAATCAAGAATACTTCCAAGTTTGCTAGCTTACTTCCAATCTTGTAAAGTGATCATCCAACCTCAAGAAATCTTTCTTATTTATAGTAAGAGATCTTTCTAATACAAGGTAATACTCATATTAAAACTTTGATTCAATTTCTATAACTATAACAATCTTATTTCGAGTGATGATCTTACTTGAACTTGTTTTCGTGTCATGATTCTGCTTCAAAAACTTTCAAGCCATCCAAGGATCCTTTGAAGCTAGATCCATTTGTCTCTTTTCCAGTAGGTTTATCCACAAAACTTGAGGTAGTAATGATGTTCATAACATCATTCGATTCATACATATAAAGCTATCTTATTCGAAGGTTTAAACTTGAAATCACTAGAACATAGTTTAGTTAATTCTAAACTTGTTCGCAAACAAAAGTTAATCCTTCTAACTTGACTTTTAAAATCAACTAAACACATGTCCTATATCTATATGATATGCTAACTTAATGATTTAAAACCTGGAAATACGAAAAACGCCGTAAAACCGGACATACGCCGTCGTAGTAACACCTCGAGCTGTTTTGGGTTTGATAATTAAAAACTATGATAAACTTTGATTTAAAAGTTGTTCTTATAGGAAAATGATTTTTCTTATGAACATGAAACTATATCCAAAAATCATGGTTAAACTCAAAGTGGAAGTACGTTCTTCAAAATGGTCATCAAGACGTCGTTCTTTCGACTGAAATGACTACCTCTTACAAAAATGACTTGTAACTTATATTTCTGACTATAAACCTATACTTTTTCTGTTTAGATTCATAAAATAGAATTCAATATGAAACCATAGCAATTTGATTCACTCAAAACGGATTTAAAACGAAGAAGTTATGGGTAAAACAAGATTGAATATTTTTTTGATTGTTGTAGCTACGGGAAATATTGTAACAATTCTATACAAATCATATCCTAGCTAACTTATATCGTATTATATATGTATTCTAATATATTATTTAATCTTGGGATACCATAGACACGTATGCAAATGTTTTGACATATCATATCGACCCATGTATATATATTATTTGGAACAACCATAGACACTCTATATGGAGTAATGTTGGAATTAGCTATACAGGGTTGAGGTTGATTCCAAAAATATATATACTTTGAGTTGTGATCTAGCCTGATTCGTTTATACACTGGGTCGTGAATTGATTCAAGATAATATATATATCGATTTATTTCTGTACATCTAATTGTGGACAACTAGTTGCAGATTACTAACGAGGACAGCTGACTTAATAAACTTAAAACATTAAAACGTATTAAAAATGTTGTAAATATATTTTGAACATACTTTGATATATATGTACATATTTGTTATAGGTTCGTGAATCGACCAGTGGCCAAGTCTTACTTTTCGACGAAGTAAAAATCTGTGAAAGTGAGTTATAGCCCCACTTTTAAAATCTAATATTTTGGGATGAGAATACATGCAGTTTTACAAATGTTTTACGAAATAGACACAAGTAGTTGAAACTACATTATATGGGTGAATGATCGAAGCCGAATATGCCCCTTTTGCTTGGTAACCTAAGAATTAGTAAACCGATCTACTAATTGACGCGAATCCTAAAGATAGATCTATTGGGCCTAACGAACCCCATCCAAAGTACCGGATGCTTTAGTATCATGTCCGAAGGATTTCCCGGAATGATAGGGGATATTCTTATATGCATCTTGTTAATGTCGGTTACCAGGTGTTCACCATATGAATGAATTTTATCTCTATGTATGGGATGTATATTGAAATATGAAATCTTGTGGTCTGTTATTATGATTTGATAATATATAGGTTAAACCTATAACTCACCAACATTTTTGTTGACGTTTTAAGCATGTTTATTCTCATGTGATTATTAAGAGCTTTCGCTGTTGCATAATAAAATAAGGACAAGATTTGGAGTCCATCCTTGTATGATATTATGTAAAAACTGCATTCAAGAAACTTATTTTTGATGTAATATATTCTTATTGTAAACCATTATGTAATGGTCGTGTGTAAACGGTATATTTTAGATTATCATTATTTGATAATCTACGTAATGCTTTTTAAACCTTTATAGATAAAATAAAGGTTATGGTTGTTTTAAAAATGAATGCAGTCTTTGAAAAACGTCTCATATAGAGGTCAAAACCTCGCGACAAAATCAATTAATATGGAACGTTTATAATCAATATGAACGGGACATTTCATTTTAGACACCCGTGCAACGCACAAGCTCAAAAACTTAGTATATATATATATATATATATATATATATATATATATATATATATATATATATATATATATATATATATATATATATATATATATATATATATAATCAAGAGGGAAACACTTTTTTGAGAGGAAATGGGGGAAGTATTTTTTTTTTCGTTTTTTCGAAAAAAAATTTCAGGCATCAAGATTACATGAAAATATGAACATTTAAAAAAGACACTTTGTGATAATATGTTATTATTTTGGCGGTAAAACGCTCGAATAAAAAAACGAAAATATTCAATGCATTGAATGTTTTGATTCCGAGTTTTTTTAAGGGGTTAGAAATTAGGGTTTGAAAATTAGGGGGTTAAAAATTAGGGTTTAGCTATTAGGGTTTAGAAATTAAGGTTTTGGGTTTAAAAATTAGGGTTTGGAGTTTAGAAATTAGGGTTTACATTGAATATTTTAACACGAACGGTTTAGAATTTAGGGTTTATGGACTAAACCCAAAACACTAAACCTTAAACTCTAAATCGGACTAAATTTCGAAAGAAACACTTCACACAAGATGAAAACAAAACGATGCAAATTAACTCATAATCAAAACATTCAATGCATTGAATGTTTTTATTTTTTTTCTTCGAGCATTTTACCGCCAAAATAAAAATATTTTCACACAAAGTGTCTTTTTTAAATGTTCATATTTTTACCTAATTTTAATGTCTGAAAAAAATTGAAAAACCATAATTTAAAAAAAAATTACTTCCTCCCAAAAAAAGTGTTTCCCTCTTGATTATGACCATATATATATATATATATATATATATATATATATATATATATATATATATATATATATATATATATATATATAGGGACAAGATCAATGGGGAAGCAACCAATCGGGGGGAAGCAAAAAAAAATTCGTTTTTTTGGAATTTTTTTTCCGGCATCAAGATCACACGAAAATATGAACATTTAGAAGAGACACTTCGTGCTGAATGTTATTATTTAGGCGGGAAAACGATCGACAAAAATAACATTCAAGATAATATTGTTCGTGAAGAATATGAACGTTTTTTTTTCTTCATGTTTTGTGAAGTAAAATTTAGCCCGATTTATAGTTTAGGGTTTAGGGTTTGGTGTTTTGGGTTTATCCATAAACTCAAAACAACAAACCCTAAACCCTAAACCCTAAACTCTAAACCGTTCGTGTTAAAAACTCAATCTAAATCCTAAATCTAAACCCTAAACCCTAAATTTTCTAAACCCTAATATCTTAACCCTATAAACCCTAATATCTAAACCCCAATAGCTAAAAACTCAACATACGCTCGAAAAAACATGATAATTGTTATATATTACTTTTTCGAGCATTTTTTCGTCAAAATAAAAATATTTATCACAAAGTGTCTCTACTAAATGTTCATATTTTCATCTCATCTATAATGTTCGTGAACAAAGTTTTTTCAAAAAATGGAAAAAAAATGTTTTTGCTTTCCCCCGATTGGTTACTCCCCTCTTGATCCTACCATTATATATATATATATATATATATATATATATATATATATATATATATATATATATATATATATATATATATATATATATATATATATATTTTCTAGTGTTTAAATCCGTGTTTACAAAGGGGCTAATAGATGATTTAAAATAATTATTTTTTTTTTAATCTGAAGACAATAGATTTAAAGAAAATAAATAAATAAATCTGAGGTAGTTTGGACTTTTGGGTATAATTTAGAGAACCTGCTGTAACGGAAAAAGAATAAGTCTAGCTTGGCTTAGCTGCTAGGGTAAATTCGATCTAGCAATCCACTGCCTGCCATTTGACGATGATCCATCAATCAACTTTTAGAGAATTCTTTTTAATATATAATTAATTATTTACTCCGTATAATTTATATTGACTTTCCCTTTTTTATATTCAATTTACAAATCAATAAGTTTCAAATTTTAATGAGTATACAAATATCCCGAAATGTGACATTTTGACTTTTTTCAAGTAGAATTTTGATATGATATTTCATGTAGAAAACGCCCCGAAAAGTAGATAAACTAGAACTTTTTTATAAAATGTTACTGTAAATGAAAATACACGTTTTAATTACGATGTATATTTACACCATTATCTCTGATAATTACATCAAAGAATTGCCTTATTAACTTGTAAAATACTCTGTACAACTTATTAGTACAAATTTAACAGATGATGAATTTAACATTAAACCTTAGTTAACTCTTACTTTAACTAATTGTTAGGACTATTAAAAGATATTTGAGGATTTATCTGAATATACCTCTAATAATGAGATAAATATAGATTGATGTGCGTTTGTGCATGATATTATATTTTAGTTGTTATTAGAAGGGTGAGTATTGGACTATGAATACTCACTACCACGCTGCTTTATCCACACTATTCATATTTCATTCAAACAGATCACATACTTTTCATAATTCATAATTCATATTCATAATAATATTACATATCTAATATCTAATATCTAATATCTATACCTATTTATCTTGTATTTTCCAGTACATCACGTTTCATATCGATCATAATTTAAATATTAGGTTTAACACCAATATACACTTAAAGATAATTGGTTCCTTTTTAAGTTTTTCAATAGACTTACCTAGCTTACTCCGTTGGTCCTTAACTTATACACGAAATTGCAATCCGAGTCCCTCAATTTTTTAATTGAATTTTCGAGTCCTTTGAATTGCATAATTTGACAATCCGCGTTCCTCCGTCTACCTGCCGTCTAAATTGTCCGTTAAGTGTCGTCATGTAATTAACACGTGATGGGCATTTTCATCTTATTATTTCATTTAAGCCTTTTTTGCTCTGTTGGTCCCTCGTTTTTAAAATGTTTAGCTACAGTGATCCATCAAGTCATTAAAAACGAGGGATTACTGGCGCAAAAAAATATTTTAATTTATTTATTTTTAATTTATAAATTTATAAATTTATAATATAATGATAATTATATTTACTTTAAAAAATTTTATAATATAATTATATTTACTATTCTTTAATTTAATATATTTCGTATTTTTTAATTTTATTTATCCACTTTATAATTATATAAATATAAATTTAAATACAAGATGAAATTAAAATTGGAATGACCCATTACTGGACCAAATTGGGGTTCGTAAAACTTGAAACTTGGTGAAAAAAGAGTGTATTTGCGGATTTGGTATTTTAGGCTGATCTCAATCTTTCATGATTTATTTATGATTTGATTACATCGTTCAAAGTTGATAATTATTGTTTGAGTTTGATTTTTGATTTGGTTTACACGGGAGGTTTAAATGATAAAGATGACTATACGAGTATGAACAAATGGGTTTCTGATCTAATTTCTTGGATATGATAATCGAAGTGATCATATGGGTTTCTGATCCAATTTCTTGGTTATGATTATTTTTTTCCTGTTTAAACAAATGCGTTTTTGTTTTAACACTTATTTAAAATTTAAATTGATGCGATTGCTTAGATTTGATCATCTGAAGTGAGGGATATTTGAATGTTAGATGTAATTGCTAATCTAGATCGAATTCATGCTTGCTATACTACTATGAATGCAACAGAGTGATATGTATGAATAAATGTATAAGCTCTGTATGTATATATCTATATGTATCTAGCTATATGATCATGAATACAGTAAATTGCAGTAGCAGGTAATCACGAATCATATTCATATCATATTTTAAGATTACAAGGTGTGAGAGTGTTGGGTACAAAGTGAGGATGAGAGGGAATTGCTAAGTGTGTGTTTGTGAGGTGTGAGTGAATTGTGAGGGAAAAGCTTGTGTTCTAAGCTAGCAACTAGGTATTTATACTTCCTTACTACAACAACAAATCATATCTATATATTAGACCTACCAATCTCCCACTTAGATATGATTTGTTGTTGATCATCTTCGTACTCTTGTACTGTTAGGGGTCTTGGGGATATCTTCGATGTATTGAACTCTCCCCCTTGGAATAAGCTTATTATAACAACAAATCATATCTATATATTAGATCCAACATTAGATATAATTAAGTGAATGATATATGGATTCGAGAAAAATTAATTGTAAATGAAGGAGATGAAGTGTATGAAAGAAAGAGACAAAAAGTCGAATTGAAAACTTGAGGGACTTGGATTACAGTTTTGTGTATAAACGAAGGACCAATTGAGCAAAAGAGTCGAAGAAAAGAGTAAAATAATGATTTTACCCTCACATGCATGGCACATGTCAAGGGTTAACGACCAATTTAGACGGCAGGTAGACGGAGGACGGCACGTGTCAAGGGTAACGGCCAATTTAGACGGCAGGTAGACGGAGGGACGCGAATTGCCAAATTATACAATTTAAAGGACTCGAAAATCTAATTAAAAACTTGAGAGACTCGGATTGCAATTTCATGTATAACTTAAGGACCAACGGAGCAAAAAAGTCTTTTCAATATTACAAGAGTGCTTAAAACATGGTTAAAAAATATATAGTAATAATCGAATTATGTACATATTACACATATGGTAAATTGTATTATTACATATAGAGTAAAATGGATTAGAAATCGGGGTGTTCATCGGTTCGGTCTGTTCGGTTTAATCGGTTCGGTTTGTTCGATTTTTCAACTTCAAAAATCAAAACCAAAAACCGAGCCGAAAATTAAATTTGAATTTGGTTCGGTTTCGGTTTGGTTTTGACTTTCAATTCAGTTTTCGGTTCGGTTTCGGTTAAAACCATATATCAAACAAAACTGAAATTTTATTAAACATACCATTCAACATACAAAGTTACAAAATATGTATGATTATATGATACACAATACATAAATATAGTTATTATTAAGTGTAATCTTAAGTTCACATATCATGAAAATATCAATGTACGTGAATTTTAAACTCTAAACAAAATCTTTATATTTCACAATAGCATTATAGCTAAATT
Source organism: Rutidosis leptorrhynchoides (assembly GCF_046630445.1). Classification (NCBI taxonomy): domain Eukaryota; kingdom Viridiplantae; phylum Streptophyta; class Magnoliopsida; order Asterales; family Asteraceae; genus Rutidosis; species Rutidosis leptorrhynchoides. The sequence goes on from NC_092336.1 coordinate 166,232,128, forward strand.
TTTAATATTCAAAACACTAAATTCAGAACCATGGTAGTTTAATTGTGGCTTTACTGACTCCTTGGTTATTTACAACCTAAAGAAATCATGTACCATTAAATTATCAAGATTTTGATGATTTATTAGTATTTACAACTTAATTGTGACGTTTACTGCTTCCATTATTAAGAAAAACAACATAAAAATTTGAGTAATATAATTATAATGTGGGCCATCAACTCGTCATATGAGTGATAACCTATTTAAATGATTGGATTCTAAAATATAATGACATTAAAGTATAAATATACAAATTAAATATATTAAAAATATTGAATTCGGTTTTAAATTCGCTTTTCGGTTTCACCTAATTCGAAAATATCAAAACCGAAAATCGAATCGAAAACCGAATTCAAATTCGGTTTCAGATTTTACTCGATCCGAAAACCATTTTTTAAATTTGATTTGGTTTCGGTTTAATTTTTGGATTAAACGATTTTAAACCAAATACTCACACCCCTAAGTAGAGATATAACAAAAGTATATCATCATAAGAGAATGTGTATTTGTGTATACATTTAATTTTGTGATTTATCTGTACACATTAGAAGACTTATGTTAGAAAAATTGATATATGAAAACCGGTAAACGAAGAAAATTCTCTTGAATCAAACTACTTAGGTGAGGCTCGATTTTTATTTTTTTAAATATGGAGATTAGAATCACTGACAGGATACCACCAAAAGAGTTCTCACCACCCGATCGTATTCGCTTCACGTGTCAAGGATGATTCACCGAACAGCTATCATAAGACGAAGTATGCGTGTAGTCACCCTTGAGAAGCACCCACTGAACAACTGTCATATGACAAGCTCAGACAACGATTCCTCCAGGTGACTCCATAACCAACTACAAAGCAAATTGTATTATGAAATCTCCAAGTGACACTCGAACTCGAGACCTCACAAACACTCAGAAAGACGGTAACCACTCAGCTAATTGAAGATGATTTAAAGCTAGAATTTTTATTGTAAAATTATGTATGAAAAAATGGATGAACTAGAAAACCAGTAAATAGAAAAGTTATTCTTATTGAGACTACTTAGGCATTTAGGTGGGCTAATTATTTACTCAATGAACATGAAATCAGACTACTTATGTGGGGTTAATATATTTTACTTTGACCTTAGCATGTTATTCGTGACATAAAAACAAATGGATATACCTAGTTAATAAAAAGTAGAACCATATATAACTCAATATATAAAAATACACACTTCTTTTTTATTACTTGAGAAATTTAAATTTGTCATTTACTTTTTAACCTAGTTATGTGTAACAAAAGTAACTCAATAAGACATTTATAATAAAAATGGCATCCATATTAAAATTGTCTAAAACTGGAAAGGTTATATGGTCACATCCAATAATTCAATCCGCTAACAACCATATTATGAGACCACGTTCTATAAAGTTTCTTTATTTGTGTGGCAAAAAGTACATGCAAATATACATGATCATGACGTCATCCATTTCACTTATTCATCTCTTTATAAATACCTCTTCAAACCTCATTGAAACAATCACCATAACTCAAATAATACTCCCAAAACTTAGAACAAAAGAACATATAACCTACTAGATAAAATATGACATCTGCGCCCATGCCCGTGCAAACAACCGTTAAGGGCGGCAATAGCGGTGGTGGCGGTGGTGGAACAAGATGGTGTCCAACACCAGAGCAAGTGATGCTATTAGAAGGAATGTATAGAAATGGCCTAAAAACACCAACGGCAACTCAAATACAGCAAATCACTGCAAGGTTATCAATTTATGGAAAAATTCAAGGAAAAAATGTGTTTTATTGGTTTCAAAATCATAAAGCTCGTGATAGACAAAAGCTTAGAAAGAAATTAATGGCTTTGTACCAACAACATCGCATTTACCCGACTTATGATCATCAATTTCTTCCTCCTCTTCATCAGGTAATTATATGTAAATTATTTCATTTTATATAAATTGTATCTTGTTTTTCATTTTGTAAGTACGATATATAAATAATTAGGGTTAATTCTATGCATGATGCCTATATAATGTGACCATGCATTGGGGATAAAGTTTAAGATAACCATTTGGTTTTAGTAATGAAGGTATGTACGTACCATTTGATCTATATTTGTAAATGGAGAAGTTTAACAAAATTTAAATTTTTTAAGATTTAATCTTCTACATTTGTCGTTTGGGTTCGTCAAGTTCTTTTATAATAGTTAGGTGCTTAATTTTTAGTTATTACTATAATATGTAATTAATATAGCTTAAACATAGCCCTTAGCTACTACGTAATAACACCAATACCAAATTAAATTTAGAAGAGTTATAAGTATCAAAAGTTAAATGAATATTTATAATTTTCAAGAGAGTTTATAAAATTAAATACGGTAAGCTTAAACTTAGCATAAGAGCTACCTACTACCGAGTATACGTTAATTAGCATTCTCTTTAATATATGTACGTATACTTTACATTACTTCAGTACATATATTGTACTTTGTTAAAGAATTTGGTTAGGGAGTGAATATTGGTGTATAAGAATAAAAGAGCTAAAGTAAAGGATTTAATTTACTCTCTAAAACTTTAGTAATAATCCGTGGATTTTACTTATGAAATGGGACAATATCATTTTATCGTCTGAATTTTCTTTAATGGCTTTTATCAACATAAGTACTAGTTTTTCTGTATACACATTAATAACTTTCAATATACCTATTTATTATCTATCAAGACATACATTAAATTCCATTAAAATTCCTCTAATATGTATGCAATATGTTCATAGGTTAATGAAGTTGAAGATGCATCAAATTGTAAACCAATTATCAACAATTGGAAGGTGGACCTCCCATCTAATCAGATCAGTTCATGCAGAAACATGTGTGATTGTCCACTTATGTCAATAATGATGATGGATCATAACCATGGTTCAACTACACAATGCACAAGAGTACCACCAAAAACCTTGCAGCTCTTCCCAATCACCACAACAAATCTCAAACAAGATGATGAGTCCACCATCACCTCAAAATCATAAATTTAATCATCCTACTTTTGACTTTTTTTTCTTTCTTTTTGGTAGTATTTGTTTACCCTATTTGTTTCATGTGTTTGTAGACTCTAACCAACAACCTACATTAATCCAAAACCAATCCTGGTTGTGATTCTTGATATAGTAGTAATAGCTAAAAAAGCAGTTAGGGTAGGTTGGGATTAGGGTTCAGTGTTAGGGCTTTTAAAAATAAGTTGTGGGTTTCTGTTATGTCACTAGACCTTTGCATGACAGTGTAGTACTATTACTACTAGTACTATATATATAAAGAAAAGATGAAAGATCTGAATTGCCTAATAAACTAGCATTCAGTGTGTTTTTTAAACATGAAAATTGAAGTTTTTATTTCATAATCTTGGAGTATGCATGCAACTTTGTTTGTTTTGGTTATAGTACTATTGTTGCATGTGTGTATTTAAATTATATTGTTGATATATTCATGATACAAATACACAATATGGAGACATATAGTACCTAAGGTTGCTGGTAAAGTTTCAAATGGTGATCAGTACTTTATGATATATGCATAGACATGTCTTCTAAAAAGTCAGTATATATTTACTTGTCTTACAAGACTGTCAGCACCAAAGTTAAAGGTCAATTGTATTGTATGAAAATGCCAATATATACACTACTCTACAATCCATCAATAGTACTAACAACATTCACCTACAAGTGATTACTTTTAAATAATTAAATCTCTCTACTTGTACATGAATACATTTAACAAAAAAAATATCCATACAAGAAAAATAAGAGATGATATATACTTAATCATTTTATTAGTTCATGTGTCCACGTTTCAAATCAGTTTTAGTAGATACATGAATCGTCGACGGTTAATTTGAGACGAATGTAGTATCTGTTTTGACTGGATTAAGAATTAAGGTACTTTAGTCGTTTTGTCGACTTATCAAAATTCAATCTTTCAGCATCGGATTACCCAGTGATAGTACAAATATTGATGGTTTCCAGTGATTTCCAGCCGTCATCTAGATGGCTATGTTTTAGCCGTCATCTAGATGTTCAAAGCTGCCGACGTTGACAATGCGTATGGAAGTGGCAAACTTGAACACGATGACGGCCGCCAACTTCCACCAACCTTCTTCGTTCACCCATTCACCGCCATAGAATTTTTGCTATAAATAGAGGTTGAAACCTCAATTGTAAATCATCCCAAAAAATCACTCAGAGAAGTGTAATCACAACCTAGATAGTGTGTGTGAGTTTGAGAGTTTTTTTTTTTTTTTTTTTTAGTTTTGTAATACTCGTGTAATCTATTCTTGTGAGTAATAGAGTTATTTTCTCTCAAATTTGTATCTCCCAACGTCCAGACGATCCTCTCTTCCTAACAAGTGGTATCAAGAGCTTGGTTAGAGACGTTAGTTGAGTTTTTGGGTCTTCTGAAGTTTCCTCAAAATCCAATTTTGAGTGTACCATTGGATTCGTCTCATCGAACCGAGTCCAACGCAAAAAACGGTGACTTAAACGAAGTTATAACGAGCCCAAAAAACGCGATCAAAGTTTGGTCAACTCGCCGAAATCTCGCCGGAGAAGACGAACGCTGCCGGAATTTTCGCCGGAGAAGAAAGTCCTGTAGCAATTCACTGTAACAGTCCTGTAGCAATTCACTGTAGCAGCTGGCGGCACTGTAGCAAGTTCCTGTAGCAGTACTGTACCAAGTTCCTGTAGCAGTACTGTAGCAATTCTGAAATTTTACAATTTGGTCCCTGAAATTTTCAGAATTTCATTTTTGGTTCCTGAAGTTTATAAAAATTATAATTTTGCCCCGTAAGTGGAATTTAAGCCGCGAAGTGTCTATTCCACCATTTTCAACCGTTCCGGACGTAACGGTGATCTCTGTTTTCTACAATTCAACCCCGTTTGTGTTGAAAAATTATTGGTAAGGTGATAATGTCCATAGAAGAGTCAACATCATCTTCGGGAGCTATGATTATGCTCACAGCCACAAACTACACGCTGTGGAAACCTCGGATGGAAGATCTCCTCAGCTGTAAGGATTTGTTTGATCCTATTGAATTGAAGGGTATAAACCCTGATTCTGCCAAAGAGATAGATTGGAAGAAATCTAATCGAAAAACTATTGGTCAGATCCGTCAATGGATTGATCATAGTGTCTTCCACCATGTTGCACAAGCGACAGACGCATATGTCCTCTGGAAAAAGTTGGAGGACATGTACCAGGCCAAGACTGCTCGGAATAAAGCCCTGCTGATGAGGCGTTTAGTCAACATGAAGCTTAAAAGTGGAACTTCAGTTGCCGAGCATACCAGTGAGTTCCAGAGCTTGGTTAACCAGTTATCGTCTGTAAAGATGCCGCTTGGCGATGAAGTTCAGGCGCTACTGCTACTTAGTTCCCTTCCTGATAGGTGGGAAACGCTGGTAGTAACACTCAGCAACTCAGCTCCGAATGGAAAACTTACCATGTCAATGGTCAAGGATGCCCTATTTAGTGAAGAGGCAAGGAGAAAAGACATGGGCACAGATCAGACCCATGCCTTTGTCACAGAGAATCGGGGGAGACAGCTAATGAGTAGCAAAAATAAATGGAGAGGCAGAAGCAAGAGCAGGGGCAGGTCAGCTGATGGCAGAAAACCAACATATAAATGCCATCATTGTGGATTAGAAGGACATATGAAGAAGAACTGCTACAGATTGAAAGAGGAACAAGATCAAAGCAGTTCACAGTCGAAGAACAAGGGTGGAGAAACATTAGTTACTATCACAGGTGATGTAGCTTATTGTTCAACCCATGATGAGACATGCCTTCACGTCTCACGAGAAGACACGGAATAGGTGGTAGATACTGAAGCTTCCTACCACGTGACTCCATACAAGGAATACTTCACAATATACAAAGCTGGTGACTTTGGAGCTGTGAAGATGGGAAATTCCAGTTCCGCTGAGATTGTCGGAATTGGTGATGTCAAGATAAAGACAAGTTCCGGGAGCACAATCACTCTGAAGGATGTCCGCCATGTGCCATATCTTTGGCTGAATTTACTTTCCGGAGTAGCTCTCGACAAACAGGGCTATGATAGTCATTTCAGTAAAGGCACATGGAAATTGTCAAGAGGCGCTATGATAGTCGCTCAAGGACACATTTGTGGCACACTGTACAAGACTCATGTGAAGATCTGCACAGACAGCATTAATGTTGCAGAAAAGGAGGCTTCACAAAATTTATGGCACCAGAGACTCGGTCACATGAGTGAGAAAGGGTTGTCCACCCTAATAAAGAAGAAGCTTATCAATGTAGACAAAGATGCTGCACTAGATCCTTGCAATCATTGTCTGTTTGGTAAGCAACATAGAGTCTCGTTTAATTCCTCTTCAATAAGAAAATCAGAGTTACTCAGTCTGGTACACTCTGATGTTTGCGGTCCCTTGGAGGTTGAATCAATTGGCGGCAACCGATACTTTCTAACGTTTATCGCTGATGCTTCTCGAAAGGTGTGGGTATATTTCTTGCGGACGAAGGACCAGGTTTTCGATTACTTCAAAAGTTCCATGTCATGGTAGAATGTGAGACATGAAAGAAGTTAAAGTGTCTTCGATCCGACAACGGCAGTGAATACTCTTCCAGGCAGTTCGATGCCTATTGCAGATCATATGGCATCCGACATGAGAAGACAGTTCCACGTACCCCTCAACACAATGGTATAGCAGAAAGAATGAACCGAACAATCATGGAACGTGTTCGGAGCATGCTCAGTATGGCTAGGCTACCAAATCCATTCTGGGGAGAAGCAGTCAGAGCCGCATGTTACTTGATCAACCGATCTCCATCAGTACCACTGAATTTTGAAGTTCTGGAGAAACTTTGGTCTGGAAAGGATCCATCATACTCTCACTTAAGAGTATTTGGATGTTTGGCGTACGTACATGTATCCAAGGAGCTCAGACAGAAGCTGGATGCAAGGACCACTCCATGCATGTTCATAGGCTATGGAGATGAAGAATTTGGATACAGATTATGGGATCCAAAGGAGAAAAAGGTGATCAGAAGTAGGGACGTGGTGTTCCATGAAAGCCAGACAATAGAAGATATTGAAAAACCCACAATATCTCAGAAGTCAAATGTTGCTGCTCAGGTGCTAGAGGCAACAACGGAATCATTCATGAGAAATGAATTTTCAGTGCAAGAAGAAATGCCAGAAGTAGAAGATAATGAGGAAAATGACGGTGCTGAGCAGGGGGAGCCACAACCCCATCTGCCAGATATTCCAGCACCATCACAAGGTCAAGATGATGGTGGATCTCCTCAGAATGTTCCAGAAGTTCGTAGATCTGAACGAGGTCGGATTCCATCGAGTAGATATCCAGAATCCGAGTACCTTCTACTTATTGAAGATGGAGAACCAGAGAGTTTTCATGAAGCAGTAACTCATAAGGATAAAGAAAAATGGTTGCTCGCAATGCAGAATGAGATGGATTCTCTGCAGAAAAATCAAACTTATGAGATTGTAGAACTTCCACGCGGGAAGAAGGCACTGAAAAACAAATGGGTGTTCAAGCTGAAAAAGGATGGTAGTGAAAAAGTGGTAAAATACAAAGCACGGCTTGTAGTCAAAGGATTCCAACAGAAGAAAGGGATTGATTTTGACGAGATATTTTCACCAGTAGTCAAGATGACTTCAATTAGAGTCATACTTGGATTGGTCGCAAGTATGAACACGGAGCTTGAACAGATGGATGTAAAGACAACTTTTCTTCATGAAGATTTACATGAAGAAATTTACATGGAGCAGCCGGAAGGTTTTGAGGTTTCAGGAGATAACCTCATATGCAAGCTGAAGAAAAGTTTATATGGTTTGAAGCAGGCACCTAGGCAGTGGTACAAGAAGTTTGACTCGTGCATGGTGAGTCAAGGGTACAAGAAAACTGTAACAGATGAGTGTGTCTACATTCAGAAGTTTTCTGAAGGAAATTTCGTTGCTCTTCTACTATATGTAGACGATATTTTGATCGTAGGGAAAGACACAACGAAGATCAACCAGCTGAAGAAGGAACTCTCTAAGTCTTTTGACATGAAAGACTTAGGACAGGCTCAACAGATTTTGGGAATGCAGATAACCCGAGACAGTAAGAATAAAAGGTTATGGCTATCTCAGGAGAAGTATATTGAACGAGTGCTTTCACGTTTCAATATGAACAATGCCAAACCTGTTAGCATTCCATTAGCCAACCATTTCAAGTTAAGCAAGAGTTCTTGTCCCTCATCCAAGGAAGAGATCGGGTAGATGTCTTCAGCACCATATTCTTCAGCAGTTGGAATTTTGATGTATACGATGGTGTGTACAAGGCCCGATATTGCTCATGCAGTGGGAACAGTGAGTCGTTTTCTCTCCAACCCCGGGAAAGAGCATTGGAATGCAGTAAAATGGATTCTCAGATATCTTAAAGGTACAATGAATCTATGTCTTTGTTATGGGGGAGCTGATCCAATCTTGGAAGGCTATACAGATGCGGATATGGCCAGAGATCCTGATAGTAGGAAATCTACTTCAGGATTCATTTACACTTTTGTAGGAGGAGCTGTTTCATGGTAGTCAAGACTACAGAAGTGTGTTGCATTATCCACAACTGAAGCAGAGTATATTGCTGCCGCAGAAGCTGGAAAAGAAATGTTGTGGTTAAAGCGTTATCTCCAAGAATTTGGAATCAAGCAAAAGGAGTACAAGGTATACTGTGACAGTCAGAGTGCTCTAGATTTGAGCAAGAACTCCATGTACCATTCCCGTACAAAACATATTGATATTCGCTATCATTGGATACGCGAGGTAATTGATCGACAACTGTTGTGACTAGTGAAGATCCATACAAAGGAGAATCCTGCGGATATGTTAACAAAGGTGGTGACTCGAGAAAAGTTGGAGTTATGCAGAGAAAAGTTAGTTTCCAGTGGTTTCCAGCCGTCATCTAGATGGCTATGTTCCAGCCGTCATCTAGATGTTCAAAGCTGCCGACTTTGACAATGCGTATGGAAGTGGCAAACTTGAACACGATGATGGCCGCCAACTTCCACCAACCTTCTTCGTGCACACCATTCACCGCCATAGAATTTTTGCTATAAATAGAGGTTGAAACCTCAATTGTAAATCATCCCAAAAAATCACTCAGAAAAGTGTAATCACAACCTAGATAGTGTGTGTGAGTTTGAGAGTTTTTTTTTTTTTTTAGTTTTGTAATACTCGTGTAATCTATTCTTGTGAGTAATAGAGTTATTTTCTCTCAAATTTGTATCTCCCAACGTCCAGGCGATCCTCTCTTCCTAACAAATATACGTACGTAGTCATCATGAATTTTAGTTTAATTAATTAAAATTGACCGTCGTTATACTTCATTAGTATCTAGATGTTAAAAGTTATTTTAGTTTAATTAATCATTCGGTTATTGTCAGACTTAACAAGCGTGTTATTTTAGTTGATAAACTACCTTTGGATGACTTTAAGCTAAGATCTTTTCTTGTTAAACATAAGATTTTAGTATCGTCTATTTTGAAATTGGGGATGTATGGTTGCATTGTGCTCTATTAAAATGATCAATGTTTCAATAGATTGCTTGGGACCTCGCATGATTTAGATTTCGTGTTGACTACACCTTTGAAGGATAAGGCTAGAGATTTCTTTAGATTCGTGTGGTTAGAGATTTGAGGGGTGCCGATTGCCTTTTTGTCAGAATTAAATGCAAAGGCTATTGCTAATCACTTTAAAGAAGTAATTTTTGTAGTCATTGTTACTGCTACTGTTGTGATTGCAGGTTCTTTATTTGTTTTTATCGAGTCTCGATCCATTATATATATTCATGAACTTTTGGAGATTCCCTTAGTTGAGTAAGATGTTAATCGTAAGTCTAACGTTTGGGTTCATGAGTTGAACGATCCCGCTCTTTTGAATCGGTTGGTTAATGATGGGTTATTTTCGGATTGGGTTTCAACTATGAACCGTGATATTATGCTTCAATCGAATGAGTGTCCTGTGAATCATCTGGCTGCGTCACCGTGGGTTTTTCTAATGGGGATGAGGTTGTTTTGACTGGTACAAAAGAGGCAGAAGAACTGAGGGGTAACAGTGACGGTGGTGTTCTTGAGGATGATTTGGGTTTTGTTAACATCGTTGATGTAGTGAATGTTTTGATCATAGAGGAGGTTCAAGTGAAGGATGGTAATCGTGCTATTAACCATGACGGTTTAGGTGTTAGCTCGGTTAGCAAGAGTGGTGGTTTGGTTGTGGCAGTGGGCACTAATGGTGAACCAAAGAAGGCAGACTTTCTTGTTAGTTTAGATCAGGAAACCATTTTACCTTCTAGAGGTGGCGAAGGTGTTGTGTTTAAAGCTGAATCCGTTGCATATGATGCACAATATAAGGATATCGACGTTGCTCTTGAAAGTCAAGGTTTCATCAACAAAAAGAGAAAATTGAACGAAGTTGTAGCTTTGAAGTCGTGGCCAGTTGTACCTCAACAGGTTGAGGGAGTTTCAAGTGGACATGGTGGGACAACTTCGTGTTCCGGTTTTAAATTTGGTATTGATTCAAGTCGGAAAAAAAGTATTGATTGTGTCACTTTTCATAAAAAGTTCGAGTAGAGGCTTCTTCTGTGATGACCCGGGAATTTTCGACCAAATTTAAACTTAATCTTTAAATGTTCCGACACGATAAGCAAAGTTTGTAAAGTTGAGTCTCGAGAAAGTTTGAACTGTTTTTATGAATACATTTGACCTTTGACCTTTGACCATGCCCGACGATTCACGAACAATTGTGTGTAAACAAATATATAAATATAAATGTATGTATATATATATATATATATATATATATATATATATATATATATATATATATATATATATATATATATATATATATATAATAATTAGAAATAATAAAATTTAATATAAACATTTAAGTTAAGAATGTAAAATAAAATATATAATAACTAAGTTGCTATTAGAATGAGTATATATATGTACATGAATGATATCTATATAATTAATAATATATGTACATTGTATTATATATAAATTATACAAATATTACATATTCAAACAAGTATTATATAACCTAAGTATTAAATAAGTTATAATATGTAAGGTTAAATATGAACTCTTATTATAAGTTAAAATTTAGTTGTTATAGTAATATTATTATTATTTTCATTATTTTTATTAAAAATAACATTAATATTAATATCAGTATTATGAATATTTTAATAAGGGATTGATTATAAAAACAAAAACTATAGATACAAATATTATGATTGAAACCATAATTAAGAAATAATTTAAAAGTATTATTTGTTATTAGTATTAACATTTAAATTGTTATTAGCATTATCATCATTATTAAAAACCATCATTCTTATCATCATTATTATTATTTAACTAATGTTATTATTATTTACGATTTTTTTTATTTAATGCAGCATTACTAATTAATGATATAATTATATTTATTAATTATTAACATAAAATATATTATAAAACCAACTATGGTACGAATTTGATATCTTTCTGAATCTGCTTTTAAAACTTGTCTTCTGAATGTGATAAGTTGTTGACTTTAATCACACAACAAAACAACCATGATCCAAATCAGTCGAATCTCACGAGCTGTTTTTAATTTTTTGTGTGTGTCTTCTTCCCCTGCTCGAAATCCTCCTGTCAACATACATTTACTTTAATTATCGATCAAGCAGCACTTTAAAAAAAAAAAAAAGAGAGAAAATGATTTGGTGTACCACTTTCATTATCAAATATCAATTACAAATCCTTTTTAGCTTTTATCTGATTAAATGTTGACAGCAAACAATAAAAAGAGGTCGTACCTCTGTTCTTGAGAAACTTTTTACCCAAAACTCGAAATCGATTTTGAATTCAAAATGTGTAAATGCAGAATTGTTAGGATTGGTCCACTCTAACTTTCTACAAAATTTCATGAACCAATTCCTTATATCGAATGCGAATTCTTGAGTCACAGTTTTAATTTTAAAAAGTCAAACTTTATTCTGTGATTGAATTCGGGTTATAGGTTGTAATTGAAAATTGAAGGTTGAGAATGATTCTAAAAAGGTTTTAAAACTCATTTCATGTAGGAAATTTTGTCTAAAACGTTCGTAATTCGAAAATTAAAATTTAGTTCCTTATTTATTTTTTTACAGCGACGGTCTACTGCTGTATGATTATTTTGTTTTATATAAATTTTTTTTTTCTTTTCTTTTTCGTGTCTGTTATGGATTTCACTATTTTAGATGTTATTGTTTCAAATTACATCAAATAACCAGATGTAATGTTTTGATATGGGATCGATGCATTTGAAGAAGAAGATGAAGAATATATAGCAGATATTACGGGTTATATAGTTTTTTTGTTCGGTATAAATTCAGATAAAAGGGCAACAGCCCAATGGTTATAGGTGTTAGCGGGTATCTAGGTGGTCTTGGGTTCGATCCTTGCTTGGCTCATTTTCTTTTTAACATGGGATTTTAAGGTAGCTTTGCATACTAAAAATCATTATTATTATTATTATGTTAATTGTTATTGATATTATTGATTACTATTATTATTATTTATTATTATTGTTAGTATTATTATGATTAGTGTTATTACATATGATAAACATTATTATTATTAATCATTGTTATTATTACTAATATTACAATTATTATCATTATTAGTAATATCACTAAATATTATTATTATTGTTATCGTTATTATTAATTTTATAAGACTACTACTAATATAAGTATTACTATTATTAATATGATTAGGATTAGGATTATTATTATTGTTATTATAAAAATCATACAAATTATTATTATTTATCACTAATATTAGTATTAAAATCAGTTTTGTAATTATTAGTTTTACTATTACCATTAATGACATAAGTATCGATTTTAACGAATATCGTTATTATTATTAGTATTATCGATATTAAGAAAGTTATTATTATTATTATTAGTAAATCATTATTATCAAAACTACCATTTTTGTTAGAGATAAATATTTTGTACCACAAAATATACTTAATACATATATTATAATTATATTAATAGTTATATACCTACATATCAAACATAATAACATTATTTATATAAACATTCATATATAACAAACTAATGATATTCTTATATAATTCTAAATATATATATATATATATATATATATATATATATATATATATATATATATATATATATATATATTAAACATTTTCAATATATACACAAACTAAATAAGTACAATATATAATTTAAGATATAATATATAGACTTGCTCGATTCGGTTATCCATATTAATATATATATATATATATATATATATATATATATATATATATATATATATATATACAAATGATATAGGTTAGTGAATTCGAGGCCAACCCTGCATTGTTCAATGTCGTCATATGTATTTTTACTACAAAATACAGTATTGTGAGTTTCATTTGCTCCCTTTTACTCTTTACATTTTTTGGGCAGAGAATACATGCAAATGTTTTATTTACTGTTTTACAATATTTATATGCGTGAGTTTCATTACTCCCTTTTCAAATGCTTTTGCAATATATATTTTTGGGACTGAGAATACATGCGCTTTTATTAATGTTTTACGGAATAGACACAAGTAATCGAAACTACATTATATGGTTGAATTATCGAAATCGAATATGCCATTTTTATTAAGTCTGGTAATCTAAGAATTAGGTAACAGACACCCTAATTGACGCGAATCCTAAAGATAGATCTATCGGGCCCAACAAGCCCCATCCAAAGTACCGGATGCTTTAGTACTTCGAAATTTATATCATGTCCGAAGGAGGATCCCGGAATGATGGGGATATTCTTATATGCATATTGTGAATGTCGGTTACCAGGTGTTCACCATATGAATGATTTTTGTCTCTATGTATGGGACGTATATTTATGAGAAATGGAAATGAAATTCTTGTGGTCTATTAAAATGATGGAAACGATTGTTTAAGTTAAACTAATGAACTCACCAACATTTTGATTGACACTTTAAAGCATGTTTATTCTCAGGTACGAAAGAAATCTTCCGCTGTGCATTTGCTCATTTTATAGATATTACTTGGAGTCATTCATGGCATATTTCAAAAGACGTTGCATTCGAGTCGTCGAGTTCATCAAGATTATTATCAAAGTCAATTATAGTTAGATATATTATGAAATGGTATGCATGCCTGTCAACTTTCGATGTAATGAAAGATTGTCTTTTCAAAAACGAATGCAATGTTTGTAAAATGTATCATATAGAGGTCAAGTACCTCGTGATGTAATCAACTGTTGTGAATCGTTTATAATCGATATGGACTTCGTCCGGATGGATTAGGACGGGTCTTCACATCTTCCTTGATTGGTGGAGTAAAGAAGTCGACTCTTGAGAAGGGAAAGAAAGGTAAGGGTGTCTCGTTTCGCTTGCAGGATAATGAAGACGACTTAGAGTATGGCGAGGCGGTTCAAAACTTATTCGGTGAGAATACGAACGACGTTCCTACCAATGGCGAGGGTAATATTGATTTTTTGAGTGGTTAGCCAGACAGGGTTTGATCTCTCCCTCCTCGAGTACGCTCATAGGGGATCCTTCAGCGAGAGTATTAACATATTCTTATATCTCGGTCTTTAACAACAATGAGGTTGGTCAGGGTTCTACATCAGGTTCTAATTTTCACAAGGGTTAAAAGGTGTTAGAGTTTTTTCGATTTGCGGTCGCCGGACTTGTTGTTTTGGGAGTTTTATTTTGTTTGTTGCTAGCTTTGTTGCTATTAGCGCTTGTTATATGGTTAGAGTTTCGGCTCTTAGGTTTGTTGGTTGTTAGATTCGATTTTTTGTATCTTTGAGCCATGTCGCTTTTTACTTGTATCTTTGTTGGTCTTTTTCTCTTTCAATAAAATGGCTCGTTATAAAGTTTCCGTTTTTTGCGAAGGAAAAAAAAAATGGGACGCTAGTAGAAATTTAAAGGACACCAAAGAAGATAAACATTTTTGGTCCATTTAGATACTTAATTAAGTAGATATTATTACCATATATACGGAGTAGCAAAAATTTAATGGCACAAACTTACAGACAGCATTGTCATTGTCGCCCTGGTACATATTCAGTTTTGTCTCTCTCGATTGATTAGCTAGCTGTATATATCTCAAGGATTAATGTCTTTGCATATCATGTACTTGAACCAATTAATTTATAAATGAGTCATGGTATGAAGTACTATATATATTGTGATTTTGCTAGGGCATACAAATATATTACACCGCAAATAGAGGTGGATCAAGATAAATGTTGACTAAGAAAACTGTTTTTTGATAATTGCATAGACGTGAATAGTTAGCAATTTTTCATTAAGAAAGAAATGCGATCGTCAGGCGCAACTGGCTTCGGGTACTCTATGATGGCTCTGCCTGTAATCGGACTAAGAAAACTCTTTTTTGATAATTGCATAGACGTGAATAGTTAGCAATTTTCCATTAAGAAAGAAATCGATCGTCAGGCGCAACTGACTCCGGGTACTCTATGATGGCTCCGCCTGTAATCACAAATAATAAACTGTATCAGAATAATAATAAGCAACAATCACACAATCCAAAATACTAGAAAGAATAATAAAAAAATAAATTTCCGTAAGTTCAGAGCTTACGATACTGATTTTCTCCAAATTTCAATGGCTACATGGTGATGATTGGATCTGCACCTATTTTAAGTTCAAACTTTTACATGACGGGTATCAGTTCCAAAAGTATTAAGTATTACTAAGCTATTGCTACAATGGTTGCTTGTTATACTTATCACTCAACAAATTAAAGTACTGGTGTCAATAACTTGGTGCGTTTAATTTATGTAAATTAGTATACTGTATTTTATATTTAACATAAATTAGTTGGTACGGTGTGTTAATTTCTTTACTTTATTGAAGTAAGGTTTAAATATAAATATACCTCAAATATGTGTAGATCGAGTTGTATCAATTTCTTTTATGGTGAAAAATAAGCCTTAAGAGAAGTTTAAAGTGACATATACTCCGTAATTATTTTCTACTGCTTTAGGAATTTAATATTAATTTTAATAATGTAATTAAAAAGAGATAGTAGAACATATATTGTAATAATTACTACCTCCGTCCCTAAATTATTGTCCAGTATTCCATTTTGGGATGTCCCAAATTAATTGTCTACTTCCATAAATAGAAAGGAAAGGAGATATTTCATTGGTGGATCTGGAGAGAGAAGATATTTCATTGGTGGAGAAATAAAGTTAGTGGGATTTCCTAAAACTGTGTGTTTTTTGTCTGGGGACAATTAATCTGGGACGGAGGGAGTATAAACATAATTAATCTAAAAATCCCACAATTTGTAACATTCTAAGGCAAAGTAACGGAGGATTTAGCTAGGGCCGATTTAATTAATGTGATTATGAGAATGCAATATTACAAGTAAATAAGCCATGAGCCCAGAAGTTGAACAAACAATAAGGCCCAAATATACCTATCGAAGGTCTTAGAATTTTTATAACTATAGTTAGAATAAGGAAAAAACTACATCGTTGGTAACTTTATTTTTTGCATTGTTGGTACATGTGCTTTGCTTAATTTTCGTGGTTGGTACTAAATGGTAACGTCCCGATTTTTCGATTAAATATTCAACGACCGGTACTTAAACTCTATTATTTGCCATATTAATTTTTTTTTATTTTTACGAAAAATGTTTAAGAATATATTAATTTAATATGTGTTATGTATTACATGATTACATATTTCGGGTTAGAAGTATTTAAAATTATTTAGAAAAATCACGCCAGTTAGTGAAAGCGGGAACCGCCATTTATGACTTACAATACTTCTAACAAATTAATTATGTTAATTGGTTTTGTGCATTATAGAATTCCTTGTATGTGTAGGATTTCTACGTCTGGGGTTTCTATAGCATAGAAAATTTTAAAAATCGGGAACCGCGAAATCACCTGTTGGTTGAATGTTGGTTAATGGACTAAACGACAAAGTTAAGTATGATGCTTAACCAAAGAATATGTTTAGATGATGACACATATATATGCATAAGTG
The DNA here is from genome assembly GCF_046630445.1 of Rutidosis leptorrhynchoides. Lineage (NCBI taxonomy): Eukaryota > Viridiplantae > Streptophyta > Magnoliopsida > Asterales > Asteraceae > Rutidosis > Rutidosis leptorrhynchoides. Next base: position 166,249,308 of record NC_092336.1, read on the forward strand.
ATGATAGACATCTTAACATAAAACACGCAAGGTCACTAATCCATACTTGATCTTGCAAACGACCAAGTCAAACAAAACTTAAAGAATGAAAATAAAGGCCAGCAAAATACATGGTCAATGTACGGTCGACCGCATACCCAGGCGTAGAAGCCCAGACTGAATTGCAACGCAGTTTTGTGAAAACAAGTTGCACGGTCGCCACCACGGTCAACCGCAGTGCGACCGTAGTTTTCTCTGTCACCATTTTTGATCAAATTTAGTTTGACTAGTTCCCGACATTTATTATTCATGAAATCTTTTTCAATACGCTTAGAATAGATGTCCTTTCCATACTCAATTGAGTCTTGGTCATAAAAATACTAATCTTGGTTAATTACGCTTAATTACATCATAATGACAAATTAACCAAGATTAGGCATAACACATAAGTGTTAATCAACAACTTGTGATCTTAAAACTTATCTAGATATCCTTTGTATAATAACCAATTACCAACACACTTAAGCTAATGTCACTAGAACATTAATTACAATCAAAGATAACTTAGTAATTAATTAAGGCTAAATGAAGAACAATGTTTTCAAGTGCAACTAGTAAAGACTTGTAATCCTAGAATACACTTTGATATATTTAGGATGGTCACCAAGTCCCAACTAGAGATTGCTCTTCCCTTGTGCATGTGTTGGATATTAATGTGTTTTTACACATTAATCATGCAATATGTTATATTGCAAGTAAGCTTGCTAAAAGCTTAAACTATAATGTTGTGCAAATATCTATATGATTGATTTTAGAATAACTATCTCTTGCTATGTGTGAGTATTACTTGCTACTTGCTAATATATTTAATACTCATTAATTTGCCAACTTGATTAACATGCTTGCTATGTCTATGTGCTACTAGTTAGAATACTAGGATTCAAGTAACTAGTTTACTCCAATAAATTAAGTGTAAAATGGTTCACAAAGAAATAACGGTCAATTGTCTATTTGGTCTTGTCTAAGTAACAAGTTGTGATTACTTATCCAAGTATGACTTAACATTGATGTCTTTACACACTTAATGATTATTTTAGAAAGACATCATTCAATTAATCTTCACTTAATCTTAAAATGAATATGATTTGTGATTAATTGAAACTAGAAAGTTAATGACATATTGACTAGTCTTTAGGATTGAACCAAATGCATTAATGTGGCTAACTAAGTCTTGACCAAACTGAGATTTCCCAAAATATCAATCAAGACATTTCTCCAAGAATGTTGGGTTTACCACTCTTGGAGTTTTATGTCACTTTCACTCAATAAGACCAAATGTTACACACTTAATGCATATAGTACTTGTATATGATGTTGGATTTTTTTTGCAAGAGCTAGATGGAGTAAAGGTTCCAAAATGTGGTATTCAAATCTGAGTCAAAAGGCTATACAACGGATACATATTTTGGACTGGAGCACGCGCGGTCGAACCACGGTTGACCGTGCTGGCAACCGTGATTTTTTGAATCTCACTATAAAAGGCAAGCATTGAAGAGCATTTGTAGTTGACCCTCTTACATATTTCAAAGGCTTATTTCCAGAGATTACAAGGGCTCTAATTACTACTTAAATGTGATCAAGCAAGAGAAGATTCTATTATCTTATAGATATAGAATTTAGTTGTTGTAAACTTACTAATCAAAATCATTTATCTTGTGAGTTTACTTAATGTAATGTATGTCCTAGTATTGTCTTAGGATCATCATTACAAATTGTATAAGTCTTGTAACTTCAATTAGTAGAAGCATAGGCTAGCTTAGTGATTTACTTTCTTAAATGGACTTAGAAAGTTGATTAATCTTATTTGGAGATTAATACTTGTCCAAGGTGAAGACAAGTTGATCTAGGTTGGAGTTGATCTTTCAAAGGGATAGAAAGATTAGGTTTGTTGTCTACCAAAGAAGTTGAAGACTTGTAAATCAGATCTCCACCGGGTTTGGTGAAAATTGCTTAGTGAAGCAAGAAGTCTCGATTGGTGTAATCAGGGAGTGGATTAAGGTGGATTAGTTAACATCCACCCGAACCACTATAAATCCTTGTGTCTATGTTCTTTACATTATTTTATTCATCATTTTGAACATACACACCACACACATCAAGTTTGAGTTGAGTTGGTTGATCATAGTTAATCGAAATTGATGATCAATCGAAAAAGTGTTAAAAATGTATCAAGTAACTGTTCACCCCCCTCTAGTTACTTATAATTGGTATCAGAGCGGTTGCTCAATTTCTCTATAAACGTTTTTGAAATTGTCAAAATTCGTTTTGTGCAAAAACTTGAGTTAACGATTCTCAGATCAACTCAAACTATGGGTTACTTAGAAGAATTGGTGAAAGAAGCACCAATCTTTGATAAAGTTGATATTGATGTATGGAAATCAAGATTTGAGACTTATCTCAAATCCAAGGATTACTACTTGTGGAGAATAATCAAAGTAGGAGACTTTGTTCCACAAGTAAGTTCAAGACTAGTGAAGTCAACATTTCAAAATAATGATGTTTTGAAATAATTTGAAGTTATGTCACTACTTCATGAAGTTCTTCCTAATAAAGAAAGAATGAAGATAATTTTATGTGAAAGTGCAAAGAAATGTTGAGATTCACTATGCTCTCAAGAAGAAGAAAACTCTAGGAGTTTAAAGGGTAAAAGGGTAAGAGAGAACTTGAAGAAGCTTGGTGATTTTCAAGAAAAGGGTTTGGATGGAAATGAATATTTTTGCCTCATGGATTCTTGGAATGATCTAAATCAAGATGGTCAAAGTGAAGAATAGGTTGAATCTCCCTTCAAAGAAGATGATGTCTCAAGCGTGAATTGCAATGAGGTACATGTATTCTATCCTTCTAATTATGAAGAATTGTTAGATGATTACAAGACTATTAAATTTGTGTATGATAGTAGTCGTGACAAAGTAAAACTTTTAGAAAAAGAATTACACAAAGTTAGACAACTTAACAAAGTTTTAATTGATGAAAACAACACTTTGAAAAGAAAGTTTGAAAAGATGACTATTTATGATTCATCAAAAGATATACTTGAAATGAATATGTGTCACGACTCTAGCAAATACAAATCATGAAATCAAAGTCCATTGTCTATTATTAGGAGAATTGAGAACATAGGAAAAATAGACCAAACTAGCAATTCAATGGAAGGGATAAGTCAAGGATTGGGTAATCTTAAAATCAATCAAAACCAATGATCAAAATGCTAATGAGAATAACCTTTCCAAAAGACATTGAATTAATAAAATGTTTTTCATACAAATGCAAAATTGTTTTTGAAAATGATTTAAAAAGGATTGTTGAAGGAAGTCTACTTGTATTAGAATTTTGTGTTTGAATGAAACTATGAATTGCATGCTAAATACAAGTTGATGCGTTTTGTGTATACTATGTGTATAATCGAATATATATATATATATATATATATATATATATATATATATATATATATATATATATATATATATATATATATATATATATATATATATATATATATATATATATATATATATATATATATATATATATATATATATATATATATATATATATATATATATATATATATGTATATATATATAGGGGCAGGATCAATGGGAAAGTAACCAATTGGGGGGAAGCAAAATTTTTTTTTTCTTCGTTTTTTTGAATTTTTTTTTCCGGCATCAAGATCACACGAAAATATGAACATTTAGAAGAGACACTTCGTGATGAATGTTATTATTTAGGCGGGAAAACGATTGACAAAAATAACATTCAAGATAATATTGTTCGTGAAGAATATGAATGTTTTTTTTCATGTTTTGTGAAGTAAAATTTAGCCCGCTTTAGAGTTTAGGGTTTAGGGTTTAGTGAAATGTCCCATTCATATTGATTATAAACGTTCCATATTAATTGATTATGTCGCAAGGTTTTGACCTCTATATGAGACGTTTTTCAAAGACTGCATTCATTTTTAAAACAACCATAAGCTTTATTTTATCGATAAAGGTTTAAAAAGCATTACGTAGATTATCAAATAATGATAATCTAAAATATACCGTTTACACACAGCCATTACATAATGGTTTACAATAAGAATATATTACATCAAAAATAAGTTTCTTGAATGCAGTTTTTACATAATATCATACAAGCATGGACTCCAAATCTTGTCCTTATTTTAGTATGCAACAGCGGAAGCTCTTAATAATCACCTGAGAATAAACATGCTTAAAATGTCAACAAAAATGTTGGTGAGTTATAGGTTTAACCTATATATTATCAAATTATAATAATAGATCACAAGATTTCATATGTTAATATACATCCCATACATAGAGATAAAAATCATTCATATGGTGAACACCTGGTAATCGACATTAACAAGATGCATATAAGAATATCCCCATCATTCCGGGACATCCATCGGACATGATATAAAAACTCGAAGTACTAAAGCATCCGCTACAACGGATGGGGTTTGTTGAGCCCAATAGATCTACCTTTAGGATTCGCGTCAATTAGTAGACTGGTTTACTAATTCTTAGGTTACCAAGTAAAAAGGGGCATATTCGGCTTCGATCGTTCAACCATAGAAAGTAGTTTCATGTACTTGTATCTATTTTGTAAAACATTTAAAAAGCTGCATGTATTCTCATCCTAAAAAAATTAGATTTTAAAAGTGGGACTATAACTCACTTTCACAGATTTACTTCGTCGGGTTCTTCGATGAATTGAAGTTTTTCGTTGATTTGAATTTCGTCTAACGGAATAATCTTCTTTAGCAAAACATTTCTTCAAATTCGAGACGTGGAAAGTGTTATGTACAGCCGCGAGTTGTTGAGGTAACTCAAGTCGGTAAGCTACTGGTCCGACACGATCAATAATCTTGAATGGTCCTATATACCTTGGATTTAATTTTCCTCGTTTACCAAATCGAACAACACCTTTCCAAGGTGCAACCTTAAGCATGACCATCTCTCCAATTTCAAATTCTATATCTTTTCTTTTAATGTCGGCGTAGCTCTTTTGTCGACTTTGGGCGGTTTTCAACCGTTGTTGAATTTGGATGATCTTCTCGGTAGTTTCTTGTATTATCTCCGGACCCTTAATCTGTCTATCCCCCACTTCACTCCAACAAATCGGAGACCTGCACTTTCTACCATAAAGTGATTCAAACGGCGTCATCTCAATGCTTGAATGTTAGCTGTTGTTGTAGGAAAATTCTGCTAACGGTAGATGTCGATCCCAACTGTTTCCGAAATCAATAACACATGCTCGTAGCATGTCTTCAAGCGTTTGTATCGTCCTTTCGCTCTGCCCATCAGTTTGTGGATGATAGGCAGTACTCATGTCTAGACGAGTTCCTAATGCTTGCTGTAATGTATGCCAGAATCTTGAAATAAATCTGTCATCCCTATCAGAGATAATAGAGATTGGTATTCCATGTCTGGAGACGACCTCCTTCAAATACAGGCGTGCTAACTTCTCCATCTTGTCATCTTCTCTTATTGGCAAATTTGGTGAGACAATCAACTATTACCCAAATAGTATCAAAACCACTTGCAGTCCTTGGGAATTTAATGATGAAATCCATGTGTTGATTTCGGGTTGTTGAAGTAGACCTGATGGTTTTTGATGTTCCGCTTTGACCTTAGAACACATTAAATATTCTCCTACGTATTTAGCAACATCAGCTTTCATACCCGGCCACCAAAAATGTTTCTTGAGATCCTTGTACATCTTCCCCGTTCCAGGGTGTATTGAGTATCTAGTTTTATGAGCTTCTCTAAGTACCATTTCTCTCATATCTCCAAATTTTGGTACCCAAATTCTTTCAGCCCTATACCGGGTTCCGTCTTCCCGAATATTAAGATGCTTCTCCGATCCTTTGGGTATTTCATCCTTTAAATTTCCCTCTTTTAAAACTCCTTGTTACGCCTCCTTTATTTGAGTAGTAAGGTTATTGTGAATCATTATATTCATAGCTTTTACTCCAATGGGTTCTCTGTCCTTTCTGCTCAAAGCATCAGCTACCACATTCACCTTCCCCGGGTGGTAACGAATCTCAAAGTCGTAATCATTCAACAATTCAATCCACCTGCGCTGCCTCATGTTCAGTTGTTTCTGATTAAATATGTGTTGAAGACTTTTGTGGTCAGTATATATAATACTTTTGACCCCATATAAGTAGTGCCTCCAAGTCTTTAATGCAAAAACAACCGCGCCTAATTCCAAATCATGCGTCGTATAATTCTGCTCGTGAATCTTCAATTGTCTAGACGCATAAGCAATTACCTTCATTCGTTACATTAATACACAACCGAGACCTTGCTTTGAAGCGTCACAATATATCACAAAATCATCATTTCCTTCAGGTATTGATAATATAGGTAGCGTAGTTAACTTTTTCTTTAACAATTGAAATGCTTTCTCTTGTTCATCCTTCCATTCAAATTTCCTCCCTTTATGCGTTAATGCAGTCAAGGGTTTTGCTATTCTGGAAAAATCTTGGATGAATCTTCTGTAGTACCCAGCTAGTCCTAAAAATTGGCGTATATGCTTCGGAGTTTTTGGGGTTTCCCATTTTTCAACGGTTTCAATCTTTGCTGGATCCACCTGAATACCTTCTTTGTTCACTATGTGACAGAGGAATTGAACTTCTTCCAACCAAAATGCACACTTTGAAAACTTAGCGTATAGTTTTTCTTTCCTTAACAACTCTAGCATTTTTCTCAAATGTTCTTCGTGCTCTTGGTCATTCTTTGAGTAAATAAGTATGTCATCAATGAAAACAATGAATGCATTTGATGATACCCAGAACGTAAATCAATCTTAGAATAAACCGATGAGCCTTGTAGTTGATCAAATAAATCGTCGATTCTCGGTAGTGGGTAGCGGTTCTTGATGGTAAGTTTGTTCAACTCTCGGTAGTCGATACATAACCTAAATGTACCATCCTTCTTCTTGACAAATAAAACAGGAGCTCCCCATGGTGATGTGCTTGGTCGAATGAAACCACACTCTAAAAGTTCTTGTAATTGGCTCTGAAGTTCCTTCATTTCGCTGGGTGCGAGTCTGTATGGAGCACGAGCTATTGGTGCAGCTCCCGGTACAAGGTCTATTTGAAATTCAACGGATCGGTGTGGAGGTAGTCCCGGTAATTCTTTCAGAAATACATCGGGAAATTCTTTTGCGACGGGAACATCATTGATGTTCTTTTCTTCGGAATTGACTTTCTCGACGTGTGCTAGCTCAGCATAGCAACCTTTTCTTATTAGTTTTTGTGCCTTCAGGTTACTAATAAGATTTAACTTCGCGTAGCTCTTTTCTCCGTACACCATTAAGGGTTTTCCTTTTTCTCGTATAATGCAAATTGCATTTTTGTAACAAACGATCTCTGCTTTCACTTCTTTCAACCAGTCCATACCGATTATCACATCAAAACTCCCTAACTCTACTGGTATCAAGTCAATCTTAAATGTTTCGCTAACCAGTTTAATTTCTCGATTCCGACATATATTATCTGCTGTAATTAATTTACCGTTTTGCTAATTCGAGTAAAAATTTATTATCCAAGGGCGTCGGTGAACAACTTAGTTTAGCACAAAAATCTCTACTCATATAGCTTCTATCCGTACCCGAATCAAATAAAACATAAGCAGATTTAAACTTTGATTTAAAAGTTGTTCTTCTGGGAAAATGATTTTTCTTATGAACATGAAACTATATCCAAAAATCATGGTTAAACTCAAAGTGGAAGTATGTTTTTCAAAATGGTCATCAAGACGTCGTTCTTTCGACTGAAATGACAACCTCTTACAAAAATGACTTGTAACTTATATTTCTGACTATAAACCTATACTTTTTCTGTTTAGATTCATAAAATAGAGTTCAATATGAAACCATAGCAATTTGATTCACTCAAAATAGATTTAAAACGAAGAAGTTATGGGTAAAACAAGATTGGATATTTTTTTGATTGTTGTAGCTACGGGAAATATTGTAACAATTCTATACAAATCATATCCTAGCTAACTTATATTGTATTATACATGTATTCTAATATATTATGTAATCTTGGGATACCATAGACACGTATGCAAATGTTTTGACATATCATATCGACCCATGTATATATATTATTTGGAACAACCATAGACACTCTATATGCAGTAATGTTTGAGTTAGCTATACAGGGTTGAGGTTGATTCCAAAAATATATATACTTTGAGTTGTGATCTAGCCTGAGACGTGTATACACTGCGTCGTGGATTGACTCAAGATAATATATATCGATTTATTTCTGTACATCTAATTGTGGACAACTAGTTGTAGGTTACTAACGAGGACAGCTGACTTAATAAACTTAAAACATTAAAACGTATTAAAAATGTTGTAAATATATTTTGAACATACTTTGATATATATGTACATATTTGTTATAGGTTCGTGAATCGACCAGTGGCCAAGTCTTACTTCCCGACGAAGTAAAAAATATGTGAAAGTGAGTTATAGTTCCACTTTTAAAATCTAATATTTTGGGATAAGAATACATGCAGTTTTATAAATGTTTTACGAAATAGACACAAGTAAATGAAACTACATTATATGGGTGAATGATCGAAGCCGAATATGCCCCTTTTGCTTGGTAGCCTAACAATTAGTAAACAGATCTACTAATTGACGTGAATCCTAAAGATAGATCTATTGGGCCTAACGAACCCCATCCATGGTTGCGGATACTTTAGTACTTCGATGTTGTTTTATCAAGTCCGATGGATTTCCCGGAATTATAGGGGATATTCTTATATGCATCTTGTTAATGTCGGTTACCACGTGTTCACCATATGAATGATTTTTATCTCTATGTATGAGATGTATATTGAAATATGAAATCTTGTGGTCTATTATTACAATTTGATAAATATATAGGTTAAACCTATAACTCACCAACATTTTTGTTGACGTTTAAAGCATGTTTATTCTCAGGTGATTATTAAGAGCTTCCGCTGTTGCATGCTAATATATGGACAAGATTTGGTGTCAGCATGCTTGTATAATATTGTTTAAAACTGCATTCGAGATTTATTTTGTTGTAACATATTAATATTGTAAACCAATATGTATTGGTAGTGTGTAAGTGTGATATTTTTAGATTATCATTTCTGGATAATCTAGGTGGTGTCTTTTTAACCTTGTCGATAAAATAAAGGTTATGGTTTGTTTTAAAAACGAATGCAGTCTTTGAAAAACGTCTCATATAGAGGTCAAAACCTCGCAACGAAATCAATTAATATGGAACGTTTATAATCGATATGAACGGGACATTTCAATATACATATATAAATATAGTATATTACGTATCATTGATGATGAAACATCGGGAGGATGTGATCATTCAATGTTAGGAAAAGAAAACTTGTCCTCAAGTATTCTATAGAACCTAAGAATCGTCAAAACGCGCTCAAGAGAAGAAGAAGTGAAGAAATTCGTCATCAGGAGATCCATGGATGCATCACGGCTGACCGCACACGCGACTGTAGAATCCTGTTTCAGAAGTCTGGAAATTCCTCACACGGCTAACACTACGGTCGACCGTGCTTCGACCGTGCATGGTCTGATTCTGTTTTAAATTAAATAAAACCCTCACTTTTCATTTCACTCAAACTCAATTCAAACAAACACTATCTACACGGTCGAGGAGATCGACCGCACTCAGAACAACACGAATTCCTTCCATCTCAATTCCTACTTTCGGTGTGATTAATCCTTGCTTCCCTATCATTTAATTGTGTTTGCATGATGAACTAGTGTTTTGAAGAAACCCTAAATAGAATGTACCAACACTCAAATTAATGCAAACAATCAAAATTGTTCTTGAGAACAACTTAAAAACGATTGTAATGATGCCTATCTATGCACTAATTTAACTTTAGATGATCCTAGGGTTCATTATATATCAAGGTTAGATTTTCATAGAATCATTGTTCATATGATATAAATGACATTGTTGCAAATTGAGTGTGATAATGTTAGATGTCAAAACATGTGTTGATGATGATCTTAAAAGTCTAGAACACATATGAACTTTGTGAAAATCATAATCTAGTTGCAAACTCATTAACACTAATGAAGAGTGAAAATGTGAAGAACATTAACATCAAAACATCTAACTATTGATGATAATTAAAGTTTGTAAAACTTGTTGCCTACAATTGAATTATACACTCTGAAATAATTTGACGTATCATTGTGTAGAAAATGGCAAGAGGGAAGGGAAAGAGTAGTGAACTACGAAGAAACGATTCATACGATCCACCATCAGATCCAACAGAGAGAATTAATTACAACATTGAATTTCTTTCTGACCGACATATCACTGAAGGTAGAAGAGTAGCCTACAGCCAAATGCCTGAACTCATGAGACAATTCAAAACTCTTAAATGGGAAGCATTTCTCACTCTTGATGGTCCCATTTACCCATCTCTTGTTCGAGAATTCTATGGAAATTTCAACTTTGTGAAAAACGAAGTCTCCTTCAATCTTCAAGGCACAAATTATCGCTACTCTCTCGTAGACTTTAGTTCCAATAGATGGTGAAGAGTTCTTTAGTTCGCATCATGGACTGACATATCTTTTGAGTTTTATCTCCAATAAAACAGTATTGATAGATACACTGTGCAAGGAGAATGCTCCTCGAGCTGAAATTGAGAGATCTAGACGAAATTTCGGGACGAAATTTCTTTAACGGGTAGGTACATGGTGAAGAAAATGCTCCTCGATCAAATTTCGGGACGAAATTTCTTTAACGGGTAGGTACTGTGATGACCCGGAAATTTCCGACCAAATTTAAACTTAATCTTTATATGTTTCCGACACGATAAGCAAAGTCTGTAATGTTGAGTCTCAAAAATTTTGAACTGTTTTCATATATTCATTTAACCTTCGACTGTTCCCGACGATTCACGAACAATTATTTGTAAATAAATATGTGTGTATATATATAAATAATAATTGGAAATATAATTTGAATTATTAAATGTTATTGTTATGAAATATGATATAATAATAATTATATAAAACCATATCTATATATAAATGAAAGTATATTAAAAATAAATATTAAATAATTGTAATACTCCGTTGATGTTCAGATCGATATCAAACAAGTTAAAAATGAACTTATATGATTTTAAAATAAACGGTGATCCGAAAATGAGTTATATAAATTTTAAGCTTGTTAAATATATATTTAAGAGTTATTTGTTAAATGTTACACTTAACATATTTTACTTGGGGTTGGGAGCTAAAATTAATTTAGTTTTATTAAATAATGTTAAACAGTTAACAACCAAATGAATATATTTATTTATTAAGAGATTTTATTGAGACTTTTATCCGACATTGATAAGCAACAGAGTACGAGATACTGTCCGTAATTTAAAGATGAAATAGTGTCGGTAACTCTAATACAAATAGAAATCACGGAATGACAACCTATTGAATTGTGAGCTGTTACCTACGCAATAATTTAAGAAAAGTGACTACCTTTTTATTTAAACATGTGGGTTAGGATTATTAAATTCTATTACTACTGTTTTTCACTTTTTGTTTCTTTCCATACATAAATAAAATAGGGTGTAGATGGAAACATGAAACCACAAATACCCACTTTATTGTTCCTATTTCTTTCCTTATTCTTTTTCTCAAGCCAAACCCATTTGTTCTATAACCACGACAGATCGAAGTATTGACTACGGATTCGTTTTCTACAATCTGTTGTTCGAAGGATACCATTGCTCAACCACCTACTGATCATCACTTCCACCACCCCAAACAATATACACAACCCCAACCCACCGCCACTTTTAACCTTCTGATTGTAAAACCTATTCAATCAAACCAACCATCTCACTTTCTGTTTCTTCGCGAACCCAAAAACATCATCAAAACCATAACCATAACCATCGATGCATTCATATATGTTGTAGTTGTTATGATGAGAATGAATAATAAGATCGTGATAGTGATATAATAATATGAATATGATTATGAAGATGAATACTATACTTATACTATTTCTGTTCGATAAATAACACCCCATATCAATGTTTTTACAGCTGCAAATCATGCTTATTTGGTATTACTGTCACAAACAAACCATTACCTATGATCACCAACACATTAACCGTTACCATCTACAAACTATCATCAAATACTTGTTTTCTGCTTACACTTCATCGACTATAAACTAAACAAATACAATCACACCCATTTGCAAAGGAAATAAAGGTAAGATCCTAATTTATGATTAATCGCAATCCAATTTCAATTTCAAAAACTGTCTTAACTTAACTCACTGCCATAACCACCTCCCCGCCATAATCACCACCCTTTTGTTGTTCTTTCTATTTGTCGTAAATAAACCGTCACCATCTAATCATCACCACCATGTTCAAACACCAATCACTGAAGCAAACCCATTAAACCATCCACCTTCAACAATTCATTTAAAACCGCTATCTAACACAAGCTATTTTAGCGATTTCCATTTCATCCTCAACAACACCACCATAAACCTGCAACTATTATTATTTACTCAATACCTGCTACTGCCATAGTTTTATGTTCCTGTTACGAGATGAACATACAACCATAAATCCATTTAATTATTTCCATTTAAACTTTTGGTCGATATTATTTTTTTTCTGTTTTGAGGATGCTATTGGCCGACAAGTTAGATACACTTGGTGATTAAATATTGATTTTGTTAGCTGTGGAGCCAAACAACTGCACGTATACACCCTATTGATTTTGGTATGTTAGTGATGAGGTTAAGGTGAGCTGTAAAGGTGTTTAGGTAGTGACTAGTTCTAGTTCCTGTTATAAATTCCAATACGTAATAACCTTGGGCCGGTACTACTATTTCATGTGGACTTGTGGGTTTGCTTATGATGAGTTGGGCCTTGTTCCTGTTAAAGGGCCGTGACCCAGTTTCCATATTACTGATAGCCTAGGACGAGAACATTACATAATAAAAATGAAAATGAAACAATGAAGTCGAATGAGGGAAGCGTTATGATGACAATTAGGGTGATGTTATGATGATGCTTAGAATATGATGATTATGATAGATATTGACGTTTGATGATGATGCTAAATAATAACGATGATGGTAATGTTGTAATGATGAACCGTGATAGTAAATTCGAGTGATGATGATATATTTATGAAGTTTAGAACAAATTAAAATGATGATCCGTTACTAATGATGATGATGGTAAACTAAAGAAATAGAGGAAGACGGAGGTGAAAATAGAATAATGATGGTTAGATAGTGATATCAAGATGATGATGAAATGATACTGTGATGGCAACTATGAGTGAGATGATTTCGATCATAAGGATTTTATCTATGATGATGGGTTATGGAGTGTTAATGATAAAGAAGACGAAACAGAAACGAGTTATATAAAATTTAGTTGGGTTTAAAACCAGAATTGAATAGACATCTCAATGGTTAGGGGTGTTGTTCCTTAAGCAAAAGGTCTTGGGTTCAAGCCTAGGCATGGGCATTATTTTTTTTTTTTTGGAAAGCCTTTAAATGAAGGTAGTATTTTATTATCATTATTAATATAATTATTATTATTATTATTAATATTATTATTATTATTATTATTACTAGTATTAGGTATTATTAATATCATCTTATAATTATTAGTAATATGATTAATATCATTATTATTGCTAGTATTATACTATTAGTATTATTATTAATATGATCATTAAAATATCTATTAAAAACTATAAATATTATTAAACTTACCATTATTATTAAAAAATATTATTTTTGCTAAAACTATGATTTTTACTTTATCATTACTAGTAAAACTATCATTTTTATTAAAATTAATATCATTATTATTATTATCTTTAATCTAGTATTACTACGATTATTAATTTTGCCAAACAAAATATTTTATATATATATATATATATATATATATATATATATATATATATATATATATATATATATATATATATATATTACGTAAAGTATACTAATATTGCATAAAATTATGTTTTAACTAATATTATTGATATAACATTAATTAAATATCAAATAAGTATCATAATGTATTATAAGTATTAACAAAATTATATATAAGAATATTAATCTTGATACATAACAAACATATATAAACTTAATTGATTTATAATATAATGTGTTAATATATATACATGATATAGGTTCGTGAATCCGAGGCCAACCCTGCATTGTTCAGTATCGTCGTATGAATATTTTTACTATAAAATATTGTAGAGTGAGTTTCATTACTCCCTTTTTAAATGCTTTTGCAATATATATTTTTAGGACTGAGAATACATGCGCTGCTTTTATAACTGTTTTACGAAATAGACACAAGTAATCGAAACTACATTATATGGTTGAATGATCGAAGCCGAATATGCCCCTTTTTGCTTGGTAGCCTAAGAATTATGGAACATCACTAATTTTGAGAATTAGTGCACCCCTAATTGACGCGAATCCTAAAGATAGATCTATTGGGCCTAAAAAACTCCATCCAAAGTACTGGATGCTTTAGTACTTCGATGTTGTTTTATCATGTCCGATGGATGTCCCGAAATGATAGGGGATATTCTTATATGCATCTTGTTAATGTCGGTTACCAGGTGTTCAATCCATATGAATGATTATTTTTGTCTCTATGCATTGGACGTATATTTATGATAAATGGAAATGAAATCTTGTGGTCTATTAAAATGATGAAAATGATTGCTTATGATAAACTAATGAACTCACCAACCTTTTGGTTGACACTTTAAAGCATGTTTATTCTCAGGTATGAAAGAAATATTCCACTGTGCATATGCTCATCTTAGAGATATTACTTGGAGTCATTCATGACATATTTCAAAAGACGTTGCATTCGAGTCGTTGAGTTCATCAAGATTATTATTAAGTCAATTATAGTTGGGTATATTATGAAATGGTATGCATGCCGTCAACTTTCGATGTAATGAAAGTTAGTCTTTCAAAAACGAATGCAATGTTTGTAAAATGCATCATATAGAGGTCAAGTACCTCGCGATGTAACCAAATGTAATGTATTCGTCCAGATGGATTAGGACAAGGCATTAAAGTTGGTATCAGAGCGGTGGTCTTAGCGAACCAGGTCTTGCATTAGTGTGTCTAACTGATAGTTGTTTAGATGCATTAGTGAGTCTGGACTTCGATCGTGTCTGCATGTTAAAAGTTTTGCTTATCATTTCGTGTCAAAAATTACCTGTTTATCATTCTTAGGAAATCATTTGCTTATCATTCTTAGTCTAGACACATCTTACTACATTGATTGCATGAATAGTGTATAGACAAAATTCCTATCTTAGCGTATCTGCTAATTCATATCTTAGCTTATCTGTTACTGTAAACTTTGCCTGATATATTCCATAAATTCCTCCGTAATCTACGGGATCTTCTGTACTGAACATAAGTATTCCATGTAGTTAGAATATCATTCGATATCCAAAAAGCATTTCCTATCGAAAACCCTTTATCTAACCGTACAAGAAGGAACTCATCACTAGTTCAAGTCCCTCGGATTCCGACATGGAGTCCCACTCAAGCTCCGAAAGCAGTATGACTGGAATGGATCAACCAATCAGCTATCCCCAATTCATCTGATGGGTTCGTAGTCTACTTAATCATTGGAGACAAGAAGAAGCGATCCCTTTCATCCACCATATTGTCCGCTGGGCGAAGAACTTGAAGCATTCACCGGCGAACCAATCCGAAACACCATTTTCACTCTCATTTCCCGAATATCTCGCCACGATTATATTTTATCTAAAATCCTAAACCTTATTCATCCGCTCGTTCCAACCGACAATCATCCCGGAATAATAGAAGAAGTCAACGAATTTCGCGCTCGGGTAGTGACTTTGGAGAATATGATGCAAAATTTACCAGCTTCAGCAGCATCACCAGTACCAACATCAATACCAGTACCACCAACAACCTAAGTTCAACATCACACACCTCAACATCTCATTATCTACCTCGAGCATAATCATCAATCTGCGAATCGTTCTACATCATTTATCTTCGTTCGACATGACGATTATGTAATCTATAATGTTTTAGAGGTTATATATTCTTGTTCTAACGGTAAATCAAATGAGTTTAATATCATATTGACTCATTAAATCCATGATTACATCTGAAGAAAATATATATGTATATATATTTTTTCATAAAGATTGTAATTAAAAATTCTTTCGTACAAACTGTTAATGGTGAAAATATTTTAACGGGTAGGTAATACCCGAGGAATATTTAGATTTCACATTAATAAGTACATTGTACATTCTGTCAAATCTAATTCAACAGTCATTTACTATCCTATTTACAACCACCGATATACGTATCCGTTCACGGCAGAATAACCCTTTTCATTCAATTTCATATTTGGATTTTGATCTATCAGAATCCAACAAGTGGCATAATGAAGAAAACATTGGACAAAAATAAAATTTGTTAGAAACAAACAAATTAACCATGAGAAAATTTTGTTAAGAATCCACGCTAACAAAATCCTAGCTAACTGTTCCTAGCTAACTGTTAATTCCTTATTACATTTTATTATCGCAATTTATTTATCGCAGTTTATTTATCGCAATTTATATTCTCGCAATTTTATTTATCGTCATTTAATTTCTGTTATTTATTTTACGCACTTTATTTATCGTCATTTAAATACTGTTATGTACGCATTTTAAATATCGGGACATGTATACAATGTTTTGACATATCATATCGACGCATCTATATATATTATTTAGAATAACCATAGACACTCTATATGCAGTAATGATCGAGTTAGCTATACAGGGTTGAGGTTGATTCTACAATAATATATATACTTTGAGTTGTGATCGAGTCTGAGACATGTGTACGGGTCACGATACTTTTAATTAATTCGAATATTATATAGTAAACTATATATGAATTATTGAATTACTAATTGTGGACTGCTAACTGTGGACTGCCAACATTGGACAATTAAAATGAATTAAAATATTGATTATAACATATGAAACTAAACAATTCTTTAAGTTTGCCACTTGATTTCATCTTAAACCTCATTTGTATCTTGACGATTACAATCTACGTTCAAACCTTTCATGATTCTTGAAAACACCTCAATCAAAATGATGATCCAACCACATGTTATCCACAGTCATGCACCTGGGAGAAATTCCGGAACCCAAGTAGAAGTTTAACACGAATCTATGACCCATTGGCGTGTTATTACCGAAAATAACTTTACAATACCTCTCCAAAGTAGCCAATTTTGTCACAGCTCCAGCAAGTCAACTTCGATTTTTCGTTCGAAACAACCTTATTATCACCTTGATTTATATGTATGCTCTTTTATTGTTACCGGGGAACCTTTTATATTTCACCATATTACCATCAGCGTTTAATCATCTAAAAACACAATTCTCCTGAACCCACCTCGGATTGATAACCGATGATTCAGATATCGTAGCATTAAATGCAGAAGAAACAAAAAAATTGTAGATGGTTTAAATGGCCAAAAGTTTGATGATAAAGAAAGGAGTGTTAGGAACGCTCGATAGAAAATTTGGTACTGAAAAACAGATTGAGCAAACCATGAAGGAGACCAATGCTAAATACAAGGACCATACCATATATTCAAAGAATCCAGGTAATTCTGGATCCGATGAAACCTTCAACGAATATCTTGCTCCGTACTCATGTTAAAATCTTGCGGAAAATCTTTTTTCATCAACCATCGAACTTAGAAATTCCAAAATATCATCATAAATATCTTCGATATTTCTGAAGATATTTTCATAAATATTCTCGTCCGAAATTATTTATCTCTTCGTGGTATCTATAATACATCATAAAGGAAACTACTTTAGTTTCTAAATTTCTTTAAAATTCGAATTTGAATTATGAGTGATTTTGAAGTAGTGTTGGAAATTGATGCATGAGTTAGTATAATATAATGACACTTGATCAACGTGATTATATTATAGTAAGTCATCCTGAGTTTCTAAATGGAACATGATGATTCACGGACCATAACGTCATCATGTGCCATGTTACACGACTCTTACATTCTACCTAATCTCCAAACAAATCAAGAACATATTTTCTTGATAATTCTATCTTTTCCAGTGACTTCTGATAATTTGGCAAATATTTTGGAAATACGAATTGAAATATAAAAGTTGAGAGTTGTGGGAAATAATGGAACGAAAGAGGTTTATTTATAATAAGAGTATCAGACATAGAAATCGAAACAAATTATAGTATTTAATTAAAGAGATCTTAATTTCCTTAAATCCTGAAGAATCAGATCTTATAGATTTCCAAGATTTTCTTTTAAATTCCTTGAAATTCGAAAATCAACCCTGTCTACATCAAAAGTTAAGACGAATCTTTATTTCCTCATTTCACTTTTTGTGATAGCTTCACCTATACTCTTCGCATAATCAAATCGATTTATCCATATTACTCTATGGTAATAAAACTCTATTTATCAACTCATATTCGTCATGAAAACATTTTTACTGTTAGCTATGACGACCTCGATCAAATTTCGGGACGAAATTTCTTTAACGGGTAGGTACTGTGATGACCCAGAAATTTCCGACCAAATTTAAACTTAATCTTTATATGTTTCCGACACGATAAGCAAAGTCTGTAATGTTGAGTCTCAAAAAATTTTGAACAGTTTTCATATATTCATTTGACCTTCGACTGTTCCCGACGATTCACGAACAATTATTTGTAAATAAATGTGTGTGTATATATATAAATAATAATTGGAAATATAATTTGAATTATTAAATGTTATTGTTATGAAATATGATATTATAATAATTATATAAAAACATATCTATATATAAATGAAAGTATATTAAAAATAAATATTAAATAATTGTAATACTCGGTTGATGTTCCGATCGATATCAAACAAGTTAAAAATGAACTTATATGATTTTAAAATAAGCGGTGATCCGAAAATGAGTTATATAAATTTTAAGCTTTTTAAATATATATTTAGAAGTTATTTGTTAAGTGTTACACTTAACATATTTTACTTGGGGTTGGGAGCTAAAATTAATTTAGTTTTATTTAATAATATTAAACAGTTAATAACTAAATGAATATATTTATTTAATAAGAGATTTTATTGAGACTTTTATCCGTCATTGATAAGCAACAGAGTAAGAGATACTGTCCGTAATTTAAAGATGAAATAGTGTCGGTAACTCTAATACAAATAAAAAAATCACGGAATGACAACCTATTGAATTGTGAGCTGTTACCTACGCAATTATTCAAGAAAAGTGACTACCTTTTTATTTAAACATGTGGGTTAGGATTATTAAATTCTATTACTACTGTTTTTCACTTTTTGTTTCTTTCCATACATAAATAAAATAGGGTGTCGATGGAAACATGAAACCACAAATACCCACTTTATTGTTCCTATTTCTTTCCTTATTCTTTTTCTCAAGCCAAACCCATTTGTTCTATCACCACGACAGATCGAAGTTTTGACTACGGATTCGTTTTCTACAATATGTTGTTCGAAGGATACCATTGCTCAACCACCTACTGATCATCACTTCCACCACCCCAAACAATATACACAACCCCAACCCACCGCCACTTTTAACCTTCTGATTGTAAAACCTTTTCAATCAAACCAACCATCTCACTTTCTGTTTCTTCGAGAACCCAAAAACATCATCAAAACCATAACCATAACCATCGATGCATTCATATATGTTGTAGTTGTTATGATGAGGATGAATAATAAGATCGTGATAATGATATAATAATATGAATATGATTATGAAGATGACCACTATACTTGTACTATTTCTGTTCGATAAATAACACCCCATATCAATGTTTTCACAGCTGCAAATCATGCTTATTCGGTATTACTGTCATAAACAAACCATTACCTATGATCACCAACACATTAACCGTTACCATCTACAAACTATCATCAAATTCTTGTTTTCTGCTTACACTTCATCGACTATAAACTAAACAAATATAATCACACCCATCTGCAAAGGAAACAAAGGTAAGATCCTAATTTATGATTAATCGCAATCCAATTTCAATTTCAAAAACTGTCTTAACTTAACTCACTGCCATAACCACCTCCCCGCTATAATCACCACCCTTTTGTTGTTCTTTCTATTTGTCGTAAATAAACCGTCACCATCTAATCATCACCACCATGTTCAAACACCAATCACCGAAGCAAACCCATTAAACCATCCACATTCGACAATTCATTTAAAACCGATATCTAACACAAGCTTTTTTCGCGATTTCCATTTCATCCTCAACAACACCACCATAAACCTGTAACTATTATTGTTTACTCAATACCTGCTACTGCCATAGTTTTATGTTCCTGTTACGAGATGAACACACAACCATAAATCCATTTAATTATTTCCATTTAAACTTTTGGTCGATATTATTTTTTTATGTTTTGAGGATGCTATTGGTCGACAAGTTAGATACACTTGGTGATTAAATATTGCTTTTGTTAGCTGTGGAGCCAAACAACTGCACGTATACACCCTATTGATTTTGGTATGTTAGTAATGAGGTTAATGTGAGCTGTAAAGGTGTTTAGGTAGTGACTAGTTCTAGTTCTTGTTATAAATTCCAATACGTAATAACCTTGGGCCGGTACTACTATTTCATGTGGACTTGTGGGTTTGCTGATGTGGGTTGGCCTTGTTCCTGTTTAAGGGCCGTGACCCGGTTTCCATATTACTGATAGCCTAGAAGGAGAACATTACATAATAAAAATGAAAATGAAACAATGAAGTCGAATGAGGGAAGCGTTATGATGACAATTAGGGTGATGTTATGATGATGCTTAGAATATGATGATTATGATAGATATTGACGTTTGATGATGATGCTAAATAATAACGATGATGGTAATGTTGTTATGATGAACCGTGATAGTAAATTCGAGTGATGATGATATATTTATGAAGTTTAGAACAAATTAAGATGATGATCCGTTACTAATGATGATGATGGTAAACTAAAGAAATAGAGGAAGAAGGAGGTGAAAATAGAATAATGATGGTTAGATAGTGATATCAAGATGATGATGAAATGATACTGTGATGGCAACAATGAGTGAGATGATTTCGATCATAAGGATTTTATCTATGATGATGGGTTATTGAGTGTTAATGATAAAGAAGACGAAACAAAAACGAGTTATATAAAATTTAGTTGGGTTTAAAACCAGAATTGAATAGACAGCTCAATGGTTAGGGGTGTTGTTCCTTAAGCAAAAGGTCTTGGGTTCAAGCCTAGGCATGTGCATTACTTTTTTGGAAAGCCTTTAAATAAAGGTAGTATTTTATTATCATTATTAATATAATAATAATAATTATTATTATTAATATTATTATTAATATTATTATTATTATTATTATTATTACTAGTATTAGGTATTATTAATATCATCTTATAATTATTAGTAATATGATTAATATCATTATTATTGCTAGTATTATACTATTAGTATTATTATTAGTATGATCATTAAAATATCTATTAAAAACTATAAATATTATTAAACTTACCATTATTATTAAAAAAATATTATTTTTGCTAAAACTATGATTTTTACGTTATCATTACTAGTAAAACTATCATTTTTATTAAAATTACTATCATTATTATTAATATCTTTAATCTAGTATTACTACGATTATTAATTTTTTCAAACAAAAGATTTATTTATATATATATATATATATATATATATATATATATACGTAAAGTATACTAATATTACATAAAATTATGTTTTAACTAATATTATTGATATAACATTAATTAAATATCAAATAAGTATCATAATGTATTATAAGTATTAACAAAATTATATATAAGAATATTAATCTTGATACATAACAAACATACATAAACTTAATTGATTTATAATATAATGTGTTAATATTTATACATGATATAGGTTCGTGAATCCAAGGTCAACCCTGCATTGTTCAGTATCGTCGTATGAATATTTTTACTACAAAATATTGTAGAGTGAGTTTCATTACTCCCCTTTTAAATGCTTTTGCAATATATATTTTTTGGACTGAGAATACATGCACTGCTTTTATAACTGTTTTACGAAATAGACACAAGTAATCGAAACTACATTATATGGTTAATGATCAAAGCCGAATATGCCCCTTTTTGCTTGGTAGCCTAAGAATTAGGGAACATCACTAATTTTGAGAATTAGTGCACCCCTAATTGACGTGAATCCTAAAGATAGATCTATTGGGCCTAACAAACCCCATCCAAAGTACCGGATGCTTTAGTACTTCGATGTTGTTTTATCATGTCTGATGGATGTCCAGGAATGATAGGGGATATTCTTATATGCCTCTAGTTAATGTCGGTTATCAGGTGTTCAATCCATATGAATGATTATTTTTGTCTCTATGCATGGGACGTATATTTATGAGAAATGGAAATGAAATCTTGTGGTCTATTAAAATAATGAAAATGATTGCTTATGATAAACTAATGAACTCACCAACCTTTTGGTTGACACTTTAAAGCATGTTTATTCTTAGGTATGAAAGAAATCTTCCGCTGTGCATATGATCATCTTAGAGATATTACTTGGAGTCATTCATGACATATTTCAAAAGACGTTACATTCGAGTCGTTGAGTTTATCAAGATTATTATTAAGTCAATTATAGTTGGGTATATTATGAAATGGTATGCATGCCGTCAACTTTCGATGTAATGAAAGTTAGTCTTTCAAAAATGAATGCAATGTTTGTAAAATGTATCATATAGAGGTCAAGTACCTCGCGATGTAACCAAATGTAATGTATTCGTCTAGATAGATTAGGACGGGGCATTAGAATGCAGATCATCAACTAGACCATTCATTGAACCTTCTCTTGATAGTCCTCCAAACTTCAGCCTCCTTTCAACCGCGGGACAAAGCAGCGTCATTCACGAGAATGTTCTGAAAATTGGATGACATCTGAACAAACTTGAAGGAATTATAAGAGACACTCATCACTACGTTCACCGCAAGAAATAGGCTAAGGCAATTTTAAAGAATGCCTATCTATACCATGAATTTGTGTGCTCTTTGTTGTATTTTCCATGCATATTTTCATATATGCATAACTATGTTTCGTGTTTGCTATGAGTAATATGTGTGCTTGTTATGTTTTAATAAATATTTTCTAACGTGCACAATTTAAGGGGGAGCTTCACTCTAAGGGAGAGCATAGTTCTAGGGGGAGATAACCTTTTTGCTTCGATAAAAGGGGGAGAAATATGGATATAAGTGATTGTTAACACTTGCGTATTTATAGCAAAATGTCCCACATCACTTGTATGTTTGTCATCATCAAAAAGGGGGTGAATGTTGGTTTAATGTTGGTTAATGGACTAAACATCAAAGTTACATATAATGCTTAACCAAAGAATATGTTTTGATGATGACACATACATATGCATAAGTGATGATCGACATCTTAACATAAAATACGCAAGGTCACTAATCCATACTTGATCTTGCAAATGACCAAGTCAAACAAAACTTAAAGAATGAAAATAAAGGAGAACAAAATACACGGTCAAGGTACGGTCGACAGCATACCCAGTTGTAGAAGCCCAGACTAAATTGCAACGCAGTTTTGTGAAAACAAGTTGCACGGTCGCCGCCACGGTCAACTGTAGTGCGACCACAGTTTTCTCTGTCACCATTTTTGACCAAATTTAGTTTGACTAGTTCCCGACATCTATAATTCATGAAACCTTTTTCAATACGCTTAGATAGATGTCCTTTCCATACTCAATTGAGTCTTGGTCATAAAAACAATAATCTTGATTAATTACGCTTAATTACATCTTAATGATAAATTAACCAAGATTAGGCATAACACATAAGTGTTAACCAACAACTTGTGATCTTAAAACTTATCTAGATATCCTTTGTATGATCACCAAGTACCAACACACTTAAGCTAATGTCACTAGAACATTAATTACAATCAAAGATGACTTAGTGATTAATTAAGGCTAAATGAAGAACAATGCTTTCAAGTGTAACTAGTAAAGACTTGTAATCCTAGAATACACTTAGATATATTTAGGATGGTCACCAAGTCCCAACTAGAGATTGCTCTTCCCTTGTGCATGTGTTGGACATTAATGTGCTTTTACACATTAATCATGCAATATGTTATATTGCAAGTAAGCTTGCTAAAAGCTTAAACTATAATGTTGTGCAAATATCTATATGATTGATTTTAGAATAACTATCTCTTGCTATGTGTGAGTATTACTTGCTACTTGCTAATATGTTTAATACTCATTAATTTTCCAACTTGATTAACATGCTTGCTATGTGCTACTAGTTAGAATACTAGGATTCAAGTAACCAGTTTACTCCAATAAATTAAGTGTAAAAGGGTTCACAAAGGAATAATGGTCAATTGTCTATTTGGTCTTGTCTAAGTAACAAGTTGTGATTACTTATCCAAGTATGACTTAACATTGATGTCTTTACACACTAAATGATTATTTTAGAAAGACATTATTCAATTAATCTCTACTTAATCTTAAAATGAATATGACTTGTGATTAATTGAAACTAGAAAGTTAATGACATATTGACTAGTCTTTAGGATTGAACCAAATGCATTAATGTGGCTAACCAAGTCTTGACCAAACTGAGATTTTCCAAAATATCAATGAAGAAACTTCTCCAAGAATGTTGGGTCTACCACTCTTGGAGTGTTATGTCACTTTCACTCAATAAGACCAAATCTTACACACTTAATGCATATAGTACTTGTATAGGATGTTGAGTTTCTTTTGCAGGTGCTAGATGGAGTAAAGGTTCTAAAATGTGGTATTCAAATCTGAGTCAAACGGCTATACAATGGATACATATTTTGGACTGGAGCACGCGCGGTCGAATCACGGTCGACTGTGCTGGTAACCGTGTGACAACGGCTATTTTTTGAATCTCACTATAAAAGACAAGCATTGAAGAGCATTTGAAGTTGACCCTCTTGCATATTTCAAAGGCTTATTTCCAGAGATCACAATGGCTCTAATTACTACTCAAATGTGAGCAAGCAAGAGAAGATTCTATGATCTTATAGATATAGAATTTGGTTGTTGTAAACTTACTAATCAAAATCATTTATCTTGTGAGTTTACTTAATGTAATATATGTTCTAGTATTGTCTTTGGATCATCATTACAAATTGTATAAGTCTTGTAACTTCAATTAGTAGAAGCTATGCTAGCTTAGTGATCTACTTCCTTAAAGGGACTTAGGAAGTTGATTAATCTTATTTGGAGATTAATACTTGTCCAAGGTGAAGACAAGTTGATCTAGGTTGGAGTTGATCTTTCAAAGGGATAGAAAGATTAGGTTTGTTGTCTACCAAAGAAGTTTAATACTTGTAAATCGGATCTCTACCGGGTTTGGAAAAAAGTGCTTAGTGAAGCAAGAAGTCCCGATTAGTGTAATCGGGGAGTTGATTAAGGTGGATTAGTTAACATCCACCCGAACCACTATAAATCCTTGTGTCTATGTTCTTTACATTATTTTATTCATCATTTTGAACATACACATCACACACATCAAGTTTGAGTTGAGTTGGTTGATCATAGTTAATCGAATTTGATGATCAATCGAAAAAGTGTTAAAAACGTATCAAGTAACTATACCCCCCCCCCCAGTTATTTACACACCATAAATTGTATCAAGCGAGTGTGAGAGATTTCGTGTCGTTTTGTGAATAATAAAAAGTTCTGGGAAGCCCCTAAGGACTTCCTCAAAATCAGCCCATGTCCCCTACCATATATTTTTATTTATTTCGTAAGTCACTAAGTAATTAGGAAACCTAACCTAAATTGGCAACCAAATAACATTAACCTAATTTCTCCTGATCATAAAATAATTCTCTCATCTCTTCTCTCTTGCTCCCAAATGACGATTCCTGCTTTCACTAACCAAGGTGGTTTTTTCTAAAAATTTGCAAATATGTCTAACTCGAAGCATGTAACATGTAATACAGAACATGTATTATAAATAGTATATTCTTAAATGTTCTTAAAAAAATAAAAATTTAATATGGCAAATCATAGAGTTTTAGTAACGATCATTGAATATTTAATCGAAAATCAAGGTCGTTACTGGTTGTCGTTTAAAAAGTGACGGACGTTACCATAGTGTACCAACCATGAAAATTCAGAAAAGCCCAAATACTAATTATGCAAAAATAAAGTTAAAGGTTTCCTTATGAAATTGTATACAAACCATAGATATCAACGACATAATTTTTTTTAGAATAAAAAAGGCCATATGTGTGTTGATTATGTCTAACCTGAAACTTTCTCTTTCTTTTAACTACATTTTTATATCTTCTATACTATATTATAAATATATAATTTATAAAAGGTTGATGTCGTTTTTACTTATGTGATAATCTTTCATTCAAAGTCATGCCAAGTATCATTATATAAGACTCTTTGCTTATGTAATAAATCTTAAATAAATTAAAAATATATATTTTAGATGTAGCCATTTACTTTTAACTAGTCCGGATTTGATCCGTGCGATGCAGCGGGGGCTTTCGTCCTGCGTATTCATATTTAACGTAGCGTTGCGTATGTACAGACGGGAAAACGGCCCATTTGTTAAGACCCGTTGTAGATGTCAGTGTGGTTAGCGTTTTTAGAAAAGTATCTATTTCGGATGTAGTTAGTTCGTTTTGTTCATAAAATTATTTCGAGTCTAACGGTGCTGTAAAAAAAATTTAACTCGCGGCGAGCAGGAAGATACGGGCTGTCGTTGTGTTTAGCGTTTTTTAAAAAGTGTTCGCTTCGAATGTAGTTAGTTTCGTTTTCTTCATAAAATTATTTCGAGTCTGACGGTGCTGTCGCAAAAATTTAACTCGCGGCGAGCAGGAAGATACGAGTTGTCGTTGTGTTTAGCGTTTTTTAAAAAAGTGTCCATTTCGAACGTAGTTAGTTTCGTTTTTTTCATAAAAATATTTCGAGTTTAACGGTGTGGTCGGTGAAATTTAAATCGCGGCGAGGAGGAATATACGGGCTGTCGAAGTGTGGGGATGGAGTTTTTATTTTAAATAATAGAATTTATATTTTACCTCCCTGAATTTTGGTATTGTTTTTGTAAGTTGGTTATAGTTGAGGGGGTGTTTTGGGTTTTTTAGGTTTGATTTTGGGCCGTTGTCGTTTTTACCATTTTTTGCCTTTGGTTTCTGTGACGACCCCGTCAAAACACTTAACGGCTCCGTCACCTGGTCCCACAGCTTGATCGAAACTCTATATGAATTTAATAAAACAACCTTGCATTCTTTATTTAAAAATTGATTCCCTATAAAGAAAATCTACTAAATTGTATAAGTTTAGAAAAACTATACATAAATACTTTAACCAAAAGTTGACCAAACAAAGTCAACAACATCCTCTATTTAATGTAACAAAATAGAATGCAAGTTAATGTTTAACAAATGCTGCCATCATAAATATGCAGACCCTCTAAGCACAGCGGAAGCAGTCAATCATAAACCTGAGAATAAAACATGCGAGTAACTGTCAACAAAAATGTTGAGTGAATTATAGGTTTAATATTGCAAACAATATTTAATTTAAAACAATAAAAATTTATGTTTGAAAACATAAAAACTCCTTTTTGAACCACCAAATTATATGCTAGAAAACATATAATAAAACATTATTCCATTTTCCGTGAGCCACCTGGTAACCACTTAACCATTTATTTACCCTTGCCAAACACAATAAATAATATACACCGAACAAGTGTATCTACAACAAAATACGAAGTACTAAATATTCCGATAACAAATTGCTAGCGCGACTAGCTCGAAATGGGGTTGTCAAACCCGATAGATCTATCCATAGGATTCGCGTTCACCAGTAGAAACCAGTGATTACAGTTACCAGACTAGGGAATATTTTTGTTCAACTCACAATGAATAATTTAAACCAACTTCCACTTGTGTCCAAAATATAAATAAATTGCATGTATTCTCATCCCAAAAGATTTAAAATAGAAAAATGGGACTATAACTCACCTTAATAGCAACTGAAGAAATCTCACAAACAAGCGAACAGCAAATAAAGTAAAGTGATCAAGAAAGATCACAACGCCGACCTATAAATAAAGCAGGCCGATATAAATAACTAACTTAGGTCAAGTCTTAGTATGATAGCTATTGTACATGTTGCAAGTAGACATAGAATAACACTCGGCAAGCATCGGTTTGACTGGAACAGCATACGGACACACACTTTCTATTTTTAGAAAGTTTCTATTTTTAGCAGGTTTCCATTTTTGGAAAGTTTTCTATTTTAGGAAAGTTTCTATTTTTGGAAAGTTTCTATTTTTGGAAAGTTTCTATTTTTGGAAAGTTTCCAAATTTAGAAAGTTCTATTTTTAGAAAGTTTTGAAGTTAGGAAAGTTTCCTTATTTAGAAAGTCAACAGAAGTCAACTGAAAGTCAAAGTCAACCGAAAGTCAACTCAAAAGTCAACCTTGGTCAAACATAGTCAACATTAATTTGAAAAGTGTAAGTTATAATAATAACATAGGTTATAATATTTATTAAAGTCAAAAGTGTATAATTATGTCTTAACATAAGTTTAATTAAATAAAAATGAATTATTAAAGTTTAGATAAGTTTAGATGATATAATTAATATAACATAAGTATTTAATTAATTAATTAAATATTAGTCATAATATAAGTATTATTAATTAATAATAAATTTTAAATCATATCATAAGTATTATTAATTAATAATGAATTATTAATCATATCATAAATTTCTAATTATACTTATTAAATCATAAGTATTTAATAATTAAATAATAACTAAGTCTTATAATAATTAAATAATTATTTAATCCTTATTATAAGTCCTATAATACTAATAATCTCATAATATAAGTTTAATACTTATCATAAGTATTTTTCATTAATAATAAAAGTATTATTAATCATAAGTTTAATTAAAATGTTAATTAAATCATAAGTCATAATTAAATGATATAATAAATATATATCATAAGTCTTAAATAATAATAATTACTTCTTATATCATAAGTAATTAATCAATAATGAAAAATCATTATTTTTCTCATAAGTTTTAATATTTAACCATAAGTTTTAATCAAAAGTTCATCGGGTCGTATCTTGAGCCCCGGGTGTCGGTTTTCGGCGAGCCTTACATATATCTCCGCCTAAGCAAACCACCCAACACTTTGGTACACTCAAGAACACACCATGAACAGCCCACAAGTCGTGATATACAGTCAATACACTACTTGGAACTTCAATTCAATCAAAAACGTGTTTTAGACGTAACGGGTGATTCGTGGCTCGGATTGAGATGACCCGAACATGAAAGTTCGCCCCACCATCAGTCGTAACACACTAACACACCCTAAAGTCACCAAATATGGTCACAAAGTCGGACCAAACCTGGTTCATACCAAAATCACATTTCAATCTTAACAAAATACCACTTTGATCGTAACTAGGGCTCCGGGAATCGAAACGACATGAATCCGGAGTCTAAAATTAATGTCTTGATGAGAGGAACTCATTTATATACTTTATTTTATGATCAACATCAGTTACAATATCAGAAACACACGAAAAAGCTGCTGTTCCAATTTTATCAAACCGAAAAATATGCAATCGAGTAATTCTACGAATACAATCAACATTACAACAACTAATAATCATCATACTAATAAAATATAATCAAAATACAGAAAAATAAAGAAAAATTAAAAATCTAGGGTTAGGGTTTATACCCTAATCAATAATCAAGTGATATAGACGCGTAGAGAACGATGAGAGGAATCCGTTTATGTTGAAAGCCCTAATTCTTAACCTTGATTTGATGATGAAATGGTGATGATGATGATGAAAGGGGACGTTCATGGGAGGAGAGGGAGGAAGGAGGTGAAAAAAAATAAGATGATTAGGTTAGAAATGAGAGTAAGTAGTGAAGTTTAGAGTAATGGTCACTAGTTTGCAAGTTTGACAAAATACTCCCCTCCTTAAGGGATTTTCGGCCAAAAACTGAATGGGGTGGGCCCCATAGTGGCCCAATTTGATAAATGACAAAATCCTAGTGGCCCGAACGCCCGAACGAAACCCGAAACGCGAAAACGCCGCTACGCGATTGATTTTTCGAAGAGATAATAAGTACGCGACGAATAAAATATATAAACACTATATATAATCATATGACATCAAAATATCATATTTAAAATAATTAGGACTTAAAAATTCCAAAAGTTCGACCGTTGGTTTGAAAACCGAAAAGATTCGCCGGATAGAAATCCGCGACTCGTAGGAACGTATAATTTAAAATATGAATACAAATATTCATATAACACATAATAATTAATATATTATTACAAAAATAATAATATAGGTCATAGAAATGACGTGGCACGAATAACAATTAACGGTCGTTAAATAGTTAACGGTAAAAGATAACGGAAAAAGTAGGGTCGTTACAGTACCTTCCCGTTACGGAAATTTCGTCCCGAAATTTAAGCAGGTGCAGGGGTTGACTCAGAATTTGGGAACAAATGCGGGTACTTCTTCTTCATCTGATCTTCACGCTCCCAAGTGAACTCGGGATCGCGTCCGGTGTTCCATCTAACTCGAACAATAGGAATTTTACTCTGCTTAAGAGTCTTTACCTCTCGGTCCATAATTTCAACAGGTTCTTCAATAAAATAAAGTTGCTTATCAACATGAAGTTCATCAAAAAGAATAGTTTCATTGGCCTCGGCCAAACACTTCTTTAAATTCGATACATGAAAAACGTCACGAATAGCACTGAGTTCTTGTGGCAATTTCAAACGATAAGCCACTGGTCCAACTCTCTCAATAATCCCAAAAGGTCCAACAAATCGAGGATTCAACTTTCCCCTTTTACCAAAACGTACCACACCCTTCCAAGGTGAAACTTTCAACATAACACGATCACCGACCTGAAAGTCGATATCGTTCCTTCTCTTATCAGCATAACTCTTTTGCCTACTCCTGGCAGTTCTCAATCTTTCCTTAATCTGTGCAATCTTCTCGGTAGTCTCGTGAATGATCTTTGGTCATGTGAGTTGAGCATCCCCAACCTCATTCCAACAGACAGGAGACCTACACTTTCTACCATACAGAGCTTCAAATGGTGCGGCTTTAATACTTGCATGATAACTGCTGTTATAAGAAAACTCATCCAGCGGCAAATATTTATCCCACCCATTTCCAAAATCAATAACACACGCTCTTAACATGTTTTCTACGTTTGAATGGTCCTTTCACTCTGACCATCCGTCTGTGGATGATAAGCGGTGCTCATATCCAATTTAGTTCCTAGAGCACCTTGTTAGGACTGCCTCAGTCCAACATAATCGATACGGGAACACCATGTCTCGAAATAATCTCCTTCAAATACAAACGAGTAAACTTCTTCATTGAATATGTTTCCTTAATTGGCAAGAAAAGAGTTGACTTAGCGAGTCGGTAACAATCACCCAAATGGTATCATAACCACCCACAACTCCCGGTAACTTCGTAATAAAGTCCATCTTAATACCTTCCCACTTCCACTCGGGAATTTCAGGTTGCACCAAAAGTCCAGACGGTTTCTGATGTTCAGCTTTAACCTTAGCGCAGGTCAAACACTTAGCCACATACGTAGCCACATCAGCTTTCAAATTAGGCCACCAATACAGCTCCTTAAGATCATGATACATCTTTCCTGAACCAGGATGAATAGAGTACCTAGACTTATGAGCCTCATCTAAAACAAGTTTTCGTAGATCACCAAACTTCGGAACCCAAAGGCATCCCGCAAAATACCGAGTACCATCGGTTTGTACCTATAACTGTTTACTCAAGCCTCGGACCTTCCCGTTACAAAATTTTCCTCCTTCAAGGCTTCTTATTGTGCCTCAAGGATCTGCCTAGCGAGGTTTGTTTGAATTGTCATATTCAAGGCCCTAAACCTGCGAGGTTCAGCCCTTTCTTTATGACTTAATGCATCAGCCACATCATTGGCCTTTCCCGGATGATATAAAAGTTCGCAATCATAATCATTTAACGTCTCAACCCATCTTCGTTGCCTCATATTTAACTGTTTCTGATCAAGAATATGTTGAAGACTTTTGTGATCAGTGTACAATGTACCTTTGACCCCATATAGATAATGTATGCAAATCTTAAGCGCAAACACAATAGCTCTCAACTCTAAATCATGGGTTACGTAATTCTGCTCGTGAATCTTCAACTGACGTGACGCGTACGCAATAACTTTCTTTCGTTGCATCAAAACACAACCAAAGTCTTGACACGAAGCATCACAATAGATAACAAAATCATCATTACCCTCAGGTAGTGATAATATCGGTGCAGAAGTTAACTTCTTCTTCAGAGTTTGGAAAGCAGACTCTTGTTCACTCTTCCACTCGTACTTCTTCCCCTTATGCGTTAAAGCAGTCAGAGGTTTCGCTACTCGTGAAAAATCTTGAATGAACCTTCTATAATAGCCTGCTAATCCTAGAAACTGGCGAATCTGAGTAGGAGTTTTCGGAATTTTCCACTTTTCAATTGCCTCAATCTTGGCGGGATCAACTAGTATTCCTTGTTTACTAACAATATATCCAAGGAATTGAACTTCTCTTAATCAGAAATTACACTTAGAGAACTTAGCGTACAACTCTTCTTTTCTCAATAAATCAAGCACCAACTTCAAATATTCTTCGTGTTCTTCATCACTCTTAGAATAAATAAGGATGTCGTCGATAAAAACAATAACGAATATGTCCAGATAGGGTCTGCACACACGGTTCATGAGGTCCATAAACACAGCAGGTGCATTTGTCAATCCGAACGGCATAACAAGAAATTCAAAGTTACCGTAACGGGTGCGGAAAGCAGTTTTCAGAATATCAGTTTCTTTAGCGCGTAATTGGTGATAACCGGAATGAAGATCAATCTTATAATAAACGGACGAACCTTGAAGTTGATCGAACAGATCATCAATTCTCGGAAGAGGGTAACGGTTTTTAACAGTAAGCTCGTTCAATTCACGATAATCAATACACAAACAAAATGAACCATCTTTCTTCTCAACGAACAAAACGGGAGCTCCCCAAGGGGACGAACTGGGCCGGATGAAATAAAGTTGCAATAATGAAGGAAGAAATAAATATGGAGTAGTCACATCGGTGGCATAGATATTTAAGGCAATTCTCTCAAAGGAGTTAACGAGGATCATGGACTCCAAAGTAAATTTTCATTATATTTCCGAAAGGAAGACGTATGAAAGGTGTGATAATTCAACGAGAGTGAACTTCCTTGTACAATGAGCGAGGAAGTCTAGGATTAATCCATATTCTTAAATTTATGTGCGGATGAAAAGAACGCGAATCATAGGTTATAAAGAATGGCCGTCTCCAGGTGAGATGAATCTCCAAAAATAATTTCGTGCACCCTAAAGTATCGAATCCTAGGATTGATGTTTACGAGGGTGTTGCGGTTGACAGCGAAAATTGAGAGTAGAAACTCCTCAAACGGTCTAGAGTAATATATATCCATGATACCCATTATAACAACAGTTGGGGTAGAAACCCACCTAGCGCCTTTTCTACAATAAGGTGACCATCGAGTGTACCCCAGAAACTTGATTTATCGGTCTGCGTTTCGGTCATGTCCAACCATAAGAGGGAAAATTCTATGAGCGCAAAGACTTTCCAACAAATTTTATAAAACCGGCATCCAAACTGGTGTAAGAATTTCTATCAATGGACTTAATGGTAAATTTTCATCCTTAAACGGAGGATGAGAAGAAATGTGATCCAAACACTCTGTAGAGTAATGCGAAAATTCTAATGTAATCAATCAAAGAAGTTTTGAAAAAGCTTTAAACGTCTAATGTAACCCCATAAATGGAACGAAGCTCTTAGTAAATTTAGAAGTATGTACAACGTGTACCATTTTACGTAAATCAATTTGAGTTAACTAGACAACTCAATAAGAGTGGTTTTAAAATAATTTTGAAGGTATAAATTAGTGTATACTAGCCAAAATAGGTAAGGGTAAATTTGTCCATTTTAATTCATACGTACATATATGATTTTATAAATAGTATACATGACAAAGTATTTCATTACTTCTATTCGCTCATAAATCTCGTGAGAACCGCCCAATTACACAAATGTGTAAAATTTTTAATGAAAAGCAGGGTATCCGCATCACAGAGGTTACGAGTTGAAGTAAGATCGTTAAAGCTCGGGTGATGGACTTGAATCGTCTTGCGACATCTCTTCAATAAATGCTACGAGGTCATGAAAACCAATGAGTTAAATAATGTCTTGACTTTTATCAGAACACAAGTCCTTGGGTCAAAACTATTCACGTGCGCAGCTGTCACTAACAAGCGAGTTATAAATGATAAAACATGGGGTAGGTAGTTCGGTTAAGAAGAGTCTCTCGCATATCAACAAATAAGATAATGAGTATCTTCCTTACTCATGTAATAACGTTAGAATTTCCGAATGAGTGGTGTACAAATTTTCTTTGACTCACTTTCTATTCCTCATGTCACAATATTGGGACTTCTTTATGAATTAACGTAATATAATCACGTTGGCCTGACGCCATTATATTTCACTAAGTCATAGTTCCATTCCAATAGCACTACATGAGGTCAGGACACGCGGTCAACCTCGAATTTCAACACAATTTCCCTAAAACAATTTCTTAACAATGTGCTAAGGATAGCACAAGAGACAAGGACATCAAAAGTAATGAATATGAGTAACGATGACATAAAAATGTCTTCGAAGTACCAAGAATCTCTAAAAGTAAGAATGACGTTTTCCGTTTCAACAACCAAAGCACATAGGCACAACGGCACAAATGCACGTAATATAACAAAAATGTTATATACCTAAACATAATAGCTGACATTGAAATGCCGAGCATTTAGAAGTCAAGAATGACATCTCGCGTAATATAACTCAAACGTTATATACATAACCATAATAGATGACATAGAAATGCCGAGAATTCTTGAACACGTAATGTAACTTAAACGTTATATCAATAAACACTAATTATGACATAGAAATGTCGAGAATTCCAGAAGTCAAGAATGACTCCCCCTCGGTTTCACTAACTGAGGTGTTCCTTTAAAAGATGAACTCGCATGAGTAGGAGAATACGTTTAAATCGGAATGGGAGTTCCTCCCGGATTCAGAACATAATAGAAATGTATGTATGATAACAATATACATACCAACACGACACAAATAATCACATATAATAATATATAATAGGCCGGGCTGTAGACTAGACTCACTAATGCACCCTATTGACCCGGGTAACGACATCAATGCAGCCTAATTCCCTACAACCAGAGCTCTGATACCACATGTGACGACCCCGTCAAAACACTTAACGGCTCCGTCACCTGGTCCCACAGCTTGATCGAAACTCTATATGAATTTAATAAAACAACCTTGCATTCTTTATTTAAAAATTGATTCCCTATAAAGAAAATCTACTAAATTGTATAAGTTTAGAAAAACTATACATAAATACTTTAACCAAAAGTTGACCAAACAAAGTCAACAACATCCTCTATTTAATGTAACAAAATAGAATGCAAGTTAATGTTTAACAAATGCTGCCATCATAAATATGCAGACCCTCTAAGCACAGCGGAAGCAGTCAATCATAAACCTGAGAATAAAACATGCGAGTAACTGTCAACAAAAATGTTGAGTGAATTATAGGTTTAATATTGCAAACAATATTTAATTTAAAACAATAAAAATTTATGTTTGAAAACATAAAAACTCCTTTTTGAACCACCAAATTATATGCTAGAAAACATATAATAAAACATTATTCCATTTTCCGTGAGCCACCTGGTAACCACTTAACCATTTATTTACCCTTGCCAAACACAATAAATAATATACACCGAACAAGTGTATCTACAACAAAATACGAAGTACTAAACATTCCGATAACAAATTGCTAGCGCGACTAGCTCGAAATGGGGTTGTCAAACCCGATAGATCTATCCATAGGATTCGCGTTCACTAGTAGAAACCAGTGATTACAGTTACCAGACTAGGGAATATTTTTGTTCAACTCACAATGAATAATTTAAACCAACTTCCACTTGTGTCCAAAATATAAATAAATTGCATGTATTCTCATCCCAAAAGATTTAAAATAGAAAAATGGGACTATAACTCACCTTAATAGCAACTGAAGAAATCTCACAAACAAGCGAACAGCAAATAAAGTAAAGTGATCAAGAAAGATCACAACGCCGACCTATAAATAAAGCAGGCCGATATAAATAACTAACTTAGGTCAAGTCTTAGTATGATAGCTATTGTACATGTTGCAAGTAGACATAGAATAACACTCGGCAAGCATCGGTTTGACTGGAACAGCATACGGACACACACTTTCTATTTTTAGAAAGTTTCTATTTTTAGCAGGTTTCCATTTTTGGAAAGTTTTCTATTTTAGGAAAGTTTCTATTTTTGGAAAGTTTCTATTTTTGGAAAGTTTCTATTTTTGGAAAGTTTCCAAATTTAGAAAGTTCTATTTTTAGAAAGTTTTGAAGTTAGGAAAGTTTCCTTATTTAGAAAGTCAACAGAAGTCAACTGAAAGTCAAAGTCAACCGAAAGTCAACTCAAAAGTCAACCTTGGTCAAACATAGTCAACATTAATTTGAAAAGTGTAAGTTATAATAATAACATAGGTTATAATGTTTATTAAAGTCAAAAGTGTATAATTATGTCTTAACATAAGTTTAATTAAATAAAAATGAATTATTAAAGTTTAGATAAGTTTAGATGATATAATTAATATAACATAAGTATTTAATTAATTAATTAAATATTAGTCATAATATAAGTATTATTAATTAATAATAAATTTTAAATCATATCATAAGTATTATTAATTAATAATGAATTATTAATCATATCATAAATTTCTAATTATACTTATTAAATCATAAGTATTTAATAATTAAATAATAACTAAGTCTTATAATAATTAAATAATTATTTAATCCTTATTATAAGTCCTATAATACTAATAATCTCATAATATAAGTTTAATACTTATCATAAGTATTTTTCATTAATAATAAAAGTATTATTAATCATAAGTTTAATTAAAATGTTAATTAAATCATAAGTCATAATTAAATGATATAATAAATATATATCATAAGTCTTAAATAATAATAATTACTTCTTATATCATAAGTAATTAATCAATAATGAAAAATCATTATTTTTCTCATAAGTTTTAATATTTAACCATAAGTTTTAATCAAAAGTTCATCGGGTCGTATCTTGAGCCCCGGGTGTCGGTTTTCGGCGAGCCTTACATATATCTCCGCCTAAGCAAACCACCCAACACTTTGGTACACTCAAGAACACACCATGAACAGCCTACAAGTCGTGATATACAGTCAATACACTACTTGGAACTTCAATTCAATCAAAAACGTGTTTTAGACGTAACGGGTGATTCGTGGCTCGGATTGAGATGACCCGAACATGAAAGTTCGCCCCACCATCAGTCGTAACACACTAACACACCCTAAAGTCACCAAATATGGTCACAAAGTCGGACCAAACCTGGTTCATACCAAAATCACATTTCAATCTTAACAAAATACCACTTTGATCGTAACTAGGGCTCCGGGAATCGAAACGACATGAATCCGGAGTCTAAAATTAATGTCTTGATGAGAGGAACTCATTTATATACTTTATTTTATGATCAACATCAGTTACAATATCAGAAACACACGAAAAAGCTGCTGTTCCAATTTTATCAAACCGAAAAATATGCAATCGAGTAATTCTACGAATACAATCAACATTACAACAACTAATAATCATCATACTAATAAAATATAATCAAAATACAGAAAAATAAAGAAAAATTAAAAATCTAGGGTTAGGGTTTATACCCTAATCAATAATCAAGTGATATAGACGCGTAGAGAACGATGAGAGGAATCCGTTTATGTTGAAAGCCCTAATTCTTAACCTTGATTTGATGATGAAATGGTGATGATGATGATGAAAGGGGACGTTCATGGGAGGAGAGGGAGGAAGGAGGTGAAAAAAAATAAGATGATTAGGTTAGAAATGAGAGTAAGTAGTGAAGTTTAGAGTAATGGTCACTAGTTTGCAAGTTTGACAAAATACTCCCCTCCTTAAG
Organism: Rutidosis leptorrhynchoides; assembly: GCF_046630445.1. Taxonomy (NCBI): domain Eukaryota; kingdom Viridiplantae; phylum Streptophyta; class Magnoliopsida; order Asterales; family Asteraceae; genus Rutidosis; species Rutidosis leptorrhynchoides. The sequence continues at coordinate 166,287,807 of NC_092336.1, forward strand.
GGATTTTCGGCCAAAAACTGAATGGGGTGGGCCCCATAGTGGCCCAATTTGATAAATGACAAAATCCTAGTGGCCCGAACGCCCGAACGAAACCCGAAACGCGAAAACGCCGCTACGCGATTGATTTTTCGAAGAGATAATAAGTACGCGACGAATAAAATATATAAACACTATATATAATCATATGACATCAAAATATCATATTTAAAATAATTAGGACTTAAAAATTCCAAAAGTTCGACCGTTGGTTTGAAAACCGAAAAGATTCGCCGGATAGAAATCCGCGACTCGTAGGAACGTATAATTTAAAATATGAATACAAATATTCATATAACACATAATAATTAATATATTATTACAAAAATAATAATATAGGTCATAGAAATGACGTGGCACGAATAACAATTAACGGTCGTTAAATAGTTAACGGTAAAAGATAACGGAAAAAGTAGGGTCGTTACAGTTTCTCCCAAACGACTGAAATAGGCACCACTTTTAGTATATTAAGGGTTTAATTTAAAATTCAAACTATAAATTAAATACTGATAAGTGTTAAATTATGTAGAATAATAGTTAATAGTTAATGCCATCTTATTATACCTATACTCTAAAAGAGATAGTGGAAATGAATAGTAAAGGGCATTTTTGCCTTTTCAATATTTTTTTTCATTTGCACAACAAAACCCCTCACACTTTTCTCAAAAAATCAAATCGACCCCCATAGAGGGGGGTAAAGTGTCAAATTATCATTTTCATAAAAAATCTTAAATAAACTCCACCCAAATATACAATGGGCCATATCTTCTCGCTCGCATCGAGTCAAATTTTTCCGACACCATCGTTAAACTCGGAATAATTTTAGGAGCACAATGTCACTAGCTATACGCAAAACGGACGCTTTTTAAAAAACGCTAAATATTTGGGGTACTTTTCATACACGTTTATTTTGCGTTATATTTATAAAAATCGGCAATTCCATAGCGAAACGCGGAGATGCACATATATTGTTAATTTAAAATAACATTTAAAATTTTCACGGGTTATACCTTTTAGTTCGACTCGAGTTGCGCTTCAACGACATCATCGTTCGCCATGAAATAATTTTACAAACTAAACGCAATAAAATACATTGAAAACCGAACCCCCGGCGCGAAGCGAGCGTTCGAACACTAGTTATATCAAATAGACAAAAGTTAAGAATAGTAACCAGGGGCATTTTCGTCCTTTCACCTTTTTTACTTTTAACTAAATTTCATTACACCAACAAAGCCCCTCATACTTTTTTCACAAATTCAAATCGACCCCCCAAACAGGGGGTAAAGTGTCAAATAACCATTTTCATAAAAAAATTTTAAATAAACTCCAGCCAAATATTCAACGGGTCATATATTCTCGCTCGCAACGAGTTAAATTTTTACGACACCATTGTTAAACTCGAAATAATTGTAGGAACACAATGTCACTAACTATACGCAAAATGGACACTTTTTAAAAAACGCTAAATATTTTGGGTACTTTTCATACATGTTGATTTTGCGCTAAATTTTTAAAAGTCGAAAATTTCATAGCGAAACGCGGAGATGCACATATATTGTTAATTTAAAATAACATTTAAATCTTTCACGGGTTATACTTTTTAGTTCGACTCGAGTTGTGCTTCAACGACATCATCGTTAGCCACGAAATAATTTTACAAACTAAACGCAATAAAATACATTGAATACCCAACCCCCAGTGTGAAGCGAGGGTTCGAAAACTAGTTTACACAAAAATATTGATGCCACCACACTTTATACCCTCTCAATGGTTTTCATTCCCTAGCATTCTTTAATTAACGATTTGAAATTTAAAAATCAAGTATTTGTTTCCGCTTCTTCTTCTTAGTCAATTTTCTGCTTCATTTAACTTCATCAATCATCACTGTAAAGTTCTTGCAGGTAATCTTTTATTCCCTTTTAATATGTTTACACTAACCATTTATTTGTTGTTTTAGGAGTTTTCTTATACTGTTTGACGATTATGATTCATTACATATGCAATCTTCAATTCTTTATAAAAGTAGCTACTTTATTGAAGGAATAAAACTTCTCCAAGAATTCTTTTCTTTTTCATGACACTTTTTCAATATATTTATGTGTTTGGCACTAATTACTACACCGTATTTCTGTTGAGTTTAACATCGCCTCTATAATTTGAAATAAAAAATAGATGGAGAGTTCTGCATTTTTCATTATATAATACATTGTTTTTACCTAACATTTCCATTAAATTATGTCTCCTTTTATGATGATATTGTTTCCTGCTTTTTTGTTTTCATATTGATGTATATATCAGCACGTTCTATTAACTTCTTGATCAATTCTTTGTAGGTTTGTGAGACACTTTTTCAATATATATATGTGTTTGGCACTAATTACTACACCGTACTTCTGTTGAGTTTAACATCACCTCTATAATTTGAAATAAAAAATAGATGGAGAGTTCTGCATTTTTCATTGTGTAAGACATTGTTTTTTTACCTAACCTTTCCATTAAATTATGTTCTCCTTTTATGATGATACTGTTTCCTGCTTCTTTGTTTTCATATTGATGTATATATCAGCACGTTCTATTAACTTCTTGATCAATTCTTTGTAGGTTTGTGAGACAGATTATTCGCTAATTTCTGTTACTTTGGCAACATTCGCATCAACGGGATTTTTTGGAACATTTAGCTTGAATGCCCAATCATACTCATCGCCATGTATAGCAACCAATGTTTTAGTAGGTGTCTCTTGTGAGTTTTGCCTCTGAGATAAATTTTTCTCGTTTTGAATTCTGCCCTTGAAATGGAATTCTGTTCCCTCTCTTCTTAAACTCCACAGTTATATCAAGTAACATTTTTCAAATCAAAAACCAATTTGGTATCCTTACTTAAGATCGGCTGTTTACCGGTTCTTTACACGAAGTTTCGAACTCTTCTCACAATATTTTAGTTTTCCATACTCCATACAATATCCATCTTACCAACTTCGTCTTTATTGATCTACTCCTAATATTCTGTTGTTAGATGAACATTTCCAAATCGTCCTGCGAGAAAGCTATTATATGAGTCCACCAGAGTTGCCAATAAGGCCATGTGTAACGACCATCCTTTTTCCTTAATTTTTTAATGACCATTAGTTTGACTTTTGTGTCATATGTGAACTAGATGACATTTATATGCTATATTTAATTATAAATATTATTTGTAATATTTACGTTCCAACTTTTACTATAAGAATTTTTATTCTTGATTATACGATGCAACTTGCCGACCTTTACCCGACTTTTAAGTCACGATTTAAGAAAATAACATTTTTATGTTATTATTTGATGATAAATATTATTTTTAATATTTATTGGGGCCTATTATTAAATTAAGAATTTATATTCTTAAATTTGTGCGGTTTAAACCTGACGACTGTTAGAAAACGTTAAGTTATTGAAAACCGGGAAAAACGTCTGTTAAGACAACGAATTGTGCAGATGTTTATTTTAATAATTATTTTATATAATTATGGAGTCATATGATATCTTTTAATTATTTGGGAGTTTCCTAATTCAAAAACTCGATAAATTCGTTTAAAAGCTCGGTTTTTCGATTTTGGTTAACGACACTTATCGGGTTACGCAATAGAGTTTATAGCTAGATCAAATGAGTCCAAGGACCCCCTTTTCTAGCCCCATTGACGAATTTCCCACCCTAGATCCACTTGGTTCTAGTTTGGCCCAAGCTTGCAAGCCCATTTGATCCCTAAGCTTGCTTAAACCAACTAAAACAAAATTAGACCATGCATTCCTTCTTCTTATCCCCCAATCATGAACAAATAAAGCACCACAAACCTTCATCATCATCGTGTCCTTCTTCAGCATCCACACTATCGATATCTTGCCCGATCAACAATTAAATTACATATTTGCAATCTACGCGCGAAGAGCTGCACATCTAAGCGTGTAATTTCTTGATTTATGTAAGATAAGAAACCCTAGAGTTTTTATATCTCTGATTTTGATTGAAATTAATTGTGAAATCATGTCTGATGCTCGAGTCCTTGAATGTATGCATGATATTATTCGTTATTTTACCGTTTATCGACTTTTTGGTAAATCACGATTTTGTATTTGATGATACTGATATGTATGGTTTGTATTTTGATTATGATATGTACATAATTGTCTTGATCTCAAAAAATTAATAACTTTTCATTTAGATATCTCATGATTTCGACTTACGGATCGTAAAGTAGGGCTTATATTGATTTCGGTACGAAGTTCATGTTTGAATTTGCTATTCTAGAAATATATGAGTTAGAACCAGGTCAAAAGGGGTTTATGATTTTATTCCTCTCTAAACGACAATATATTTTCATTTATATATTGTGTGATTTCTTTCTACGGATCTTAAATTATGAACATAATATGTTATACGAAAAACGTATTTGACCTTTGCTTGCTTGATTTGTAATTATGATAAACTGGTAAGATGAGTTTGCATGATCTTCTTGAAAATACTCAATTACATGTATAGGAAGGTTCTTCAAATGGTGGTAACATGATTTGAGTCGTTATGTGGTAGATGTGATACGTGTAAAAACGTGTTGCATTCTTGTTGTCAAATCTGCCAATTTCGATTTCAACGAATAAACTGTACAAACTAGCCAAACATTTCTCTTCAAAACTTTATAGAAGGCATTTTAACTTGTCATGAAATTTTAAAATTGGATTTTTATTATGTTGATTTTTTTTTTATTTTTCTATAAATGTTTTTCTCGGACTACGGATGTTGAAAACACCGTTGAGAAAATTTGCTATATCTTGAGTTCTATAAATGCTTAGATAGTGAGATAGGACTTTTTAAAAATCATCTTTTATGATGTATTGATCTGGAACTTTACATTATGCCATGATTCTTTTGCTAGAGATATGACCAACTATTTACGTGTGATCACGAAATGCTTAGTGTATAATCGGTAAATGTAGCATGATGCCATGAAAAGGTTAAGAATTTGTTATTTTGCCATGGTATGAAGTTTGACTTTGATTAGATGTTTGACTTTGATATAGTTTATGCATGTTGTGTAGTGTTTAGTAGTGTCATGCACTAGTTGGGTGAAACCAAGTAGTGCACTACCGAACACTACCGTTTTACTAACATTGTTATGACGCTAAATACTACTACTATATCATAAGTTTTGATCATTGTTTGGTGCTGATGACCTGAGTTGACTTATTAGTTAACTTTTGGTTAGACCTTTGACTTTGACTTTTTGAGATGATTTTTGCATATCGATCTCGAGCATTCAGATTATGATACACTATGACCCGACCTATTATGTTGGATATTAGTTGACCCCATTATGCATATCTCAGTGGTTACTTTTGTTTGTTGTGAGTACTTGAACACTCGCTGATAGCGAATCTTTTTGCCATTCAACCAAGGTGAGTTGTAGTCCTGTTTTAAGTATACAATTTTTTGGATTAGAATACATACGCTTTTCTTTTAATGCAATTGACACAAGTGCATACTTACTTTATTTTACACTGAGTTTGAACCGAAAATCTCTTAGCCTTGATAACTAGTAACTACCAGTTTTTGAACTGATTGGCGCAAATAGATATATATGGAGGATACTGAAATATTCAACATATTTTATAGAAGTGAACAACTAATATGGAGGATACTGAAATATCCAACATATTTTATCTCCTATTACGTGTTCCTATGAATGATGAACTTAACTCTTATCTTTAGTACTTTCATAAGTCCACGTAACTAACACATTATTATTAATAACGTATAAGTTTGTTTAAATTTGGTCATCAACATCCTATCAGGGGAATACTCTATCTTCATACTTGAGATGTACCATTAAACACACTTGTGCTTAATTGAGATTTATTGACTAACCAACACTACTTGGTCTCATGTTAAACCAACATAGCTAGCACTACTTATGTGTTTATGAAATCTTATCTTAAAAAAAACTCTATTTCCACATATCTTTTTAGAGTTAGAAGAAAAGATCGCTGAGCTAATTATCTATTGGTACGTCTGTTAGCTATTAAAACCGTTGTATATGAGAAAATACAAGACATGATGTAATATTTTTGGGTTACATTTGAGGCTACTATATAAGGTTACAATCATGATATAAAACACAACCATTACAATCATAATTTCACATTTTGCATTTCACACTCTCTCTTTAAAATCCTATCAAACTTTCTCTCTAGATCTTAAACAATAAAACCTTAATTTGTAATGAAATAGTGATGGATATGGATAACCATTGGTTTCAGAGCTTGTTAGATTGATCCTTGAACAATTACAGGTCCATTATATCATCAAATTTTCGGATTGGGTTTATTTTTGTGAAGTTTTTAGACCGACAATCAAAGGGGAGATTTAGGATTGTTTTGAACTCAATTTGGCATGGAAAGCATCGTCTCAATATGTAGTCAAGCTCTATGCACAAAATTATATCCGCAAGGTTTTCATCCGCAAAGACTTCATCTGCAAAGTTGTACCAAATTTCCTTCGCAAAGTTGTACATAATTTTATCAGAAAAGTTTTACCTGATTTCGTCCACAAAGTAACATCTGCAATGTTCTCCAATATTATCCACGCAGTTTTCAAAATGAATCGAACAACGCTTTGATTCTTTCAATGATCCATGATATTTAGTATTGTACTAAGGAGAACACTATTAATGGAGAAAACATTTCAACCACTACATTACTTTCAGGGATCTGAATGGGTACATGATGAGAATTTTTACCGAAGGACCAACGATTTCAATCATGAAATTACTGTAGAAGAGTAAACTATAGGTCAACTACGTAGGGATAAAATAGAGCAAGCAAAGGTTGACCTTGATGCAATAACATACATTCAACAAGCTTTCCTGATTGAGATTTACACTCAAGTAAACATCTATGAAGCATCAAAGGAGATTTCTGACAAGATTTGCAATCATATGGAACAGATTGAATCATCTAATCAAACATAAAAAGCAAATGTTATTTTTGCCTATGAGGATTACTGATATCGGCTAAAAAGTCACATTATCACCTCGGTATTAAGGCCTAAAAACAATAAAGTTCCAAAATGTATCGCCAAAATACCCGCTTTGTCAGTTAAAATTGAAGAACAAGTGATTATAAAGACGGTGCAAAAAGAATCAAGAGAATCGGAGCTAAAACGAAGATTCTAGAGCGAAAACGGTGAAAGACAAGAAATCAAGTTACGGTCCAGTAAATTCAGCAAACCAGGGCAGGCCAAACGGCTTGCCAAAAAGCCTGCCACTATGGCAAACGGCCTGCCATACGGGTCAAGTCTATTTAAAGGGTCTTTGTCATTCACTTTTACACACACTTTAATTCACTTCTTTCTCTCTTTTTCTACAATATTAGTCATACTTTCAAGGTCTTCGACTCCGTGCGGAAAATCTAGTACCCGGAGAAGAATATTAGGAGCGGTCTGGAGTTTGAAGTTGTCACTTTATTCGGAACTCCTTTAATCTACTGGTACTTCTATCCCTTGTATTTATATAATGTTTTAAAATATTTTGCTTTGTGATATTGTTGCCATGATTAGCGAGTAGTTATCTTTAGTGTATGTTATGACTTAGTCAGTTATAATGCTGAAATAATATTATGGCTTGTGTATGTTGTCAAGATGCTTTCAGATTATGCTTTAAACTCAATCGCTTTTCCAACTAATAGAACGTAGTTATTGGCTCTGTTATTAGGAAGTCGCGAACCCCGATTCAGAGTACAATATCTGTGTCACCCCTTAGTAAGAGAAGTCTATCGAATACAACGTAAGTTTGACTGAGGCACACCGGTTGTAGTAAGTCCACCGAGCCTTGGATTCTGACTGAGGACTCTTTCATAGTGAAACATCTAACTAGACCCCTAGTACATTGTCGGTCCTAGACCATGCTAGTGTAGTCACCAAGCATATAAACTTCGTACATGCACGCTGAAGCACAACGGTTGTTGTAAGCTGTACCTCTGCTAAGTAAGGCCATGAAACCCGGTCACTACTGATTAGTACACTTCTCCATAACATGGTCTCAAGCATTGCACCCCGCTTGAGGGATTCTTGGTTAATTAAGGAACTATTTTTTTAGACACATAAAGGATTGGACCGTTAGGATAACCGAACGTGTTCATGGAAGTCAACTTGACTTGGCCATGGTGTTCTTTATGGTTGAACTCTTTTTAAGGGCCTAACTACTTTTTTAAACCCAATCATTAACGAAAGCATCGAAACACATCACGTCTCTCGAATACGGTAAACCCTGTATTCTATTATGCTTAAGAAAGTTTAGACCTTTGTGGAATGTTAATACGTCACCCAACCGAGTCGCTCAATTGGATGAGCCGTCTGAACGTGTATGTCTGTAGTCAGACTGCACTGGCGTCGGGGGTAAGGGACGTTGCTATCTATTCAGAATCTTCAAGCCTATCGCATTACCCAGTGACATGTCTTACGACAGGGGCGTTTAGGACCAGTGTAATGAATACAAGTTCCCTACCTATTCATGAGCCAGCATTCCATAATCCCGGCAGAGTAATTGACGAAATCATAGCATGCACTTGTTTTAACCTTATCTGAATTACAAATTTTATCGCATTTACTTTACTTTATCTTTTAAACTAGAAAACCCAAAATTAGGTAACCACTAATCCTCCACCTTAGAATTATCTTAAACTTTAAATATAGGTTCGATTATACTGATATCTTAAAATACGACCCTAGGTCATACTTCCCTTACTCATAATAAGGATTAGTACGATTTAGGCCCCGCTAAATATAAATTTAAAACCATTACCCCCCGTTGGTGGTTGATTCCGACGCCTTCCGGCCTAATGACACCGCATAAATAAAACCGTCCGTTTCGGCCTTATCAGGAGAGTAACAAAGTTTTTGGCGCCACTGCCGGGGAACTGGTATTAGATAATACTGCTTTTATCAAACTCATTCACAAGCATTTAGCGGTGTCTAAGAAAGACAATTATACACGGACTTGGTTGTTGAATTTTCCGAACAGTCTCCAATTATATTGAAATCAAAAGGATCATGCCTCTCCGTAGCCGGCCTGGCCACTGTAACGACCCTGAAATTTTCGACCAAATTTAAATTTAATCTTTATATGTTCTGACACAATAAGCAAAGTCTGTAATGTTGAAGTCTCTAAATGTTTGAAACTGATTACATGAATTTAATTAACCTTTGACTACTCCTGACGATTCACGAACAAATGTGTGTAAATAATTATGTAAATACATATATGTGTATATATATATATATATATATATATATATATATATATATATATATATATATATATATATGTATATGTATATATATAAATAAGTGTATATATAATAATGTTAATTAATAAAGTATACGTGTAAGATAAAAAACAAAATAATTAAGTTATTATCACAATGAATATATGTAAATAGATATATAATATTATTACGAATCTATATAGATATATAAATAAAAGATTTATATTAATAACTAATGTATTGTAACATGTATAAAATATATATAAATATTAAATATTAAATTATGATATTATATAAAATAAGTAGTATATAATTAACAACATATCATATTTAATCATATAAATAGTTATTATAATATTATTGTTATTACTTTCAATATTAATATTAATATTAGTGTTATTAGTAATATATATAATCTATTGATACGAACATGATATATATAGATTGATATAATATTATTATATATCATCGTTATCAGTATTATTAATATAATTGTTATTAACAATACTATGCTTATTACATTCAATATTATTATTAATGTTATTATTAATATGAATAATTGTATATTCAATTCTAATATAAGATACAAAGATATATATATATATATATATATATATATATATATATATATATATATATATATATATATATATATATATATATATATATATATATATATATATATATATAATATAATATAATATAATATAATATAATATGTATAAGTGTTATATCATTATTATGGATATTATTATTATCCTTTTCATATTTTAAAAAAAAAAACATGATCATTATTGTTATTACCCTTAATAATATTATTATTAGTATTAGTGTTATTATTATTATTAATGTCATTATTATTATTATTCATAATATTAAGAGTAATATTAATATTGTAGTTATATTTATTATTATTGTAGTTATATTTATAAGATTAATTATAACACATAAATTCAGATATATTTATGATTATATGAATACAGATTTATACTTAAATATATATAAAAAATATGGATATAAACATACTGATATATGGTAATCGAATCTGGTACACATCACTTTTCATTTCCATTTTTTTTCTTTGTTCTCTGCTCACAATTTGTTTTTGGTCGCTCAATAATTACTACAATACAAAGGTGATCAAATTCTATTACAGCATCAATCACTCCATTATACTACATATTTCTCTGCTGCAAATTTATGATCTATAAAGCAAAATTTTAAAGAAGTAGAACCGGCACCTCTTCTCACGATAACTTTTTATCCATAACTCAAATTCGAATCAATTTCCAAAAACTAAAAATGCAAAAGTGTTAGGATTACGCTAGTAAAACTTTCTGCAAAGTTTGAATCTCAAATTCTTTAAATTGAATTCTAATTTTGGAGTCAAAGTAATTTTTAAAAAAGTCAACGAATTTGTTCATAGTGAAATTTGAACTTGTTTTTAGATTTCAATTTAAATTGATAATTTCTATAGTTTATAGGAGGGATTTGAAACACATTTCGTATTATAATTTTTGTCTATAACGCTCTCAATCTCAAAATCATTTTTTTTTGTTTTTGTTTTGTACTTGACGAACAGCGATATAAATGTTTCTATTTTTTATTTATTCTTCTGTTAATTAAATTCAGATTTGTTACATAATATTGATAATTCATTTTCGATATCTAAAACAAGTAAGAGTATTACGGTATTGAATGGTATGAATTCAAGTTGAATGGTTTATGGAGAAGATGAAGGGTATACAGAAAGATGTTAGATATATAGATATAGAATGGGTATTATTCAGGAAAAATGAGTAGCTCAGTTGGTTGTGTGGGTGTTTGGTTTAGCTAGAGGTCTTGGGTTCGACTCCCTGATGGGGCAGTACATTTTTTTTTGGGCTGATCTCCTTGGAAGGTAGTTTCATTTTTCATTATTATTATTATTATTATTATTATTATTATTATTATTATTATTATTATTATTATTATTATTATTATTATTATTATTATTATTATTATTATTATTATTATTATTATTATTATTATTATTATTATTATTATTATTATTATTATTATTATATTATTATTATTATTATTATTATTATATCATTTTTCATTATTATTATTATTATTATTATTATTATTATTATTATTATTATTATTATTATTATTATTATTATTATTATTATTATTATTATTATATTATTATTATTATTATTATTATTATTATTATTATTATTATTGTTGTTGTTATTATCATTATTATTAATATTATTATTATTAATCTAATTATTGTTATTGTTGTATTATTATTTGGATTAAGGATGTTATTATTGTCATCATTATTACTAATAAAAGTAATAGATATTATTTACTTATAATTACAAAAATGTGTAATCTTAGTAACATAAGTATCAGTATTATGAAATAGTATTATAATTGTTAGTATTATTATTAGTTCAATTATTATTATTATCATCACAACTATAAGTATCATAACTATTATTTGTATTATTATTGATATTATGATCATTATTAATTATTATTATTGTTATAACATGATTTTTGTTAATATCATTTTAGTTATTATTAAGTAATATCGTTATGAATTAAAAGTATTATTATTAATAATATAACGTATGATTATTATTATTATTACGAATATGATTATTATTATTATTATTATTATTATTATTATTATTATTATTATTATTATTATTATTATTATTATTATTATTATTATTATTATTATTATTATTATTATTATTATTATTATTATTGTTATTACGAAAATAACACAAACTATTATTATTATTATTATCATTAATATTAGTATTAGTATCATTGTAGACTTATTATTATTATTAACAAAAGTATTATTAAAAAGATTATCATTAATAATAAGATTGTATAATAATTTTTATTATCAAGTATCATGTATTATTATCCAAACTATTATTTTCATTATCATTACTATTTTAACAAATAAATGAAAAATATACATATAAAATATTTGATACATATAACATAACAAAAGTTATATTTTTATATAGTAAAAATGAAATATATAAATTAATAATATAAAAATTATATCATTAATAATAATATATATATATTTATTTGATTACAAGTATATGTTTTAATACATATACGAATGATATAGGTTCGTGAATCCAAGACCAACCCTGAATTGTTCAATATCGTCATATGTATTTTTACTACAAAATACAGTATGGTGAGTTTCATTTGCTCCCTTTTTAAATGCTTTTGCAATTTATATTTTTGGGCTGAGAATACATGCGCAATTTTTATAAATGTTTTACGAAATAGACACAAGTAATCGAAACTACATTATATGTTTGAATGATCGAAGCCGAATATGCCCCTTTTCGCTTGGTAGCCTAAGAATTGGGGAACTGGCCCCTAATTGACGCGAATCCTAATGGTAGATCTACGGGAACTAACAACCCGCATTCTGGAATTTGGAATCCTTTAGTACTTCGAGTTTATCATGTCCGATGGGTGTCCCAAAATGATGGGGATATTCTATATACATCTTGTTAATGTCGGTTACCAGGTGTTCAATCCATATGAATGATTTTTATGCATGATGTTTATGAGAAATGGAAATATGAAATCTTGTGGTCTATTAAAATTATGGAAATGATCGATTATCATAAACTAATGAACTCACCAACTTTTTGGTTGACACTTGAAAGCATGTTTATTCTCAGGTATGAAAGATTTCTTCCGCTGTGCATTTGCTCATATTAGAGATATTACTTGGAGACATTCATGACATATTTCAAAAGACGTTGCATTCGAGTCATTGAGTTCATCAAGATTATTATTAAGTCAATTATAGTTGGATGTATTATGAAATGGTATGCATACTGTCAACTTTCGATAAAAAGAAAATTTGACTTTTAAAAATGAATGCAATGTTTGTAAAATGTATCATATAGAGGTCAAGCACCTCGCGATGTAATCAACTATTGTGAATCGTTTATAATCGATATGGACTTCGTCTGGATGGATTAGGACGGGGTACGACAGCCACTTGGTTTGTTGAATAGTTCGTGTGAAGCTCTATTATCAAAATACCAGGGAATCAGTAGCAAGAACCAAAAACATATCTAAACTTAGGATAATTAGATTACATTAGAATTAGATTAGATTACCTTAGAATAAAACTACTTTAGATTAAGACTACCTTAGATTACCTTAGATTAATTTAGATTAGCCTTAGATTGCTTTAGATTAAATTAGGAACTTAGTTTATCTACTTAAAATTTAAAACAAAAAGGCATACCTAGTGTATGACCCAAACCCGATCTAGACCTGGGCCGTTGTTCTTCGTCCCTGATCCAGACGCAATAATCTCTAAAGCACGCAAGGAAGCACGAATCAGAAATCAAATGGCATTACGCGTTACTTTAATAGAAAATACAAAACCCTCGATTGAAGGTCGAGGAGGACCGATCAGATTCCCAGATATTCAAGGACACTCGTTCGAGTCAAAACATCACATCATACACCTCATCCAAAATAGCTGTCAGTTTCATGGGTTACCGAATGACAATCCTAACTGTTACCTTGAAAAATTTATATCTCTTTCAAACTCCTACAAACAGTCAGGGATAAGACAAGATATAGTCCGGCTATACTTGTTCCCTTATTCTCTCACTCATCATGCACAAATATGGTTTGAAGGATTGGAAAAAGATTCCATCACGTCATGGACGGAGATGGCTACTAAATTCTTAACCAAATATTTCCCTCCTTCTAAACAAACTAAACTCAAGAATGACATCATTAACTTCAAACAAACTTATGATGAATCTCTTTACACTGCATGGGAGCGATTCAAAACTCTGCTGAAGAAATGCCCTAATCACCAGTTAGAACGGTCAGCTCAAATATGTACTTTCTACAATGGTCTTATAGTAAATCATAGGACGATGATCGATGCCGCAGCTCAAGGAAATCTGATGAACCAAACCGCAGATGAAGCATAAGAGTTGCTCGAGAACATGACAATGTATCATCATGACTGGAACAGTGGTGAAACAACTTCATCATCTGCACCACTCTCCGCACTTAATAATCAAATGGAGGCCATCAAATCTCTCACAGACAAGATGAAATCTCTTTCCAAACAACTCGGAGAATTGAAGATGCAGCCGTAACAAGTTAACCAGGTCCAGGCCTGTGTTAATTGTACCAACCCGCAACCCACTGAAGAATATCAAGTTAAGTACGAGAATCCTGACGATTCAGTCTGTTACATTCAATACCCAGCTCGAGGAAAATTCTCCAACCACCCAAATTGCGAAAGTAACCAACCCCACTCTCGGAGCTGATGATCAGTTGACTCAGTTCATTCAAGGACAACAACAGCTAAATCAGAGAACTACATCTAGACAAGACCAGACAGAGATACTAATGAGAAACCAATTGGCTCTGCTCAAAAGTCTAGAAACGCAGCTCGGACAGTTATCACAACGCCTTGAAACCCAACCACAAGGGAGATTACCTAGTAATATTATCTAAAATCCTCACATAGAGGAAGCTAAGAAAATGGATTCCGTAATCTCAGAGGAGGAACCACGGGGAAGGTCAACTAGGGTCAAGCTAAGCAAATTGACATATACTCAGAAGCTGTCTACTGCAACTCCGGTTTGTGTACCTTACCCTGAAAGGCTACAGGAGGAACAATCCACGCTTGATTCCTTCAAACTTGATGGAAGATTCCTGGACACCATGTCCAAAGTTCCTAACCAGAAGAGATACATCCAAAGGCTTCTCTCTACAAAGGAAAGGATACCAGATTCTAACAAAATTCCACTAAGTGAAGAATGCTCTGCATTACTCGGAAACTCTCTACCGCAAAAGCTAGGAGATACGGGCCGATTCATTTTCTCGTGTTCAATCTACCAATCTGGAACCATTCATGCGCTAGCAGATTTAGGAGCAAGTATCAACCTAATCCCCTACTTTCTCTATAAGAAATTAGAGTTAGGAGACTTGTCACTAACTAAAATGACAATCCAACTTGCCGATCAGACAATTCGATATCCTAAGGGCATAGTTGAGAACGTCTTGGTGAAAGTAGACAAATTCTTGTATCCTACGGACTTCGTAGTGATGGACATTAAGGAAGACCTACACACACAAATAGTGTTAGAAAGACCTTTCATGAATACGGCTAGGACTGTCATTGATGTGTACAATCAAACCTTGATCTTACGTTCACATGGGGAGAGCGTTACCTTCAAAATTGACCGACCTATCGATCTTTCTGGACAGGCGGAGATGTTTTCTATTTCCACCAGACGGATCACTTCCGATGATGAGTCTCAACCACCAGCCAATGATATCGAGATGGGTGTCGAATCACAGTCTGCTGATGACCCAGAAATGGAAGAAGAGGATCCTAATGAAGAAATAGAGGAATAGGAAGAACCTGAGGACGAAAAGGAAATGGGAGACGTAAAAGAAACTGCGATGATACCCTCTCCAATCCTGGAACGTCACGAATAATTAATGAAGCTTGAGACAGAAGATCACAGTTTAATCATTCGTTTCAAGAAGAAAATTGATAAGGTTGAGGTAAAGGATATAGAAATTGACCCTGCAAGTGTCGAAGTGAAGAACCAGAATACTGAAGAATCCCGTTCATTAGACGAATCCTCAGAATTTGAAGATAACGAGGAAGAGCAACATGAAGACGAATCCTCAGAAGACTATTATACCGATGATAACGAGGAAGAGCAACATGAAGACATTCTGGATAACTCATATTCTCCTACCGAACCATATCAGGAGGAACTGGACTCTTCTTCATATCAGATTCCGGTCATATCTACTCACGCCGACATGATAACCTTCATCAATGACACCTATGAATTTGAAGATGTTCCTGAAGCCATCCGTAAATCAACAATTGATTTTACGCTACGCTTAACAGAACGAATCATGGCTATCAAAGATGAATACAACCTCTATCTACATAGAGAAGATAATAATGATGAAATCCTAGAAGAGCGCAATTAAGACTTTATCAATACCCTTCACGATCATATCTACCGTGAAGAAAGGCAAAGAGAGCACAATTTAGTGGTTCGCACTATTCTTGAGACAAGATTCTGTAGAGATCAGAAGATCATTTACTCTAAGGTTTACAATGCCTTAGCCGGATCTGCACTTCCGTTCTCAGTAAATCAACGAGCACTACCGACTCTTATCCGAAAGCATATGGATCTTTCCACCGGACGCCCGACATAACACTCTGATTTGCAAATGATCGAGGATATTCACAGCTTTTTCGCTCTCTTGGAAAGAGATAATTTCGAAAGCACACAGACAGGCTAGTGATTTATGTAACAATTGATCACCACGCTGATCTGATTATCAAAGAGTTACGAGATGCAGTCACAGAAGAAGTAAGACGCAACAATCCGTTTTCTCATCAAGAACTAGACCCAGTCAACGTAGCAACATACGTTACGAAGCAGATAGCACGTATCTTCCACGAGTCTACAGATCCAAGTTTCATATTTAAAGCTGGATATCGGGAGATATAATCAAAGACGGTGACATTAATGCTCGGGTAAGGATTGCTCTTCAATTCTTTTCAGCTTTGCCTTTTGACTAATATGTGCAAGGCTACAGACTCCTACTGAAATGTCCCGTTCTTATTGATTAAAAACGTTCCATATTAATTGATTTCGTTGCGAGGTTTTGACCTCTATATGAGACGTTTTTCAAAGACTGCATTCATTTTTAAACAAACCATAACCTTTATTTCATCAATAAAGGTTTAAAAAGCTTTTCGTAGATTATCAAATAATGATAATCTAAAATATCCTGTTTACACACGACCATTACATAATGGTTTACAATACAAATATGTTACAACAAAATAAGTTTCTTGAATGCAGTTTTTACACAATATCATACAAGCATGGACTCCAAATCTTGTCCTTATTTAAGTATGCGACAGCGGAAGCTCTTAATAATCACCTGAGAATAAACATGCTTAAAATGTCAACAAAAATGTTGGTGAGTTATAGGTTTAACCTATATATATCAAATCGTAACAATAGACCACAAGATTTCATATTTCAATACACATCCCATACATAGAGATAAAAATCATTCATATGGTGAACACCTGGTAACCGACAATAACAAGATGCATATATAAGAATATCCCCATCATTCCGGGACACCCTTCGGATATGATATAAATTTCGAAGTACTAAAGCATCCGGTACTTTGGATGGGGTTTGTTAGGCCCAATAGATCTATCTTTAGGATTCGCGTCAATTAGGGTGTCTGTTCCCTAATTCTTAGATTACCAGACTTAATAAAAAGGGGCATATTCGATTTCGATAATTCAACCATAGAATGTAGTTTCACGTACTTGTGTCTATTTTGTAAATCATTTATAAAACCTGCATGTATTCTCATCCCAAAAATATTAGATTTTAAAAGTGGGACTATAACTCACTTTCACAGATTTTTACTTCGTCGGGAAGTAAGACTTGGCCACTGTTGATTCACGAACCTATAACAATATATACATATATATTAAAGTATGTTCAAAATATATTTACAACACTTTTAATATATTTTGATGTTTTAAGTTTATTAAGTCAGCTGTCCTCGTTAGTAACCTACAACTAGTTGTCCACAGTTAGATGTACAGAAATAAATCGATAAATATTATCTTGAATCAATCCACGACCCAGTGTATACGTATCTCAGTATTGATCACAACTCAAACTATATATATTTTGGAATCAACCTCAACCCTGTATAGCTAACTCCAACATTCACATATAGAGTGTCTATGGTTGTTCCGAAATATATATAGATGTGTCGACATGATAGGTCGAAACATTGTATATGTGTCTATGGTATCTCAAGATTACATAATATACAATACAAGTTGATTAAGTTATGGTTGGAATAGATTTGTTACCAATTTTCACGTAGCTAAAATGAGAAAAATTATCCAATCTTGTTTTACCCATAACTTCTTCATTTTAAATCCGTTTTGAGTGAATCAAATTGCTATGGTTTCATATTGAACTCTATTTTATGAATCTAAACAGAAAAAGTATAGGTTTATAGTCGGAAAAATAAGTTACAAGTCGTTTTTGTAAAGGTAGTCATTTCAGTCGAAAGAACGACGTCTAGATGACCATTTTAGAAAACATACTTCCACTTTGAGTTTAACCATAATTTTTGGATATAGTTTCATGTTCATAATAAAAATCATTTTCTCAGAATAACAACTTTTAAATCAAAGTTTATCATAGTTTTTAATTAACTAACCCAAAACAGCCCGCGGTGTTACTACGACGGCGTAAATCCGGTTTTACGGTGTTTTTCGTGTTTCCAGGTTTTAAATCATTAAGTTAGCATATCATATAGATATAGAACATGTGTTTAGTTGATTTTAAAAGTCAAGTTAGAAGGATTAACTTTTGTTTGCGAACAAGTTTAGAATTAACTAAACTATGTTCTAGTGATTACAAGTTTAAACCTTCGAATAAGATAGCTTTATATGTATGAATCGAATGATGTTATGAACATCATTACTACCTTAATTTCCTTGGATAAACCTACTGGAAAAGAGAAAAATGGATCTAGCTTCAATGGATCCTTGGATGGCTCGAAGTTCTTGAAGCAGAATCATGACACGAAAACAAGTTCAAGTAAGATCATCACTTGAAATAAGATTGTTATAGTTATAGAAATTGAACCAAAGTTTGAATATGATTATTACCTTGTATTAGAATGATAACCTACTGTAAGAAACAAAGATTTCTTGAGGTTGGATGATCACCTTACAAGATTGGAAGTGAGCTAGCAAACTTGAAAGTATTCTTGATTTTATGAAACTAGAACTTTTGGAATTTATGAAGAACACTTAGAACTTGAAGATAGAACTTGAGAGAGATCAATTAGATGAAGAAAATTGAAGAATGAAAGTGTTTGTAGGTGTTTTTGGTCGTTGGTGTATGGATTAGATATAAAGGATATGTAATTTTGTTTTCATGTAAATAAGTCATGAATGATTACTCATATTTTTTGTAATTTTATGAGATATTTCATGCTAGTTGCCAAATGATGGTTCCCACATGTGTTAGGTGACTCACATGGGCTGCTAAGAGCTGATCATTGGAGTGTATATACCAATAGTACATACATCTAAAAGCTGTGTATTGTACGAGTACGAATACGAGTGCATACGAGTAGAATTGTTGATGAAACTGAACGAGGATGTAATTGTAAGCATTTTTGTTAAGTAGAAGTATTTTGATAAGTGTATTGAAGTCTTTCAAAAGTGTATAAATACATATTAAAACACTACATGTATATACATTTTAACTGAGTCGTTAAGTCATCGTTAGTCGTTACATGTAAGTGTTGTTTTGAAACCTTTAGGTTAACGATCTTGTTAAATGTTGTTAACCCAATGTTTATAATATCAAATGAGATTTTAAATTATTATATTATCATGATATTATCATGTATGAATATCTCTTAATATGATATATATACATTAAATGTCTTTACAACGATAATCGTTACATATATGTCTCGTTTAAAAATCATTAAGTTAGTAGTCTTGTTTTTACATATGTAGTTCATTGTTAATATAATTAATGATATGTTTACTTATCATAATATCATGTTAACTATATATATAACCATATATATGTCATCATATAGTTTTTACAAGTTTTAACGTTCGTGAATCACTGGTCAACTTGGGTGGTCAATTGTCTATATGAAACATATTTCAATTAATCAAGTCTTAACAAGTTTGATTGCTTAACATGTTGGAAACATTTAATCATGTAAATATCAATCTCAATTAATATATATAAACATAGAAAAGTTCGGGTCACTACAGTACCTACCCGTTAAATAAATTTCGTCCCGAAATTTTAAGCTGTTGAAGGTGTTGACGAATCTTCTGGAAATAGATGTGGGTATTTCTTCTTCATCTGATCTTCACGCTCCCAGGTGAACTCGGGTCCTCTACAAGCATTCCATCGAACCTTAACAATTGGTATCTTGTTTTGCTTAAGTCTTTTAACCTCACGATCCATTATTTCGACGGGTTCTTCGATGAATTGAAGTTTTTCGTTGATTTGGATTTCATCTAACGGAATAGTGAGATCTTCTTTAGCAAAACATTTCTTTAAATTCGAGACGTGGAAAGTGTTATGTACAGCCGCGAGTTGTTGAGGTAACTCTAGTCGGTAAGCTACTGGTCCGACACGATCAATAATCTTGAATGGTCCAATATACCTTGGATTTAATTTCCCTCGTTTACCAAATCGAACAACGCCTTTCCAAGGTGCAACTTTAAGCATGACCATCTCTCCAATTTCAAATTCTATATCTTTTCTTTTAATGTCAGCGTAGCTCTTTTGTCGACTTTGGGCGGTTTTCAACCGTTGTTGAATTTGGATGATCTTCTCGGTAGTTTCTTGTATAATCTCCGGACCCGTAATCTGTCTATCCCCCACTTCACTCCAACAAATCGGAGACCTGCACTTTCTACCATAAAGTGCTTCAAACGGCGCCATCTCAATGCTTGAATGGTAGCTGTTGTTGTAGGAAAATTCTGCTAACGGTAGATGTCGATCCCAACTGTTTCCGAAATCAATAACACATGCTCGTAGCATGTCTTCAAGCGTTTGTATCGTCCTTTCGCTCTGCCCATCAGTTTGTGGATGATAGGCAGTACTCATGTCTAGACGAGTTCCTAATGCTTGCTGTAATGTCTGCCAGAATCTTGAAATAAATCTGCCATCCCTATCAGAGATAATAGAGATTGGTATTCCATGTCTGGAGACGACTTCCTTCAAATACAGTCGTGCTAACTTCTCCATCTTGTCATCTTCTCTTATTGGTAGGAAGTGTGCTGATTTGGTGAGACGATCAACTATTACCCAAATAGTATCAAAACCACTTGCAGTCCTTGGCAATTTAGTGATGAAATCCATGGTAATGTTTTCCCATTTCCATTCCGGGATTTCGGGTTGTTGAAGTAGACCTGATGGTTTCTGATGCTCAGCTTTGACCTTAGAACATGTCAAACATTCTCCTACGTATTTAGCAACATCGGCTTTCATACCCGGCCACCAAAAATGTTTCTTGAGATCCTTGTACATCTTCCCCGTTCCAGGATGTATTGAGTATCTGGTTTTATGAGCTTCTCTAAGTACCATTTCTCTCATATCTCCAAATTTTGGTACCCAAATCCTTTCAGCCCTATACCGGGTTCCGTCTTCCCGAATATTAAGATGCTTCTCCGATCCTTTGGGTATTTCATCCTTTAAATTTCCCTCTTTTAAAACTCCTTGTTGCGCCTCCTTTATTTGAGTAGTAAGGTTATTATGAATCATTATATTCATAGATTTTACTCGAATGGGTTCTCTGTCCTTCCTGCTCAAGGCATCGGCTACCACATTTGCCTTCCCCGGGTGGTAACGAATCTCAAAGTCGTAATCATTCAATAATTCAATCCACCTACGCTGCCTCATATTCAGTTGTTTCTGATTAAATATGTGTTGAAGACTTTTGTGGTCGGTATATATAATACTTTTGACCCCATATAAGTAGTGCCTCCAAGTCTTTAATGCAAAAACAACCGCTCCTAATTCCAAATCATGCGTCGTATAATTTTGTTCGTGAATCTTCAATTGTCTAGACGCATAAGCAATCACCTTCGTTCGTTGCATTAATACACAACCGAGACCTTGCTTTGATGCATCACAATAAATCACAAAATCATCATTCCCTTCAGGCAATGACAATATAGGTGCCGTAGTTAGCTTTTTCTTCAATAACTGAAACGCTTTCTCTTGTTCATCATTCCATTCAAATTTCTTCCCTTTATGCGTTAATGCAGTCAAGGGTTTTGCTATTCTGGAAAAGTCTTGGATGAACCTTCTGTAGTAACCAGCTAGTCCTAAAAACTGGCGTATGTGTTTCGGAGTTTTCGGGGTTTCCCACTTTTCAACAGTTTCTATCTTTGCCGGATCCACCTTAATACCTTCTTTGTTCACTATGTGACCGAGGAATTGAACTTCTTCCAACCAAAATGCACACTTTGAAAACTTAGCGTACAATTCTTCCTTCCTCAATACTTCTAACACCTTTCTCAAATGTTCACCGTGTTCTTGGTCATTCTTTGAGTAAATAAGTATGTCATCAATGAAAACAATGACAAACTTGTCAAGGTATGGTCCACACACTCGGTTCATAAGGTCCATGAACACAGCTGGTGCATTAGTTAAACCAAACGGCATGACCATAAACTCGTAATGACCGTAACGTGTTCTGAAAGCAGTCTTTGGAATATCATCTTCTTTCACCCGCATTTGATGATACCCGGAACGTAAGTCAATCTTTGAATAAACAGACGAGCCTTGTAGTTGATCAAATAAGTCGTCGATTCTCGGTAGTGGGTAGCGGTTCTTGATGGTAAGTTTGTTCAACTCTCGGTAGTCGATACACAACCTGAATGTACCATCTTTCTTCTTGACAAACAAAACAGGAGCTCCCCACGGTGATGTGCTTGGTCGAATGAAACCACGCTCTAAAAGTTCTTGTAATTGGCTTTGCAGTTCTTTCATCTCGCTAGGTGCGAGTCTGTAAGGAGCACGAGCTATTGGTGCAGCTCCTGGTACAAGATCTATTTGAAATTCAACGGATCGATGTGGGGGTAATCCCGGTAATTCTTTCGGAAATACATCGGGAAATTCTTTTGCAATGGGAACATCATTGATGCTCTTTTCTTCAGTTTGTACTTTCTCGACGTGTGCTAGAACAGCATAGCAACCTTTTCTTATTAGTTTTTGTGCCTTCAAATTACTAATAAGATGTAGCTTCGTGTTGCCCTTTTCTCCGTACACCATTAAGGGTTTTCCTTTTTCTCGTATAATGCGAATTGCATTTTTGTAACAAACGATCTCCGCTTTCACTTCTTTCAACCAGTCCATACCGATTATCACATCAAAACTCCCTAACTCTACTGGTATCAAATCAATCTTAAATGTTTCGCTAACCAGTTTAATTTCTCGATTCCGACATATATTATCTGCTGAAATTAATTTACCATTTGCTAATTCGAGTAAAAATTTACTATCCAAAGGCGTCAATGGACAACTTAATTTAGCACAAAAATCTCTACTCATATAGCTTCTATCCGCACCCGAATCAAATAAAACGTAAGCAGATTTATTGTCAATAAGAAACGTACCCGTAACAAGCTCCGGGTCTTCCTGTGCCTCTACCGCATTAATATTGAAAACTCTTCCACGGCCTTGTCCATTCGTGTTCTCCTGGTTCGGGCAATTTCTAATAATGTGGCCTGGTTTTCCACATTTATAACAAACTACGTTGGCATAACTTGCTCCGACACTACTTGCTCCGCCATTACTCGTTCCGACACCATTTGTTCCTTTCGTTCTATTAACCCCTGGTCCGTAGACCTCACACTTCGCCGCGCTATGACCATTTCTTTTACACTTGTTGCAAAATTTGGTGCAGAACCCCGAGTGATTCTTTTCACACCTTTGGCATAGCTGCTTCTGATTGTTGTTGTTGTTGCGGTTATTATTGTTGTTGGGATGATTGTTGTAGTTGCTGTTGTTGTTGTTGTTGTTGTTGTTGGGCCGTTTGTTGTAGTTGCGATTGATGTTGTGATTGTTGGAATAATTGTTGCGATTATTGTTGTAATTACTGTTGTTGTTGTATTGGTGATTCTTATCACCGTTTTCCTCCCACTTTCTTTTGACTTGCTTCACATTGGCCTCTTCAGCAGTCTGTTCTTTAATTCTTTCTTCAATCTGGTTCACTAGTTTGTGAGCCATTCTACATGCCTGTTGTATGGAGGCGGGCTCGTGTGAACTTATATCTTCTTGGATTCTTTCCGGTAATCCTTTCACAAACGCGTCGATCTTCTCTTCCTCATCTTCGAATGCTCCCGGACACAATAGGCACAATTCTGTGAATCGTCTTTCGTACGTGGTAATATCAAATCCTTGGGTTCGTAACCCTCTAAGTTCTGTCTTGAGCTTATTGACCTCGGTTCTGGGACGGTACTTCTCGTTCATCAAGTGCTTGAATGCTGACCACTGTAGTGCGTACGCATCATCTTGTCCCACTTGCTCTAGATAGGTATTCCACCATGTTAACGCAGAACCTGTGAAGGTATGCGTAGCGTACTTCACTTTGTCCTCTTCAGTACACTTACTTATGGCAAACACCGATTCAACCTTCTCGGTCCACCGTTTCAATCCGATCGGTCCTTCGGTTCCATCAAATTCCAAAGGTTTGCAGGCAGTGAATTCTTTGTAGGTGCATCCTACACGATTTCCTGTACTGCTAGATCCAAGGTTATTGTTGGTATGTAGCGCAGCCTGTACTGCGGCTATGTTTGAAGCTAGAAAAGTACGGAATTCCTCTTTATTCATATTCACGGTGTGTCGAGTAGTCGGTGCCATTTCCTTCAAAATAGTTAAATGGAACAAGTTAATCATACAGAATATTAAGAGTAGTTAATAGTATTTCGTAGCATAATATGAACTCATTTATAAAAGCTTTTTCTTCATATTAGCGTTTTATAAGTTTAAATTCGGGTAGTACCTACCCGTTAAGTTCATACTTAGTAGCTAATATACAATTCAACTACTACAATTCTATATGAAAAACTGATTATAATAATATTTCGCGTTCAAACTTTTATACAATATTTTACAAACTTACAATACCGCTTATTTTACATAAAGCATGAAATATAGCACACAATAACTTTGATACAAGATAGTTGTGAAGACAATTCTAGCTAGTACACAAGTCGTTCAGCAAAGGCAATAAAGACACGTAATTCATACGTCCAGAAACAAGTCATGCATTCTGGTTTTACTAGGACTACTTCCCATCCTTGGTCTTGTGCAACATAACCGTTATGGCCGTTGATAAGACAGCGTGTTGTAACGTCATCAAAGGGACGAGGGTTACGTAATGTCCAACAGTCCCGTAATAATCTAAAAACCTCATTTCTTACCCCAATTACCGACTCCGTCACTTGTGGAAACGTTTTGTTTAATAGTTGTAGCCCGATGTTCTTGTTCTCACTTTGGTGAGAAGCGAACATTACTAATCCGTAAGCATAACATGCTTCTTTATGTTGCATGTTAGCCGCTTTTTCTAAATCACGAAGTCCAATATTCGGATATATTGAGTCAAAATAATTTCTTAACCCGTTGCGTAAAATAGCATTTGGGTTCCCCGCAATATATGCGTCAAAGTAAACACATCGTAACTTATGGGTTTCCCAATGTGATATCCCCCATCTTTCAAACGAAAGTCTCTTATAAACCAAGACATTCTTGGAACGTTCTTCGAATGTCTTACAAACTGATCTCGCCTTAAATAGTTGTGCCGAAGAATTCTGGCCGACTCTAGACAAGATTTCATCAATCATGTCTCCGGGTAGGTCTCTTAAAATATTGGGTTGTCTATCCATTTTGTGTTTTTAAACTGTAAAATAGACAAGAGTTAGATTCATAAAAAAAATACTTATTAATACAAGCAATTTTTACATATATCATAAAGCATAAGAACACTATATTACATATATTACACCACACGAATACAACTATCTTATTCCGACTCGCTCGTTTCTTCTTCTTCGGTTTTGGTTCGTTTTGCCAAGTTTCTAGGGATATATGATGTTCCCCTAATACGAGCCGTCGTTGTCCACATTGGTTTAGAAAAACCTGGTGGTTTAGAGGTTCCCGGGTCATTGTTACAACTTAAGGACTTCGGGGGTTGACGATACATATAAAGTTCATCGGGGTTGGAATTAGATTTCTCTATTTTTATGCCCTTTCCCTTATTATTTTCTTTTGCCTTTTTAAATTCAGTTGGGGTAATTTCTATAACATCATCGGAATTCTCGTCGGAATCCGATTCATCGGAGAATTGGTAATCCTCCCAATATTTTGCTTCCTTGGCGGAAACACCATTGACCATAATTAACTTTGGTCGGTTGGTTGAGGATTTTCTTTTACTTAACCGTTTTATTATTTTCCCCACCGGTTCTATTTCTTCATCCGGTTCCGATTCTTCTTCCGGTTCCGATTCTTCTTCCGGTTCCGACTCTTCTTCCGGTTCCTCTTCGGGAACTTGTGAATCAGTCCACAAATCATTCCAATTTACATTTGACTCTTCATTATTATTAGATGAGTCAATGGGACTTGTTCTAGAGGTAGACATCTATCACATAATATCAAACACGTTAAGAGATTAATATATCACATAATATTCATATGTTAAAAATATATAGTTTCCAACAAAAATGTTAAGCAATCATTTTTAAAGAAAACACGGTCGAAGTCCAGACTTACTAATGCATCCTAACAAACTCGATAAGACACACTAATGTAAATTTTCTGGTTCTCTAAGACCAACGCTCGGATACCAACTGAAATGTCCCGTTCTTATTGATTAAAAACGTTCCATATTAATTGATTTCGTTGCGAGGTTTTGACCTCTATATGAGACGTTTTTCAAAGACTGCATTCATTTTTAAACAAACCATAACCTTTATTTCATCAATAAAGGTTTAAAAAGCTTTTCGTAGATTATCAAATAATGATAATCTAAAATATCCTGTTTACACACGACCATTACATAATGGTTTACAATACAAATATGTTACAACAAAATAAGTTTCTTGAATGCAGTTTTTACACAATATCATACAAGCATGGACTCCAAATCTTGTCCTTATTTAAGTATGCGACAGCGGAAGCTCTTAATAATCACCTGAGAATAAACATGCTTAAAACGTCAACAAAAATGTTGGTGAGTTATAGGTTTAACATATATATATCAAATCGTAACAATAGACCACAAGATTTCATATTTCAATACACATCCCATACATAGAGATAAAAATCATTCATATGGTGAACACCTGGTAACCGACAATAACAAGATGCATATATAAGAATATCCCCATCATTCCGGGACACCCTTCGGATATGATATAAATTTCGAAGTACTAAAGCATCCGGTACTTTGGATGGGGTTTGTTAGGCCCAATAGATCTATCTTTAGGATTCGCGTCAATTAGGGTGTCTGTTCCCTAATTCTTAGATTACCAGACTTAATAAAAAGGGGCATATTCGATTTCGATAATTCAACCATAGAATGTAGTTTCACGTACTTGTGTCTATTTTGTAAATCATTTATAAAACCTGCATGTATTCTCATCCCAAAAATATTAGATTTTAAAAGTGGGACTATAACTCACTTTCACAGATTTTTACTTCGTCGGGAAGTAAGACTTGGCCACTGTTGATTCACGAACCTATAACAATATATACATATATATTAAAGTATGTTCAAAATATATTTACAACACTTTTAATATATTTTGATGTTTTAAGTTTATTAAGTCAGCTGTCCTCGTTAGTAACCTACAACTAGTTGTCCACAGTTAGATGTACAGAAATAAATCGATAAATATTATCTTGAATCAATCCACGACCCAGTGTATACGTATCTCAGTATTGATCACAACTCAAACTATATATATTTTGGAATCAACCTCAACCCTGTATAGCTAACTCCAACATTCACATATAGAGTGTCTATGGTTGTTCCGAAATATATATAGATGTATCGACATGATAGGTCGAAACATTGTATATGTGTCTATGGTATCTCAAGATTACATAATATACAATACAAGTTGATTAAGTTATGGTTGGAATAGATTTGTTACCAATTTTCACGTAGCTAAAATGAGAAAAATTATCCAATCTTGTTTTACCCATAACTTCTTCATTTTAAATCCGTTTTGAGTGAATCAAATTGCTATGGTTTCATATTGAACTCTATTTTATGAATCTAAACAGAAAAAGTATAGGTTTATAGTCGGAAAAATAAGTTACAAGTCATTTTTGTAAAGGTAGTCATTTCAGTCGAAAGAACGACGTCTAGATGACCATTTTAGAAAACATACTTCCACTTTGAGTTTAACCATAATTTTTGGATATAGTTTCATGTTCATAATAAAAATCATTTTCTCAGAATAACAACTTTTAAATCAAAGTTTATCATAGTTTTTAATTAACTAACCCAAAACAGCCCGCGGTGTTACTACGACGGCGTAAATCCGGTTTTACGGTGTTTTTCGTGTTTCCAGGTTTTAAATCATTAAGTTAGCATATCATATAGATATAGAACATGTGTTTAGTTGATTTTAAAAGTCAAGTTAGAAGGATTAACTTTTGTTTGCGAACAAGTTTAGAATTAACTAAACTATGTTCTAGTGATTACAAGTTTAAACCTTCGAATAAGATAGCTTTATATGTATGAATCGAATGATGTTATGAACATCATTACTACCTTAATTTCCTTGGATAAACCTACTGGAAAAGAGAAAAATGGATCTAGCTTCAATGGATCCTTGGATGGCTCGAAGTTCTTGAAGCAGAATCATGACACGAAAACAAGTTCAAGTAAGATCATCACTTGAAATAAGATTGTTATAGTTATAGAAATTGAACCAAAGTTTGAATATGATTATTACCTTGTATTAGAATGATAACCTACTGTAAGAAACAAAGATTTCTTGAGGTTGGATGATCACCTTACAAGATTGGAAGTGAGCTAGCAAACTTGAAAGTATTCTTGATTTTATGAAACTAGAACTTTTGGAATTTATGAAGAACACTTAGAACTTGAAGATAGAACTTGAGAGAGATCAATTAGATGAAGAAAATTGAAGAATGAAAGTGTTTGTAGGTGTTTTTGGTCGTTGGTGTATGGATTAGATATAAAGGATATGTAATTTTGTTTTCATGTAAATAAGTCATGAATAATTACTCATATTTTTTGTAATTTTATGAGATATTTCATGCTAGTTGCCAAATGATGGTTCCCACATGTGTTAGGTGACTCACATGGGCTGCTAAGAGCTGATCATTGGAGTGTATATACCAATAGTACATACATCTAAAAGCTGTGTATTGTACGAGTACGAATACGAGTGCATACGAGTAGAATTGTTGATGAAACTGAACGAGGATGTAATTGTAAGCATTTTTGTTAAGTAGAAGTATTTTGATAAGTGTATTGAAGTCTTTCAAAAGTGTATAAATACATATTAAAACACTACATGTATATACATTTTAACTGAGTCGTTAAGTCATCGTTAGTCGTTACATGTAAGTGTTGTTTTGAAACCTTTAGGTTAACGATCTTGTTAAATGTTGTTAACCCAATGTTTATAATATCAAATGAGATTTTAAATTATTATATTATCATGATATTATCATGTATGAATATCTCTTAATATGATATATATACATTAAATGTCTTTACAACGATAATCGTTACATATATGTCTCGTTTAAAAATCATTAAGTTAGTAGTCTTGTTTTTACATATGTAGTTCATTGTTAATATAATTAATGATATGTTTACTTATCATAATATCATGTTAACTATATATATAACCATATATATGTCATCATATAGTTTTTACAAGTTTTAACGTTCGTGAATCACTGGTCAACTTGGGTGGTCAATTGTCTATATGAAACATATTTCAATTAATCAAGTCTTAACAAGTTTGATTGCTTAACATGTTGGAAACATTTAATCATGTAAATATCAATCTCAATTAATATATATAAACATAGAAAAGTTCGGGTCACTACACCTACTGTGGAGACCACCGATCAGAAGATTTTGAGATACTAAAGATACAATTTCTGACACTATTTGAAGATGTCCGAAATGAACATCCTATCAGAGAAGTAATCACCACCAGCACCGCCTCAATGATTGACATTCATGTATCAATCAGCAGAGCAGTGGATCATATTCTTATCGGACTTCAAGATCTGTCACGAGCCGAAACCGCGCATTATCTCTCTTTCAGAAGATCTTCAAGAGAAGTACCGGATCTGTTACCACTTTTAGTCCGACACTTTCGCAGGATTTATCCACTAAGATTCACATTCCCTCGAGAAGACAAAGATCACAACTACCAGAGAGGAATGTCTGCTTTTTAGGCACAATTACGGTCGAGCCAACGACCTTAAATAAAAGCGCTTCTCGAGAGGCAACCCATGCAATAAAGTAGAGTAGAAGAATAAAGGATGACAAATGAGCCGATAAATAAAGGACGTAACTTCCAAGATTGCAAACCAGCCAGTTTCTTCACAAGCAACCACATCTGCTGGGGGTACTCCTTTCTTCCCGTTACTAGCTCAAATTTTAAATTATATCACATCCTAGATTATCACTAAGTGTGAGATTCCAACCCAAATAAACACTAGACAAATATTCCCAAATCTTTAACTAAAACACCCAAGTGTGGGATACACTGGGAACATTGAGGACAATGTTCATTTAAGTGTAGGATGTTGGTATAAACTTTTTATGCTATATTAAAATAACCCATTATGAAGTTTCCAAGTTCTTAAGCCAAATTTCAAAATTTTTAACAAGAGAAAGCATTTCCGAAAAAGTATTTTTGAAAACCTGAAGCGTTTGTAAATAAAATTAAGGCTTAAGTAAGATAGAAATCTTGTTGGGACAAACCAAATCTCTAATAGAGCATTGCATGACTAGGCATTATAGACCTAAATTGATTATGGTGAGGCACCCAAATAAGACCAGCATTCATCTTTAATGCTTCGCTATTTTTCGTTGAGAGTGTCGATGTTTGCGCTCAGAATCAGAACTTGCTCTAGATCTGCATTTCCAAGTAACGAAATGTGATTCGGTTATAATCAGAAGAGCTAGCCATTTGTCAAAATAAACCTTTCACACCTTCACCACTTCTACCACACCAACTTATCCACATCATCTTACTATCACTCGAAAAACCAGAAAATGAGATTTCTTCCGAAAACCCAATGTTATAAACCTCTCAAGTATCATGGCAAAGGTCTTGAAATAGTTTACCGGCAAAAAGTTTCTCGAGAATAAATCTCCAATATATATATATATATATATATATATATATATATATATATATATATATATATATATATATATATATATATATATATATATATATATATATATATATATATATATATATAGTGGTAGGATCAATAGGGAAGTAACCATTCGGGGGGAAGCGGGGGGAAGCAAAAACTTTTTTTTTTCATTTTTTGAAAAAACTTTGTTCACGAACATTATAGATGAGATGAAAATATGAACATTTAGTAGAGACACTTTGTGATAAATGTTTTTATTTTGGCGGGAAAACGCTCGAAGAAGTAATATATAACAATTATCGTGTTTTTCGAGCGTATTTTGAGGTTTTAGCTATTGGGGTTTAGATATTAGGGTTTAGATATTACGGTTTATAGGGTTTAGATATTAGGGTTTAGAAATTTAGGGTTTAGGGTTTAGATTTAGGGTTTATATTTAGGATTTAGATTGAGTTTTTAACACGAACGGTTTAGAGTTTAGGGTTTAGAGTTTAGGGTTTAGGGTTTAGGGTTTGGTGTTTTGGGTTTATGGAATAAACCCAAAACACCAAACCCTAAACCCTAAACCCTAAACCCTAAACCCTAAACTCTAAATCGGGCTAAATTTTACTTCACAAAACATGAAAAAAAACGTTCATATTCTTCACGAACAATATTATCTTGAATGTTATTTTTGTCGATCGTTTTCCCGCCTAAATAATAACACTCATCACGAAGTGTCTCTTCTAAATGTTCATATTTTCGTGTGATCTTGATGCCGGAAAAAAAAAATTCAAAAATAACGAAATTTTTTTTTTTTTGCTTCGCCCCGCTTCCCCCCGATTGGTTACTTCCCCATTGATCCTGCCTATATATATATTAAAGTTCTGAAAAAAGGAGCAGCACTTACGAAGAGAAACGCCAAAGAAGAACTTGACCACAAATGTTTATCACTTCAAAAGGGAGAATAGTTCAAAAGTGCTTCTCAAAAATCTCAGCACTCCTATCTATCTTAAATTTTCCGAAATTCTGAATAACAGTCTTTAAAAGAATATATTACCATTTTCTCAAACCCTTAAAACAACTTCACCACCACTTCAAAATTCCTTTTCATTATTGACAAATGACCTAGAAGCTATGGTTACTACCGTTTTCATATTAGTAGCAAGGATTTGAGTCTTTATCAAGCCTATGATGATGGGTGCAACATGACTGGCTATGAGCGAATTCATTTCTTAGATCTATAGGGAACCCTAAACACTTGTGTGATTTGAGTGACCCGTGAAAGCTAGCCTAAGTCATGTAACCTCCTCGCATGCTTGCAGAGATAGTTTCAACCCTAACATACATGACTCACCTTATCTTTCGCTCTTATAATAAAAAGCAAACCGCTTAGCCTATTAGAAAAGAAACTCTGAAAATATTTCTTTAAGTAAAAACGAAAGTTTTCTTGAGGACAAGCAAAGTCTAAGTGTGGGATATTTGATATCGGCTAAAAAGTCACGTTTTTACCTCGGTATTAAGGCCCAAAAACAATAAAGTTCCAAACTTTATCGCCAAAATACACGCTTCATCGATTAAAATTGAAGAAGAAGTGATTACGAAGACGGTGCAAAAAGAATCAAGAGAATCGGAGCTAAAATGAAGATTCTAGAGCGAAAACGGTGAAAGACAAGAAATCAAGTTACGATCCAGTGAATTCAGCAAACCAGGGCAGGCCAAACGGCTTGCCAAATGGCCTGCCACTATGGCAAATGGACTGCCACACGGGTCAAGAAAACGGGCAGAGCAAACGGGCAAGGCTGGCAAACGGCCCCTGCAAACGGCTTGCCAAACGGCCTGCCAGCCATTTGCAGGCAAATTTCAAGTCTAATTAAAGGGTCTTTGTAATCCATTTTTACACACACTTCAATTCACTTCTTTCTCTCTCTTTCTACAATATTGGTCATACTTTCAAGGTCTTCGACTCCGTGCGGGAAATCTAGTACCCGGAGAAGAACGCCGAAGATTGTATTAGGAGCAGTCTGGAGTTTGAAGTTGTCACTTTTGTATTCGGAACTCGTTTAATCTACTGGTACTTCTATCCCTTGTCTTTATATAATGTTTTCCATTATTATGCTTTGTGATATTGTTGCCATGATTAGCGAGTAGTTATCTTTAGTGTATGTTATGACGTAGTCAGTTATAATGCCAAAATAATATTATGGCTTGTGTATGTTGTCAAGATTCTTTCAGATTATGCTTTAAACTCAATCACTTTTCCAACTAATAGAACGTAGTTATTGGCTCTGTTATTAGGATGTCATGAACCCCGATTCAGAGTACAATATCCGTGTCACCCCTTGGTAAGAGAAGTCTATCGGATACAACGTAAGTTTGACTGAGGCACACCGGTTGTAATAAGTCCATCGAGCCTTGGATTCTGACTAAGGACTCTTTCGTAGTGAAACATCTAACTAGACCCCTAGTATATTGTCGGTCCTAGACCATGCTAGTATATTCACCAAGCATATAAACTTCGTACGTGCACGCTGAAGCACAACGGTTGTTGTAAGATGTACCTCTGCTAAGTAATGCCATGGAACCCGGTCACTGCTGATTAGTACACTTCACCATAACACGGTCTCAAGCATTGCACCCCGCTTGAGGGATTCTTGGTTAATTAAGGAACTTTTTTTTAGACACATAAAGGATTGGACCGTTAGAAAAACCAAACGTGTTCATAGAAGTCAACTTGACTTGGCCATGGTGTTCTTTATGGTTGAACTCTTTTTAAGGGTCTAACTACCTTTTTAAAACCCAATCATTAACGAAAGCATCGAAACACATCACGTCTCTCGGATACTGATAAGGCTAAAAAGGAACATATATTTCATAGCATTATCCCCCAAGAAATACAAGATTTTAGTTGCAATTGTTCCATTTTCAAGTAATATTCGTTTATATTAAATAAGTGCGAAGACAAAAGGCGAAAATGACGAATTGAAGACACAAAGGTCCAAAAAGCTCAAAAGTACAAGATACAATAAAAAAGGTTCAAATTATTGATGAGGAACGTCTAAAAATGACAAGAGTACAAGTTACAAAACGCAAAGTACAAGATATAAAATTGTACGAAAGGACGTTCGAAAATCCGGAACCGGGGCATGAACCAACTTTCAGCGCTCGACGCAACGGTGTAAAAATTACGAGTCAACTATGCACAAGAATAAAATATAATATTTAAATAATTCATAATAAGAATAATATTAAATAATAAAAAGTTGTTAATTGAGCATAGTTCAGGGGTCGTAAATGAAAATTCAATTTCTAATTTCGCTATAAAAGCGATGATTTACGATCAATTTGAGGAGACCTTTTTTTAGAACTTTTTCTATCTTTTTTTTTTTTTTTATCTATATATCGATCAAATATCTATATCAATTATCAATATCTATATCTCTATCATAATGTTAACTTAATAAGATATAACAATAATCTTAATTTTAATTTTAAATTATGATAATAATAAGATTTATGATAGAGATCGTTTGAGTGTGTAAGTCGAAATTCTGTCCGTGTAACGCTACGCTATTTTTAATCATTGTAAGTTATGTTCAACCTTTTTACATTAATGTCTCGTAGCTAAGTTATTATTATGCTTATTTAAAATGAAGTAATCATGATGTTGGGCTAATTACTAAAATTGGGTAATTGGGCTTTGTACCATAATTGGGGTTTGGACAAAAGAACGACACTTGTGGAAATTAGACTATGGGCTATTAATGGGCTTTATATTTGTTTAACTAAATGATAGTTTGTTAATATTAATATAAAGATTTACAATTGGGCGTCCCTATAAATTACCATATACACTCAATCGGACACGATGGGCGGGGTATTTATATGTACGAATAATCGTTCATTTAACCGGACACGGGAATGGATTAATAGCCACTAGAATAATTAAAACAGGGGTGAAATTATGTACAAGGACACTTGGTATAATTGATAACAAAATATTAAAACCTTAGGTTACACTCAGTCGACATCCTGGTGTAATTATTAAACAAAGTATTAAAATCTTGTTACAGTTTAAGTCCCCAATTAGTTGGAATATTTAACTTCGGGTATAAGAATAATTTGACGAGGACACTCGCACTTTATATTTATGACTGATGGACTGTTATGGACAAAAACCAGACGGACATATTAAATAATCCAGGACAAAGGACAATTAACCCATGGGCATAAAACTAAAATCAACACGTCAAACATCATGATTACGGAAGTTTAAATAAGCATAATTCTTTTATTGTATTTCTCATCGTATCTTTATTTACTGTCATTTTATTACTCGCAATTTTATTTACTGTCATTTTATTTATTGTCATTATTTTATGCACTTTAATTATCGTCATTTATCTTTACGCTTAAAATATAGAATCGACAAACCGGTCATTAAACGGTAAAACCCCCCTTTTATAATAATATTACTACTTATATAATTATATATATTTTGTATAAATATAGTTGTTAAAAATATAGTAAGTATCACCAGCTCCCTGTGGAACGAACCGGACTTACTAAAAACTACACTACTCTACGATTAGGTACACTGCCTATAGTGTTGTAGCAAGGTTTAGGTATATCCCACTCTATAAATAAATAAATAACTTGTGTAATTTGTAACGTATTTTGTATTAAAAATAATAGTATATTTCGTACCCCCACGCTACCACATCAAGTTTTTGGCGCCGCTGCCGGGGAGCACTAAAACGCTATATTTTTAATTTATATTTGCAAAAATATAAAAAAAAAAAACGTAAAAAAAAAAATATTTTTAAAAAAAATATTTTTTTAAGATTTTGTCTATAAAAAAAAATGTTTTTTTTTTTGTTTTATTACCTTTAGATTTTTAGACTATATTCGCAACTTTTAGTATTAAGTTTAGTTTTGCCATAGTTATTTTTACTTCTAGAATTTTTAGGCTTTGCCGTAAAATCCCTTAAGTACTTATTCCTTAGACTAAGTTTTAGGTGCTTTAGAATTTTGCGACGCCATTTTTCGCGCTATTTTCTTATTTTTATTTTTCGACGCGTTTACCTATGTATCAATTACAATTCCAATTAGTGATCTCCATTTGTAGCTTTAATTTTAAGATAGTGATCGTTATAAGGTTGGATTAACCGCGTGTTTACAAACCACTCTTCG
Organism: Rutidosis leptorrhynchoides; assembly: GCF_046630445.1. NCBI lineage: Eukaryota > Viridiplantae > Streptophyta > Magnoliopsida > Asterales > Asteraceae > Rutidosis > Rutidosis leptorrhynchoides. The sequence continues at coordinate 166,324,355 of NC_092336.1, forward strand.
TCTTTTTCATTTTTCGACACTTTTCGACGCACACTCTTTTTCTCTCTTATTTCTCGCCATTCTAGTTTTTAGGACTTAGATTTTTTTCTACTTCTTCTCTAAATTTCTTAAAATTACGAAAATTTATTTTAAGTGGTTAAATTGATAGACATCAAAATTTTCTGGTTCGTAGTAATAGTTGGATTTGTACGTGGACCGGGTTATTGGAGCCAAACAGTCCTCAATTATATTGAGACCAAACGAATCCTGCCCCTCTGCTGCATCTTTTGGCTATTCGAAACGTGGGTAAAATCAGAAAAGTCTATTAATTGGATAACTTATTATAATTTTTCTTTCCTTTTTAAAAACTAATAGGATATTCAGTGAATGCACCGAGCAAGACGTTCGCCGCCGGTCATACGTTCACCACCTGTAACTCGATCAAGACATCGTTTAACGAATATCGCCGCCGTTGATTTTTCTTTAGAATCGTCATCAAGTCGACCAAATCCTCAAACTCAAATTTCCGATAATCCAGTTTTTGAAACAAACCTCACAATTGAGAATCCGGAGAATATTCAGGAACGGTTTGTAGATCCCGAACCATTAAACTTTCCTCCGGAACCACCAATCATTCAAACAGAGATTGTTGAGGAAAGAAACCATTAAATCAGAAACCTCTAGTGATTCAGATACAACACTTCCAATCATGGAAAATCTAGAACCTCTAAGTATGGAAGACCGAATGAGAGCTACACGCACGGGCCAAGGTCATGCCATTATTAAACCAGAAGTTAATGCTCCAGATTATGAAATCAAAGGACAAATTCTACACATGGTGACTAATCAATGCCAATTCAGTGGTGCGCCGAATGAAGACCCAAACGAACATCTTCGTACGTTTAATAGAATTTGTACACTATTCAAAATCCGAGAAGTGGAAGATGAGCAGATCTATCTCATGTTGTTTCCCTGGACTTTAAAGGGAGAAGCCAAAGATTGGTTAGAATCGTTACCTGAAGGGGCGATTGACACATGGGATGTTTTAGTTGAAAAATTTCTTAAACGATTCTTTCCGGCATCCAAAGCCGTGAGACTTCAAGGAGAAATTGTTACGTTCACGCAAAAGCCAAATGAAACATTATATGAGGCGTGGACAAGATTCGGAAGGATGTTGAGAGGATGTCCTCAACACGGTTTAGACACTTACCAAATAGTACAAATATTCTACCAAGGTGTCAACGTTGCTACACGAAAAGACATCGACATAACAGCCGGTGGATCCATTATGAAGAAAACCGCAACTGAAGCTTACAAAATTATTGATAACACAGCCTCCCACTCGCATGAGTGGCACCAAGAAAAAGATATCTTTCGATCATCTAAAGCGGCTAGAGCCGATTCTAGCCATGACTTTGATTCCGTTTCCGCAAAAATAGATGCTTTCGAAAGACGAATGGAAAAGATGAATAAAGATATTCACGCAATACGAATCAGTTGTGAGCAATGCGGTGGACCACACTTATTGAAAGATTGTCACATTGAACCAACGATGGAACAACGAGAGAATGTTTCCTATATGAACCAAAGGCCGGGAAATAATTATCAAAATAATTATCAACCGCCAAGGCTAAACTTAAATCGAAATCAAAACATTCTTTACAATCCAAAAGGACCCGAAAATAACTGGTATAACCAACAAGGTCCGAATAACCAACCGACTCAAAACAACACTTTCAATCAACAAAGACCTAGCTTGTATAAACCACCACAACAACCCGAAGAGAAAAAGCCAAATCTAGAAGAAATGATGGCAAAGCTGATTGAATCTCAAACACAATTCATTACATCTCAAACCCAAACGAACGAGAGGTTTGATCAGTCATTAAGAACTCAACAAGCTTCCATTTTGAGTCTAGAAAAACATGTAGGTACTCTTGCTAGCATGATGAGTGAGAGGGAACAAGGAAAGCTACCGAGTAATACTGAAGTAAATCCTCGGAATGAGAATGTTAATATGGTTTCAACGAATTCTGAAAAACCAGCACCAGAAGATGGGAAGGTTTTAGATGAGAGTAACAATGAAGAAGTTACACCACCACCACCCGAGTATGTAAAGCCAATGGTGGCACCATACAAACCACCCATCCCGTTTCCAAGAAAAGGAGTTGAGTATGAGCAAGTGATAGGTAATAAAGATTGTGATACCTCTGGAAAGAAGAAGAAGAAAAAGAATAAGAAAGTGCAAGAAACAAAAGCCGTAAATATAAACCCGGTGAAGACAGTTCCACCAAAACCTCCACCTAGGGTAGGTGATCCGGGTGAATTTATTGTTCCTTGTCTACTTAGTGATTGTGTCATGTATGATGCACTAGCAGATTTAGGTGCAAGTGTAAGTGTTATGCCTCTTTCCTTATATAAGAGATTAGGTGTAGGTAAGTTAAGTCCAACGGATATGAGTGTTCGACTCTTTGATCAAACCATTAAGCACCCAGTTGGAATTGCTGACAACCTACCCATTCAAGTAGGTAATTTAACCTTTCTAGTCGAATTCATTGTCATTGACATAGAAGAGGACCCAAACATTCCTCTAATTTTAGGTCGACCATTCTTTGCGTCCACCGGGGCGTTATTTGATGTAGGAAATGGAAGAATGACACTTAAAAGTGGTGACAAATCTATCACCTTTATGATTCGAAAGTCTAAATCTCCACCAACCAAAACCGTTGAACCAGAAAAAATGATTGGTAAGAACCATGTTGTTTTACCAACTCCAACGGTAGTGCTTAATAATAATAAAACGCCTAAGTGTGGGGAAAATGAAGTAACACCTAATGATGACATGATAACAAAGAACCCCGTTATTGATACGAAATTAAATGACCCCATTATTAACAGTTCAATGAAGAAACTTTTTAAACGGGCTATTGATGCTAGAAGTAAGGGGAACTTTAAGTTATGTAACCGGTTAGTATCCAATCTGTCGCCTAAAGAAAGGGCGAAGCTAGTTGAATTATGGGATATTACGGAAGAAGCCGGGCACTGGCTTAAAGAAAAAGTCACAGATAGGCAAGTTGATTATGGACCAAGAGAAATTGACAATGAAGTTAATCACAATTTCAACACCACAGCTACCTAAGTGTGGGGAGATTAGAATGTTCTAAAAAGATAATGCTGTCTAAAGTTATTTGTTCTGTTCTCGTGTAGTTCCGAGAATGGAATCCGATTGGTCTTTTCCGCTAGCAGACACTAAAGAACTAGTTTTCTCCCTCCATTCTGAATTTTTGTTTTGTAGGTTTTTTATGAAATTAATATGCATTTTAATTTAAGTTTTTAAAAACAAAATTTACTTTAATTCATTAAGTTGAAAAAATGATTTCTAAAATTCGTCATGAGTTGAAGACTAGGTCATTAAGCCGAAATTACTTTACCCGAGGGCGGGGCGACAAATTTTGTTATCATTATTTTTAATTTTATTGATTTAAAGTATGCCAAAAATATTATACTTTATAAATTTTTGAAAAGTGGGGTTATAAACCAAACTTCAAAAATATATATATATATATATATGTTTGTATTTTATCTTATGTACAAAACAGGGTAAAAGAACGCACTTTCAAAGACTGTCATTAAAGTTCAGCAAAAGGTACTAATTTTGACGACAAGACGCAAAACAACAAATATGATATAACAAATGAAGGAATGAACGATGAGGCGCCATCTATCATTCGACGAGCTTTGTAATTACAAATTCAGTATTTTTAATCACTTTTCTACGCTAATCACCCTCATGAATTTAAATTATAGTCTGATTTCATGCAAATGAGGGCATTGCATGATCTTAAGTGTGGGGAAGGGTTATAAATTCTCTCAGGTTTATACTTGGTTTATTTGCCAAATTTTGTGAAAATTTGAAAAATTTTCAATTAAATGAAGTCAAAATCATGTTTATACATATTTATGAACGGTGAAAACTAGGTGATAATACCGAAATTATCGGAATGGACATAAATTGAGAAACAACCTAAAATGCTTGAATTCATTTAAAATGGAATAAAGGAGAATAAAAAGGCAAAGAAAGAAACTAAGTGTGGGGAGAATGTACCAAGTTATTCAATTAAAAACTATCTATCACATATTTTTGTACAAGATTATTGCAGGTACTTTTGTTTTGGATGATACTAATCAGTTTTACCCGATTTACTATAATACTTTTGAAAGAAAGATGGATCTACACGATGAATCAATTCCATCATTAAAAGGAAGTAAAGTCTTCCGAAAAAGAAACGCGCTTCTTGATTTAGGTCATGAAGTTGTCATCCAGACCAGCTGTAGGTTGACGAAAAACCTAGAAAAGTCATCACTAAAATCAGCAGGAAATCCACGGACCTCAGCATCAAACAGGGTCGCCAAGTGGTCAGACTTATCCTAACCATGAGAGGGTCTGTCTTGTAAAATGGGGAGGGCACCGTGCAAATTAGCTTGATAAGACTAATGAATCAGATCCCCAGAAAGGAAAATCTCCTTAAAGATTAAAAATCAGCTTTTAAGACTGATATTACTCAATCCTAGAGATTGACCTTAAAGATTGAGAATTCAAACTCATGGAATTCAATGATATCTAAACTCGAGCTTGAACGAGAAAATATTTTGATCAAAATTAAAACCGATTTGTTTTCTGAAAATCCATTTTCAATGCGTTCATTACCATTGAACGTAAAATCCTGGGAATTCAACAGAATTCATTAGGTCACCTGAACCAAATCGGGTGTCAACCGTAAGAACGGTGGTTGCATAGCATGGTCGGAGACAGGACCTTGTGCCAGACCGAAAAATCATAGGATGATCTTTACTATTGCTCCTACCAAGGATAGTACTAGCATCCGACACGTAATTAGACCATGAACAAATGCATGTCATTAGACATTGCCTTAACAGTTTCTTGTTCATCGCTTTCCTTTACAACCGGACGGTAGTTTACCGAAAGGTAATATACGGAACAAGTAAACTGGATGTGTGCTTTCCGATACCGGGATAGCAGTGGATTACACGAGCCTAAAAGTTTTAGCCAAAATAATGATCCACAAATATATTTTGCAACATCAATGATGGATCAAATCAGAAAACTTGTCTAGGGTAAAATCTAGCTTGAATTTTCAAAAGATCAAATGTTTTCATAAAGATCCAATTTCCTTAAAGGATCTAAATTTTTATAGTCATGTGGGACTGTAAACCGCCTTTCAAATGTGCACTTTGCTTTGGAAACCAAAAGTAAATCGGCTATTTGATTGCCAGTGTCGTTGACCTAAACCCGAGGCAACTATAAAAGACACACCCACCTTTAACCACATCGTTACTACCATTGTTTATACCGCCGTATTGAAATCACTGATGTACAAAGTGTGAAGAATAAAGAAGTGATTCAAGTGTTTTTCAAGACTATATTGCTTGAGGACAAGCAACGCTTAAGTGTGGGAATATTGATAAGGCTAAAAAGGAACATATATTTCATAGCATTATCCCCCAAGAAATACAAGATTTTAGTTGCAATTGTTCCATTTTCAAGTAATATTCGTTTATATTAAATAAGTGCGAAGACAAAAGGCGAAAACGACGAATTGAAGACACAAAGGTCCAAAAAGCTCAAAAGTACAAGATACAATCAAAAAGGTTCAAATTATTGATGAGGAACGTCTAAAAATGACAAGAGTACAAGTTACAAAACGCAAAGTACAAGATATAAAATTGTACGAAAGGACGTTCGAAAATCCGGAACCGGGGCATGAACCAACTTTCAGCGCTCGACGCAATGGTGTAAAAATTACGAGTCAACTATGCACAAGAATAAAATATAATATTTAAATAATTCATAATAAGAATAATATTAAATAATAAAAAGTTGTTAATTGAGCATAGTTCAGGGGTCGTAAATGAAAATTCAATTTCTAATTTCGCTATAAAAGCGATGATTTACGATCAATTTGAGGAGACCTTTTTTTAGAACTTTTTCTATCTTTTTTTTTATCTATATATCGATCAAATATCTATATCAATTATCAATATCTATATCTCTATCATAATGTTAACTTAATAAGATATAACAATAATCTTAATTTTAATTTTAAATTATGATAATAATAAGATTTATGATAGAGATCGTTTGAGTGTGTAAGTCGAAATTCTGTCCGTGTAACGCTACGCTATTTTTAATCATTGTAAGTTATGTTCAACCTTTTTACATTAATGTCTCGTAGCTAAGTTATTATTATGCTTATTTAAAATGAAGTAATCATGATGTTGGGCTAATTACTAAAATTGGGTAATTGGGCTTTGTACCATAATTGGGGTTTGGACAAAAGAACGACACTTGTGGAAATTAGACTATGGGCTATTAATGGGCTTTATATTTGTTTAACTAAATGATAGTTTGTTAATATTAATATAAAGATTTACAATTGGGCGTCCCTATAAATTACCATATACACTCAATCGGACACGATGGGCGGGGTATTTATATGTACGAATAATCGTTCATTTAACCGGACACGGGAATGGATTAATAGCCACTAGAATAATTAAAACAGGGGTGAAATTATGTACAAGGACACTTGGTATAATTGATAACAAAATATTAAAACCTTGGGTTACACTCAGTCGACATCCTGGTGTAATTATTAAACAAAGTATTAAAATCTTGTTACAGTTTAAGTCCCCAATTAGTTGGAATATTTAACTTCGGGTATAAGAATAATTTGACGAGGACACTCGCACTTTATATTTATGACTGATGGACTGTTATGGACAAAAACCAGACGGACATATTAAATAATCCAGGACAAAGGACAATTAACCCATGGGCATAAAACTAAAATCAACACGTCAAACATCATGATTACGGAAGTTTAAATAAGCATAATTCTTTTATTGTATTTCTCATCGTATCTTTATTTACTGTCATTTTATTACTCGCAATTTTATTTACTGTCATTTTATTTATTGTCATTATTTTACGCACTTTAATTATCGTCATTTATCTTTACGCTTAAAATATAGAATCGACAAACCGGTCATTAAACGGTAAAACATAATAATATTACTACTTATATAATTATATATATTTTGTATAAATATAGTTGTTAAAAATATAGTAAGTATCACCAGCTCCCTGTGGAACGAACCGGACTTACTAAAAACTACACTACTCTACGATTAGGTACACTGCCTATAGTGTTGTAGCAAGGTTTAGGTATATCCCACTCTATAAATAAATAAATAACTTGTGTAATTTGTAACGTATTTTGTATTAAAAATAATAGTATATTTCGTACCCCCACGCTACCACATCAGATACGATAAACCCTGTATTCTATTATCCTTAAGAAAGTTTAGACCTTTATGGAATTTTAATACGTCACCTAACCGAGTCGCTCAATTGGATGAGCAGTCTGAACGTGTATGTCGGTAGTCAGACTGCACTGGCGTCGGGGTTAAGGGACGTTGCTGTATATTCAGAATCTTCAAGCCTATCGCATTACCCAGTGACATGTCTTACGACAGGGGTGTTTAGGACCAGTGTAATGAATACAAGGTCCCTACCTATTCATGAACCAGCATTCCATAATCTCGGCAGATTAACTGACGAAATCATATCATGCACTTATTTTAACCTTATCTGAATTACAAATTTTATCGCATTTACTTTACTTTCTCTTATAAACTAGAAAACCCAAAATTAGGTAACCACTACTCCTCCACCTTAGAATTATCTTAAGCTTTAACTATAGGTTTGATTATATTAATATCTTAAAATACGACCCTAGGTCATACTTCCCTTACTCATAATAAGGAGTAGTACGATTTAGGCCCCGCTAAATATAAATTTAAAACCATTGCCCCCTGTTGGTGGTTAATTCTGAGGCCTTGCGGCCTAACGATACCGCATAAATAAAACCATCTGTCTCAGCCATATCAATTCCAATCAAATTGAAGGAGAACTGATCCACAATGCATAAAAGAGATATCCGGCTATTCTGAATGATTTGAGATGAAATAAAATCATGAACAAAGACAATCTTGAGATTAACATGAAGTTCCCGAAGAAGTTGGATTCCGACTGGTCAAAACACTCAACCAATCTGAAACAAAACAAGAAACTCAACAAGTTGGATATTCATTAAATGGGTGAACTCCTTTGTAACATCCGTAAATCGGGCATAGTTGAAATGACTATTTTGCCTTTAGGATTTGACTTGTGTAGTTATTATGCCATTATTTTAACTAAATATTTATAATTAATTATTGGTGTTGTTAGATTCGTATTGTGACAAGGACCACAGAACAGGTTTGATTATTTATTTTGGACCTCGTTAGGGTCGACTATCAAGGTACGTAAGTTGTTGGATAACTGTTAAATATCCGTATGATATGGGGTATGGGTTAATACCCATTCATGTAAGTGATTCTGGACACTTCTGGCCATTTTTACCTAACTAGAATCACACAATTACGCTCTCATCTTGATCTTAATCTCTAAACCCTAGCTTTTGATCATGTTAAAATCAATTGAAACAAATAGTGGATTCGGATTCCTTGTGATTTTGTGATCAAGATAAGGTAAGCCTTTCTCAGATTCATGTATTAAACTTGTTGAAATTGGGTTTTTATAGAAATTGGGTTTTGGTTGAGTTCATGCTTGATTCTTGATCTAAATGTGTTAAAATCGAGTTTTGGGTGTAAAAACCCAAAATTAACGAAGTGGTGATGTTCTTCAGCTCCTACGCGTTTGACAGCTCAACTGTACGTTTAACCACGCGTTTGAGATCTCAACCACACGTTTGAGAGCTCAACCGCGCGTTTGAGGGCTCACTCTTGTCTGCTGACAAGTGTGACATTTCAACATTTTTTGAAATTTGTTTTGGTCGTAACTTTAAAACAGTAACTCCATTTTTTATGCATCAAACATCGTTGGAATTGTAATGAAGAATACTATTCAATAGTAAAATTTTAAGAAGCTAGATAAAACTGTATTTGGGTTGGAAAAAAGAGGTTTTAGCATGTATGTCTTGTTTTGCACGCATCTGTATGTCGTTATTTAATGGATTCATGATGTATACTTATCAAATTATGAAATATGGTGTTATGACTTAGTTTATAGTATGAATTTATTATATTATTAATTAGAACACTATACTGAATTTGTTTATGATGTTTCTAGGTGATCATGAGAAGTGAAGACTCAGAAATATAAGACCTCTGAGTTTTTCTTGTGCTGGTATTCGATGAGTAGGATTATCTCCGAGTGTAGCATAAAGTAGCAAGTTGTGTTACATCGATTTATTGTTGTTAATTGTTATGTTGGTGTTGTTACTAGTTGTATATGCACTGTTGACACAACCTCAACTTGTAAGGTTCTGTTTAGTTGATCGAACCTTGACTTTTTAGATTCCGCTCATGAGATGAATCTTGACTTGATAGATTGTACTCAAGGAGGTCAACCTCGAATTGTTAGGTTAGGTCCTGTTGACTACTGTTTGTTAAGTATAGCGTTGAATGACGCATCACCTGCATGTGGATGACTATACAGGGGATTCAATGGTAGGACTAACAGTAGACACTAGCCTGATCAGCCAGTGATCAAGTGCCCAGTCAGGCCGTTGTTCCTCTAACTAGAGCATTGTTGTTGTTGTTGTTGTTTGTTGTTGTTGTACGAGTTGATACTATATGCTAGACTTATTTGATAGTTCTATTCACTTAGCAACGACTAACCCCTCTCACCTCCTCCCTTGCAGGTTTTGCTTCTTAGTAGGTGGTTTGACGGGATTGGACGTTTGAAGATATGTTTGATAAAGCCAACTCTGATGTCTTGTTGTTTTGTATACGTAATCGGATATTAATGTAACAAATGTTGTTTGATAATGATGTAATTAAGAACGGAGTTGTAATAAATATGTTTATGTTTGTATGTAAAAGTATGTGTCGTATTTAAGACTTCCGTTGTGTATTTAAAAAAATACGGTGTTACATCCTTAAACTTCATCAACCTAAGATTACTAAGGTTCAAGAAGAACACAAAAAAAACACCACTCCAACTGCTGAACCTTTGGCACTAGTTGCTCAACGTCACTACTTCTGACCTTCTCGACACCAGATTGTGGTAGAATACGAAGAGAGTGATGGACAAGTCAGCTCTGACCCTGAATTAGATATTGATGAATTTTGTCAGTATTTACCTAAGGAGATGGCACTGTTCACCAATGGCTTAAACAAGAAGTCCACCGGAAACAAACTCAAAAGTTCTTCCTCCTAATCCTATAGGAAACTAAAAAGAATGAAATATCAAGAAAGGCATGAGTATCGAAAACCTCTTGTTACTAAAACCACAGAACCCGACTAGAAAAGTTATAACTTTCGGATTAAAGGGTCATTACTCAAATGAGTGCACAAAACCAATGGGACCAAAGGACTACAAGTAGTACAAAATGGATTTTGCTAGTTAAAGATATGGAGAACGGTTTGGTACTGATGGGTGATAGGGATGCTTAGTTGAAAGTTTCTGATGACGAAGAAGAGGAATGTCAAGCTAATGCCCGTTTCACGGGAAAGATTACCAAACTAAAGGAACAAAATCCTAATACATCATATCATGAAGACTCTGAAAGTGAAACTGAGGTACCTTTATCGGATAAATATGTTAACAAGCTAATCTAATGATGAGAGAAATCCTACAAATGTCTAAAGATATTAAATATTTCAAAAAGGCGAATAAACTTTTGACACACGATTTAGTATTATTAAATTCAAATGGATCTACCTCATCATCAGAAAACACAAAATTAACTGAAAGAGAGGTCGAACTTAGTAACCTTAAAAAGACCATAAGAGAACTCATAGAACAGACCGACTATAGAATGAAAGCAGATTGTCTCTATGATGAAGTTGTGAAACGACTCTATCCTATTCTCATTTAAAAACGACACTCACATTTTTTATAGAGGATCTGCATAGCGCGAAAGATCCATGCGCGGTGCGCCATCTAACGGGTTTTCAAAACAGAAGTTTAAACCAAAAACTAATCACCCATTCCAGACCATGTGGGCGGCGCGCAGAATACTTGTGCAATGCGCCGTATAACTAGTTTCCAAGTCAAACCCTGAAACCCATTTTTTCACCAATAAGTTCTTACCAAAATAATTACCAACACATTGTTTCAATACTTTGAAATGGTTATACGCTCTCAAAACCTGATTATAACATGTTAAACATCAAAAAGTACCAATTCCACCATTTGGGACATTATGATCCATTACAATTTCAAAATGGCAATCTCGACCCAAAAGTGTTTATTACATAAGATGGACTGGGCATGGTTCATGGGTTCACACTACCCAAACACTAAGTAATCTTCTAAAGCACAAACACCCGCAATCAAGCTAGTCCACGTTCTTACCCTTGTCCTTCAAAATGCTAGAATCTATAAAATATTAAACAACGAGGGGTAAGCATAAGGCTTTGTGAATACAATAACTATATATATATATATATATATATATATATATATATATATATATATACATGTATACATAACTTACTTACTTGCACCCACTACACATACAACGCATAAAGCTAGCATCACAAAAGAATATAGTCACAAGGTAATATGCTAAATGACATGCGCAAATAAAAATATGATTAACCATAAACACACACTGGAATGGTACTCACATGACCAATAATGTTATATATCGCATGATATAACACTACTCCCTAAGGTGGTATCGAATGCACGAACTAAAGTGACCGATGAATCGGCCACACCCACCCATCCCACATAATGTGGTATCAAACGCATGAACTTGAGTGAATCCATTGCAAGGATAACACTATGACCACATTCTATGCCAACAAGATGTGGTATCGAACACACGAACTTGAGTGAATCCATCACAAGGATAACGCTATGACCACATCTCACACAAGCAAATAAATTATATACATACACATATAATTATTCCACTCACCTTATTAACTTGACGAATGAACGAAAAGCTTGAATTCCACAACGGTCAATGCAAATCACCTATTACAATTATAACAATTCAAGCTAAATTCACAACAAGTTCAATACCTAAAATCCACAAGTGTAATTTTGACCCAAATTGCACTTGACTTCCCTTGACTAAGTCAAAACACAACTCAAGACACTCATAATCACTAAGGACTAGTGATTATGCTTCTAACTCAATAAGTAACACAATTATCTAGTATCCTAAGTACTTAATCAACCAAATTACTCACCAAAACACATTTTGACCCATTTCATAGTCAATCTCCCAAATTCAAGTTTAAAACAACATCATAATCACTAGCACACAAGTGTTCTAGTGGTTATGCCTAACTTTTCAAGACTTAGACTAACAAATTCGTCATTAAACCCTAGACAATCACATTAGGGTTTACATTTATAAACAATCCATCAAAAACCCCAAAATTTCATAAGAAATGGGGTTTATAACCCAACACTTACACAAACCCTAATCAAATCCGAATTCAAAACATAAAAATCGAGTTGAGGTTTTTACCTCAAGTGTATAGTAGAGCTAAAGAGCAGCTACACCAAGTGTGGGTCTTGGTTTGTGCTTAGATGGTCACCTTCTTCACAATATAAGCTTTTTATCACTAGAAATCACTTCTCACTCTAAAGGTGTATAGTTTGAGATAGAAATAAAGAAATGGATACTTCAGATCTGTTTTCCTAGTCCCAAACCGTTCACATGCAAAATTGCATAAAAGCCCCGAATTCAAAATGTTTACAAGTTAGTCCTCCAAGCCTGTCAGCACAACTGCGTTGCGTGCCAAATACCTACGCGACGCACAGTATAACGTGCAGGCAAGGCAGGGGCTTACAAGTTGATCAATTAAAATATTAACTTAAGAAGACTTTACAAGATCACAAACAAGTGATCTTGATAAATAAATTTTTAAACCGGAAAAGAAAATGTCTGCTAAAACAAATAAATGTGATACGCTAACAAATGAAGTTTCATTTATTAACGAAGCATTAATAATTGTATTTCACGAAATGTGAAGTGTTTAGTTGTTGCAATAATCGACTGCTTTATGAATCACGTGGAGGCAAAGATGGAGGACCATAGATCTACATGAACATGAAAAATGTGAACGAATAGCCATGAATATTCAAGGAAAGTAGAGAGAAAATGTAATTGCCATTTCACGACTTTCTTGATCTCATTACATAACATTGGCTATTGTTAGTTTTCTATGGAGCTCCTAGGTCCTTTATATAGCCCTTATCTAAAGGACCTCTTGGAGTATGACTGATCCATTTCTATGGTTCTAACAATCTTCCCTCATCAGGCAATCATACTTTCAAACGAACACTCCATAGGAAATACATACAAAATTACAAGAAAGAAACATGCTATCACTAACTAACTCCCCTCACAAATCTTGCATGGCCGTTAAATTAGATCTTGAATATTGGAATTCTTTAACCTTCAAGGGTCTTTGAGCATGCACAGCGGAATGTGCAAGATAGACTTTGCTCGACTTGTGACAAAGTGTCGAAACTCTAAACCCCCTTCTCAAAGTACATGGGCTCTTATCAAAGTGCCTTGACATTCATACTGTCGGTTTCAATATCGAGACACACCTCTTGAACTTTCATCGTTTCAAAGAGTACTTTTGATAATAGTCATTAGATAACTCTCCATAAGATGTGGAAACTTCTTCGACTCTCTAGCTCCCCCAATCAAACAATTCTTTCTTGCAGTGCGAGTCAAATACTGTACGTGTATTGAAGTCATTGTCGAATCATCACTCGCCTTGATTAAAAAGATCAGATGTACTACTTGTGAATGTCCTTCTTTAAAGCTCTCGTGAGCTTTCAATCATGATAGCAAGACTCTCACCTACTTGAACTATGCATGACCTCAAAATCCGCATATAGGTCCGTTCAAATATTTATGACACCCCTGTCAGATTAAGGGCCCATTAACGTCTCGAGAAGTAGCTCTCTTAGCATTCACAGAAAGATTATTTAACCCCAGTGAAGACGGTGTTTCACTTTCGCTTTTCATCACTTTCTTTTCAAACCAAGTAATAATTAACTCGTGCGTACATCAACAATATACATATATCCCACACAATGATGCTTGCATGGAATAAAAGCTTCATTGTAACAATTGGCTGATGTAATCGGCAATCCCCCAAAATATATCAAATAACGCCAATGAGAAAATCTGGGAGGATATTCGGACGCCAAGATCCTGACGGCGAATAATCCTTGAAAATTTTAAAATTCCAAAAGTATCAACTTTCGTTAGCTCCGTTAGCCTTCCTTAGTTGATTTGCACTAGTCCATTAGGGATTTAATAAGAAACAGTCAACTGTTATTAAGTTTGCACTATCTGCAAATATCTGCACATGAAGTCTTGCAAGATATGAGATCCTGACAGGGACTGAAATTGTAAATGTGTCAGATTCGTACACTTGGACTACACTTTGTTGGGTTGACAGATTCGGACAAGGGACAAAGCTCATTAATGTTTCAGACATGTAGGCCCCATTCGTACAGAACTGATCTAAGCCCATTCGGACAATTCAACCTTAAATAGAGATGCCCAATTTGGCTCACGTCTAGGCCCAATAACAAATACAATGTGCGAATATGGATTTGTAAATCACTGTGAGAATTGTAACTGATGAGCGTATAGTAACAGAACTATCATCGTGAGAATCTGCAATTGAAAATCATTGTGCAAATCTGTAACCGTTTATGTACCATCCGAATAAGATTCAATCATTATCAGGTGTGGGAATCTCAATCTTCACATCCAAAAACAAGAAGAACATCATCAGGTTCATCACCTGTAACCGTTATCTTCTTCAAGTTCATGAACATAAAATCTAATATCACCAATTACTTCGAATTGAGACTTGATACTAATTGCTAATGATGCTAAATGCAGTGAATAACGTTTTTGTGGAGGATTCACAACCCAAAACAACAACAATTCTCGGAATCAGGCAATAACATCCACGATCAACTTGAAGAACACGAAACTTGAAGTTGTGACCTAGGGTGTTTTTGAGGTTGATAGGTGCATTTCGTGTTCAACTTATAAATAATAAAAACTATGATCAAATAACTTAACTAATTAACACAAACGTCTGGGCAACAATAACCCGATCATTATAGCAATTAGCAAGTACTCAAGCAAGGTTCGTTCCACAGGGAGCAATATACATGAATCTTAAAACACTAGTAATTATCCTAAGTTAATTGGGAGGTTTTAAGAAAGTGTTGATTAAGCTAATATTAAACTAAGAGAGATTAACAAATAAGAGAGAAACGTGTCCACTTGATTGTTCAACCTTTTGCAATAGATTATCCCTTTCATTTGTCACATAACGATGTTTAAACATAAAGCTTCATTTCGATCTCACAATCTTCATAAAACCTCAATCAATTAAAGTTCATTAACTCACGTAGACTCACTTCAAAAGATTAAACTATGTATTGAGTGAGGTCATTTAGACTCAATTTTGGATTAAAATCACTTAAAATCCTTTAATTATCAAAATCACTTAATATAATCAAACACCACTATGTTGACTAAAAACCAATTGAAAACCAACCCAACCAAGAACACAATCACTTGAAATCCCCAATTTGGTTGTCTAGATCACACAATGTGTTGAAGCACAAATTGTTTTATTAATCAAATCACGTACACAATCTATCTATGTAATCAAAGTAAAGTCTAAAACAAATGCATAGCAATGGATCATCAATCAAAAACAATAATCATCAAATCATTCAAACACTCAATTCATAGATCAGGGCAAAATCCAAACATCAAGTTTACAAATCAAGTGAACACAAGTAATCTAAGCTATAATGTAACATACCGTTTTTCAGTTACGCGTTATTTTAGACGTCATTTGAATTACGAGGCATGTAATCATATTATTTGACCCCAAATAAAGATTGATTTAATGTTTAAAACCTTACAATTGGAAAGTAGACCTTATTACGTTTCCAATGATATTTGATTCATCAAAAATGGAGCTACGGTTTGAAATTTACGATCGAAATAAGTTAGCAGTTCTGGGGTCGGATCGCGGTCGAGATTAGGTCTATTTTGGTCGTGATTCGGGGTCAGTCTGGAGCTTTTTAAGTCATGTTTAAAGGGTTTTTGAAGGGTGTTTTGGTCCTTTCACTTTGGGGTCGGGTTTTTGACCACAAAACTGACCCAAGGCTCACTAAGAGCTCATTTCTTATCTACAAACACTCTCATCTTATCTTACAGAGAGAGAGAGAGAGAGAGTGAGTTCTAAAGAGAGGAAGCTTGAGTTGGTGATGAATATGGTGATTTTTGCCCAAATTGGAAGCAGGTCTTGGTTCTCCTTGATGTTTTTAGCTACTAGCCCGGTCTTGGAGTTGAGTTAAACCCTAGATTCAATTTGATTACTTTGATTTTGATTTGGGGTTAGGGTTTATGCTAGTTAGAGTTATAAACCCCATTTCTTGTGAAATTTGGGGGTTTTGAGTATTGTTAGTGTAAGTGAACTCGATTATTGTAGGTTTAGGGTTTGATGATGAATTTGGAACTATTTGTCATGGTTTGGGTGTTAAACCACTAGATTGAAAGGTTGTTAGTGAGTTTGGTGTTCTTAAGAACATGTTGTTGGTCAAAATGGGTGTTGACCCTGATTTAGTGTCAAACTAAGATTTGAGTCAAGTTTTGGTAAATCAAGTATGTAAATACTTGGTTTAGGTGTTAATTGGTGTTTTGGAAATATAATCACTAGTCGTTAGTGATTATGGGCATTTTTGTGACTTGTGTCAAAAGGGGTAAATTGAACTTGGTCAAATTTGATGAAGACACTAGTTTTGGTCAATGGATATTTAAACACTTGTGTTAAGTGTTAAATGGCATTTTTGGAAGTAATCACACATGAGAAGTGATTTTGAGTCAAAGCGATGTTTTAACAAGTCAAACGTTATTAAATGCAATATGGGTCAATATTGCACGTGTTGTGGTTTTTGTGTAAATGGCGGGTTGAAATGATCACCATCTAAGTAGCATTTAGTGTCGGGACCTAGGTTGGTCTAAATTAGTGTAAAGTATAATTTGGGGTAAATTGTAGTTTGTAGAGTGGGTTTGAATTACCACCCAAAGTGATAATTGGTTTGTGTCCATTAGGTGTTAAATGGGCGGGTTTTGGCGAGCAAGGTGTGATTCCTTAGCTAAGGAATGTTTGTGTCGGGTTCTGTTTTAGAGAATGGTTATTTATGTGTATATTGTACCTATGTGTGATATAGGTGGTTACTTGCTCGAATTTGAGGATGGATATCATGTTATACATGACTTATGCGGGCATTCCAAGGTGAGTGGAATAATTATACGTGTATGTATATAGTGTATTTATTTGTGTGCTATGGTATGAACCAAGGAGCCAGTAGTTCCATAGCATGTGCGAGGTGTTATGATGTTGAACAAAGAGCCGGTGGCATCATGGTACGTGTGTTGTAGTATGAACCAAGGAGCCGGTAGCACTATAGCACGGGAGTTTAAGGTGTAAACCAAGGAGCCGGTAGCGCCTTAGCGTGAGTATGACTCAAGTTGTGATATGAACCACAGAGCCGGTAGCATCATGAAAAATGCGTATGGTGTGAACTAAGTAGCCGGTAGCACCATGACGCGAGTATGGTTAACCATATAGGGGGTGTGTGTGTGTGTGTAGAATTCGTGAGCGTTATTTATATTACATGCTTTTGATTATGGTAGTTCGTGACATGTTGAGGAATTAGCTTGTACTTTGAGATTGTATGCTAATAAATTGCTAGCATGCATGCGGTATGTGGGTAAGTGTTTACAAATAGGTATATTATATATGTATATGTATAATTGCTGTTTTGCTTACCCTCTCATTGTTTACCTTTTTTATAGGTATCGTTGATGTGAAGTTACCTAGTTGCTAGACTAGGATTGATAGACGTTGCGTAAGCTTGGAGGATTAGCTTTTGAATATCTGGACATGGATTGGGGGTTTGGTAGTCCCCGGGATTATGCTCTTGGTATCGGGTTGGGTTATTGAGTCTTGTTATCGGCTAAAAAGTCACGTTTTCACCCCGGTATTAAGGCCCAAAAACAAGAAAGATTCGAACTTTATCGTCAAAATACCCGCTTCGTCGGTTAAAAATGAAGAGCAAGTAATTACGAAGACGGTGCAAAAAGAATCAAGAGAATCGGTGCTAAAACGAAGATTCTTGAGCGAAAATGGTGGAAGACAAGAAATCAAGTTACGATCGTGAATTTTAGCTGACCAGGCTTGCCAAACGGCCTACCAAACGACCTCCTAAACAGCTTTTCTGGCTTGCAAATGGTCTGTAACACGCCCAAGTCAAACGGCCACGTTAAACGGGCAAAACAATCAAACGGCCCCTGCAAACGGCCTGCCAAACGGCTTGCCAAACGGGCTACCAGCCGTTTGCAGACAAATTTCTAGTCTATTTAAAGGGTCTTTGTCATTCATTCCAACACACACTTCAATTCACTTCTTTCTCTCTATTGTACAATATTAGTCATACTTTCAAGGTCTTCAACTCCGTGTGGGAAATCTAGTACCCGGAGAAGAACGCCGAAGATTGTATTAGGAGCGGTCTGGAGTTTGAAGTTGTCACTTTTGTATTCGGAACTCGTTTAATCTACTGGTACTTCTATCCTTTATCTTATTATAATGTCTTTTATCATTATGTTCTGTGATGTTGTTGCCATGATTAGCGAGTAGTTATCTTTAGTGTATGTTATGATGTAACCAGTTATAATGCTGAAATAATGTTATGGTTTGTGTATGTTGTCGAGATGCTTTCCGATTATGCTTTAAACTCAATCGCTATTCCAACTAATAGAACGTAGTTATTGGCTCTGTTATTGGGAAGTTGCGAACCCTGAATCAGAGTACACTATCTGTGTCACCCCTTGGTAAGAGAAGTCTATCGGATACAACGTAAGATCGACTGAGGAACATCGGTTGTAGTAAGTCTATCAAGCTTTGGATTCCAACTGAGGACTCTTTCGTAGTGAAACATCTAACTAGACCCCTAGTACATTGTCGTTCCCAGACTATGCTAGTGTAGTCACCAAGCATATAAACTTCGTACGTGCATGCTAAAACACAACGGTTGTTGTAAGCTGTACCTCTGCTAAGTGATGTCGAACGAGGTGTATATAAAATAGTTTATAATTTTAGCAGGAAATACTATTAAATACGATACAATTTTACACAAGATATTTATTTATTTATAGAATGGATATACTTAAACCTTGCTACAACACTTATAGGCAGTGTACCTAATCGTACAGTAGTGTAGTTTTTAGTAAGTCCGGTTCGTTCCACAGGGAAATCTTTAAACAAAGCTCAACGCTATATTAGTTTACTTTTATAAAAATACAAATATATATATATAAGTAATATTATTATTATAAAGGGGGTTTTTACCGTTTAATGACCGGTTTGTCGATTTTAAAACTTTAGTCGCAGTTAAAACCTAATGTAAAATATAAAATACAAGACTTAAATTAAAGCGTAAAGTAAATAACGATAATGAAATTGCGAATAATAAAAGTGCGATAAAATTAAATTGCGATAATTAAAAAGTACGATAAATAAAAGTGCGATAAAATAACAATAAATAAAAGTGCGATAATTAGAAGTGCAATTAAATATAAAATAAAGGAAATTAAATATGAAATAAAAGAATTATGCTTATTTAAACTTCCGTAATCATGATGTTTGACGTGTTGATTTTAGTTTTATGCCCATGGGTTAATTGTCCTTTGTCCTGGATTATTCAATATGTCCGTCTGGTTTTTGTCCATAACAGTCCATCAGTCATAAATATAAATTGCAAGTGTCCTTGTCAAATTATTATTATACCCGAAGATAAATATTCCAACTAATTGGGGATTCGAATTGTAACAAGGTTTTAATACTTTGTTTAATGAATACACCAGGTTATCGACTGCGTGTAAACCAAGGTTTTACTACTTTGTTAACAATTACACCAATTACCCTTGAATGTAATTTCACCCCTGTTTTAATTATTCTAGTGGCTATTAATCCATTCCCGTGTCCGGTTAAATGAACGATTATTCGTACATATAAATACCCCGCCCATCGTGTCCGATCGAGTGTATATGGTAATTTATAGGGACGCCCAATTGTAAATCTTTATATTAACATTAACAAACTTTCATTTAGTTAAACAAATATAAAGCCCATTAATAGCCCATAGTCTAGTTTCCACAAGTGTCGTTCTTTTGTCCAAACCCCAATTATGGTACAAAGCTCAATTACCCAATTTTAGTAATTAGCCCAACATCATGATTACTTCGTTTTAAACAAGCATAATAATAACTTAGCTACGAGACATTAATATAAAAAGGTTGAACATAACTTACAATGATTAAAAATAGCGTAGCGTTACACGGACAGAATTTCGACTTACACCCTTACAACATTCGCTAACATAACCTTATTATTAGAATTATAATTAAAATTAAAATATAAATTATAAATATAAATATATTACGTATATATTGAGAGAGATTGAGAAAATAAGATGTTGATTTTGATCAGAATTCGGGTTGATTTATAGCCAGACTTGAAATTTGGGGCTCCGCGACTCGCGGCCAAATACCCTTAAAACTCCGCGAGTCGCGGAGAGGTATTTACAGTTCACACCCTTGGAGTTTCCTGCTGCCGACGGTTTTAAATATATATATATAATATATATATAATTAATATAATTAATTATATATTATATTATATTTATATATATAGTTAACTTGTAATTTTTAGTCCGTTGCGTCGAGCGTTAAGAATTGACTCTGGTCCTGGTTCCGGATTTTCGAACGTCCTCGCGTACAATTTAATATCTTGTACTTTGCGTTTTGAATCTTGTACTCTTGTGATTTCGAGACGTTTCTTATCAATAATTTGAACCTTTTTGTTTGTCTTTTGTTCTTTTGAGCTTTTTGGTCGTTCGCGTCTTCAAATCGTCGAATCTGTCTTTTGTCTTCACCTTTTATTATTTAAACGAATATCACTTGTAAATAGAACAATTGCAACTAAAAGCTTGTCTTTCTTGAGGAATAATGCTATGAAATATATGTTCGTTTTTAGCATTATCAAATATTCCCACACTTGAGCGTTGCTTGTCCTCAAGCAATATTGTCTTGAAATACTAGAATCACTTCTTTATTCTTCACACTTTGTACATCAGTGATTTCTATACGGCGGTATAAACAATGGTAGTAACGATATGGTTTACAGTCCCACATGACTATAAAAATTTAGATCCATTAAGGAAATTGGATCTTTATGAAAACATTTGATCTTTTGAAAATTAAATCTAGTTTTTACCCTAGATTAGTTTTCCGGAATAACCCTTTACCGGTGTTTGCAAAATATTTTTGTGGGTTTGGTGGGTTTCAGATTTGAAAATTTTAGCTCAAAACTTGCGGTTTTGTGTCACCCACTTGCTAACCTTGTATTTGGAAAGCAACACGTCCAGTTTACTTGTTCCGTATATTACCTTTCGGCAAACTACCGTCCGGTTGTAAAGGAAAGCGTTGAACAAGCAACTGTTTAAGGCAATGTCCCGTGACATGCTTTTGATTATGGTCTATAACGTGTCGGACGCAATTACTATCCTTGGTAGGAGCAATAGTAAAGCTCACCCTTATAATTTGTCGGTCTGGCACAAGGTCCTGTCTTTGACCATGTTATGCAACCACCGTTCTTACGGTTGACACCCGATTTAGTTCAGGTGACCTAATGAATTCCAGGTGAATTCCTAGGATTTTACGTTCAATGGTAATGAACGCATTGAAAATAGGGTTTTCAGAAAACAAATCGGTTTGTATTTTTGATCAAAATATTTTCTCGTTCAAGCTCGAGTTTAGATATCATCGAATTCCATGAGTTTGAATTCTCAATCTTTAAGGTCAATCTCTAGGATTGAGTAATATCAGTCTTAAAAGCTGATTTTTAATCTTTAAGGAGATTATCATTTCTGGGGATCTGATTCATTAGTCTTATCCAGCTAATTTGCACGGTGCCTCCCCATTGTACGAGATAAATCCTTCTCATGGTTAGGATAAATCTGACCACTTGGCGACCCTGTTTAATGCTGAGGTCCGTGGATTTCCTGCTGATTTTAGAGATGACTTTTCTAGATTTTTCGTCAACCTACAGCTGGTCTGGACGACAACTTCATGACCTAAATCAAGAAGCGCGTGTCTTTTTTGGAAGACTTTACTTCCTTCAAATGATGGAATTGATTCATCGTGTAGATCCATCTCTTCTTTTCTTTCATCGGGTAAAACAGTTTAGTTTAGTCCAAAGCAAAAGTATTTTTAGTTATTTGTTACAGATATATGTGACATATGTTTAAGATAACTTGGTAAATTTTCCCACACTTGGCTTTTTATTTTTCTTTTTATCGTCCTCTATTCCATTTTAAATGAATTTTAACATTTTAGTTTGTTTCTTAATTTATGTCCTTTCTGAGGTAACAATAATTTCGGTGTTAAAACCTAGTTTTATCGTTCATAAATATGTATAAACATGATTTTAATTCATTTAATTGAAAATTTTGAAAAATTTTACTAGAATTGGGTAGTCAGTATATAAGACTAGGGCTGTTCTTTTTTATCAGAGAGCACTAGATTCTAATATAACTACTGCTTTACTAGTATTTTTAATGGTAACCAAGTGTTTAATATAAAAATTTTAAAATCCGAAAGAATTTAACCCCTTCCCACACTTAAGATCTTGCAATGCCCTCATTTGCAAGAAATCAGTAACAATTTAAATTATTGAGGGTGATTTGTGTGAAAATGATTAAATTTTTACCAAAGTTTCCAAATATATTGGCGTTTGTTTGCTGAATGATAAATGGTGCACATCATTTGTTCATTCCATCTTGTTGTTATTTCACATATATTTTGCATCTTGTCGTCAAAATTACTTGCTTTTGCTGAACTTAATGCCAGTCTTTGAAAATGCGTTGTTTTACCCTGTTGTGTACATAAGATAAACTGCAAACATATATACATATTTTTGAAGTTTGGTTTATTACCCCACATTCAAAAATTATTAAAATCTAAGAATAAAAGTTAGATAATTATAAAAATGATTACAATATTAACAAAAGTATTAAACATATCAATAATTACATATTACAAAATAATAAAAATAAAAAGTAAACTAAGGATGATATTGGTACCAATAGGGGTTCCACGCATAACCATAAGTGCTATAGAATGCTTCGGCAGGGTCATACGTAGGATATGGTGGCTGCATCTCTATCGACCAAAGAGGGAAGACGGGTTTCGGTGTAGGAATATAGTTTCTACCTATATGTTGGCAATGCGCTATGATCTGGTTCTGATGAACTTGCCAATCTTCAAATGCTCTCTGTCTAGCATTTTCGTATTCCCGAGAAGCTATAAACCTATGCATTTCTTGCATCTGGTTCCCCCCTCCTACATTACCTTGTTCCTGGTTTCTCTCTACCTGTGGATGTCTACCATTGTATCGTACTGCGGCGTTATTTCGCCGCTTCAAAACTTTAGCACCATGGTATACATTCAAACCTATAGTGTCGCGGGGTTCCGGCTCTTCTACCAATAATCCCCCCCGACTTATATCCACACCGAGATATTCACCAATCAAAGTAATAAAAATACCACCTCCTATTATGCTATGTGGACGCATCCCTCGAACCATAGCTGATAAATAATAACCCACACAATATGGTATACTTACAGCGCTGTGTGGGTCTCGAATACACATATGGTAAAACAAATCTTGTTCATTTACCTTTTCTTTGTTTTTACCCCTTTGTGTAATCGAATTAGCTAAAAACCTATGTATTACTCTTAATTCGGCTCTATCTATATCCAAATAAGAGTAGTTTCCCCCTTTAAAACGGTGATGGCTTGTCATTTGACTCCACACACCGTGTGTATCAAAATTTTCATCTATTTTCCTACCGTTTAGTATCAATCCTCTACAATCGGCAGACGCTAATTCCTCAGGCGTATATATACGTAAAGCCTGAGCCATGTCCAGTAAAGACATGTGGCGCATCGAACCGTCTAACAAAAATCTAATAAAAGAACGATCGGTTAAACTAGTTACCCGATCATTCAACTCTATACTACATAACAACTCTTCACACCATACTTTATATACAGGTCTGCGTATGGTGAATAAACATATCCAGTCATTAAAAGAAGAATTACCATACCTCTGTACCAGTAATTCCCTAATTGGCCCGGCCAATTCTACAGCTTCCAAGGGTCCCCATTCTATGACCCTCGGTACCTCAACAACCTTGGAATGAAGAGTATGCAAACCCCGTTGATATTTTGGATAATCTATCCAAAGTCTGTCAAATCGCAGGTTCGGGTGCAACTGTTCCAAGTGCATATCTGAAAAGGTCATGACTGGATGAGGTACATCCTGCTTGTAGTAGTTATCTACCTCCTGTTGTTCTAAGTTCTCAGCAGGAGCATGGCGGGCTTGGGATGAAGATTCACCCCTTTCATTCTGCAAAACATATCAAACACAAATTTTGTGCATCCAAATATGCATTAGTGTCAGCAAAATCATCAATCAAAATAATTACAATGACATTATCAATTTATATCAAACTTAAGCTTATTTTCACATTTTTATCAAATCTACACTTTTTCAAATAAGCACATACGAAAATTTTTGCTAAGTTCATAAGCATTCAACTCAAATAACATGTCAAAATAATCATTACTAGCAAATAAACAAGTCTCAAATGGCATTATCTTTCAAAAATCAAGTTCATGAATTTTGGACTTGAAAAAGTCCACTTTAATTCTCAAAATCATGTTTAGGCTCAAAGTTTGGATCATTTAACTACCTAGACATGTTACACTACTCAATTTAGCAACAATTCATGACAAAAATCGGCCATAACCTGTTTATATCAAAAAGCCCCAAATTGCTCAAGAACACAAACCCTAGATTATTCAAAATTTGAAGTTTAAGGCTTCTAATCATGTTAAACAGCATCAATCTAGGTTATACAAGCATAATATACAAACAATTTAAGTCTAATTACACTAAAAAGCATCAAAATCAAATTGGGTAAAAATTAGCTCAAGAACACTAAAATTCGAATTAAATGGTGTTTAGGTGTAGAAATTTACCGTTTTTCTTGAGTAGTTCTTAGATATCATCCTTCTCAACATGATTTTAGCAAAAAATTTGGTGATTAACGGTTAAAAATTGAGATTTTTGGGTGTGATTTTCGGGTTTTTTCGAACTCTTTTTCGCAGTATTTTTCTGTGTTTTGTGTGTGTGGGAGTGACTGATCGTTTCAGCTGTTTTATTTTTTTTTTCTGTAATTTGGTCCCTCCGCGAGTCGCGGAGATTTGCACTGCAAACTCCGCGAGTCGCGGAGTTTACCCTTTTTTTTTTTTTTTTTTTTTTTTTTTTTTTTTATATATAATCTTTAACTTCTTAAAACAATTAAGAAATTAATTTTAAAATTTTGTTTCCCTTGTTATTTAGGACGAGGTCGTTTCGGATCGATGTCCTAATCCGTCCCTCGACAAAATTTTAAAATTTGTCTTTTTGTAGCGATTGTTTTAAAAGCTAAGATTTTTGGGTTTTTAATGTTTTTGGCATACTTTTAAATCAATAAGATTAAAAATAATGATAATAAAAGTTCTCGTCCCTCCCTCGGGTAAAGCAATTTCGGTTCAAAGACCTAGTCTTCAACTTACGACGAATTTTAAAAATCATATTCTTAACTTAATGAGATAAAGTAAATTTTTGTTTTTAAATTCACACTACTTAAATATAAAATTCAAAATTAATATTAAAAATTCACAACAAACTTAAAATTTGAAATGCATAAAATTAAAATTTCATATTTTAAAAATTAAAAATTCACACCAAACTTAATTTAAAAATTCATAAATTTACACCAAACTTAATTTAAAAATTCAAAAATTCATACCAAACTTAATTTTAAAAATTCAAATATTTACAATTTTAAATATATTGTTTTTACAAAATTTACAATATTAACTTAAGATTTAAATATTAATTTTAAAAACATGGTAAAAATAAGATTAAAAATCTTTTTGTCTTTTTATCCCACTTTAATCAATCAAATATTATCAAAAATATACGCCCCTCTTTTCGGTAAAGTAATTTCGGTTCCAAGACCTAATTTGACTCATGATGAATTTTTGAAATATTTTGGGTTGATTGATTAAAGATATTTATACCTTAAGAATAAACGTTAAATTTCGCAGTGATGTAATAAATTTTTGAATGATATCAATAATTTCGGTCGCCAAACCTAATTTTATTTAATACCAATTTAATACTTTTTAGCGAACAAATTAGCGTTTATTATCAAAAGGTTAAAAATAAATAAAAATAAAAACTGTACAGACATACCTGTGAAATAGATTTCTTAGTTATATGATCTATTATATTCATAAGATAGTCGGTTTAATTGGTTTTCCATGGCTGCATAGGCGTAACCTCGAGCATTCATTGTCTTTTCTTCTAAACATATGAACGGTCCGTCTCTGCATAAAGTAACAAATTCGGTATTTGAATAGGTTTGATTATTTGAACATTTACCTCCATGTGACCATTTTCCGCATTTGTGACATTTTTCTAGGTGTCGTGCTCTTCTTTTCGCTGCGGATTTTGATTTTCCTTTACCAAATTGTAACTTATTATCTTCGCATCTGGATCCTTTTCTAACTCCGTCCATTCTTCCTCTGATTACTGATACTAATTCACTCGGTAGTATGTCATTATTTCTTTTAGTGATCAAAGCGTGTAGCATTAGACCATGGTTTAGTTCACAGGCAGTCTTCATTTCGTAAAAACCTAAAAAAATAAAAATTCAGAATGGGGGGAGAAGACTAGTTCTTTAGGGTCTGCTAGGGAAAGACCATACGTGTTCCATTTTCGAGAACTACACGAAAACAGATAATCTAACTCTAACAGAAATACATTTTATCCTTTAAAGATTTGATTCTCCCCACACTTAGTTAGCTGTGGTGTCGAAATTGTGATTAACTTCGTTGTCGACTTCCATCGGACCATGTATGTAATGTTTAACTCTGTGACCATTAACTTTAAATTCATTTCCATTTGAATTTATTAATTCTATCGTTCCGTATGGGAAAACTCTTTTGACTATGAATGGTCCAGACCATCTTGATTTCAATTTTCCAGGAAATAGCTTGAATCGTGAATTGAAAAGAAGAACTCTGTCTCCTTCTTTAAATTCTTTTGAACTTCTGATTCTTTTATCATGCCATTTCTTCGTTCTTTCTTTATAGATTAACGAATTTTCGTATGCTTCATGTCTTAATTCTTCTAATTCGTTTAGTTGACTTAATCGTAGACGTCCGGCTTCATGTAAATCAAGATTACATGTCTTCAAAGCCCAAAATGCTTTGTGTTCAATTTCTACTGGAAGATGACATGCTTTTCCATACACAAGTCTAAAAGGTGTGGTTCCAATTGGAGTTTTGTAGGCTGTTCTAAAAGCCCAGAGTGCATCCTCCAATTTAATGGACCATTCCTTCGGATTTGATCCTACGGTTTTCTCTAGAATACGTTTTAAAGCTCGGTTGGTATTTTCAACTTGTCCACTTGTTTGTGGATGATATGCGGTGGAGATTTTATGAGTTACTCCATATCTTTTAAGAACTTTCTCAAGTTGATTATTACAGAAATGAGTACCCCGATCACTTATTAAAGCTTTCGGTGTTCCAAACCTTGCAAAAAGACGTTTTAAAAAGTTGACTACAACTCGTGCATCGTTAGTTGGGAGAGCTTGTGCTTCCGCCCATTTAGATACATAGTCAATGGCTACGAGTATATATAGATTATTATGAGATTTTGGAAATGGACCCATAAAGTCAATACCCCAAATGTCAAATACTTCACATACTTGGATGACATTTTGTGGCATTTCATCACGTTGACTTATTTTTCCGGCCCTTTGACATGCATCACAGGATTTGCAAAGAAGGTGTGCGTCTTTGTAAATTGTAGGCCAATAGAATCCAGCTTCATAAACTTTTCTTGCTGTTAGTTGAGGCCCATAATGCCCTCCTGTTGGTCCTGTGTGACAATGATTTAAAATTTTACTAGCTTTATCTCCAAATACACATCGGCGTATTATTCCATCGGGACAACTTTTAAACAGATGTGGATCTTCCCAGAAATAGTGTTTTATATCACTGAAGAATTTCTTTCGTCTTTGGTACGATAATCCTTTTTCAAGGAATCCACAAACTAAGTAGTTTGCATAGTCTGCAAACCATGGGATTTCTTTATAATCTATCTTCAATAGATATTCATCAGGAAAGTTGTCTTGTATGGCCGATTCATTCAGAACTTCTAATTCGGGATTTTCAAGACGAGAAAGATGATCAGCGGCGAGATTTTCTGCTCCTCTTTTATCTCGGATTTCAATATCAAACTCTTGTAAGAGTAAGATCCAACGGATTAATCTTGGTTTAGCATCTTGTTTTGAAAATAGGTATCTAAGAGCAGAATGGTCGGTATAGACCACCGTTTTTGCTAGAACTAGATATGATCGAAATTTGTCAAAAGCAAAGACAATAGCAAGGAGTTCTTTTTCAGTAGTTGTATAGTTCGTTTGTGCTCCTTGTAACGTCTTACTTGCATAATATATAGGTTGAAATCGTTTTTCAATCCTTTGTCCTAAAACGGCTCCCATTGCAAAATCACTTGCATCGCACATTAGTTCAAATGGTAGATTCCAATTTGGTGTTATCATGATCGGCGCATTAGTGAGTTTTTCTTTAAGAATATTAAAAGATTTGATACACTCATCTGTAAAGATGAATGGTGCATCCTTTTCTAGGAGTTTATTCATAGGAGTGGCAATTTTAGAAAAATCTTTTATGAAACGTCGGTAAAAACCGGCATGCCCTAGAAAACTCCTAACTCCTCTAACATTGGTGGGATGTGGAAGTTTAGCAATTACATCTACTTTAGCTCTATCCACTTCAATTCCTTCTTTTGAAATTTTATGTCCAAGAACGATGCCTTCTTTAACCATGAAATGGCATTTCTCCCAATTAAGTACTAGATTTGATTTTTCGCATCTAATTAGCATTCGTTCCAGATTAACTAGACATGATTTAAATGTATCACCGAAGACTGAAAAGTCATCCATGAATACTTCCATGCATTCTTCTATCATGTCATGAAAAATCGCCATCATACACCTTTGAAAGGTTGCAGGGGCGTTACAAAGTCCAAATGGCATTCTTTTGTAAGCAAAAGTACCATAAGGGCACGTGAATGTGGTTTTCTCTTGATCTTCGGGTGCTATTGGAATTTGAAAATATCCGGAAAATCCATCTAGAAAACAATAGTAACTATTTCCGGCTAATCTTTCCAACATTTGATCTATAAAAGGTAAGGGAAAGTGATCTTTTCTGGTGGCGTCATTTAATTTTCTATAATCAATACATACACGCCATCCTGTTACAGTCCTAGTAGGAATAAGCTCATTTTTCTCATTTGTGATGACAGTCATGCCACCTTTCTTAGGCACGCATTGAACTGGGCTTACCCATGGACTATCAGAGATTGGATATATCAAACCTGCATCTAGCAATTTAATAATCTCTTTCTTAACTACATCTTGCATATTAGGATTTAGTCTTCGTTGGCGTTGCACATACGTTTTATGACCTTCTTCCATAAGGATTTTATGTGTGCAATACGAAGGACTTATTCCTTTAATATCATGAATCTTCCATGCAATGGCTGGTTTATGAGCTTTCAACACAGAAATGAGCTGTGATTTTTCATTTTCAGTAAGAGAAGACGATATTATTACAGGTAATTCAGATTCACCATGTAAATAAGCATATTCCAAATGGTTTGGAAGTGGCTTTAACTCTAATTTTGGAGGTTCTTCTATCGATGATTTATATCGATATCTGTCTTCTTCTTTTAGCATTTGAATTTCTTCTGTTGTTGGTTCATATCCATTAGCTATAAGTGTAGCTAACATTTCAGCTTCATCAATTGGTTCATTACCTTCTCCTAAAGAACATTCTCCTGTTCCTTGTAATTCTGGAAATTCTTCTAATAATTCTGCATGTGCATCTATAGTTTTAATATAATAACATGTATCATCTGCAGATTGTGGTTGTTGCATTGCTCTATCCACTGAAAAGGTAACACTCTCATCCTCTATACTTAGGGTCAGTTTCTTACCGAACACGTCTATCATTGCTTTAGCCGTGTTTAAGAATGGTCTTCCTAATATGAGAGGAACTTGAGAATCTTCTTCCATGTCCAAAACAACAAAATCTACTGGAAATACTAAATTACCAACTTTAACTAGCATGTTCTCCATTATCCCTCTAGGATATTTTATTGATCTATCGGCTAGTTGTATGCTTATTCTGGTTGGTTTTAATTCTCCAAGGTCTAATTTAGCGTATAATGAATACGGCATTAGATTTATACTAGCACCTAAATCAGCCAATGCTTCTATTGAACTAAGACTACCCAGAAAACATGGAATTGTGAAACTTCCTGGATCAGATAATTTTTCTGGTATCTTATTCAACAGCACTGCTGAACAATTAGCATTCATAGTAACAGCCGAGAGTTCTTCCATTTTCTTTCTATTTGTGATTAGATCT
Source organism: Rutidosis leptorrhynchoides (assembly GCF_046630445.1). NCBI lineage: Eukaryota > Viridiplantae > Streptophyta > Magnoliopsida > Asterales > Asteraceae > Rutidosis > Rutidosis leptorrhynchoides. Next base: position 166,355,146 of record NC_092336.1, read on the forward strand.
TTCAAGAATTTAGCATATCTAGGCATTCCTGAAATTACATCAATGAAAGGAAGATTTACATTTATCTGTTTAAACATATCCAAGAATTTGGTTTGCTCGGCTTCAAGTTTTTCCTTCTTCATTTTACTCGGATAAGGAAGTGGTGGTTGGTATGGTTTAACATAAGGTTTATCCTTAACTGTGTTATCTTCATTAACCTTTTCAACTACCGGTTCTTTTTCCTTATCTTGATCTGGTTGTGGTTCTTGTGTAGTAGGAATAGTTTCATCAGAAGTTACAGGTATTTCAGGTGGTTTAAGTGTTGTACCACTTCTTGTGGTAATAGCTTTAGCTGTTTCATTCCGGGGGTTAGCATTTGTATCGCTTGGTAGACTTCCCGGTTTTCTTTCACCTATTAACCTTGCTAGGTTACTTACTTCTTGTTCTAGATTTTGAATAGAAGCTTGTTGATTTCTAAATGCTTGAGCATTTTGTTCATTGGTTTGTTTTTGAGATGTGAAAAACTGCGTTTGAGTTTCAACTAGCTTCGTCATCATATCTTCTAAATTCGGCTTTTTATCATCGGTTTGTTGTGGTGGTTTGTTTTGAAAATTTGGTCTTTGCTGATTGTAAGTATTATTGGATACTTGTTGATTGCTAGGACCTTGTTGGTTGTTGTATGGAATATTTCGGTTATAATTCTGGTTTTGATTGTAAATCGGTCTTGGCGGTTGATAATTATTCTGATAATTATTTCCAGGCCTTTGGTTTATGTATGAAATATTCTCTCTTTGTTCCATTGTTAATTCAATACTTAGACAATCTTTTGTCAAATGTGGTCCTCCACACTGCTCACAACTAATTCGTATAGCATGAATATCCTTAGTCATCTTTTCCATTCGTCTCTCGAAAGCATCTATCTTTGCGGAAATGGAATCTAAGTCATGGCTAGAATCGGCTCTAGCTGCTTTAGATGATCTAATGATATCTTTTTCTTGGTGCCACTCATGTGAGTGGGAAGCAGTGTTATCAATAATTTTGTAAGCATCAGTTTCGGTTTTCTTCATAATCGAACCACCAGCTGCTATATCTATGTCTTTTCTTGTAGTGATGTCGCATCCTCGGTAAAATATTTGTACTATTTGACAGGTGTCTAAACCATGTTGCGGACATCCTCTTAACAACTTTCCATATCTTGTCCACGCCTCATATAGAGTTTCATTTGGCTTTTGTGTGAACGTAACAATTTCTGCTTGAAGTCTTACTGCTTTAGATGCAGGAAAGAATTGTTTAAGAAATTTATCAACTAAAACATCCCATGTATCGATCGCCCCTTCAGGTAACGATTCCAACCAATCTTTGGCTTCTCCCTTTAAAGTCCAGGGAAATAACATGAGATATATCTGTTCATCTTCCACTTCTCGGATTTTAAATAGTGTGCAGATCCTATTAAAGGTACGTAGATGTTCATTTGGATCTTCCTTCGGCGCACCACTAAATTGGCATTGATTAGTCACCATGTGTAGAATTTGTCCTTTGATTTCATAATCTGGCGCATTAATGTCTGGATGAGTAATTGCGTGACCTTGGCCAGTGCGTTTAGCTCTCATTCGGTCTTCCATACTTAAAGGTTCCAGATTCTCCATAATTGAATTTGTTGAATCGGTATCACTAGATGATTCTGATTTAATAGTTCGTTCCTCAACAATCTCTGTTTGAATGATTGGTGGTTCCGGAGGAAAGTTTAATGGTTCAGGATCTATGAACCGTTCCTGAATATTTTCTGGATTCTCAATTGTGAGGTTGGGTTCAAAAAATGGATTATCGGAAATTTGAACTGAAGTACTTGGTCGACTGGATGACGATTCTAAAGAAAAATCAACGGCGGTTATATTTGTTAAACGATGTCTTGATCGAGTTACAGGTGGTGAACGTACAAAAGGTGATGAACGTCTTGCTCGGTGCATTCACTAAATATCCTATTAGTTTTTAAAAGGAAAGAAAAATTATAATAAGTTATCCAATCAATAGACTTTTCTGATTTTGCCCACGTTTCGAATAGCCAAAAGATGCAGCAGAGGGGCAGGATTCGTTTGGTCTCAATATAATTGAGGACTGTTTGGCTCCAATAACCCGGTCCACGTACAAATCCAACTATTACTACGAACCAGAAAATTTTGATGTCTATTAATTTAACCACTTAAAATAAATTTTCGTAATTTTAAGAAATTTAGATAAGAAGTAGAAAAAATTCTAAGTCCTAAAAACTAGAATAGCGAGAAATAAGAGAGAAAAAGAGTTCGTCGAAAATGGTTGAAAAAGAAAAAAAATATGGTTGAAAAATAAAAGGTGACGGAAAAATAAAAGGAACTTATAAAAACTTAAAAATACTTAACTAATTTAACCTTATTACTACAACTAACTTAAAATTATAATCGCAAATTGAAATTACTAATTGGAATGATAATTGATACATAGTAAAAGGTCTAAAAATATTAAAGCTTACAGGAAAAACTAAATCCCAAATGGAAATAACTTAAAAAGAAACTAAAACTTAAAAAGGCGTCGCAAAATTCTAAAGCACCTAAATCTTAGTCTAAAGAAAAAGCACTTAAGGAATTCTACGGCAAAGCCTAAAAATATAGGAGTAAAAATAACTATAGCAAAGACTAAGTTTAAAATTAATTATGAGCTAAAAATATAAATATTACGCTACAACGATTAAAAAGGTACAAAATATAAAAATATATAAAAAGTTGTAAAAATTACAATTTTTATAAAAATATTATTTTTATATTATTTATTTTATTAAACTACTAATTTTATAATTTTAATAAAACTAATTAAACAAAATACATAAATATAAAGTAAAAAGTAAAAATAAAACTAAAATTAATAATAATAATAATAATATTTAGGTTTTAATAATAATAATAATTAAAAATAACCCGTGATTAGGGTTTTTGTCCGTGTGTCAGAGGGTCTCCGCGAGTCGCGGCATATAAAGAGGAAAACCCCGCGAGTCGCGGGGTTCAGGAATTCAGTTGACAGGACTTACTTTTTACGCGTTTTTCTTTATTTTTTTATTTTTTTTATTTTGTTTTGTGTTTTTTAATTAAATAAAAGATATTAAAATTAAAACTTATATTTTTATAAACTAAAATAAAAACAAAGAAACTTATAAAACTTAAATATTTAACAAAATCCTAAAAATACTTATATTTTTGTTTTTCTTTTTATATTTTTGAATATTTAAAACGTATTTTTACAAAAGCGAATTTTTAATAAAAGTAACTAAAATTTTAATTTTTTTTTTTTTTATATATTAGCGTTGCGCTTCCGGCTTTTAAGATACTTTCCCCGGCAGCGGCGCCAAAAATACTTGATGTCGAACGAGGTGTATATAAAATAGTTTATAATTTTAGCAGGAAATACTATTAAATACGATACAATTTTACACAAGATATTTATTTATTTATAGAATGGATATACTTAAACCTTGCTACAACACTTATAGGCAGTGTACCTAATCGTACAGTAGTGTAGTTTTTAGTAAGTCCGGTTCGTTCCACAGGGAAATCTTTAAACAAAGCTCAACGCTATATTAGTTTACTTTTATAAAAATACAAATATATATATATAAGTAATATTATTATTATAAAGGGGGTTTTTACCGTTTAATGACCGGTTTGTCGATTTTAAAACTTTAGTCGCAGTTAAAACCTAATGTAAAATATAAAATACAAGACTTAAATTAAAGCGTAAAGTAAATAACGATAATGAAATTGCGAATAATAAAAGTGCGATAAAATTAAATTGCGATAATTAAAAAGTACGATAAATAAAAGTGCGATAAAATAACAATAAATAAAAGTGCGATAATTAGAAGTGCAATTAAATATAAAATAAAGGAAATTAAATATGAAATAAAAGAATTATGCTTATTTAAACTTCCGTAATCATGATGTTTGACGTGTTGATTTTAGTTTTATGCCCATGGGTTAATTGTCCTTTGTCCTGGATTATTCAATATGTCCGTCTGGTTTTTGTCCATAACAGTCCATCAGTCATAAATATAAATTGCAAGTGTCCTTGTCAAATTATTATTATACCCGAAGATAAATATTCCAACTAATTGGGGATTCGAATTGTAACAAGGTTTTAATACTTTGTTTAATGAATACACCAGGTTATCGACTGCGTGTAAACCAAGGTTTTACTACTTTGTTAACAATTACACCAATTACCCTTGAATGTAATTTCACCCCTGTTTTAATTATTCTAGTGGCTATTAATCCATTCCCGTGTCCGGTTAAATGAACGATTATTCGTACATATAAATACCCCGCCCATCGTGTCCGATCGAGTGTATATGGTAATTTATAGGGACGCCCAATTGTAAATCTTTATATTAACATTAACAAACTTTCATTTAGTTAAACAAATATAAAGCCCATTAATAGCCCATAGTCTAGTTTCCACAAGTGTCGTTCTTTTGTCCAAACCCCAATTATGGTACAAAGCTCAATTACCCAATTTTAGTAATTAGCCCAACATCATGATTACTTCGTTTTAAACAAGCATAATAATAACTTAGCTACGAGACATTAATATAAAAAGGTTGAACATAACTTACAATGATTAAAAATAGCGTAGCGTTACACGGACAGAATTTCGACTTACACCCTTACAACATTCGCTAACATAACCTTATTATTAGAATTATAATTAAAATTAAAATTAAAATATAAATTATAAATATAAATATATTACGTATATATTGAGAGAGATTGAGAAAATAAGATGTTGATTTTGATCAGAATTCGGGTTGATTTATAGCCAGACTTGAAATTTGGGGCTCCGCGACTCGCGGCCAAATACCCTTAAAACTCCGCGAGTCGCGGAGAGGTATTTACAGTTCACACCCTTGGAGTTTCCTGCTGCCGACGGTTTTAAATATATATATATAATATATATATAATTAATATAATTAATTATATATTATATTATATTTATATATATAGTTAACTTGTAATTTTTAGTCCGTTGCGTCGAGCGTTAAGAATTGACTCTGGTCCTGGTTCCGGATTTTCGAACGTCCTCGCGTACAATTTAATATCTTGTACTTTGCGTTTTGAATCTTGTACTCTTGTGATTTCGAGACGTTTCTTATCAATAATTTGAACCTTTTTGTTTGTCTTTTGTTCTTTTGAGCTTTTTGGTCGTTCGCGTCTTCAAATCGTCGAATCTGTCTTTTGTCTTCACCTTTTATTATTTAAACGAATATCACTTGTAAATAGAACAATTGCAACTAAAAGCTTGTCTTTCTTGAGGAATAATGCTATGAAATATATGTTCGTTTTTAGCATTATCACTAAGTAAGGCCATGGAACCCGGTCTGTGTTGATCAGTACACTGCACCATAACGCGGTCTCAAGCATTGCACCCCGCTTGAGGGATTCTTAGTTAATTCAGGAACTGTTTGTTTAAACACATAAAGGATTGGACCGTTAGGATAACCGAACGTGTTCATGGAAGTCAATTGAACTTGGCCATGGTGTTCTTTATGGTTGAACTCTTTTTAAAGTGCCTAACTATCTTTTAAAACCAATCATTAACGAAAGCATTGAAACACATCACATCTCTCGGATATGGTAAACCCTGTATTTTATTATGCTTAAAAAAGTTTAGACCTTTATGGAATGTTAATACGTCACCCAACCGAGTCGCTCAATTGGATGAGCCGTCTGAACGTGTATGCCTGTAGTCAGACTGCACGGGTGTCGGGGGTAAGGGACGTTGCTGTCTATTCAGAATCTTCAAGCCTATTGGATTACCCAGTGACATGTCTTACGATAGGGGCGTTTAGGACCAGTGTAATGAATACAAGGCCTCTACCTATTCATGAGCCAACATTCCATAGTCTCGGCAGAATAACTGATGAAATCATAGTATGCACTTGTTTTAACATTATCTGAATTACGAATTTTATTGCATTTACTTTATCTATCTTATAAACTAGAAAAACCCAAAATTAGGTAACCACTACTCCTTTATAACTATCTTAAGCTTTAGATTTATGTTCGATTCTACTGATATCTTAAAAATACGACCCTGGGTCATACTTCCCTTACTTATAATAAGGAGTAGTACGATTTAGGCCCCACTAAATATAAATTTAAAACAGTACCCCCCCCTCTTGGTGGTTGATTCTGACGTGTTGCGACCTAACGACACCGCATAAATAAAAACGTCCGTTTTGGCCATATCAAGAGGGAAGCTAGTTTCTGGCGCCACTGCCGGGGACTTGTTATCAGATAATACTGCTATCTATCAAACTTATTCAAGCGTTTAGTGGTGTCTAAGAAAGACAATTATACACGGACTTGGTTGTTGGATTTTTCGAACAGTCTCCAATTATATTGGAGCCAAAAGGATCCTGCTTCTCCGTAGTCAGCCTGGCCACTTGGTTTGTTGAATAGTTTGTGCGAAGCTCTGTTATCAAAATACCAGGGAATCAGTAGCAATAACCAAAAACATATTCAACCTTAGGATAGTTAGATTATCTTAGATTAAATTAGAATACTTTAAATTAGATTAAGATTACCTTAGATTACCCTAGAAATTTAGTTTATCTGCTTAATATTATAAACAAAAAGGCATACCCAGTGTATGACCCAAACCCGATGTAGACCAGGACCGTTGTTTTTCGTACCTGATCCAGACGCAATAATCTCTAAAGCACGCAAGGAAGAACGAATCAGAAATCAAATTGCGTGACGCATTACTTTAGCAGAAAACACCAAACCCTCGATTCAAGGTCGAGGAGGACCTATCAGATTTCCAGAGATTCAAGGACACTCGTTTGAGTTAAAGCATCACATCATACAGCTCATCCAAAACAGCTATCAATTTCATGGATTACCAAATGACGATCCTAATTCTCACCTTGATAAATTCATATCTCTTTCGAACTCCTACGAATAGCCAGGGATAGGACAAGATATAGTCCAGCTATACTTTTTTCCTTATTCTCTCACTCATCATGCTCAAACATGATTCAAAGGACTGAAAAAAAGATTTCATCACGTCATGGACAGAGATGGCTACTAAATTCCTAACCAAATATTTCCCTCCTTCTAAACAAACTAAACTTAAGAATGACATCATTAACTTCAAACAAAGTTATGATGAATCTCTTTACACTGCATGGGAGCAATTCTAAACCCTGTTGAAGAAATGCCCTAATCACCAGTTAGAACGGTCAGCTCAAATATGTACTTTCTACAATGGTCTTACGATAAATCATAGGATGACGATCGATGCAGCAGCTCAAGGAAATTTGATGAACCAAACCGCAGACGATGAAATGTCCCGTTCTTATTGATTAAAAAGGTTCCATATTAATTGATTTCGTTGCGAGGTTTTGACCTCTATATGAGACGTTTTTTTCAAAGACTGCATTCATTTTTAAAACAAACCATAACCTTTATTTCATAAATAAAGGTTTAAAAAGCTTTACGTAGATTATCAAATAATGATAATCTAAAATATCCTGTTTACACACGACCATTACATAATTGTTTACAATACAAATATGTTACATCGAAATCAGTTTCTTGAATGCAGTTTTTATACAATATCATACAAACATGGACTCCAAATCTTGTCCTTATTTTAGTATGCAACAGCGGAAGCTCTTAGTATTCACCTGAGAATAAACATGCTTTAAACGTCAACAAAAATGTTGGTGAGTTATAGGTTTAACCTATATATATCAAATCGTAACAATAGACCACAAGATTTCATATTTCAATACACATCCCATACATAGAGATAAAAATCATTCATATGGTGAACACCTGGTAACCGACATTAACAAGATGCATATATAAGAATATCCCCATCATTCCGGGACACCCTTCGGATATGATGTAAATTTCGAAGTACTAAAGCATCCGGTACTTTGGATGGGGTTTGTTAGGCCCAATAGATCTATCTTTAGGATTCGCGTCAATTAGGTTGTCTGTTCCCTAATTCTTAGATTACCAGACTTAATAAAAAGGGGCATATTCGATTTCGATAATTCAACCATAGAATTTAGTTTCACGTACTTGTGTCTATTTTGTAAATCATTTATAAAACCTGCATGTATTCTCATCACAAAAATATTATATTTTAAAAGTGGGACTATAACTCACTTTCACAGATTTTTACTTCATCGGGAAGTAAGACTTGGCCGCTGATTGATTCACGAACCTATAAAAATATATACATATATATCAAAGTATGTTCAAAATACATTTACAATACTTTTAATACATTTTGATGTTTTAAGTTTATTAAGTCAGCTGTCCTCGTTAGTAACCTACAACTAGTTGTCCACAGTTAGATGTACAGAAATAAATCGATAAATATTATCTTGAATCAATCTACGACCCAGTGTATACGTATCTCAGTATTGATCACAACTCAAACTATATATATATTTTGGAATCAACCTCAACCCTGTATAGCTAACTCCAACATTCACATATAGAGTGTCTATAGTTGTTCCGCAATATATATATAGATGGGTCGACATGATAGGTCGAAACATTGTATACGTGTCTATGGTATCTCAAGATTACATAATATACAATATAAGTTGATTAGGTTATGGTTGGAATAGATTTATTACTAACTTTCACGTAGGTAAAATGAGTAGTTTTTATCAATCTTGTTTTACTAACCATTTCTTCGTTTCTAATCCGTTTTGAGTGATTCCAGTGGCCACGGTTTTGTATTGAACTTAAATTTATGAATCTAAATAGAAAAAGTATAAGTTTATAGTCAGAAATACAAGTTACAAGTCATTTTTGAAAGAGGTAGTCATTTCCGTCGAAAGAACGACATCTTGATGACCATTTTGAAAAACATACTTTCACTTTGAGTTTAACCATGATTTTTGGATATAGTTTCATGTTCATAAGAAAAATCATTTTTCCAGAAGTATAGCTTTTAAATCAAAGTTCTTCTTAGCTTTTAATTATCCCAACCAAAACAGCCCCCGGTTTTACTACGACGGCGTATATCTAGTTTTATGGTGTTTATCGTGTTTCCGGTTTATAAATCATTAAGTTAGCATATCATATAGATATATAACATGTGTTTAGTTGATTTTAAAAGTCTAGTTAGAAGGATTAACTTTATTTGCGAACAAGTTTAGAACTAACTAAACTATGTTCTAGTGATTACAAGTTTATAACGTTGAATAAGACAGCTTTTTATGTATGAATCGAATGATGTTATGAACATCATTACTACCTCAAGTTCCTTGGATAAATCTACTGGAAATGAGAAAAATGGATCTAGCTTCAAAGGATCCTTGGATGGCTTGAAAGTTCTTGAAGCAGAATCATGACACGAAAACAATTTCAAGTAAGATTTCCACTCGAAATAAGATTGTTATAGTTATATAAATTGAATTAAAGTTTGAATATTATTATTACCTTGTATTATAAAGATAATCTACTGTAAGTAACAAAGGTTTCTTGATCTTGGATGATTACTTGGAATGGATTTAGAAAACTTGGAAGTAAACTTGCAATCTTGGAAGTATTCTTGATTTCATGAAACAAGAACTTTTGGAATTTATGAAGAACACTTAGAACTTGAAGATAGAACTTGAGAGAGACCAATTAGATGAAGAAAATTGAAGAATGAAAGTGTTTGTAGGTGTTTTTGGTCGTTGGTGTATGGATTAGATATAAAGGATATGTAATTTTGTTTTCATGTAAATAAGTCATGAATGATTACTCATATTTTTGTAATTTTATGAGATATTTCATGCTAGTTGCCAAATGATGGTTCCCACATGTGTTAGGTGACTCACATGGGCTGCTAAGAGCTGATCATTGGAGTATATATACCAATAGTACATACATCTAAAAGCTGTGTATTGTACGAGTACGAATACGGGTGCATACGAGTAGATTTGTTGATGAAACTGGTTTATTATGTAATTGTAAGCATTTTTGTTAAGTAGAAGTATTTTGATAAGTGTCTTGAAGTCTTTCAAAAGTGTATGAATACATATTAAAACACTACATGTATATACATTTTAACTGAGTCGTTAAGTCATCGTTAGTCGTTACATGTAAATGTTGTTTTGAAACCTTTAGGTTAACGATCTTGTTAAATGTTGTTAACCCAATGTTTATAATATCAAATGAGATTTTAATTTATTATATTATCATGATATTATGATGTATGAATATCTCTTAATATGATCTATATACATTAAATGTCGTTACAACGATAATCGTTACGAATATCTCTTACTATGTACCTAGTAAGACGTTATAACGATAATCGTTATATATATCGTTTTCGAGTTTCTTAATTTAATAGTCTCATTTTTATGTATCTAACTCATTGTTAAAATACCTAATGAGATACATACTTATAATAAAATCATGTTAACTATATATATAACCATACATATGTTATCGTATAGTTTTTACAAGTTATAACGTTCGTGAATCACCGGTCAACTTGGGTGGTCATTTATCTATATGAAACCTATTCCAATTAATCAAGTCTTAATAAGTTTGATTGCTTAACATGTTGGAAACACTTAATCATGTAAATATCAATTTTATTTAATATATATAAACATGAAAAAGTTCGGGTCACTACAGTACCTACCCGTTAAATAAATTTCGTCCCGAAATTTTAAGTTGTTGAAAGTGTTGACGAATCTTCTTCTTCTTCATATGATCTTCATGCTCCCAGGTGAACTCGGGTCCTCTACGAGCATTCCATCGAACCTTAACAATCGGTATCTTGTTTTGTTTAAGTCTCTTAACCTCACGATCCATTATTTCGACGGGTTCTTCAATGAATTGAAGTTTTTCATTGACTTGGATTTCGTCCAACGGAATAGTGAGATCTTCTTTAGCAAAACATTTCTTCAAATTTGAGAAGTGGAAAGTGTTATGTACAGCCGCGAGTTGTTGAGGTAGCTCCAGTTGGTAAGCTACTGGTCCGACACGATCTATAATCTTGAATGGTCCAATGTACCTTGGATTTAGTTTCCCCTGTTTACCAAATCGAACAACGCCTTTCCAAGGTGAAACCTTAAGCATGATCATTTCTCCAATTTCAAACTCTATATCTTTTCTTTTACTGTCCGCGTAGCTCTTTTGTTGACTCTGGGCGGTTTTCAATCTTTGTTGAATTTGGATGATTTTCTCGGTAGTTTCTTGTATTATCTTCGGACCCGTAATCTGTCTATCCCCCACTTCATTCCAACAAATCGAAGACCTGCACTTTCTACCATAAAGTGCCTCAAACGGCGCCATCTCAATACTAGAATGATAACTGTTGTTGTAGGAAAATTCTGCTAACGGTAGGTGTCGATCCCAACTGTTTCCGAAATCAATAACACATGCTCGTAGCATGCCTTCAAGCGTTTATATCGTCCTTTCGCTCTGCCCATCAGTTTGTGGATGATAGGCAGTACTCATGTCTAGACGAGTTCCTAATCCTTGCTGTAATGTCTGCCAGAATCTTGAAATAAATCTGCCATCCCTATCAGAGATAATAGAGATTGGTATTCCATGTCTGGAGATGACTTCCTTCAAATACAGTCGTGCTAACTTATCCATCTTGTCATCTTCTCTTATTGGCAGAAAGTGTGTTGATTTGATGAGACGATCAACTATTACCCAAATAGTATCAAAACCACTTGCAGTCCTTGGTAATTTAGTGATGAAATCCATGGTAATGTTTTCCCATTTCCATTCCGGGATTTCGGGTTGTTGAAGTAGACCTGATGGTTTCTGATGCTCAGCTTTGACCTTAGAACACGTCAAACATTCTCCTACGTATTTAGCAACATCAGCTTTCATACCCGGCCACCAAAAATGTTTCTTGAGATCCTTGTACATCTTCCCCGTTCCAGGATGTATTGAGTATCTGGTTTTATGAGCTTCTCTAAGTACCATTTCTCTCATATCTCCAAATTTTAGTACCCAAATCATTTCAGCCCTATACCGGGTTCCGTCTTCCCGAATATTAAGATGCTTCTCCGATCCTTTGGGTATTTCATCCTTTAAATTTCCCTCTTTTAAAACTCCTTGTTGCGCCTCCTTTATTTGAGTAGTAAGGTTATTGTGAATCATTATATTCATAGATTTTACTCGAATGGGTTCTCTGTCCTTCCTGATCAAGGCGTCGGCTACCACATTTGCCTTCCCACGGTGGTAACGAATCTCAAAGTCATAATCATTCAACAATTCAATCCACCTACGCTGCCTCATATTCAGTTGTTTCTGATTAAATATGTGTTGAAGACTTTTATGGTCGGTATATATAATACTTTTGACCCCATATAAGTAGTGCCTCCAAGTCTTTAATGCAAAAACAACCGCACCTAATTCCAAATCATGCGTCGTATAATTTTATTCGTGAATCTTCAATTGTCTAGACGCATAAGCAATCACCTGAAAGGACCCGTTCTTATACATTATAAACGATTCACAATAGTTGATTACATTGCGAGGTATTTGACCTCTATATGATACATTTTACAAACATTGCATTCGTTTTTAAAAGACAATCTTTCTTTACATCGAAAATTGACAGGCATGCATACCATTTCATGATATCCACTATCCAACTATAAATTGATTTAATAATAATCTTTGATGAACTCAATGACTCGAATGCAATGTTCTTCGAAATATGCTATGAAAGACTCCAAGTAATATCTTTAAAATGAGCAAATGCACAGCGGAAGATTTCTTTAACACCTGAGAATAAACATGCTTTAAAGTGTCAACCAAAAGGTTGGTGAGTTCATTAGTTTATCATAATCATTTATTTTCATCATTTTAATAGACCACAAGAATTTCATTTCCAGTTCTCATAAATATACGTCCCATGCATAGAGACAAAAATAATCATTCATATGGTGAACACCTGGTAACCGACATTAACAATATGCATATAAGAATATCCCCTATCATTCCGGGATCCTCCTTCGGACATGATATAAATTTCGAAGTACTAAAGCATCCGGTACTTTGGATGGGGTTTGTTAGGCCCAATAGATCTATCTTTAGGATTCACGTCAATTAGGGTGTCTGTTCCCTAATTCTTAGATTACCAGACTTTAATAAAAAGGGGCATATTCGATTTCGATAATTCAACCATAGAATGTAGTTTCAATTACTTGTGTCTATTTCGTCAAACATTTATAAAAGCGCATGTATTCTCAGTCCCAAAAATATAAAGGGTAAAAAGGAAAATGAAACTCACCATACTGTATTTCGTAGTAAAAATACATATAACGTCATTGAACAAGTGCAAGGTTGGCCTCGGATTCACGAACCTATATTAATTATATATATTTATATGTTGGTCAATATTTGTATAGCAATTTAGGTCAGGTCATAGTGTAATCCTATCCTATAACTCGAGTCTGACTCTAAAGTATAGTAACATGTTATATTACTCATGCTCAATTAAGATTCTAGTAAAAGGTGACGTGTGAAACAACGTAACACAAATGGTTGAAATCATAAAATAGTATTTTAGGTTTTTTTTTTTTTTTTTAGAGAAAATCAACACAAAAAGTTAACTGAAAAGTTAACAGGAAAAGTCAAAGTTCAAAGTCAAAAGTCAAAGGTTAAAGTCAAAAGTCAAAGGTCAAAGTAAAAATGAGGTCGCATGCAAATATATAATAACTTATACAAAAATGATTTTCGGTCAAACATGACTAAACGGGCCACTTCAGCTATTTTTAGAAAAATTATCGGAACTCCGATTGATAAACGGCCAAAGATAAAAGTTACACATTACCAAAAAGATTAAGCATAAATATTACAGAAGTAAACTAAACCTAGACAACTCGTAGTTTCCAACGCGTTTTCGGCGTTTCAAAGTTAATTTTTCAGCTTTAATAAATTTACAAAAGTGACCGAGTAGCCTACTTTGGAGATTTTTAGAAAATTCCTCAAAACTCGTATTGACAAACGGTCAAAGTCTGCAAATTCTCATTACCACAAAGATATAACATGATTTTTGGCAAGAGTAAACACATATCAGGCCGACCATGACAACTGATACAAAACTGACATTTTTAAATAAAAAAGTTTCTGCTCTTTTTAGAATTTTAAAATGTGACCAAACCGTCAAATTTGATGATTTTTAGAAAAATCGTCGAGACTCGAATTGACAAACGGCCAGAGTCGTTTGTTAGACCTTACAGCAAAGAATTTAGTGGTACTTTTTTTATATATGAAACAACGCAGATCAGCGAGAATTTCAGTTCCCGTTTCGACATTTCATCAAAATTTGCAAAACTTCTTTTGTCCATAACTTGACAACCGTTCAACGAAACGAGACGTGCTTTATATGAAAATTCATCTACTCGACGAGTAGAATCCAAATAACTACTTTTTTTTAACCCAGAAAATTAGTTCACTAATTATCATCAGCAATTTTAATTACGAAATTAATTATGCAATTTGTTTATTTCATAACTTTCTAACCATTACTTCGATTCAAGTGATTCTTAAACCAAAATTCAACTATTTTTCGCTAGCTTTCCAACGACATGCATATCTTATACCTTATCTCAATCGTATATGTAACTAATTCAGGAATCAACATAACCTATCTAATGGCAATATCAAAAGTACAAGCATGCATAATCCTATATACTCGAGCACTAGTCAGGGATACACTATTAGTATGTAAAAATTAAATTATGAGTACTCACATATCAATATTGAGATTCAATATTGCAGGAAAGGTACGTAAACGCAACGGAGATGATAAACACTATATTGACCTCACGAGCATACCCATGAACCATACTCAATCACCTCCATAGCTATAACCCATAATTTCCTTAATCCGATCCCACTCGAAAAAACAACTTCGAAATCACTCGGACAGCACTCCGTCGTAATATTTTATGTATACTAATAATATCTTGAGATAACACGGAGTAAATATATATATGTAAATCGATTGAGAGAGTTTAGAGAAAACTATTTTCAAGTTTCTATGAAATAATGAAACCTATTGAATTCTATTTATAATAGATTTTTGAATTATTAAAGTGAATTATTAAAGTATGAATTATTAAAGTGAATTATTAAAGTATGAATTATTAAAGAGAATTATTAAAGTATGAATTATTAAAGTGAATTATTAAAGTATGAATTATTAAAGTGAATTATTAAAGTATGAATAATTAAAGTTAAAGTAAAGTAAAAATAAAGTAAAGGTAAAGTTTAAGTATAGTAAAAGTATAAAACTATGTACGTATAATACGCGTATAAATATATATAATATTAATTTAAATCGTTATATATATTTAATAAAATAAAATATAAATATCGTTATCTTTATCATACTAGTTAAGTAATGAGTTGTCAAAAGTGGTTCTAGATATTTATAAAAGTTATATACGTTTTAATAATAAAGTTCTTTTTAAACTGAAAACGTTTTTGTACGTTTGAAACTAAATAGATCAATCGAGTCTTTATGAGATTCAATCTTCCACTATCCTTTGTCTAGTTCTCAATGATTGACAATTTGTTCATATTTATAAATCACTTTACCATTTTCCGAATATTGTTAAAATGAAAAGATTTCTCAAATCAACGTGGGCCTTTCAACAGAGACTTGTAATCATAATTCAATATATCTGATAATTCAATCATTTGATCTTATCTTCTAATTCCATTGATAAACATTTTGAAACAGATACAATCATATAAAGTATTTAATCTAATATTTTGTTTACGTTTCAAGTTAAAATATATATACACATATACATATATAATCATATTCGTTTAATGGTTCGTGAATCGTTGGAACTTGGTCGAGGTTGAATGAATGTATGAACATAGTTTAAAATTCTTGAAATTTAACTTAACAAATATTGCTTATCGTGTCTGAAACATATAAAGATTAAAGTTTAAATTTGGTTAGAAATTTTCGGGTAGTCACAGTACCTACCCGTTAAAGAAATTTCGTCCCGAAATTTAAGTGGAAAGGTCGTGAATGATAATAAGTATGTTTTCATGATGCATACGGGCTGAAAATTAGAGTTTTATCATCAGCGAATAATTTGGATAAACAATCCATTTATATGAAGAGTACGAATGAAGCTAACATAGAAGAGTGAAATGAGTAAGTGTAGATTCATCTTATCATTTGACGTAGATATGATTGATTCCCAGATTTTAAGGGATTTGAAGAAAATCTTCTTAATAAGATTTGACTCTCCGGTAATCAAGGGAATTAGGATCCGCTTTAAATGCGATCGTCCATTTTAATTGTTCTGTCGGAGATTTTCTTATAAATTCACCTCCTTCGTTTCCGTACAACTCACACCATCTGTTGATGCATTTTATACAAGTCTCTAGACATCTACCCACGTCCATTGCAGGTACAACAGTTTACAGGCCACCATGATTGCTCGTTATTATCCTATATGTGTTTGTATGTGGTTACAGGAACTGCAGGATCGAGATTTAGATGTTTGACTATGTTAGACTTAGTCAGACGTACGAGTGAAGCCTCACTAGTACGGCTGACAGGCTCATACGCATGGTTGATGCTGAGCTAAGTCACAATTACAACCTAAATGATAAGACACGAGTGAGTGATCACCCGTACGGTTGATGAAGCCAACTCGTACGTGTGATGAATGAATCGTATGGGTGTGTCAATAGCAGGGGTATATAAAGTCTTATGTTCTTCATTTTAGGTTAAGCCTCTCATTTGTTACACACACTCAGATCTAGTGAGCTCCTTTGATTCTCTCTCAGTCCAAATCACCCAGGTGGTGAATAATAGCTCTAGGTATTGATCTAATCACACTTGATTTAGTTGTGGTTTGACTAAATTAATCAAAAAAAAACTTAACCTATTCACTAGAGGGTTTGATTCACTTATTCTGCCATTGTGTGAGTTAAATATGTTGATTTCTAAGTTCCTAGTCATGTTTCATCACCTTCTATTCTTTCCCCCTCAACTCATATTTTAAAGTATTCATCAATATGCTCCATCCAGTTCTGATTCTCGATATACTTCTAACTTTCATATCGGTCATTCTTCTTTTTTTTTTCATCTACCGCTGGAAGAATCTATTTACTTCTACTATACTCTTGGGTTTATAGTGTTCCTAGTTCTCCCGTGTCTTTATATTGCTATATGCATCGATATATATGGTTTATAATTTCTGGTTTGTCTTTGGGCTTTATATGTTCCCTTATATTTCAAAGTCTCTGCTTCTGTCTTCTATAATCATTATCATTCACAGTTAATGCTCTCTTTTATTTGCTGCAATTTATACCCCAATTTCTATTTCGAAGTATTGTCCTTTCGTTTCTTCTTCTTGCGATTAAGCACCGCTTGTAATGGTCCAGAATTCACAGATACGAATTTCGAAATGAACATTGTTAATGTTCTAGGAAGGAAATTGTGATGGCACGATCTTGACTTGTCAAATTACTAAAATACCTTGGAAAAGGCCGAATCATCAAGAAATATTTTCTTGATATTTTAGAGGTTAAATAGAATACAAGAGTCGTATAACATGGCACCTGATGATGTTATGATCTGTGAATCATCACGTTCCATTTAGAAACTCAGCATGACTTACTGTAATATAATCACATTGATCAAGTGTCATTATATTATACTAATTCATGCTTCAGTTCCCAACACTACTTCAAAATATTCATATTTTAAACTTGAATGTTTCAGAATTTAGAAACTAAAATAGTTTCTTTTATGATGTAATACAGATAGCGCGAAGAGGTAAATGATTTCAAATAAGAAAAATTAAGAAAATATCTTCAGAAATATGGAGGATATTTATGATGAAAGATATGATGATATTTTAGAATTTCTAATATCAGAGGATGATGAAGAATATTGTCGCAGGGGTTTAGAGTCAGGAGCAAGGTATTCGTTAATGACTTCAGCAGATACTGAATTATTTGGATCCTTTGAAGTCAGGTTCAGTCTTTGTAATTTGTCCACAGCCTCCTTCCTACTTTGCTCAATCCGTTTTCCAGTTCCAAGACTTCTCTTTTTCTGCGCTTTGCCAGCACACCTATTCATTATCATCAAACTTTTACTGTTAAGGTCGTTTATAGTTTTTTTGCTGCTTCATCAGTATTTTTCCATTTTCGGAGAACCAATTCGTAGTTCGAAGTGTTTTTCAGAATCTTCACATTCAAATTAAGTCCAGAAGATAGACGTTATATATACACATATAACTGTTGGCGTAGACATGCTGCGAGATTTCAAAATACTGATTGCTAATTCCCAATGATTCGTATGGAAATTCTCATTACAAGATGCGAATGAGTAAATGATGGGGTTTCAATGAATAATTATAATTACTTTTTGGAGAGGCTAAAGTCAAAGGGTAATGAAGTTGTTGATACATCTGTTAATAACGTGGTGGAATGTAAAAGGTTCCCTGGTAACGATGGTGTATATCTCAAGGTTATAATAAGGTTAGTCTGACTGAAAAGTCGAAGTTGACTTGCTGGAGCTGTGACAAAACTGGCTATTTTGAATAGGAGTCGCAAGGTTATTTTTGCTAATAAATGCTAAAGAATCTGACGCGGATACGTTGTTTAAACTTTTACTTTGGTTTCAAGAGTTTTTCAGGTACATAACTGTGGGTAACATGTGGTTGGATCATCATCTCGATTGCTCATCATTCGAAGTGTCTTCAGAAATTTTCGAAGGGTTTGAACACAGATTGTAACCGTTAACATACATTTGATGTTCTAACACAGTTTTGAAGTCAAAATATAGCTTGTGAAAGATGTAAGGATCTAAGAGTGATGATTTTGGTCATATCTCAAGTTGAATTTTGAGATTTCAAAATCAGAATATGTAATTAAATTTTGAATGAGTATGGTTGTTTTGATTTCTATAAAAGAATGTATATTGTTGTGAAAGTAGGGAGTATAATGGATGATTTGCTGAATCAGATTCGAAGAATGTAATATATTAATTGTGAATTTATATATCTCTCGGGTATTACCTACCCGTTAAAAAAAATTTCACAATTAATATTTTGTACAATAGAATTTTATTACAGTCTTTATGAAAATATATATATGTATATTTTCTTCGGATGTAACATAGATTTAATGAGTTAATGTTAAATTAAACTCATTTGATTTACGGTTGAAACTAGAATTGAATAATCCCTAAAGGCTTTAAAAAGTACATAACTTTTACGCAGTATTTCTTTAATGACATTGAAATTATGAATCAATACTTCGTTATTTGTTGATGTATGATGTTCGGTTCGTGGAATTCTTGTGAATTTCGCAAAGTACGAATGATGTTATCTGAAAAGTTTTGGGTACATCGATGATGAAAGTGTAAAATCAAATATATACTTGATTTATTATGAATTGGAATTTGTTGAATTGCGACAGAGATTGTAGTTAACTCTGGTTAAGTTGCGGCCGAAGGACGTACATTATTGCATATTTGTAATATGAATTAACCGAGTAGTTAAGATTCACACACAATAGCTTAGCACGGAAAGATTTATTTTTATTTCAAAATATATAAAATATACATATAATTTCTTCAAAGGGAATGAGTTAATTCTTCATAACTCGTTGATACAATATACGGGTTATTGATTCGTAATGATGTCCATAGTGATTCTTGAGCTAACGGAGTTTGTGATGTTATAGGTGTTGTTGATTCTGATGTTGACTGTACTGATGATGCTGGTGACGCTGACGGTACTGTTGATGCTGTTGGTAAAATAAGTTTAGCTTATTAATCACTCACCATTTTTGTCAGGGTTTCTACTCTTCCTTCTATCATTTTGGTTCGCTTAACTGATTTATGGTTAGGGCTAGATTAGATAATCTCTAAGACTTTAGAGATTACATAATCTGCGCGGAATGTTTCTCCAATGAAGTTATGAATTAATACTTCGTCGGTTATTGTTGTTGGTATTCCTTGGTATCTACAGGGCGTATGACATTGGTGCTCGTGGGACAGAGTGTAAAGTTGAGGTTTACGACGTGGTTGTGGTTGGGGTGGTAATGGTACTATTGGCGTTGATGATGGTGTTACTGGTTATGCTGCTGATGCTGCTACTGGTGTTTGTAATCGCTGCACCATATTCTCCAAAGCCACTACCCGAGCGCGAAGCTCGTTGACTTCTTCTATTACACCGGGGTGATTGTCGGTTCGGACGAGCGGATAAATAAAATCTAAAATTTGATGTAATATATAATCGTGACGAGATACTCTGGAAATGAGCGAGAAAATGGTATTTCGGACAGGTTCGCCGGTAAGTGCTTCATGTTCTTCGTCAAGAGGGCAATGTGGTGGATGGAAGGGATCACCTTCTTCTTGTCTCCAATGATTGAGGAGGCTACGAACCCATCCCCAATTCATCCAGAATAGGTGATGACTGATTGGTTGATCTATTCCGGTCACACTGCTTTCGGAGCTGGAGTGGGATTCCATTTCGAAATCCGAGGAACTTGAATTAATGATGAATTCCATTTCGTACGATTGAATAAGGATTTTTTTTTTCGATATGAAATGATTTTCGGTTATCGGATGGTATTCTAATTACATAGAATATCCATATATATAGAACAAAAGATTTCGTAAATTACAGAGGAATTTACGGGATATATCAGGCAACGTTTACAGTAATAGATACGATAAGATATGATTTAGCAGATACGCTAAGATATGAATTTTTGTCTATACACTATTCATGCAATCAATGCAGCAAGACGTGTCTTAGACTAAAAATGATAAGCAGGTAATTTTCTGAGGATGATAAGTAGTTAATTTTTGACACAAAATGATAAGCAAAACTATTGACATGCAGACACGGTCGAAGTCCAGACTCACTAATGCATCCTATCGACTTATCTGTTAGACACACTAATGCATACCTGGTTCGCTAAGACCACCGCTCTGATACCAACTGAAAGGACCCGTTCTTATACATTATAAACGATTCACAATAGTTGATTACATTGCGAGGTATTTGACCTCTATATGATACATTTTACAAAAATTGCATTCGTTTTTAAAAGACAATCTTTCTTTACATCGAAAATTGACAGGCATGCATACCATTTCATAATATCCACTATCTAACTATAAATTGAATTAATAATAATCTTTGATGAACTCAATGAATCGAATGCAACGTTCTTCGAAATATGCTATGAAAGACTCCAAGTAATATCTTTAAAATGAGGAAATGCACAGCGGAAGATTTCTTTAACACCTGAGAATAAACATGCTTTAAAGTGTCAACCAAAAGGTTGGTGAGTTCATTAGTTTATCATAATCATTTATTTCCATCATTTTAATAGACCACAAGAATTTCATTTCCAGTTCTCATAAATATACGTCCCATGCATAGAGACAAAAATAATCATTCATATGGTGAACACCTGGTAACCGACATTAACAATATGCATATAAGAATATCCCCTATCATTCCGGGATCCTCCTTCGGACATGATATAAATTTCGAAGTACTAAAGCATCCGGTACTTTGGATGGGGTTTGTTAGGCCAAATAGATCTATCTTTAGGATTCGCGTCAATTAGGGTGTCTGTTCCCTAATTCTTAGATTACCAGACTTTAATAAAAAGGGGCATATTCGATTTCGATAATTCAACCATAGAATGTAGTTTCAATTACTTGTGTCTATTTCGTCAAACATTTATAAAAGCGCATGTATTCTCAGTCCCAAAAATATAAAGGGTAAAAAGGAAAATGAAACTCACCATACTGTATTTCGTAGTAAAAATACATATAACGTCATTGAACAAGTGCAAGGTTGGCCTCGGATTCACGAACCTATATTAATTATATATATTTATATGTTGGTCAATATTTATATAGCAATTTAGGTCAGGTCATAGTGTAATCCTATCCTATAGCTCGAGTGTGACTCTAAAGTATAGTAACATGTTATATTACTCATGCTCAATTAAGATTCTAGTAAAAGGTGACGTGTTAAACAACGTAACACAAATGGTTTCATAATCATAAAATAGTATTTTAGGTTTTTTTTTTTATAGAGAAAATCAACACAAAAAGTTAACTGAAAAGTTAACAGGAAAAGTCAAAGTTCAAAGTCAAAAGTCAAAGGTTAAAGTCAAAAGTCAAAGGTCAAAGTAAAAATGAGGTCGCATGCAAATATATAATAACTTATACAAAAATGATTTTCGGTCAAACATGACTAAAAGGGCCACTTCAGCTATTTTTAGAAAAATTATCGGAACTCCGATTGATAAACGGCCAAAGATAAAAGTTACACATTACCAAAAAGATTAAGCATAAATATTACAGAAGTAAACTAAACCTAGACAACTCGTAGTTGCCAACGCGTTTTCGGCGTTTCAAAGTTAATTTTTCAGCTTTAATAAATTTACAAAAGTGACCGAGTAGCCTACTTTGGAGATTTTTAGAAAATTCCTCAAAACTCGTATTGACAAATGGTCAAAGCCTGCAAATTCTCGTTACCACAAAGATATAACATGATTTTTGGAAAGAGTAAACACATATCAGGCCGACCATGACAACTGATACAAAACTGACATTTTTAAATAAAAAAGTTTCAGCTCTTTTTAGAATTTTAAAATGTGACCAAACCGTCAACTTTGATGATTTTTAGAAAAATCGTCGAGACTCGAATTGACAAATGGCCAGAGTAGTTTGTTAGACCTTACAGCAAAGAATTCAGTGGTATTTTTTTTTATATATGAAACAACGCAGATCAGCGAGAATTTCAGTTCCCGTTTCGACATTTCATCAAAATTTGCAAAACTTCTTTTGTCCATAACTTGACAACCGTTCAACGAAACGAGACGTGCTTTATATGAAAATTCATCTACTCGACGAGTAGAATCCAAATAACCACTTTCTATAACCCAGAAAATTAGTTCACTAATTATCATCAGCAATTTTAATTACGAAATTAATTATGCAATTTGTTTATTTCATAACTTTCTAACCATTACTTGGATTCAAGTGATTCTTAAATCATAAGTCAACTATTTTTCGCTAGCTTTCCAACGACATGCATATCTTATACCTTATCTCAATCGTATATGTAACTAATTCAGGAATCAACATAACCTATCTAATGGCAATATCAAAAGTACAAGCATGCATAATCCTATATACTCGAGCATTAGTCAGGGATACACTATTAGTATGTAAAAATTAAATTATGAGTACTCACATATCAATATTGAGATTCAATATTGCAGGAAAGGTACGTAAACGCAATGGAGATGATAAACACTATACTGACCTCACGAGCATACCCATGAACCATACTCAATCACCTCCATAGCTATAACCCATAATTTCCTTAATCCTATCCCACTCGAAAAAACAACTTCGAAATCACTCGGACAGCACTCCGTCGTAATATTTTATGTATACTAATAATATCTTGAGATAATACGGAGTAAATATATATATGTAAATCGATTGAGAGAGTTTAGAGAAAACTATTTTCAAGTTTCTATGAAATAATGAAACCTATTGAATTCTATTTATAATAGATTTTTGAATTATTAAAGTGAATTATTAAAGTATGAATTATTAAAGTGAATTATTAAAGTATGAATTATTAAAGTAAATTATTAAAGTATGAATTATTAAAGTGAATTATTAAAGTATGAATTATTAAAGTAAATTATTAAAGTATGAATTATTAAAGTTAAAGTAAAGTAAAAATAAAGTAAAGGTAAAATTTAAGTATAGTAAAAGTATAAAACTATGTACGTATAATAGTCGTATAAATATATATAATATTAATTTAAATCGTTATATATATTTAATAAAATAAAATATAAATATCGTTATCTTTATCATACTAGTTAAGTAATGAGTTGTCAAAAGTGGTTCTAGATATTTATAAAAGTTATATACGTTTTAATAATAAAGTTCTTTTTAAACTGAAAAAGTTTTTGTACGTTTGAAATTAAATAGATCAATCGAGTCTTTATGAGATTCAATCTTCCACTATCCTTTGTCTAGTTCTCAATGATTGACAATTTGTTCATATTTATAAATCACTTTACCATTTTCCGAATATTATTAAAATGAAAAGATTTCTCAAATCAACGTGGGCCTTTCAACAGAGACTTGTAATCATAATTCAATATATCTGATAATTCAATCATTTGATCTTATCTTCTAATTCCATTGATAAACATTTTGAAACAGATACAATCATATAAAGTATTTAATCTAATATTTTGTTTACGTTTCAAGTTAAAATATATATACACATATACATATATAATCATATTCGTTTAATGGTTCGTGAATCGTTGGAACTTGGTCGAGGTTGAATGAATGTATGAACATAGTTTAAAATTCTTGAAATTTAACTTAACCAATATTGCTTATCGTGTCGGAAACATATAAAGATTAAAGTTTAAATTTGGTTGGAAATTTCTGGGTTGTCACATCACCTTCGTTCGTTGCATTAATACACAACTGAGACCTTGCTTTGATGTGTCACAATAAATCATAAAATCATCATTCCCTTCAGGCAATGACAATATAGGTGCCGTAGTTAGCTTTTTCTTCAATAACTGAAACGCTTTCTCTTGTTCATCCTTCCATTCAAATTTCTTCCCTTTATGCGTTAATGCAGTCAAGGGTTTTGCTATTCTGGAAAAGTCTTGGATGAACCTTCTGTAGTAACCAGCTAGTCCTAAAAACTGGCGTATGTGTTTCGGAGTTTTCGAGGTTTCCCACTTTTCAACAGTTTCTATCTTTGCCGGATCCACCTTAATACCTTCTTTGTTCACTATGTGACCGAGGAATTGTACTTCTTCCAACCAAAATGCATACTTTGAAAATTTAGCGTACAATTCTTCCTTCCTCAATACTTCTAACACCTTTCTCAAATGTTCACCGTGTTCTTGGTCATTCTTTGAGTAAATAAGTATGTCATCAATGAAAACAATGACAAACTTGTCAAGGTATGGTCCACACAATCAGTTCATAAGGTCCATGAACACAGCTGGTGCATTAGTTAAACCAAACGGCATAACCATAAACTCGTAATGACCGTAACGTGTTCTGAAAGCAGTCTTTGGAATGTCATCTTCTTTCACCCGCATTTGATGATACCCAGAACGTAAGTCAATCTTTGAATAAACAGAAGAGCCTTGTAGTTGATCAAATAAGTCATCAATTCTCGGTAGTGGGTAGCGGTTCTTGATGGTAAGTTTGTTCAACTCTTGGTAGTCGATACACAACCTGAATGTACCATCTTTCTTCTTGACAAACAAAATAGGAGCTCCCCACGGTGATGTGCTTAGTCGAATGAAACCACACTCTAAAAGTTCTTGTAATTGGCTTTGCAGTTCTTTCATCTCACTGGGTGCGAGTCTGTAAGGAGCACGAGCTATTGGTGCAGCTCCTGGTACAAGATCTATTTGAAATTCAACGGATCGATGTGGGGGTAATCCCGGTAATTCTTTCAGAAATACATCGGGAAATTCTTTTGCGACGGGAACATCATTGATGCTCTTTTCTTCAGTTTGTAGTTTCTCGACGTGTGCTAGAATAGCATGGCAACCTTTTCTTATTAGTTTTTGTGCCTTCAAATTACTAATAAGATGTAGCTTCGTGTTGCCCTTTTCTCCGTACACCATTAAGGGTTTTCCTTTTTCTAGTATAATACGAATTGCATTTTTGTAACAAACGATCTCTGCTTTCACTTCTTTCAACCAGTTCATACCGATTATCACATCAAAACTCCCTAACTCTACTGGTATCAAGTCAATCTTAAATGTTTCGCTAACCAGTTTAATTTCTCGATTCCGACATATATTATCTGCTGAAATTAATTTACCATTTGCTAATTCGAGTAAAAATTTACTATCCAAAGGCGTCAATGGACAACTTAATTTAGCACAAAAATCTCTACTCATATAGCTTCTATCCCCACCCGAATCAAATAAAACGTAAGCAGATTTATTGTCAATAAGAAATGTACCCGTAACAAGCTCCGGGTCTTCCTGTGTCTCTGCCGCATTAATATTGAAAACTCTTCCGCGGCCTTGTCCATTCGTTTTCTCCTGGTTTGGGTAATTTCTAATAATGTGGCCCGGTTTTCCACATTTATAACAAACTACATTGGCATAACTTACTCCGACACTACTTGCTCCGCCATTACTCGTTCCGACACCATTTGTTCCTTTCGTTCTGTTAACCCCTGGTCCGTAGACCTCACACTTCGCCGCGCTATGACCATTTCTTTTACACTTGTTGCAAAAATTTGGTGCAGAACCCTGAGTGATACTTTTCACACCTTTGGCATAGCTGCTTCTGATTGTTGTTGTTGTTGCGGTTATTATTGTTGTTAAGATGATTGTTGTAGTTGCTGTTGTTGTTGTTGTTGTTGTTGTTGTTGTTGTTGTTGTTGTTGGGCCGTTTGTTGTAGTTGCAATTGATGTTGCGATTGTTAGGATAGTTGTTGCGATTATTGTTGTAATTGCTGTTGTTGTTGTATTGGTGATTCTTATCACCGTTTTCCTCCCACTTTCTTTTGACTTGCTTCACATTGGCCTCTTCAGCAGTCTGTTCTTTAATTCTTTCTTCAATCTGGTTCACTAGTTTGTGAGCCATTCTACATGCCTGTTGTATGGAGGCGGGCTCGTGTGAACTTATATCTTCTTGGATTCTTTCAGGTAATCCTTTCACAAACGCGTCGATCTTCTCTTCCTCATCTTCGAACGCTCCCGGACACAATAGGCATAATTCTGTGAATCGTCTTTCGTACGTGGTAATATCAAATCCTTGGGTTCGTAACCCTCTAAATTCTGTCTTGAGCTTATTGACCTCAGTTCTGGGACGGTACTTCTCGTTCATCAAGTGATTGAATGCTGACCACGGTAGTGCGTAAGCATCATCTTATTCCACTTGCTCTAGATAGGTATTCTACCATGTTAACGCAGAACCTGTGAAGGTATGCGTAGCGTACTTCACTTTGTCCTCTTCAGTACACTTACTTATGGCAAACACTGATTCGACCTTCTTGGTCCACCGTTTCAATCCGATCGGTCCTTCGGTTCCATCAAATTCCAAAGATTTGCAGGCAGTGAATTCTTTGTAGGTGCATCCTACACGATTTCCTGTACTGCTAGATCCAAGGTTATTGTTGGTATGTAGCACGGCCTGTACTGCGGCTATGTTTGAAGCAAGAAAGGCACGAAATTCCTCTTCACTCATATTCAAGGTGTGTCGAGTAGTCGGTGCCATTTTCTTCAAAATAGTCAAATGAAACGAGTTAATCATATAGAATATCAAGAGTAGTCAATAGTATTTCGTAGCGTAATATGAACTTATTTATAAAAGCTCTTTCTTCATATTAGCATTTTATACTCTTTAATTTGGGTAGTACCTACCCGTTAAGTTCATACTTAGTAGCTAACATACCATTTCAACTACTACAATTCTATATGAAAAACTAATCACAAAAAAATATATATCATATTCAAACCTTTATACAATAACTTGCAAACTTACAATACCGTTATTTTACATATAGCATGAAATATAGCACATAAAACTTTGATACAAAGTAGTTGCGAAGATAATTCTAGTTAATAAATAAGGCGTTCAGCAAAGGCAACAAAGACACGTAATTCATACGTCCAGAAACAAGTCATGCATTCTGGTTTTACTAATACAACTTCCCATCCTTGGTCTTGTGGAACGTAACCGTTGTGACCGATAGTATGACAACGTGTTGTAACGTCGTCAAAAGGATGAAGGTTACGTAATGACCAACAATCTCTTAATAACCTAAAAACCTCATTTCTTACCCCAATTACCGACTCCGTCACTTGTGGGAACGTTTTGTTTAATAGTTGTAGCCCGATGTTCTTTTTCTCACTTTGGTGAGAAGCGAACATTACTAACCCGTAAGCATAACATGCTTCTTTATGTTGCATGTTAGCCGCTTTTTCTAAATCATGAAGTCCTATATTCAGATACATTGAGTCAAAATAATTTCTTAACCCGTTGCGTAAAATAGCATTTGGGTTCCCCGCAATATATGCGTCAAAGTAAACACATCGTAACTTATGGGTTTCCCAATGTGATATCCCCCATCTTTCAAACGAAAGCCTTTTATAAACCAATACATTCTTGGAACGTTCTTCGAATGTCTTACAAACTGATTTTGCCATAAATAGTTGTGCCGAGGAATTCTGACCAACTCTAGACAAGATTTCATCAATCATGTCTCCGGGTAAATCTTCTAAAATATTGGGTTGTCTATCCATTTTGTGTTTTTATACTGTAAAATAGACAAGAGTTAGATTCATAAAAGGTACTTATTAATACAAGCAATTTTTACATATATCGTAAAGCATAGGCACACTATATTACATATATTACACCGCACAAATACAACTATCTTATTCCGACTCACTCGTTTCTTCTTTTTCGAACTTTGTTCTTTTTGCTAAGTTTTTAGGGATATATGATGTTCCCCTAAACGAGCCGTCGTTTTCCACATTGGTCTAGAAAAACCTGGTAGTTTAGAGGTTCCCGGGTTATTGTTACAACTTAAGAAATACGGGTGTTGACGATACATATAAAGTTCATCGGGGTTGGAATCAGATTTCTCTATTTTTATGCCCTTTCCCTTATTGTTCTCTTTTGCCTTTTTAAATTCAGTTGGGGTAATTTCTATAACATCATCGGAATCCTCGTCGGGATCCGATTCATCGAAGAATTGGTAATCCTCCCAATATTTTGATTCCTTGGCTGAAATACCGTTGACCATAATTAAACTTGGTCGGTTGGTTGAGGATTTTCTTTTACTTAACCATTTTATTATTTCCCCCACCGGTTCTATTTCTTCTTCCGGTTCCTCCTCCTCCGGTTCCGATTCTTCTTCCGGTTCCGATTCTTCTTCCGGTTCCTCTTCGGGAACTTGTGAATCAGTCCACGAATCATTCGAAATTACATTGGACTCTTCATTATTATTAGGTGAGTCAATGGGACTTAAGCTTTAGATTAAAATTAGGTAACCACTACTCCTTTATAACTATCTTAAGCTTTAGATTTATGTTCGATTCTACTGATATCTTAAAAATACGACCCTGGGTCATACTTCCCTTACTTATAATAAGGAGTAGTACGATTTAGGCCCCAATAAATATAAATTTAAAACAGTACCCCCCCTCTTGGTGGTTGATTCTGACGTGTTGCGACCTAATGACACCGCATAAATAAAACCGTCCATTTTGGCCATATCAAGAGGGAAGCTAGTTTCTAGCGCCGCTGCCGGGGACTTGGTATCAGATAATACTGCTATCTATCAAACTTATTCAAGCGTTCAGTGGTGTCTAAGAAATACAATTATACACGGACTTGGTTATTGGATTTTTCGAACAGTCTCCAATTATATTGCAACCAAAAGGATCCTGCTTCTCCGTAGTCAGCCTGGCCACTTGGTATGTTGAATAGTTCGTGCGAAGCTCTGTTATCAAAATACCAGGGAATCAGTAGCAATAACCAAAAACATATTCAACCTTAGGATAGTTAGATTATCTTAGATTAAATTAGAATACTTTAAATTAGATTAAGATTACCTTAGATTACCCTAGAAATTTAGTTTATCTGCTTAATATTATAAACAAAAAGGCATACCCAGTGTATGACCCAAACCCGATGTAGACCAGGACCGTTGTTTTTCGTACCTGATCCAGACGCAATAATCTCTAAAGCACGCAAGGAAGAACGAATCAGAAATCAAATTACGTGACGCATTACTTTAGCAGAAAACACCAAACCCTCGATTCAAGGTCGAGGAGGACCTATAAGATTTCCAGAGATTCAAGGACACTCGTTTGAGTTAAAGCATCACATCATACAGCTCATCCAAAACAGATGTCAATTTCATGGATTACCAAATGAAGATCCTAATTCTCACCTTGATAAATTCATATCTCTTTCGAACTCCTACGAATAGCCAGGGATAGGACAAGATATAGTCCAGCTATACTTTTTTCCTTATTCTCTCACTCATCATGTTCAAACATGGTTCGAAGGACTGAAAAAAGATTTCATCACGTCATGGACAGAGATGGCTACTAAATTCCTAACCAAATATTTCCCTCCTTCTAAACAAACCAAACTTAAGAATGACATCATTAACTTCAAACAAAGTTATGATGAATCTCTTTACACTGCATGGGAGCGATTCAAAACCCTGCTGAAGAAATGCCCTAATCACCAGTTAGAACGGTCAGCTCAAATATGTACTTTCTACAATGGTCTTACGATAAATCATAGGATGACGATCGATGCAGCAGCTCAAGGAAATTTGATGAACCAAACCGCAGACGATGAAATGTCCCGTTCTTATTGATTAAAAAGGTTCCATATTAATTGATTTCGTTGCGAGGTTTTGACCTCTATATGAGACGTTTTTTTCAAAGACTGCATTCATTTTTAAAACAAACCATAACCTTTATTTCATAAATAAAGGTTTAAAACGCTTTACGTAGATTATCAAATAATGATAATCTAAAATATCCTGTTTACACACGACCATTACATTATTGTTTACAATACAAATATGTTACATCGAAATCAGTTTCTTGAATGCAGTTTTTACACAATATCATACAAACATGAACTCCAAATCTTGTCCTTATTTTAGTATGCAACAGTGGAAGCTCTTAGTATTCACCTGAGAATAAACATGCTTTAAACGTCAACAAAAATGTTGGTGAGTTATAGGTTTAACCAATATATATCAAATCGTAACAATAGACCACAAGATTTCATATTTCAATACACATCCCATACATAGAGATAAAAATCATTCATATGGTGAACACCTGGTAACCGACATTAACAAGATGCATATATAACAATATCCCCATCATTCCGGGACACCCTTCGGATATGATATAAATTTCGAAGTACTAAAGCATCCGGTACTTTGGATGGGATTTGTTAGGCCCAATAGATCTATCTTTAGGATTCTCGTCAATTAGGGTGTCTGTTCCCTAATTCTTAGATTACCAGACTTAATAAAAAGGGGCATATTCGATTTTGATAATTCAACCATAGAATGTAGTTTCACGTACTTGTGTCTATTTTGTAAATCATTTATAAAACCTGCATGTATTCTCATCCCAAAAATATTAGATTTTAAAAGTGGGACTATAACTCACTTTCACAGATTTTTACTTCGTCGGGAAGTAAGACTTGGCCACTGGTTGATTCACGAACCTATAACAATATATACATATATATCAAAGTATGTTCAAAATACATTTACAATACTTTTAATACATTTTGATGTTTTAAGTTTATTAAGTCAGCTGTCCTCGTTAGTAACCTACAACTAGTTGTCCACAGTTAGATGTACAGAAATAAATCGATAAATATTATCTTGAATCAATCCACGACCCAGTGTATACGTATCTCAGTATTGATCACAACTCAAACTATATATATCTTTTGGAATCAACCTCAACCCTGTATAGCTAACTCCAACATTCACATATAGAGTGTCTATGGTTGTTCGGCAATATATATATATAGATGGGTCGACATTATAGGTCGAAACATTGTAAACGTGTCTATGGTATCTCAAGATTACATAATATACAATATAAGTTGATTAGGTTATGGTTGGAATAGATTTATTACTAACTTTCACGTAGGTAAAATGAGTAGTTTTTATCAATCTTGTTTTACTCGCCATTTCTTCGTTTCTAATCCGTTTTGAGTGATTCCAGTGGCTACGGTTTTGTATTGAACTTAAATTTATGAATCTAAATAGAAAAAGTATAAGTTTATAGTCAGAAATACAAGTTACAAGTCGTTTTTGAAAGAGGTAGTCATTTCCGTCGAAAGAACGACATCTTGATGACCATTTTGAAAAACATACTTTCACTTTGAGTTTAACCATGATTTTTGGATATAGTTTCATGTTCATAAGAAAAATCATTTTTCCAGAAGTATAGCTTTTAAATCAAAGTTCTTCTTAGCTTTTAATTATCCCAACCAAAACAGCCCCCGGTTTTACTACGACGGCGTATATCCAGTTTTATGGTGTTTATCGTGTTTCTGGATTTTAAATCATTAAGTTAGCATATCATATAGATATATAACATGTGTTTAGTTGATTTTAAAAGTCTAGTTAGAAGGATTAACTTTATTTGCAAACAAGTTTAGAATTAACTAAACTATGTTCTAGTGATTACATGTTTATAACGTTGAATAAGACAGCTTTTTATGTATGAATCGAATGATGTTATGAACATCATTACTACCTCAAGTTCCTTGGATAAACCAACTGGAAATGAGAAAAATGGATCTAGCTTCAAAGGATCCTTGGATGGCTTGAAAGTTCTTGAAGCAGAATCATGACACGAAAACAATTTCAAGTAAGATTTCCACTCGAAATAAGATTGTTATAGTTATAGAAATTGAATTAAAGTTTGAATATGATTATTACCTTGTATTAGAAAGATAACCTACTGTAAGTAACAAAGGTTTCTTGATCTTGGATGATTTACTTGGAATGGATTTAGAAAACTTGGAAGTAAACTTGCAATCTTGGAAGTATTCTTGATTTTATGAAACTAGAACTTTTGGAATTTATGAAGAACACTTAGAACTTGAAGATAGAACTTGAGAGAGATTAATTAGATGAAGAAAATTGAAGAATGAAAGTGTTTGTAGGTGTTTTTGGTCGTTGGTGTATGGATTAGATATAAAGGATATGTAATTTTGTTTTCATGTAAATAAGTCATGAATGATTACTCATATTTTTGTAATTTAATGAGATATTTCATGCTAGTTGCCAAATGATGGTTCCCACATGTGTTAGGTGACTCACATGGGCTGCTAATAGCTGATCATTGGAGTGTATATACCAATAGTACATACATCTAAAAGCGGTGTATTTTACGAGTACGAATACGGGTGCATACGAGTAGATTTGTTGATGAAACTGGTTAATTATGTAATTCTAAGCATTTTTGTTAAGTAGAAGTATTTTGATAAGTGTATTGAAGTCTTTCAAAAGTGTATGAATACATATTAAAACACTACATGTATATACATTTTAACTGAGTCGTTAAGTCATCGTTAGTCGTTACATGTAAATGTTGTTTTGAAACCTTTAGGTTAACGATCTTGTTAAATGTTGTTAACCCAATGTTTATAATATCAAATAAGATTTTAATTTATTATATTATCATGATATTATGATGTACGAATATCTCTTAATATGATCTATATACATTAAATGTCGTTACAACGATAATCGTTACATATATGTCTCGTTTCAAAATCATTAAGTTAGTAGTCTTATTTTTACATATGTAGTTCATTGTTAATACACTTAATGATATATTTACTTATCATTTAACATAATTAACCAAGTGTATCAATATCTTAATATGATTCATATGTACCTAGTAAGACGTTATAACGATAATCGTTATATATATCGTTTTCGAGTTTCTTAATTTAATAGTCTCATTTTTATGTATATAACTCATTGTTAAAATACCTAATGAGATACATACTTATAAAAAATCATGTTAACTATATATATAACCATATATATGTCATCGTATAGTTTTTACAAGTTTTAACGTTCGTGAATCACCGGTCAACTTGGGTGGTCATTTGTCTATATGAAACCTATTCCAATTAATCAAGTCTTAATAAGTTTGATTGCTTAACATGTTGGAAACACTTAATCATATAAATATCAATTTCATTTAATATATATAAACATGGAAAAGTTCGGGTCACTACAGACGAAGCATGGGAGTTGCTCGAAAACATGACAATGCATCATCATGACTGAAACAGTGGTGAAACAACTTCATCATCTGCACTAGTCTCCGCACTTAACAATCAAACGGAGGCCATCAAATCCCTCATGGATAAGATGGAATCTCTCGCTAAACAACTCGGAGAATTAAAGACGCAGTCGCAGCAGGTTAACCAGGCTCAGGCTTGTGTTAATTGTACCAACCCACAACCCACTGAAGGATATCAAGTTGAGTACAAAAACCCTGACTGTTCAGTCTGTTACGTTCAATACCCAGCTCGTCAATCAAATCCCGGATTCAATCAACAACCTAGGGTTAACCAATTTCAACGAAGCAACCAGCCTTTTCGCTATCGCTACCCACCTTATCCAGCCCAACAATCTCAATTGTCCTATGATCAACCACTTCCACTCACTGGTCCGCCAGTCGAGGAAAATTCCCCAACCACCCAAATTACAAAAGTAACCAACCCCACTCTCAGAGCTGACAATCAGTTGACTCAGTTCATACAAGGACAACAACAGCTAAATCAGAGAACTGCATTCAGATAAGACCGGACGGAGATACTAATGAGACATCAATTGGCTCTGCTCAAAAGTCTAGAGACGCATCTCGAACAGTTATCACAACGCCTTGAAACCTGACCACAAGGGAGGTTACTGAGTAATACCATCCAAAATCCCCACATAGAGGAAGCTAAGCAAATGGATTCTATAATCTCAGAGGAAGAACCACTTAGAAGGTCAGCTAGGCTCAAAAACAAGTCAACATATACTCAGAAGCTGCCCACTGCAACTCCAGCTCATGTAACCTACCCTGGAAGGCTACAGGAAGAACCATCCAAGCTTGATTCCTTCAAACTTGATGGAAGATTCCTAGACACCATGTCCAAAGTCCCCAACCAGAAGAGATACATCCGAAGGCTTCTCTCTACTAAGGAGAGGATACCAGATTCTAACAAAATTCCACTGAATGAATAATGCTTGGCATTACTCAGAAACTCTCTACCACCAAAGCTAGGAGATACGGGCTGTTTCATTTTCCCGTGTTCGATCTACCAATCTAGAACCATTCATGCGCTAGTAGATTTAGGAGCAAGTATCAAACTAATCCCCTACTCTCTCTACAAGAGATTAGAGTTAGGAGACTTGTCACCAACTAAAATGACAATCTGATGTCGTAGCGTGGGGTTACGAAATATACTATATTTTTAATACGGAATGCTACAAAATTTTAACAAGTTTTAATTAAATATTTACAAAATGGATATACCAAAACCTTGCTACAACACAATAGGCAGTGTACCTAGTCGCGGAGTAGTATAGTTTTTAGTAAGTTCGGTTCGTTCCACAGGGAGACGGGCTTATGAAACACTTATTTTTATATAATTATATTTGTACAAAAATATATAAATATATATATAATAATATATAAAAGTGGGGGTTTTTCCGTTTAATGACCGGTTTGTCGATTTATATTTTAAGCGAAGCGTATAGTAAATGACGATATTTAAATAACAATATAAAATAAATAACAATAATTGAAATGACAATAAATAAAAGTACGAGAAAAAATGAAATAAAATATATTATGCTTATTTAAACTTCCGTAACCATAATGTTTGACGTTTTGATTTTAATTTTATGCCCATGGGTTAATTGTCCTTTGTCCTGGATTGTTTAATATGTCCGTCTGGTTTTTGTCCATAACAGTCCATCAGTCATAAATATAAAATGCGAGTGTCCTCGTCAAATTATTATTATACCCGAAGTTAAATATTCCAACTAATTGGGGATTCGAATTGTAACAAGGTTTTAATACTTTGTTTAATGAATACACCAGGTTATCGACTGCGTGTAAACCAAGGTTTTACTACTTTGTTAACAATTACACCAATTACCCTTGAATGTAATTTCACCCCTGTTTTAATTATTCTAGTGGCTATTAATCCATTCCCGTGTCCGGTTAAATGAACGATTATTCGTACATATAAATACCCCGCCCATCGTGTCCGATCGAGTGTATATGGTAATTTATAGGGACGCCCAATTGTAAATCTTTATATTAACATTAACAAACTATCATTTAGTTAAACAAATATAAAGCCCATTAATAGCTCATAGTCTAATTTCCACAAGTGTCGTTCTTTTGTCCAAACCCCAATTATGGTACAAAGCCCAATTACCCATTTTAGTAATTAGCCCAACATTATGATTACTTCGGCTCAAATAAGCATAATAATAACTTAGTTACGAGACATTAATTTAAAAAGGAGAACATAACTTACATTGAGTATTTATCGCGTAGTGTTACACGGACAGAATTTCGACTTCAAAAACCCGTAAAATAACCTTTACATAACCCAAACTAATCTAATATAATACTAATCTATACTATATTTATTTATATATTATAAATTTATTATTATTATTAAATTATTCTTACGGAGTATTATTATGTATATGTGTGTGGTGTGTGTAAAAACGAACGAAAACTGGCAAATTTATAGACCAGGCTTGATTCTGATCCTCATGCGACTCGCATGGGAAATAGCCTTCTGGCCATGCGACTCGCATGGCCACCAGAATCCAGCTCAATCATTTTTGTTTTCTTGTTCGTCGACATAATTTAAAATAAATATAAATATATAAATAATTAATATAATTATTTATATATTATATTTTATTATTGTGCATAGTAGACTAGATATTTTTGGTCCGTTGCGTCGGGCGTTTCTTCTTGGCTCGGGTCCCGGTTCCGAATTTTCGGACGTCTTCGCGTATTATTTTATATCGTGTACTTTGCGTTCCGCAACTTGTACTCTTGTCATTTTTAGACGTTCTTCATCAATAATTTGAACCACTTTAATTGTATCTTTGTACATTTGAGCATTTTGGACCTTTCCGTCTTCAATTCTTCGTTTTCTCCTTTTGTCTTCGCACTTATTAAATATAAACGAATATTACTTGAATATGGAACAATTACAACTAAATAATTTACATATTGGGAGGATATTGCTACTAAATATATGTTCATTTGGAGCACTATCAAATATCCCCACACTTGAACGTTGCTTGTCCTCAAGCAATACATAACTTGAAATTATAATACATCACACGAATCACTTCTTTATTCTTCACACTTTGTACATCAGTGATTTTGATATGGCGGTATAAATAATGATAGTAACGATAGAACCATGGTTAAAGGTGGGTGTGTCATCCACAGTTGCCTTGGGTTTAGGTCAACGACACTTGCAATCAAATAGCCGATTTACTTTCGGTTTCCAAAGCAAAGTGCACATTTGAAAGGCGGTTTACAGTCCCACATGACTATAAAAATGTAGATCCTTAAGGAAATTGGATCTTTATGAAAACATTTGATCTTTTGAAAATTCAAGCTAGATTTTACCCTAGACAAGTTTTCTGATTTAATCCATTCTTTGGTGTTGCAAAATATATTTGTGGATCAATATTTTGGCTTAAAACTTTTAGGTTCGTGTAATCCACTGCTATCCTGGTATCGAAAAGCACACATCCAGTTTACTTGTTCCGTATATTACCTTTCGGTAAACTACCGTCCGGTTGTAAAGGAAAGCGATGAACAAGAAACTGTTAAGGCAATGTCTAATGACATGCATTTGTTCATGGTCTAAAAACGTGTCGGATGCTAGAACTATCCTTGGTAGGAGCAATAGTAAAGATCATCCTATGATTTTTCGGTCTGGCACAAGGTCCTGTCTCTGACCATGCTATGCAACCACCGTTCTTACGGTTGACACCCGATTTGGTTCAGGTGACCTAATGAATTCTAGGTGAATTCCTAGGATTTTACGTTCAATGGTAATGAACGCATTGAAAATGGGTTTTCAGAAAACAAATCGGTTTGTATTTTTGATCAAAATATTTTCTCGTTTAAGCTCGAGTTTAGATATCATCGAATTCCATGAGTTTGTAATTCTCAATCTTTAAGGTCAATCTCAAGGATTGAGTAATATCAGGCTTAAAAGCTGATTTTTAATCTTTTAAGGAGATTATCCTTTCTGGGGATCTGATTCATTAGTCTTATCAAGCTAATTTGCACGGTGCCCCCCCATTGTACGAGATAAATCCTTCTCATGGTTAGGATAAATCTGACCACTTGGCGACCCTGTTTGATGCTGAGGTCCGTGGATTTCCAGCCGATTTTAGTGATGACTTTTCTAGATTTTTCGTCAACCTACAGCTGGTCTGGACGACAACTTCATGACCTAAATCAAGAAGCGCGTGTCTTTTTCGGAAGACTTTACTTCCTTCTAATGATGGAATTGATTCATCGTGTAGATCCATCTTTCTTTCAAAAGTATCACAATATTTGGCAAATAAACCAAGTGTAAACCCGAGAGAATTTATAACCCTTCCCCACACTTGAGATCATGCAATGCCCTCATTTGCATGAAATCAGACTCTAATTATAAATTCATGAGGGTGATTAGTGTAGAAAATTGATTAAGAATACCTAGTTTGTACTTACAAAGCTCGACGAATGATAGATGGCGCGCCTCATCGTTCATTCCTTCTTGTATTATCACACATGTTTTTCTTCAAAAATGGTTGCTTTTCTGAACTGTTTGCTAATCTTTGAAAATGCATCTTTTACCCTAATTTATTATGCATGTTTATTAACGAGTTATGCACTAACCCGAACCCCTAATTTAACGTTAAGTGGGGTTAGACTTCCCCACACTTAGCTGACGACATGTGAAATCGGTGGAATAAGTTCCACGAATTAAAATAGTGAGCCAGTTATTTGCATCTCGGGTGGTGTATAATATATCAATGGGTTTAAAGTTTAGACTCACCCGATCGTCACTACTTAATTCTTTTTTAAGTGTAGCTTTTAGTAAATGGATATGTCTCTTTTCTGGTTCTTGGTCAAATGGATCGATATACACCGACATACTTATATCTATAGGGTGGTCAATTCCAAAAGTGTCCTTCCGTTTATTCTCGGGATTAAAGTTTTCACCTCTATTACCCAATTGGGTGAAATCCGAGGTGTCATTATCTATTACAGCTCGTAGTTCATCTTCAGTAGATGACTCGTCTATTGAGAATATTGGGTTGGAAAGTTGTGGGATGGTAAAGTTCGGTTTGGCCTCGGGGGTAAAATTTTCAACGTTATCGTTTTCCCAAGAGTACCAATTTGTCACCCTTTCTTCTTCTTCATCCTCCATTGATGGATTGATTATTTCGTCGGTAGAGGCTAATGTGTCGATATGTTGTGAATTTGGTAAGACTGAATAAAAAGTATCATCGGGATAGTTGGTGATTTCGGAGCTCCCGAATTCATCAAAATTCGATGATTTGAGATTTTCTTGCACACGACTCCTCAGATCAACAGGTGTGTAATCTGATAGAGTTTCAGCTTGCCGGTTTACAAACTCTCTCATTTGTTCCTTTTGAGCATCAAGTTCT
The DNA here is from genome assembly GCF_046630445.1 of Rutidosis leptorrhynchoides. Taxonomy (NCBI): domain Eukaryota; kingdom Viridiplantae; phylum Streptophyta; class Magnoliopsida; order Asterales; family Asteraceae; genus Rutidosis; species Rutidosis leptorrhynchoides. The sequence goes on from NC_092336.1 coordinate 166,394,483, forward strand.
TCGAGTTTGATTTTCATATTGTCTAAAGAATTTTCGGACACGTAATTTTCCTCGTCTTCTGGTTGTTGAGTTTGGATATATTCTTGGGAATAATCCCAGTTTGAATTGCGTTCTTCATAATCGTTCCATTCAGGTTCTGTGGGTACGTAATTTTCCATAGGAACGTAATAATAACATTCCCATGTTGAGTGATAATCTCCACAGATTTCACAACCAGTTATTGTTTCGTCATTTGTGATCCAAGATTGACTGAACGAATTGTCATCAACACTCGGTTGAGAGTATTGATTTAATTGATTTTGGAGTTCAAAAAGAGTTTCCAAGGCCTTGTTTTCAAAATTTTCCATTTTATTGCGACGGCCAAATTTTAGCTACATTCACAAATGATCCTATTAGTTATAAAAATAGAAAAACTTATATAAGTTGTCCAATTAATAGACTTTTCTGATTTTTGCCCACGTTTCGAATAGCCAAAAGATGCAGCAGGTAGCCAGGACCCTTTAAATCGGAAGCCCACAACTAGCCACTAACAAATCCAACTATTACTACGAACCAGAAAAATGTCAACGTCCATTAACTTAACCGCTTAAATAATTTTTCTTTCCGTTTTGAGAATTAGATAAGAAATAGAGAAAATTCTAGGTCCTAAAAACTAGAGCGTCGAGAAATAAGAAAGAAATAGATTGCGCGTCGAAAAACGTCGAAAAATAAAAATAAGAAAGAAAAACGTCGAAACTTAAAAGTCTAAAAACTAAATCTAAAAAGTTGCGCCTAAAAGTCTAAAGGTAAATGCAATTCTAAAGGAAAAACGGCAATTTATTAGGCACTAAAATCTATAAACGGCGTCACAAAATTCTAAAGCGCATAAGTCTTAATCTAAAGAAAAAGCACTTAAGAGATTTTACGGCAAAGCCTAAGAATCTAGAAATATAAAATAATTATGGCAAAAAAAACTAGACTAAAAACTAACTACGAACGATAAAAATACAAATATTACGCTAAACGATTAAAAAGATACAAAATAGAAAAAGAAATAAAAAGTTATAAAATTATATATTTTTATAAAAATATTATTTTTATATTTTAAATTATAAAAGTATTAATTTTATATATTTAATAAACTAATTATAAGTAAATATTATAAATTAATAAAACTAAATAATATTAAACAAATAACCTAAATAGGGTTTTAATAATAATAATATAATATTACACCGTAATTAATGCGTAACTAGGGTAAAACCTGGCCTGTCAGCACCCATCATGCGACTCGTATGGGGTTCAGGCTACGGTCATGCGAGTCGCATGACCTGCAGAGCCGGTTCAAATGGGGGTTCAAACAAAGGTTCAATTTGTATTTAATTTATATTTATTTTTATTTTCTGTTTTTCTAATTTTTAATTTTTCTGTTTTAATATATAAAATATAAAATATATATATAATTTAAATAAAAACTTAATTTTACAAACTAAAATAAAAAATAAAAATACTTTATAATAAAAACATAAAAATAGATTTATATATATATATATAATTTTTTTTTTTCGGTTTTAAAAATTTTTAAATTTTTTTTTTTTTTTTTTTAAAGATTTTATATTGTTTTTCTAAAAACAAAATATAAAAATTTCGCCGACTCCCCGGCAGCGGCGCCAAAAACTTGATGTCGTAGCGTGGGGTTACGAAATATACTATATTTTTAATACGGAATGCTACAAAATTTTAACAAGTTTTAATTAAATATTTACAAAATGGATATACCAAAACCTTGCTACAACACAATAGGCAGTGTACCTAGTCGCGGAGTAGTATAGTTTTTAGTAAGTTCGGTTCGTTCCACAGGGAGACGGGCTTATGAAACACTTATTTTTATATAATTATATTTGTACAAAAATATATAAATATATATATAATAATATATAAAAGTGGGGGTTTTACCGTTTAATGACCGGTTTGTCGATTTATATTTTAAGCGAAGCGTATAGTAAATGACGATATTTAAATAACAATATAAAATAAGTAACAATAATTGAAATGACAATAAATAAAAGTACGAGAAAAAATGAAATAAAATATATTATGCTTATTTAAACTTCCGTAACCATGATGTTTGAAGTTTTGATTTTAATTTTATGCCCATGGGTTAATTGTCCTTTGTCCTGGATTGTTTAATATGTCCGTCTGGTTTTTGTCCATAACAGTCCATCAGTCATAAATATAAAATGCGAGTGTCCTCGTCAAATTATTATTATACCCGAAGTTAAATATTCCAACTAATTGGGGATTCGAATTGTAACAAGGTTTTAATACTTTGTTTAATGAATACACCAGGTTATCGACTGCGTGTAAACCAAGGTTTTACTACTTTGTTAACAATTACACCAATTACCCTTGAATGTAATTTCACCCCTGTTTTAATTATTCTAGTGGCTATTAATCCATTCCCGTGTCCGGTTAAATGAACGATTATTCGTACATATAAATACCCCGCCCATCGTGTCCGATCGAGTGTATATGGTAATTTATAGGGACGCCCAATTGTAAATCTTTATATTAACATTAACAAACTATCATTTAGTTAAACAAATATAAAGCCCATTAATAGCTCATAGTCTAATTTCCACAAGTGTCGTTCTTTTGTCCAAACCCCAATTATGGTACAAAGCCCAATTACCCATTTTAGTAATTAGCCCAACATTATGATTACTTCGGCTCAAATAAGCATAATAATAACTTAGTTACGAGACATTAATTTAAAAAGGAGAACATAACTTACATTGAGTATTTATCGCGTAGTGTTACACGGACAGAATTTCGACTTCAAAAACCCGTAAAATAACCTTTACATAACCCAAACTAATCTAATATAACACTAATCTATACTATATTTATTTATATATTATAAATTTATTATTATTATTACATTATTCTTACGGAGTATTATTATGTATATGTGTGTGGTGTGTGTAAAAACGAACGAAAACTGGCAAATTTATAGACCAGGCCTGATTCTGATCCTCATGCGACTCGCATGGGAAATAGCCTTCTGGCCATGCGACTCGCATGGCCACCAGAATCCAGCTCAATCATTTTTGTTTTCTTGTTCGTCGACATAATTTAAAATAAATATAAATATATAAATAATTAATATAATTATTTATATATTATATTTTATTCTTGTGCATAGTAGACTAGATATTTTTGGTCCGTTGCGTCGGGCGTTTCTTTTTGGCTCGGGTCCCGGTTCCGAATTTTCGGACGTCTTCGCGTATTATTTTATATCGTGTACTTTGCGTTCCGCAACTTGTACTCTTGTCATTTTTAGACGTTCTTCATCAATAATTTGAACCACTTTAATTGTATCTTTGTACATTTGAGCATTTTGGACCTTTCCGTCTTCAATTCTTCGTTTTCTCCTTTTGTCTTCGCACTTATTAAATATAAACGAATATTACTTGAATATGGAACAATTACAACTAAATAATTTACATATTGGGAGGATATTGCTACTAAATATATGTTCATTTGGAGCACTATCACAATCCAACTTGCCGATCACACAATTCGATATCATAAGGGCATAGTTGAGAACATCTTGATGAAAGTAGATAAATTCTTGTATCCTACGAATTTCGTAGTGATGGACATTAAGGAAGACCTACACACACCAGTAGTGTTAGGAAGACCTTCCATGAATACGGCTAGGACTGTCATTGATGTGTACAATCAAACCTTGATCTTGCGATCACATGGGGAGAGCATTACCTTCAAAATTGACCGACCTACCGATCTTTCTGGACAGGCAGAGATGTTTGATATTTTCACCAAACGGATCACTTCCGATGACGAGTCTTCACCACCAGCCAATGATATCGAAATGGGTGTCGAATCACAATCTGTAGATGACCCAGAAATGGAAGAAGAGGATCACAACGAAGAAATAGAGGAAGAGGAAGAATCTGAAAAGGAAGAGGCAATGGAAGACGTAAAAGAAACTGCAATAATACCCTCTCTAAGCATTAAGAATCATGAAGAATTAATGAGGTTTAAGACGGAAGATCACAGTTTAATCATTCGTTTCAAGAAGAAGACTGATAAGGTTGATGTTAAGGATATAGAAATTGACTCTGCAAGTGTCGAAGTAAAGAACCAGAATACTGAAGAATCCTGTTCATCAAATGAATATTCAGATGACTATTATACCGATGATGAGGAGGAAGAGCAACATGAAGACATTTTGGATAACTCATACTCTCCTACCGAACCAGATCAAGGGGAGCCGGACTCTTCTTCAGATCGGATTCCGATCATATCTACACACGCCGGCATGATAACTTTCATCAATGATACCGATGAATTTGAAGATATTCTCGAAGCCATCCGTAAATCAACAATTGATTTCACACTACGCTTAACGGAACGAATCACGGCTATCCGAGAAGAATACAACCTCTAACTCCAAAGAGAAGACAATGATGTTGAAATCCTAGAAGAGCGCATTCAAGACTTTATCAATACCCTTCACGATCATATCTACCGCGAAGAAAGGCAACGAGAGCACAATACAGTAGTCTGCACTATCCTTGAAACAAGATTCTGTCGAGATCAGAAGATCATTTACTCTAAGGTTTACAACGCCTTAGCAGGATCTGCACTTCCTTTCTCAGCAAACCAACGAGCACTACTGACTCTCATCCGAAAGCATATGGTTCTTTCCACCAGACGCCCGACTTATCACTCTGATCTGTAAATGATTGAGGATATTCACAGCTTTTTCGCTCTCTTGGAAAAAGATAATTTCGAAAGCACACCAGACAGACTAGTGATATATGTAACAATTGATCACCACGCTGATCTGATTATCAAAGAGTTGCGAGACGCAGTTACAGAAGAAATAAGACGCAACAATCCGTTCTCTCATCTTGAACCAGACCGAGTCAACATTGCCACCTACGTTACGAAACAGATAGCACGTATCTTCCACGAATCCACAGATCCAAGTTTCACATTTAAAGCCGGATGTCGGGAGATATACTCAAAGACGGTGACATTAATGCTCGGATCAGGATTGCTTTTCACTTCTTTTCAGCTTCGGCTTTTGACCAATCTGTACAAAGCTACAGACTCTTACTGTGGAGATCACCATTCCGAAGATTTCGAAATACCGAAGATTTCACAGTTTCTAACACTATTTGAAGACCTCCGAAATGAGCATCCTATCAGAGAGATAATAACCACAAGCACAGCCTCTATGATTGACATTCATGGGTCAACCAGCAAAGCCGTGGATCATATTCTCATCGGACTTCAAGACTTATCACGAGCCGAGACTGCACACTACCTATCTTTCAGAAGATCTTCAAGAGAAGTATCGGATCTTCTACCACTTTTGGTCTGACACTTTCTTAGGATTTACCAGCCAAGACTCACATTCCCTCGAGAAGACCAAGATTACAACCACCAACGAGGAATGTTTGTTTTCTAAGCATCACTACGGTCAAGCCAACGACCTTAAACAAAAGCGCTTCTCGGGAGGCAACCCGTGTAATAAAGTAGAGTAGAAGAATAAAGGATGACAAATGAGCTGATCAATAAAGGGCGCATGGATTGAAAGCCAGCTAGTATCTTCACAAGCAACATCTTCTAGGGGTACTTCTTTCTTTCCGTTACTAGCACAAACTTTAAAACTATGCCACATTCTAGCTTATCACTAAGTGTGGGATCCCAACCTAAATAAACAATAGACAAATACTCCCAAATCTTCCACTAAAACTCCTAAGTGTGGGATACACTAGGAACGTTGAGGACAATGTTCGTCTAAGTGTGGGATGTTGGTATAATCTTTTTATACTGTATTAAAATAACCCATTACGAAGATTCCAAGTTCTTAAGCCAAATTTTAAAAAAAAAATCAACAAAAGAAAGCCTTTTCGAAAAAGTTTTTTTTGAAAACCTAAAACGTTTGTGAATAAAAGTAAGGCTTAAGTAGGATGGAAATCTTGTTATGATACACCAAATCTCTAATAGAGCATTGCATGACTAGGCATTATCGACCTAAATTGATTATGGTGAGGTACCCTGTAATACCCCGTCAGAATCCACTAACAAAATATTAACTCCGATCCCATAGTTTAGCGGTCACGCCCTCTATATGAGACGTTTTCGAAAAGTATTCGCATTAATTAACATAACCAAGTCATTTATTAAAGAAAATGTAACTGGAAAATATTTGACATAAATGACTAATGTAAATGAACCCAAAACATCTCGAAAGAAAATAGTTTAAATGCGAATATTTGTTCTTGAAATGAAAATGATAAAATATGCTGGACGCCGTCCAGTTATAGCAGCAAACAGCATAATAACTTCTGTTAAGCGGTAGCACTACCTCTATGAACCTGAGATAAAACATGCAAAATGTCAACAGAAAACGTTGAGTGAATCTACAGGTTTAGTAAATCATTTCATAAGTTAGGCCACAAGATTTACTGGAAAACATCGTAAGAAAAGTATACATTATCATGAGCACTTGATTATAAAGCTTTAACCTTTGCGTATAGCCGAGCCACACGTCTTCAGTTTACCCTATCTTAGTGATACACCGATCAAGTGTACGAGTAACAACAAAATAAGCACCCGTTAAGTTGAGGTGAGGTTTGTCAAACCTAACGGTACCGTCCCTATAAGTCGAGCTTACAAAGTAACTAAAATAATCAAGCTAAGGGATTTTTGATCTGAACTCATATGTATAAGTTTAAGTTACTTGTGCTTAATAAGTAAAACATTTGTAAAAAGCATGCATCTCATCCCTGTAAAAATGTAGTAGGGACTGTAGACACACCTTAGCAAAAGCACTTGTAGGTCATGCAAACATGGTCAACATGTCAAACCAAAAGTCAAACCAAAAGTCAACTCAGTCAAAGTGGTCAACTAAAGTCAAACATCTCAGTAGGTCATGCAAACATGGTCAACATGTCAAACCTAGGTCAAGTATCACTTTACAAGTCATATTTAAGCAAATTGCACATTCGCAGTTTAAAGCATGCCTTCAAAATACGTACATCGTAGAAAGATTCAACTATAGCTCATAGCACACAAATCATTAAATTACGAACAACTCCAGATCATAACTACACTTAAAATCAATTCCAAAATTTCCATCCAAAGCCTCATACGATATATAAAAGTCAGAAGTCAGAAGGGGTCTAGTTACGGTTTACTAAATCCGTTTCAGCACGCGCATCAGTATTGAAATATTTCTCAGAATATATAGAAAATATATTTTGGTGAACGGACAATTCGAGTCATCTCAAAACATTCCAAAATATTAGTGTTAAAATAATCAAAGACATCACTTTAGCCAATTCATACAGTTTAATCAATCTTTACAGACCTTCCAGTTTTGTTCATCAAACAGACATATAATCTAGACGAGCATATATCTCATGGCAATTCACGTTTTTGCAAGTTTGCATACAAATGAAATATGTCAAGTAATATATAAAATAACATATTCCAGAAGATAAAAGTCTAAATCAACTCCTAGTTCACTCTAGTAATTTTTATGTAACTTTGAAAACTGATTCAGCTCACTTAAAGAACCAAATCTTCGTTTTGACATAACGGGAGCATTACATAACCTTTTGACGCAAATCTTAAGTCCAAATTGCATAACTTTTCATAAGGAATACAGTAGTACACTTTTTATAAACTAAAACATAAAGCATGCAACTCATAAAATTCGGATTACGAACAAAACCTAGTCAAATCTTCGGTTAAGCATATCTTAAGCATACGATAACGAAATCACGCAAAATCAGAGTCTAAAATTAATAACTTTTCAATATCTATCCATATAAATATATTACAAGATCAGTTATCATGTAAATTTTATCAGATATACAAGAAAAAAATTCGTTTTCCATGCAAACAACGTTAATCAAGCATTCAAACGATAAATTACAACTCTAGACACCACTAATTGAGCACTAGACTCGAATACACCATGCAATTGAAGAAAATTCAGATTTAGAAAAACTAAGGTTAGTGTTATACCTCAAACGATCAAATTGCTTATACTATTGCGTAGAGAATGATGCGTAGAATAACGTCCGTGTTTAAGACTTGATCTAATTTTGAGTTTTGGTGATGATGGTGGTGTGGTGGTGATCGACGGCCAAAGGGGGAGGGGAAGAGAGCAAAAGTCGACTAGCACTTGTGGGGAATGAGGGTTCTTTCTCTAATTTCCTCTTATATCCCATTAGGCCCTAAATCCCACACTAATGACCCAACAAGCCAAGCTTAAGTCCACTAAGGAAATGGGGAGGGGGGGTTCGGCCGAATGGCCCTTTAAGGGGTGTTCGGGCTCATTTTTGCTTAATTGCTTGTACGCGCGTGGTCCGTTTCGAGTGCCGTTAACTGTACCGGGTCTCCGGAACGTTAACTAGTCGTTGAAACGAAATCACCGGATTTAATTCATTAAATAAATAATAAATTAAATAAGTTTTTCTTAAAGTCAATAATTATCGAAAATAATTATTTCGTCATTTTTCTGAGTTCCGTAAACTGAAAAGCCTTCTAGGCGATTTTCTTAATCGTAACGTTTCCTAGTTATTTCGCTATCCGAAATAAGTTCATAAATTAATATAACATATTAATTCAAGAATCTCGCTAATAAGCATGTATTTAATTCTATTAAACACACAAGTCTAAGTAAACACCGTTAAATACTTTAAGGACAAGTAACGAAAGTAAATGGAAAAAGTCGGGTTGTTACATACCCAAATAAGACCAGCATTCATCTTTAATGCTCCACTATTTTCCGTTGAGAGTGCCGATGTCTGTGCTCAGAATCAAAACTTGCTTTAGATCTACATTTTCAAAGCAGCGAAACGTGATTCGGTTATAATCAGAAGAGCTAGTCATTTGTCAAAAACAAAGCTTTCACACCTCCATTACTTCTAATTCACCACCTCATTCACATCATCTTTACTATCACTCAAAAAATCCAGTAAATGAGATTCCTTCTAAAACCCCGATGTTATAAACCTCTCAAGTATCATGGCAAAGGTCTTGAAAAAGTTTACCGGCAAAAAGTTTCTCGAGATGAAATCGAAAATATATGTATGTATGTATATATATATATATATATATATATATATATATATATATATATATATATATATATATATATATTTCTAAGTTCTGAAAAAAGGAGCAGAACTTATAAAGAGAAACGCCGAAGAAGAACTTGACCGAAAATGATTATCAAATAAAGAAACGTTCCAAAGTGCTTCTCAAAAATATCAGCACTCCTATCTATCTTAAATTCCGAATAAAAGTCTTCAAAAAGACTGTATTACCTTTTTCTCACCCCTTAAAACCAACTTCACTACCACTCCAGAATTCCCTTTCATCATTGACAAATGACCTAGAAGCTATGGTTACTACCGTTTTCACATTAGTAGCAAGGATTTGAGTCTTCTTCAAGCCTATGACGAGGGGTACAGCATGTAGCTATGAGTGAATTTATTTCTTAGATCTATTGGGAACCCTAAACACTTGTGTGATTTGAGTGACCTGTGAAAGCTAGCCTAAGTCATATAACCTCCTCGCATGCTTGCAGAGATAGTTTCAATCCTAACATAGATAACTAATCTTACTTTTCGCTCTTATAATAAAAATTAAACCGCTTAGTCTATTAGAAAAGAAACTTCGAAAAGATTTCTCAAGGTAAAATTGAGAGTTTACTTGAGGACAAGCAAAGTCTAAGTGTAAGATATTTGATATCGACTAAGAGGTCACGTTTTCACCCCCTGTATTAAGGCCTAAAAATAAGAAAGATGTGAACTTTATCGGCAAAATACCCGCTTCGTCGGTTAAAATTGAAGGGCAAGTAATTACGAAGCCGGTGCAAAAAGAATCAAGAGAATCGGAGCTAAAACGAAGATTCTAGAGTGAAAACGTGGAAGACAAGAAATCAAGTTACGATCCAGTAAATTTCAGCTGGCCAGGCTTGCCAAACGGCCTGCCTAGCTTGTAAACGGCCTACCACATGCCCAAGTTAAACGGCCACATTAAACGGGCAAAACAAGCAAACGTTCCCTGCAAACGGCCTGCCAAACGGCTCGCCAAACGGCCTGCCAGCCATTTGCAGGCAAATTTCAAGTCTATTTAAAGGGTCTTTGTCATTCATTCCAACACACACTTCAATTCACATCTTTCTCTCTCTTGTACAATATTAGTCATACTTTCAAGGTCTTCGACTCTGTGCGAGAAATCTAGTACCCAAAGAAGAACATCGAAGATTGTATTAGGAGCGGTCTGGAGTTTGAAGTTGTTACTTTTGTATTCGAAACTCGTTTAATCTACTGGTACTTCTATCCTTTATCTTATTATAATGTCTTTTATCATTATGTTCTGTGATGTTGTTGCAGTGATTAGCGAGTAGTTATCGTTAGTGTATGTTATGATGTAACCAGTTATAATGCCGAAATAATGTTATGGTTTGTGTATGTTGTCGAGATGCTTTCCGATTATGCTTTAAACTCGATCGCTTTTCCAACTAATAGAACGTAGTTATTGGCTCAGTTATTGGGAAGTCGCGAACCCTGATTCAGAGTACACTATCTGTGTCACCCCTTGGTAAGAGAAGTCTATCGGATACAACGTAAGATCAACTGAGGCACATCGATTGTAGTAAGTCTATCAAGCTTTGGATTTTAACTGAGGACTCTTTCATAGTGAAACATCTAACTAGACCCCTAGTACATTGTCGTTCCCAGACTATGCTAGTGTAGTCACCAAGCATATAAACTTCGTACATGCATGCTGAAGCATAACGGTTGTTGTAAGCTGTACCTCTGCTAAGTAAGGCCATGGAACCCGGTCAGTGTTGATCAGTACACTGCACCATAACACGGTTTCAAGCATTGCACCCCGCTTGAGGTATTCTTAGTTAATTCAGTAACTGTTTGTTTAAACACATAAGGGATTGGACCGTTAGGATAACCGAACGTGTTCATGGAAGTCAACTGGACTTGGCCATGGTGTTCTTTATGGTTGAACTCTTTTTAAAGGGCCTAACTATCTTTTAAAACCAATTATTAACGAAAGCATTAAAACACATCACGTCTCTCGAATATGGTAAACCATGTATTCTATTATGCTTAAGAAAGTTTAGACCTTTGTGGAATGTTAATACGTCACCCAACCGAGTCGCTCAATTGGATGAGCCGTCTGAACGTGTATGCCTGTAGTCAGACTGCACGGGCGTTGGGGGTAAGGGACGTTGCTGTCTATTCAGAATCTTCAAGCCTATCGCATTACCCAGTGACATGTCTTACGACATGGGCGTTTAGGACCAGTGTAATGAATACAAAGCCTCTACCTATTCATGATCCAGCATTCCATAGTCTCGGCAGAATAACTGATGAAATCATAGTATGCACTTGTTTTAACCGTATCTGAATTACGAATTTTATTACATTTACTTTATCTATCTTATAAACTAGAAAAAGCCAAAATTAGGTAACCACTACTCCTTTATAACTATCTTAATCTTTAAATATAGATTCGATTCTACTGATATCTTAAAAATACGACCCTAGCTCATACTTACCTTACTCATAATAAGGAGTAGTACGATTTAGGCCCCGCTAAATAAAAATTTAAAACAGTACGCCCCTCTTGGTGGTTGATTCTGACGTGTTACGACCCAACGATACCGCACAAATAAAACCGTCAGTTTTGGCCATATCAAGTCTTAACCCGGTTTGTAGTGTCAATGGGTCGTAATTACCCACTTGTTGTGTCACGAGTCAAAAGGCGTCGAATTGTACGTTTTAGATTTAGTCACATGTTAAACATGTATTTTGTTGTATATTAGGCACGTTAAAGCTATCGTTAAACAGATCTTGCATTATGATGTATTTAACTTTTCTAACTTATAAAAAATATAGTGCTTCATTTTTGGTAAACGAATTCGGGTTGTTTGAAGTGGTATCAGAGCATAGTCTAAGGGAATTAGGTGACCTTGGAATAGGTGCCTAGTCTCCGAGTTATTGACGTTTGTGCATTATTTGTGGGACTTGTAAGAATACGGGTCGAATTGAGATTTGTTAGTGCCTTAGAGTAGGTGACTAACTAGGACTTGTGTTTGTCCAAAGTGTGATTATGTGGGGCCTTATTTCGTGTGTAGATTAGTACCTTAGTAAGCTAGTGCCTAATGCAAGTAGGCGAACTTGGAGGTTGTTTTGCTACTAGTCACCTAGGGAGTAGGTTGACTTGTTATCGCGTTATACGTATATGCATATATTATTATACTATATGTATAGTGTATGGTGTCGTAGTGATGAGTCCAATGGTGGTGAAATGTCCCGTTCTTATTGATTAAAAACATTCCATATTAATTGATTTCGTTGCGAGGTTTTGACCTCTATATGAGACGTTTTTCAAAGACTGCATTCATTTTTAAAACAAACTATAACCTTTATTTCATAAATAAAGGTTCAAATAATGATAATCTAAAATATCCTGTTTATACACGACCATTACATAATGGTTTACAATACAAATATGTTACATCGAAATCAGTTTCTTGAATGCAGTTTTTACACAATATCATACAAACATGGACTCCAAATCTTGTCCTTATTTTAGTATGCAACAGCGGAAGCTCTTAGTATTCACCTGAGAATAAACATGCTTTAAACGTCAACAAAAATGTTGGTGAGTTATAGGTTTAACCTATATATATCAAATCGTAACAATAGACCACAAGATTTCATATTTCAATACACATCCCATACATAGAGATAAAAATTCATTCATATGGTGAACACCTGGTAACCGACATTAACAAGATGCATATATATGAATATCCCCATCATTCCGGGACACCCTTCGGATATGATATAAATTTCGAAGTACTAAAGCATCCGGTACTTTGGATGGGGTTTGTTAGGCCCAATAGATCTATCTTTAGGATTCGCGCCAATTAGGGTGTCTGTTCCCTAATTCTTAGATTACCAGACTTAATAAAAAGGGGCATATTCGATTTTGATAATTCAACCATAGAATGTAGTTTCATGTTGTAACGACCCTGGTTTTTCCAACGTTAGTTATTAATAATTATTATTAATACGTGTGATTAATCGAATGTATGTTATTACATTTACATGTTGCTTTAATTGCCCGTACTCGAACTTTAAATGCCCGAAACGTCTTTGTGACACCCGGAACTTGCACGAATAATATTTTAAGATATTATTTACATTCATGATTAATTTTATTAATCATTTTAATTAACTAAAGCTATTAGTTAGTTACTTGGGCTTAACTTGGACTTTTATTGGATTACTTGCAACTTGGGCTTTAATTAGTTTAATGGACTCATGGATAAGACTTACAAGCCCACCCTACAATTATTAGTGGACATTTAGCCCACTCTTTTAAGTGTAAGTATCAATTAGATCATGAACTAGTTAGTTAATACTTAAAGGAATCTAGTTTGCTCATTATCCCCATGAACACCACCCTTTTACCCAACTTTTTCAAGCTTTACATACAAGTAACCATAAGACTTCTTCTTCCCTCCTTTTTGCTGCAGAAAGTCGTGGCCCTTAGGCCATAGAATGGGCATTTTAGTTTCATTTTTCATTCACATATTACTTGCTCACTCATTTCTCAAACACACTCACCTTACTTGCTTCATCTTTTCTCTTATCTTTCTCTCAAGTTCTTCTTTCTTTCTTGTAAGTAACAACTTCTTTTCTTCTTTTCTTTGTTGGTAAAAACTGATTTCTACATGAACATAATCATCATCAATCTTTGTTGTTATTACTTGTTCTTGTTAAAGATTAATTACTTGTCTTGATTACTAGTTATTATTTACTTACTTACTTGTCTTTCTTTACCAAGTTACAAGATCAAACTTTCTAGTTTTGATTCTTCATTTATATCTTGTATTTAACAAGAACATCAAGAACATAATCTCTCTAGTTATGTTCTACATATTTTGTTTCAAAGAATTGAAGTTCATAGTTGTATAAACTCTTTACTTGTAGTTCTTGAAGTAACTTTGAAGTTACTTCACTTAAAGATCAACTTGGGTTGAATCTTTAAAAGTAAGAGCAACTATGAATCATCTTCTTGTTTAGTTAACTTTCTACTTTATTTATTTCAAAGATTTAAAGTTTATAATCTTTAAAATTGTTACTTGTGTTCTTGTTTGTTGTATGTTACTAGAATACCACCTTCATGGTTGGTTTAGGCTTATCATTTCATTTTTATTTATTTCTTATTGTTAGTTGCTTACTACACATTTGAACAAGGACATGAAACCAACAAGAGCTTACACTTTGGTGCAAGTATCATGGATCCAACACTTGGTTGTGATCTTTCTTAGTGTTCATGAACTTGTTCATAAACTTACATGTAACCTTGGTTCATCAAACACTTACAACACTTGCACTTGAGTTATGATGGACAAACCTTGGTCAAAATGATGTTAACACATCAACGAGTTGTACACTTGAAGCTATACGCATCAAGGATGAGAACCGTGATGAACATCAAGCACCGAGACAACCGGAACTCTCCAAAACCCACTGTTCTGTCCAAAACCTACTGACCTGATGCTTCTGGAACAGACCAGTAGACCTGGGCTGTTCTAACCTTGATTTTTAGATAGAACTTTTCGAGTAGATAACTTTTCATATAGGACTCGTCTTAATCCGAGTTACGGTTTAGGATTTATGGCCCTCCGATCGTTACCATGTCCTTTAACGTTGTGCAGAAATTTCTGACCTACTCGCACTTAGACCGTCGCCACGGTCAAACCAAGACGAGTTTGCTTCTGTAAATTTTACCACACTTAAGGGACTCATAGACGGAGCCATGACCACTGGTCTCACCTTAATTCAGTAAGGGTAGAGGCCGTGGTGACTGACCGAAGTCAGCCTTTGTTTTAAACGACTTTCATAAACGAGTCTTACTTGCTACCTTTTGTTTAATGATGATTGATGATGACCCTTATGACCTTAATTACGTACTTGTAAACCTTTTGAGACGACTTATTGACTTAGTGCTATTTGACTTAGGTTGAGGACGTTTGGACCGTTACTTGCACACCACTTTCCGACTACTACCTTACCATTACTACTAATCATTGTGAGTTATAGCATTCCCTTTTTACTTTAACTTATTTTGGGAACTGAGAATACATGCGGATTTTATGTTTTACATACTAGGCACGAGTACTTAAACTTTATATATGTGTGGGTTATATAACGGCAGAAACATTCCCTTTAGCTCGGTAACGTTTAATCATTGGTTTTTGAACCGTGAACGCGAATCTTAGATATGGATCCATAGGGTTTGACATCCCCACTCGGGCTAGTAGCGCTAGCATTTAACGAGTGTTTAATACTTCGAGGTTATACGCACTTGCCAAGTGCACTTTAAGGGGGTACATTAAACGTTAAGTTAGTTACCGGGTGCCCACGGTTAAGCATATACTTTTACATACTTTTGAAACGCTCGTTGTAGCACTGAAATCTCGTGGTCTACTTACATTACTGTTATACTTAAACTATAGCTCACCAACCTTTGTGTTGACCTTTTTAAGCATGTATTTTCTCAGGTGCTTGAAGTCGCTTCCGCTATCTTACTAGTCGTGCTGTAGAACCCGCTGCCTAGAGTTGTTATCGCATGACTACTTATGTTGCATTCAAACTTTTTACTTATGAACTTATGTTATGTAACGACCATTATGGTCACGTACACTTATTTAATGCTTCTACTTAGTGAAGCATACTTTGATTTGTAAAACAATTGACGTATGTTATGACGTCACTTTTATTAATGAATACAAACTCTGTTTTGAAAACGCATATAGTACTTAACCTTGTAATGATCCTGTTGTTGATGGTCCGTACATGATGATTTAGTATGGGGCGTCACATTTGGTATCAGAGCATTGGTTGTAGGGAATTAGGATGCATTAGTGAGTCTAAGACCGACCCGAGTAGGATTCACTAATAGGGCTAATCTACAACTTGTTAGTTTACTTGTTTCCGCTAAACTTACTGCATGCTGCTGCTTACTGTTACTGCTATATGCCGTATGCTACTACGTGATTTCACTACTGCATGCTATTACTTGCTTTCGATTGCATGTTAGTTTCGTACGATTACTGATATTGCCATGCTACTTATTGTTATACATGATTTAAACTGTTGGCCTATTATTTGCTTGCTTTATGACATACTGACATGGAAAATTTATTTTTCCTTGTTCAGATGTCGGACGTTCCACCTACTGACATCCCGAGCGGCTCAGGCCCCGTTGTTCCACCCACTGCTGCACCTGTTGCTGCTGCTGCTGCTGCTGACATTCCGGCCCCGACACCCACTGGCGACCCCGGCGCCTCTAGTTCTGGAGCTAGCTCTAGTGTGCCTATCCCGGCGTCTTCTTCCAGACCCCTGAGGCAACTGGCTCGCATTGGTGGCATGGAGATCCCCGCGGAGTTCGGGGAAGGTCCCTTCCGCAATCACTGGGGCACACCTTGCCGACGCACTGCCGACGGCCGCTTAGCCGTGATTACGCCAGGCCGACACCGACAGATGTTGGCCGCTTTCGGATACGTTGAGCCACCCGCGCCACCACCGCATGATTTAGACGACGGTTCTTCCACCGATGCTTCTTCAGACGACACCTCATCTGACGACTCCAGTGATGAGGAGGATCCCGCTGACCGACCGATTCAGGCACCTTCTACCCCGCCGAAGAAGCGGTATCACTTCGCTGGCATAATTCCTGGTCGTACTGTCACTGACGCTTATGGTCGGCGTCGTAGGATCACTGCTCGTAAACGGCTGGTGCCGTACCCCGCCGACCCACTGATATTACCGTCTCCACCCAGAGCCGGACCATCCACTTCAGCACCACCGGCTCCACCTGCACCGCCAGCACCACCTGCCCCACCATCTTCCTCTAATGAGGAAATGAGGCGGGAGATTGAGATTCTCCAGACTCGAGTTACTGAGCTCGAGGAGCAGATGACTCATGTTTTGGACATCTTGTACCCACCATCGCCGTAGGACTTTGTACTAGATTCTGTATTGTAATCTCTTTTTGTAATTTCATATTTCACTTATGTAATGTATGAACTTATTGTAATGTATGAACTTATTATCATTAATGAATGGAATTTGTGTTGTTTCTTTGTGCGCAAGTGTTCTATTTACGTTATCATATCATGGTTTTGTGGTACTTATATATGCTTGCATTACTTAATCAACATGTGTTGTGCTGTTTTCATGTTGGTTGTTATATACTATATTATTATTATTATTTGCATAATGGATTTTGACTTGAGTCAAAATGTTTGTATAGAACATCATGGTCAACGGGAGATCTATCCCCACCGCGGCACAAATTGAGGAAATGATTAACGAGCGAGTCGCTGCTGTACTAGCTGAAAGACAACCCCAAGTTCCACCACCACCGCTTGTCAATCCACCTGTCGTCCGAGATGGGTGTACTTACAAGGAATTTCAAAACTGCAAGCCACACTACTTCAGTGGCACTGAGGGACCCGTCGGTCTCACCAGATGGTTCGAAAAGTTGGAATCGGTATTCAGGGTTAGCAATTGTTCTGAGGCTAACAAAACGAAATTTGCATCTTGCACACTTTCTGATGGCGCGCTCACATGGTGGAATACCATGGCCCAAGCGAAAGGAATTGATGAGGCGTATGCTACGCCTTGGGAAGAATTTAAATGTGCTATGATCGAGGAATACTGTCCGAGAACCGAGATTCAAAAGATGGAAATCGAATTCATGCAATTGAAAACCGTAGGGAACGACCTTAACAACTACAACCGTAGGTTTTTGGAATTGGCTCTTATGTGTCCAACCATGGTCACCCCCGAATTTAAGCGTTTGGAGAAATACTTCTCGGGACTTCCTAAGTCCATCAAGGGTAATGTTACCTCATCCAAGCCACCAAGTGTTCCCGAAGCAATGTGCATGGCGCATACTCTCTTGAATCAAATCATCCTTGACGAGCCGGAGAAGGCTAAGTTTGAAACTGTTAGTGGTGAAAAGAGGAAATGGGACAACAACCACAACAACAACAGGGGTAGGAACTATGATCAAAACCCGGCAAAACGACATGAAGGGTTCAGGCAAAACAACAACATGCACAACAACAACACCAACCCCAACAACAACAACCGCACCAATCCGAACTACAAAGGAACCCTACCACAATGCAATAGGTGCTACAAGCACCACACTGGGTATTGCAATGTTATCTGTGAGAAGTGCCAACGATCTGGACATGTTGGCAAGGATTGCAAGGTTACCACTTTGAATGTGAAGCCAAACCACAACAACAATGGGCCTAAGAAGTGTTATGAATGTGGAAAGACGGGCCATTTCAGAAACGAGTGTCCTAACAAGCGTAAGGATGGCGGACCACCACGTGCTAGAGCCTTCAATGTTAATGCAAGGGACGCTCGCGACAACCCCGACTTGGTGACAGGTATATTCAAGATCAACAATCTTTTAGCTTCTGTCCTATTTGATACTGGTGCCGATAGGAGCTATGTGTGTAGACATTTTTGTGATAAGTTAGATTGGTCGTTAGTTCCTTTGAAGGAAAGTATGCTTGTCGAGGTCGCCAATGGAAAACTTGAAAAGGTCGACCATATTAGTCGTGGAGCTATTATCAACATAGCTGGTGCAGATTTCGAAATTGATTTGATACCTATCAAACTGGGAAGTTTTGACGCGATCGTCGGTATGGATTGGTTGAGCAAGATAAAGGCCGATGTTATCTGTGGAGATAAAGCACTTCGCATACCACAAGGAGATGGCGAACCACTGGTTATCTATGGAGAGAGATGTACCTCGAAGTTGAACCTCATTAGTTGCGTGAAAGCGCAAAAGATTATGAAGAAGGGACGCTTTGCTGTCCTAGCACATGTGAAAGCGGTAGAAGCTGAGATGAAGAACGTGAACGACGTTCGAATTGTGAACGAATTTTCTGATGTCTTCCCAGAGGAATTGCCTGGATTACCACCACAGAGAGCAGTAGAGTTTCAGATTGACTTAGTGCCAGGAGCTGCACCTGTAGCTCGCGCACCTTATAGACTCGCACCTTCCGAGATGCAAGAATTACAGAGTCAACTACAAGAGCTATTAGATCGAGGGTTTATCCAACCAAGCTTCTCGCCTTGGGGCGCACCTGTGTTGTTTGTAAAGAAGAAGGATGGATCCTTCCGTATGTGTATCGACTACCGTGAACTCAACAAATTGACTATCAAGAATCGATATCCTCTTCCACGAATTGATGATCTTTTTGATCAACTACAAGGATCGAGCGTTTATTCAAAGATCGATTTGCGATCCGGATATCACCAGCTGAGGGTGAAGGAAAGTGACGTGATGAAAACTGCATTCAGGACCCGTTATGGTCATTATGAGTTCCTCGTGATGCCATTCGGTTTGACAAATGCACCTGCCGTGTTCATGGATCTCATGAATCGTGTCTGCAAGCCTTACTTGGATAAGTTTGTTATCGTCTTCATAGATGATATCCTCATCTACTCTAAGAGCGAAGAAGAACATGAGCAACACCTTCGGCTTGTGCTTGAACTCTTAAGACAAGAGCAACTTTACGCCAAATTCTCCAAGTGCGAATTTTGGTTGAAGGAAGTACAGTTTTTGGGTCATGTTGTGAGCGACCAGGGTATCAAAGTTGATCCCGCCAAGATTGAAGCCATCAGCAAGTGGGAGACCCCCACTACTCCAACGCACATTCGCCAATTTCTAGGTCTCGCCGGTTATTATCGAAGGTTTATCGAAGGATTTTCTCTGATTGCGCGTCCTTTGACCGCACTGACTCACAAGGGCAAGAAGTTCATTTGGGAACCCACACACGAATCAGCATTCCAAATTTTGAAGAAGAAGTTAACCTCCGCACCTATCCTATCACTTCCTGAAGGCAGTGACGACTTTGTTGTTTATTGCGATGCATCGAAGAGTGGTTTTGGTTGTGTACTGATGCAACGATCAAAGGTTATTGCCTATGCCTCCCGCCAATTGAAGATTCACGAGCGGAACTACACTACACATGATCTTGAACTTGGAGCCGTTGTCTTTGCACTCAAATTGTGGAGACATTATTTGTATGGAACTAAGAGCACTATCTTCACCGATCACAAGAGTCTCCAGCACATCTTCGATCAGAAGCAATTGAATATGAGACAGCGTCGATGGATCGAGACGCTCAACGACTACGATTGTGAACTCCGTTATCACCCTGGCAAGGCCAATGTTGTAGCTGACGCTTTAAGCCGAAAGGAGAGGACGGCACCTCTCCGTGTTAGGGCTCTGAACATCACCATCCATTCGAACCTCAACAACCAGATCAGAGTAGCCCAAGTTGAGGCTCTCAAGGAGGAGAACATATCTCACGAGCATTTGAACATACTTGTCTCTCGATTCGAGGTTAGAGAGTCTGGACTCCGATGTTATGCCGGAAGAATTTGGGTACCTTACTATGGAGATCTACGAAGCCTGATACTTGATGAAGCACACAAATCGAGATATTCGATTCACCCCGGTGCAGGTAAGATGTACCACGACCTTAAAGAACAGTATTGGTGGCCGAATCTTAAGAAGGACGTTGCAACTTATGTAGGTAAGTGTTTGACTTGCTCGAAGGTTAAAGCCGAGCATCAGAGACCTTCTGGGTTACTTCAATAGCCGGAAATCCCACAATGGAAGTGGGAAAGGATCACAATGGATTTCATTACTAAGCTGCCGAAGACGATGGGCGGATGCGATACTATTTGGGTTATTGTTGACCGCCTCACCAAATCTGCACACTTCCTAGCGATGAAGGAAACTGATACAATGGAAAGACTTGCTCAACTGTACATCAAAGAGGTTGTATCTCGTCATGGTGTACCTTTATCAATCATCTCCGATCGCGATCCCCGTTTTGCTTCCAGATTTTGGCGTTCTTTGCAAGAAGCCATGGGAACTCGTCTTGACATGAGTACTGCTTACCATCCTCAGACTGACGGGCAAAGTGAACGAACGATTCAGACCTTGGAGGACATGCTGCGTGCATGTGTCATTGATTTTGGAAAGGCCTGGGAAAGGCATTTGCCACTCGCCGAATTCTCGTACAATAACAGTTATCACTCAAGCATTAATGCTGCACCTTTTGAAGCATTGTATGGTCGTAAGTGCCGATCTCCTATTTGTTGGGCCGAAGTAGGCGAAAAGCAAATCACCGGACCCGAGGTAGTCCACGAAACGACAGAGAAGATTGCTCAGATTCAAGCTAGACTTAAGACTGCCCGTGATCGCCAAAAGAGCTATGCCGATCTTAAACGGAAAGACTTTGAATTTAATGTTGGTGATCGTGTAATGTTGAAGGTTGCACCTTGGAAAGGTGTGATCCGTTTTGGAAAACGTGGAAAGTTGAACCCACGATACATTGGTCCTTTCGAGATCTTGGAACGTGTTGGACCCGTTGCATACCGTTTGGATCTACCAGCACAATTGAGCTCAGTTCATCCTACCTTCCATGTGTCAAACTTGAAGAAGTGTCTTGCTGCACCCGAACTCATCATACCATTGGAAGAACTTACTATTGATGACAAACTCCACTTTGTGGAGGAACCTGTTGAGATTATGGATCGTGAGATCAAAACTTTGAAACGCAACAAGATTCCGATTGTACGAGTACGATGGAATGCCAAACGAGGACCTGAGTTTACTTGGGAACGAGAGGATCAAATGATGCGGAAATATCCTCATCTTTTCCCGACTCCTCCATCTACTTCAGCTTAAATTTCGGGACGAAATTTTCTTTAACAGGTGGGTAATGTAACGACCCTGGTTTTTCCAACGTTAGTTATTAATAATTATTATTAATACGTGTGATTAATCGAATGTATGTTATTACATTTACATGTTGCTTTAATTGCCCGTACTCGAACTTTAAATGCCCGAAACGTCTTTGTGACACCCGGAACTTGCACGAATAATATTTTAAGATATTATTTACATTCATGATTAATTTTATTAATCATTTTAATTAACTAAAGCTATTAGTTAGTTACTTGGGCTTAACTTGGACTTTTATTGGATTACTTGCAACTTGGGCTTTAATTAGTTTAATGGACTCATGGATAAGACTTACAAGCCCACCCTACAATTATTAGTGGACATTTAGCCCACTCTTTTAAGTGTAAGTATCAATTAGATCATGAACTAGTTAGTTAATACTTAAAGGAATCTAGTTTGCTCATTATCCCCATGAACACCACCCTTTTACCCAACTTTTTCAAGCTTTACATACAAGTAACCATAAGACTTCTTCTTCCCTCCTTTTTGCTGCAGAAAGTCGTGGCCCTTAGGCCATAGAATGGGCATTTTAGTTTCATTTTTCATTCACATATTACTTGCTCACTCATTTCTCAAACACACTCACCTTACTTGCTTCATCTTTTCTCTTATCTTTCTCTCAAGTTCTTCTTTCTTTCTTGTAAGTAACAACTTCTTTTCTTCTTTTCTTTGTTGGTAAAAACTGATTTCTACATGAACATAATCATCATCAATCTTTGTTGTTATTACTTGTTCTTGTTAAAGATTAATTACTTGTCTTGATTACTAGTTATTATTTACTTACTTACTTGTCTTTCTTTACCAAGTTACAAGATCAAACTTTCTAGTTTTGATTCTTCATTTATATCTTGTATTTAACAAGAACATCAAGAACATAATCTCTCTAGTTATGTTCTACATATTTTGTTTCAAAGAATTGAAGTTCATAGTTGTATAAACTCTTTACTTGTAGTTCTTGAAGTAACTTTGAAGTTACTTCACTTAAAGATCAACTTGGGTTGAATCTTTAAAAGTAAGAGCAACTATGAATCATCTTCTTGTTTAGTTAACTTTCTACTTTATTTATTTCAAAGATTTAAAGTTTATAATCTTTAAAATTGTTATTGTGTTCTTGTTTGTTGTATGTTACTAGAATACCACCTTCATGGTTGGTTTAGGCTTATCATTTCATTTTTATTTATTTCTTATTGTTAGTTGCTTACTACACATTTGAACAAGGACATGAAACCAACAAGAGCTTACACTTTGGTGCAAGTATCATGGATCCAACACTTGGTTGTGATCTTTCTTAGTGTTCATGAACTTGTTCATAAACTTACATGTAACCTTGGTTCATCAAACACTTACAACACTTGCACTTGAGTTATGATGGACAAACCTTGGTCAAAATGATGTTAACACATCAACGAGTTGTACACTTGAAGCTATACGCATCAAGGATGAGAACCGTGATGAACATCAAGCACCGAGACAACCGGAACTCTCCAAAACCCACTGTTCTGTCCAAAACCTACTGACCTGATGCTTCTGGAACAGACCAGTAGACCTGGGCTGTTCTAACCTTGATTTTTAGATAGAACTTTTCGAGTAGATAACTTTTCATATAGGACTCGTCTTAATCCGAGTTACGGTTTAGGATTTATGGCCCTCCGATCGTTACCATGTCCTTTAACGTTGTGCAGAAATTTCTGACCTACTCGCACTTAGACCGTCGCCACGGTCAAACCAAGACGAGTTTGCTTCTGTAAATTTTACCACACTTAAGGGACTCATAGACGGAGCCATGACCACTGGTCTCACCTTAATTCAGTAAGGGTAGAGGCCGTGGTGACTGACCGAAGTCAGCCTTTGTTTTAAACGACTTTCATAAACGAGTCTTACTTGCTACCTTTTGTTTAATGATGATTGATGATGACCCTTATGACCTTAATTACGTACTTGTAAACCTTTTGAGACGACTTATTGACTTAGTGCTATTTGACTTAGGTTGAGGACGTTTGGACCGTTACTTGCACACCACTTTCCGACTACTACCTTACCATTACTACTAATCATTGTGAGTTATAGCATTCCCTTTTTACTTTAACTTATTTTGGGAACTGAGAATACATGCGGATTTTATGTTTTACATACTAGGCACGAGTACTTAAAGTTTATATATGTGTGGGTTATATAACGGCAGAAACATTCCCTTTAGCTCGGTAACGTTTAATCATTGGTTTTTGAACCGTGAACGCGAATCTTAGATATGGATCCATAGGGTTTGACATCCCCACTCGGGCTAGTAGCGCTAGCATTTAACGAGTGTTTAATACTTCGAGGTTATACGCACTTGCCAAGTGCACTTTAAGGGGGTACATTAAACGTTAAGTTAGTTACCGGGTGCCCACGGTTAAGCATATACTTTTACATACTTTTGAAACGCTCGTTGTAGCACTGAAATCTCGTGGTCTACTTACATTACTGTTATACTTAAACTATAGCTCACCAACCTTTGTGTTGACCTTTTTAAGCATGTATTTTCTCAGGTGCTTGAAGTCGCTTCCGCTATCTTACTAGTCGTGCTGTAGAACCCGCTGCCTAGAGTTGTTATCGCATGACTACTTATGTTGCATTCAAACTTTTTACTTATGAACTTATGTTATGTAACGACCATTATGGTCACGTACACTTATTTAATGCTTCTACTTAGTGAAGCATACTTTGATTTGTAAAACAATTGACGTATGTTATGACGTCACTTTTATTAATGAATACAAACTCTGTTTTGAAAACGCATATAGTACTTAACCTTGTAATGATCCTGTTGTTGATGGTCCGTACATGATGATTTAGTATGGGGCGTCACACATGTACTTGTGTCTATTTTGTAAATCATTTATAAAACCTTCATGTATTCTCATTCCAAAAATATTAGATTTTAAAAGTGGGACTATAACTCACTTTCACAGATTTTTACTTCGTCGGGAAGTAAGACTTGGCCACTGGTTGATTCACGAACCTATAACAATATATACATATATATCAAAGTATGTTCAAAATATATTTACAACACTTTTAATATATTTTGATGTTTTAAGTTTATTAAGTCAGCTGTCCTCGTTAGTAACCTACAACTAGTTGTTCACAGTTAGATGTACAGAAATAAATCGATAAATATTATCTTGAATCAATTCACGAACCAGTGTATATGTATCTCAGTATTGATCACAACTCAAACTATATATATTTTGGAATCAACCTCAACCCTGTATAGCTAACTCCAACATTCACATATAGAGTGTCTATGGTTGTTCCGAAATATATATAGATGTGTCGACATGATTGGTCGAAACATTGTATACGTGTCTATGGTATATCAAGATTACATAATATACAATACAAGTTGATTAAGTTATGGTTGGAATAGATTTGTTACCAATTTTCACGTAGCTAAAATGAGAAAAATTATCCAATCTTGTTTTACCCATAACTTCTTCATTTTAAATCCGTTTTGAGTGAATCAAATTGCTATGGTTTCATATTGAACTCTATTTTATGAATCTAAACAGAAAAAGTATAGGTTTATAGTTGGAAAAATAAGTTACAAGTCATTTTTGTAAAGGTAGTCATTTCAGTCGAAAGAACGACGTCTAGATGACCATTTTAGAAAACATACTTCCACTTTGAGTTTAACCATAATTTTTGGATATAGTTTCATGTTCATAATAAAACTCATTTTCTCAGAATAACAACTTTTAAATCAAAGTTTATCATAGTTTTTAATTAACTAACCCAAAACAGCCCGCGGTGTTACTACGACGGCGTAAATCCGGTTTTACGGTGTTTTTCGTGTTTCCAGGTTTTAAATCATTAAGTTAGCATATCATATAGATATAGAAAATGTGTTTAGTTGATTTTAAAAGTCAAGTTAGAAGGATTAACTTTTATTTGCGAACAAGTTTAGAATTAACTAAACTATGTTCTAGTGATTACAAGTTTAAACCTTCGAATAAGATAGCTTTATATGTATGAATCGAATGATGTTATGAACATCATTACTACCTCAAGTTCCTTGGATAAACCTACTGGAAATGAGAAAAATAGATCTAGCTTCAAAGGATCCTTGGATGGCTTGAAAGTTCTTGAAGCAGAATCATGCCACGAAAATAATTTCAAGTAAGATTTCCACTCGAAATAAGATTGTTATAGTTATAGAAATTGAATTAAAGTTTGAATATGATTATTACCTTGTATTAGAAATATAACCTACTGTAAGTAACAAAGGTTTCTTGATCTTGGATGATTACTTGGAATGGATTTAGAAAACTTGGAAGTAAACTTGCAATCTTGGAAGTATTCTTGATTTTATGAAACTAGAACTTTTGGAATTTATGAAGAACACTTAGAACTTGAAGATAGAACTTGACAGAGACCAATTAGATGAAGAAAATTGAAGAATGAAAGTGTTTGTAGGTGTTTTTGGTCGTTGGTGTATGGATTAGATATAAAGGATATGTAATTTTGTTTTCATGTAAATAAGTCATGAATGATTACTCATATTTTTGTAATTTTATGAGATATTTCATGCTAGTTGCCAAATGATGGTTCCCACATGTGTTTGGTGACTCACATGGGCTGCTAAGAGCTGATCATTGGAGTGTATATACCAATAGTACATACATTTAAAAGCTGTGTATTGTACGAGTACGAATACGAGTGCATACGAGTAGAATTGTTGATGAAACTGAACGAGGATGTAATTGTAAGCATTTTTGTTAAGTAGAAGTATTTTGATAAGAGTGTTGAAGTCTTTCAAAAATGTATGAATACATATTAAAACACTACATGTATATACATTTTAACTGAGTCGTTAAGTCATCGTTAGTCGTTACATGTAAATGTTGTTTTGAAACCTTTAGGTTAACGATCTTGTTGAATGTTGTTAACCCATTGTTTATTATAACAAATTAGATGTTAAATTGTTATATTATCATGATATTATGATATATAATATATCTTAGTATGATGTATATACAGTTAAATGTCGTTACAACGATAATCGTTACATATATGTCTCGTTTCGAAATCATTAAGTTAGTAGTCTTATTTTTACATATGTATTTCATTGTTAATACACTTAATAATATATTTACTTATCATTTAACATAATTAACCAAGTGTATCAATATCTTAATATGATTCATATGTACCTAGTAAGACGTTGTTATAACGATAATCGTTATATATATCGTTTTCAAGTTTCTTAAATTAATAGTCTCATTTTTATGTATATAACTCATTGTTAAAATACCTAATGAGATACATACTTATAATAAAATCATGTTAACTATATATATAACCATATATATGTCATCGTATAGTTTTTACAAGTTTTAACGTTCGTGAATCACCGGTCAACTTGGGTGGTCAATTGTCTATATGAAACCTATTTCAATTAATCAAGTCTTAACAAGTTTGATTGCTTAACATGTTGGAAACACTTAATCATGTAAATAACAATTTCATTTAATATATATATAAACATGGAAAAGTTCAGGTCACTACAGTACCTACCCGTTAAATAAACTTCGTCCCGAAATTTTAAGCAGTTGGAGGTGTTGACGTATCTTCTGGAAATAAATGCGGGTATTTCTTCTTCATCTGATCTTCTCATTCCCAGGTGAACTCGGGTCCTCTACGAGAATTCCATCGAACCTTAACAATTGGTATCTTGTTTTGCTTAAGTCTTTTAACCTCACGATCCACTATTTCGACGGGTTCTTCGATAAATTAAAGTTTTTCGTTGATTTGGATTTCATCTAACGGAATAGTGAGATCTTCTTTAGCATAACATTTCTTCAAATTCGAGACGTGGAAAGTGTTATGTACAGCCGTGAGTTATTGAGGTAACTCAAGTCGGTAAGCTACTGGTCCGACACGATCAATAATCTTGAATGGTCCAATATACCTTGGATTTAATTTCCCTCGTTTACCAAATCGAACAACGCCTTTCCAAGGTGCAACTTTAAGCATGACCATCTCTCCAATTTCAAATTCTATATCTTTTCTTTTAATGTCAGCGTAGCTCTTTTGTCGACTTTGGGCGGTTTTCAACCGTTGTTGAATTTGGATGATCTTCTCGGTAGTTTCTTGTATTATCTCCGGACCCGTAATCTGTCTATCCCCTACTTCACTCCAACAAATCAGAGACCTGCACTTTCTACCATAAAGTGCTTCAAACGGCGCCATCTCAATGCTTGAATGGTAGCTGTTGTTGTAGGAAAATTCTGTTAACGGTAGATGTCGATCCCAACTGTTTTCGAAATCAATAACACATGCTCGTAGCATGTATTCAAGCGTTTGTATCGTCCTTTTGCTCTACCCATCAGTTTGTGGATGATAGGCAGTACTCATGTCTAGACGAGTTCCTAATACTTGCTGTAATGTCTGCCAGAATCTTGAAATAAATCTGACATCCCTATCAGAGATAATAGAGATTGGTATTCCATGTCTGGAGACGACTTCCTTCAAATACAGTCGTGCTAACTTCTCCATCTTGTCATCTTCTCTTATTGGCAGGAAGTGTGCTGACTTGGTGAGACGATCAACTATTACCCAAATAGTATCATAACCACTTGCAGTCCTTGGCAATTTAGTAATGAAATCCATGGTAATGTTTTCCCATTTCCATTCCAGGATTTCAGGTTGTTGTAGTAGACCTGATGGTTTCTGATGTTTAGCTTTGACCTTAGAACACGTCAAACATTCTCTCACATATTTAGCAATATCGGCTTTCATACCTGGCCACCAAAAATGTTTCTTAAGATCCTTGTACATCTTCCCCATTCCAGGATGTATTGAGTATCTGGTTTTATGAGCTTCTCTAAGTACCATTTCTCTCATATCTCCAAATTTTGGTACCCAAATTCTTTCAGCCCTATACCGGGTTCTGTCTTCCCGAATATTAAGATGCTTCTCCGATCCTTTGGGTATTTCATCCTTTAAATTTTCCTCTTTTAAAACTCCTTGTTGCGCCTCCTTTATTTGAGTAGTAAGGTTAGTGTGAATCATTATATTCATAGATTTTACTCGAATGGGTTCTCTGTCCTTTCTGCTCAAGGCGTCGGCTACCACATTTGCCTTCCCCGGGTGGTAACGAATCTCAAAGTCGTAATCATTCAACAATTCAATCCACCTACGCTGCCTCATATTCAGTTTTTTCTGATTAAATATGTGTTGAAGACTTTTGTGGTCTGTATATATAATACTTTTGACCCCATATAAGTAGTGCCTCCAAGTCTTTAATGCAAAAACAACCACGCCTAATTCTAAATCATGCGTCGTATAATTTTACTCGTGAATCTTCAATTGTCTAGACGCATAAGCAATCACCTTCGTCCGTTGCATTAATACACAACCGAGACCTTGCTTTGATGCGTCACAATAAATCACAAAATCGTCATTCCCTTCAGGCAATGACAATATAGGTGCCGTAGTTAGCTTTTTCTTCAATAATTGAAACGCCTTCTCTTGTTCATCCTTCCATTCAAATTTCTTCCCTTTATGCGTTAATGCAGTCAAGGGTTTTGCTATTTTGGAGAAATCTTGGATGAATCTTCTGTAGTAACCAGCCAATCCTAAAAATTGACGTATATGCTTTGGAGTTTTTGGGGTTTCCCACTTTTCAACAGTTTCTATATTTGCCGGATCCACCTTAATACCTTCTTTGTTCACTATGTGATCGAGGAATTGAACTTCTTCCAACCAAAATTCACACTTTGAAAACTTAGCGTACAATTCTTCCTTCCTCAATACTTCTAACACATTTCTCAAATGTTCACCGTGTTCTTGGTCATTCTTTGAGTAAATAAGTATGTCATCAATGAAAACAATGACAAAGTTGTCAAGGTATGGTCCACACACTCGGTTCATAAGGTCCATGAACACAGCTGGTGCATCAGTTAAACCAAACGGCATGACCATAAACTCATAATGACCGTAACGTGTTCTGAAAGCAGTCTTTGGAATATCATCTTCTTTCACCCGCATTTGATGATACCCGGAACATAATTCAATCTTTGAATAAACAGACGAGCCTTGTAGTTGATCAAATAAGTCGTCGATTCTCGGTAGTGGGTAGCGGTTCTCGATGGTAAGTTTGTTCAACTCTCGGTTGTCGATACACAACCTGAATGTACCATCTTTCTTCTTGACAAACAAAACAGGAGCTCCCCACGGTGATGTGCTTGGTCGAATGAAACCACGCTCTAAGAGTTCTTGTAATTGGCTTTGCAGTTCTTTCATCTCGCTGGGTGCGAGTCTGTAAGGAGCACGAGCTATTGGTGCAGCTCCTGGTACAAGATCTATTTGAAATTCAACAGATCGATGTGTGGGTAATCCCGGTAATTCTTTCGAAAATACATCGAGAAATTCTTTTGCGACGGGAACATCATTGATGCTCTTTTCTTCAGTTTGTACTTTCTCGACGTGTGCTAGAACAGCATAGCAACCTTTTCTTATTAGTTTTTGTGCCTTCAAATTACTAATAAGATGTAGCTTCGTGTTGCCCTTTTCTCCGTACACCATTAAGGGTTCTCCTTCTTCTCGTATAATGCGAATTGTATTTTTGTAACAAACGATCTCTGTTTTCACTTCTTTCAACCAGTCCATACTGATTATCACATCAAAACTCCCTAACTCTACTGGTATCAAGTCAATCTTAAATGTTTCGCTAACCAGTTTAATTTATCAATTCCGACATATATTATCTCCTGAAATTAATTTACCATTTGCTAATTCGAGTAAAAATTTACTATCCAAAGGCGTCAATGGACAACTTAATTTAGCACAAAAATCTCTACTCATATAGCTTCTATCCGCACCCGAATCAAATAAAACGTAAGCAGATTTATTGTCAATAAGAAACGTACCCGTAACAACCTCCGGGTCTTCCTGTGCCTCTGCCGCATTAATATTGAAAACTCTTCTGCGGCCTTGTCCATTCGTGTTCTCCTGTTTCGGGAAATTTCTAATAATGTGGCCCGGTTTTCCACATTTATAACAAACTACATTGGCATAACTTGCTCCGACACTACTTGCTCCGCCATTACTCGTTCCGAAACCATTTGTTCCTTTCGTTCTGTTAACCCCTGGTCCGTAGACCTCACACTTCACCGCACTATGACCATTTCTTTTACACTTGTTGCAAAATTTGGTGCAGAACCCCGAGTGATACTTTTCACACCTTTGGCATAGCTGCTTCTGATTGTTGTTGTTGTTGCGATTATTAATGTTGTTGGGATGATTGTTGTAGTAGTAGTTGTTGTTGTTGTTGTTGTTGTTGTTGTTGTTGGGCCGTTTGTTGTAGTTGCGATTGATGTTGCGATTGTTGGGATAGTTGTTGCGATTATTGTTGTAATTGCTGTTGTTGTTGTATTGGTGATTCTTATCACCGTTTTCCTCCCACTTTCTTTTGACTTGCTTCACATTGGCCTCTTCAGCAGTCTGTTCTTTAATTCTTTCTTTAATCTGGTTCACTAGTTTGCGAGCCATTCTACATGCCTATTGTATGGAGGCGGGCTCATGTGAACTTATATCTTCTTGGATTCTTTCCGGTAATCCTTTCACAAACGCATCGATCTTCTCTTCCTTATCTTCGAACGCTCCCGGACACAATAGGCACAATTCTGTGAATCGTCTTTCGTACGTGGTAATATCAAATCCTTGGGTTCGTAACCCTCTAAGTTCTGTCTTGAGCTTATTGACCTCAGTTCTGGGACGGTACTTCTCGTTCATCAAGTGCTTGAATGCTGACCACGGTAGTGCGTACGCATCATCTTGTCCCACTTGCTCTAGATAGGTATTCCACCATGTTAACGCAGAACCTGTGAAGGTATGCGTAGCGTACTTCACTTTGTCCTCTTCAGTACACTTACTTATGGCAAACACCGATTCGACCTTCTCGGTCCACCGTTTCAATCCGATCGGTCCTTCGGTTCCATCAAATTCCAAAGGTTTGCAGGCAGTGAATTCTTTGTAGGTGCATCCTACACGATTTCTTGTACTGCTAGATCCAAGGTTATTGTTGGTATATAGCGCAGCCTGTACTGCGGCTATGTTTGAAGCTATAAAAGTACGGAATTCCTCTTCATTCATATTCACGGTGTGTCGAGTAGTCGGTGCCATTTCCTTCAAAATAGTCAAATGGAACAAGTTAATCATACAGAATATTAAGAGTAGTTAATAGTATTTCGTAGCATAATATGAACTCATTTATAAAAGCTTTTTCTTCATATTAGCATTTTATAAGTTTAAATTCGGGTAGTACCTACCCGTTAAGTTCATACTTAGTAGCTAATATACAATTCAACTACTACAATTCTATATGAAAAACTGATTATAATAATATTTCGCGTTCAAACTTTTATACAATATTTTACAAACTTACAATACCGCTTATTTTACATAAAACATGAAATATAGCACACAATAACTTTGATACAAGATAGTTGTGAAGATAATTCTA
Source organism: Rutidosis leptorrhynchoides (assembly GCF_046630445.1). Taxonomy (NCBI): domain Eukaryota; kingdom Viridiplantae; phylum Streptophyta; class Magnoliopsida; order Asterales; family Asteraceae; genus Rutidosis; species Rutidosis leptorrhynchoides. The sequence continues at coordinate 166,426,920 of NC_092336.1, forward strand.
GCTAGTACACAAGTCGTTCAGCAAAGGCAATAAAGACACGTAATTCATACGTCCAGAAACAAGTCATGCATTCTGGTTTTACTAGGACTACTTCCCATCCTTGGTCTAGTGGAACATAACCGTTATGGCCGTTGATAAGACAGCGTGTTGTAACGTCGTCAAAGGGACGAGGGTTACGTAATGTCCAACAGTCCCGTAACAATCTAAAAACCTCATTTCTTACCCCAATTACCGACTCCGTCACTTGTGGGAACGTTTTGTTTAATAGTTGTAGCCCGATGTTCTTGTTCTCACTTTGGTGAGAAGCGAACATTACTAACCCGTAAGCATAACATGCTTCTTTATGTTGCATGTTAGCCGCTTTTTCTAAATCACGAAGTCCTATATTCGGATATATTGAGTCAAAATAATTTCTTAACCCGTTGCGTAAAATAGCATTTGGGTTCCCCGCAATATATGCGTCAAAGTAAACACATCGTAACTTATGGATTTCCCAATGTGATATCCCCCATCTTTCGAACGAAAGCCTTTTATAAACCAAGGCATTCTTGGAACGTTCTTCGAATGTCTTACAAACTGATCTCGCCTTAAATAGTTGTGCCGAGGAATTCTGACCGACTCTAGACAAGATTTCATCAATCATGTCTCCGGGTAGGTCTCTTAAAATATTGGGTTGTCTATCCATTTTGTGTTTTTATACTTTAAAATAGACAAGAGTTAGATTCAGAAAAAAAAAATACTTATTAATACAAGTAATTTTTACATATATCATAAAGCATAAGCACACTATATTACATATATTACACCACACGAATACAACTATCTTATTCCGACTCACTCGTTTCTTCTTCTTCGGTTTTGGTTCGTTTTGCCAAGTTTCTAGGGATATATGATGTTCCCCTAATACTAGCTGTTGTTTTTCACAACGGTTTAGAACAACCTGGTGGTTTAGAGGTTCCCGGGTCATTGTTACAACTTAAGGACTTCGGGGGTTGACGATACATATAAAGTTCATCGGGGTTGGAATTAGATTTCTCTATTTTTATGCCCTTTCTCTTATTATTTTCTTTTGCTTTTTTTTAAATTCAGTTGGGGTAATTTCTATAACATCATCGGAATTCTCGTCGGAATCCGATTCATCGGAGAATTGATAATCCTCCCAATATTTTGCTTCCTTGGAGGAAACACCATTAACCATAATTAACCTTGGTCGGTTGGTTGAGGATTTTCTTTTACTTAACCGTTTTATTATTTCCCCCACCGGTTCTATTTCCTCCTCCGGTTCCTCCTCTTCCGGTTCTGATTCTTCTTCCGGTTCCTCTTCGGGAACTTGTGAATCAGTCCAATATATATTCGACTCTTCGTTATTATTAGGTGAGTCAATGGGATTTGTGCTAGAGGTAGACATCTATCACACAATATCAAACATGTTAAGAGATTAATATATCACATAATATATACATGTTAATAATATATAGTTTCCAACAAAAATGTTAAGCAATCATTTTTAAAGAAAACACGGTCGAAGTCCAGACTCACTAATGCATCCTAACAAACTCGATAAGACACACTAATGCAAATTTTCTGGTTCTCTAAGACCAACGCTCGGATACCAACTGTAAATACAGTGAGGACGCATCCCACTCAGTGCCTTCCCAGCTAACCGCCTGGTGACCACTGAGCGTACCTCAGACACTGATTTTACGGCCCGCCTCTCGGCAACGTACAGCCAACCCTAATAGGGACCGCGAGGAGTAAGAGCCAATGCTTCGTCACAGGTAACACTGTGAGAACCCCCTCTACGATTAACCCGCTAATAAACGGCATTAAACCAGCTCTGATACCAACTGAAATGTCCCGTTCTTATTGATTAAAAACGTTCCATATTAATTGATTTCGTTGCGAGGTTTTGACCTCTATATGAGACGTTTTTCAAAGACTGCATTCATTTTTAAAACAAACTATAACCTTTATTTCATAAATAAAGGTTTAAAAAGCTTTACGTAGATTAAATGATAATCTAAAATATCATGTTTACACACGACCATTACATAATGGTTTACAATACAAATATGTTACATCGAAATCAGTTTCTTGAATGCAGTTTTTACACAATATCATACAAACATGGACTCCAAATCTTGTCCTTATTTTAGTATGCAACAGCGGAAGCTCTTAGTATTCACCTGAGAATAAACATGCTTTAAACGTCAACAAAAATGTTGGTGAGTTATAGGTTTAACCTATATATATCAAATCGTAACAATAGACCACAAGATTTCATATTTCAATACACATCCCATACATAGAGATAAAAATTCATTCATATGGTGAACACCTGGTAACCGACATTAACAAGATGCATATATATGAATATCCCCATCATTCCGGGACACCGTTCGGATATGATATAAATTTTGAAGTACTAAAGTATCCAGTACTTTGGATGGGGTTTGTTAGGCCCAATAGATCTATCTTTAGGATTCGCGTCAATTAGGGTGTATGTTCCCTAATTCTTAGATTACCAGACTTAATAAAAAGGGGCATATTCGATTTCGATAATTCAACCATAGAATGTAGTTTCACGTACTTGTGTCTATTTTGTAAATCATTTATAAAACTTGCATGTATTCTCATCCCAAAAATATTAGATTTTAAAAGTGGGACTATAACTCACTTTCACAGATTTTTACTTCGTCGGGAAGTAAGACTTGGCCACTGGTTGATTCACGAACCTATAACAATATATACATATATATCAAAGTATGTTCAAAATATATTTACAACACTTTTAATATATTTTGATGTTTTAAGTTTATTAAGTCAGCTGTCCTCGTTAGTAACCTACAACTAGTTGTCCACAGTTAGATGTACAGAAATAAATCGATAAATATTATCTTGAATCAATCCACGACCCAGTGTATACGTATCTCAGTATTGATCACAACTCAAACTATATATATTTTGGAATCAACCTCAACCCTGTATAGCTAACTCCAACATTCACATATAGAGTGTCTATGGTTGTTCCGAAATATATATAGATGTGTCGACATGATAGGTTGAAACATTGTATACGTGTCTATGGTATCTCAAGATTACATAATATACAATACAAGTTGATTAAGTTATGGTTGGAATAGATTTGTTACCAATTTCACGTAGCTAAAATGAGAAAAATTATCCAATCTTGTTTTACCCATAACTTCTTCATTTTAAATCCGTTTTGAGTGAATCAAATTGCTATGGTTTCGTATTGAACTCTATTTTATGAATCTAAATAGAAAAAGTATAGGTTTATAGTCGGAAAAATAAGTTACAAGTTGTTTTTGTAAAGGTAGTCATTTCAGTCGAAAGAACGACGTCTAGATGACCATTTTAGAAAACATACTTCCACTTTGAGTTTAACCATAATTTTTGGATATAGTTTCATGTTCATAATAAAAATCATTTTCTCAGAATAATAACTTTTAAATCAAAGTTTATCATAGTTTTTAATTAACTAACCCAAAACAGCCCGCGGTGTTACTACGACGGCGTAATTCCGATTTTACGGTGTTTTTCGTGTTTCCAGGTTTTAAATCATTAAGTTAGCATATCATATAGATATAGAACATGTGTTTATTTGATTTTAAAAGTCAAGTTAGAAGGATTAACTTTTATTTTCGAACAAGTTTAGAATTAACTAAACTATGTTCTGGTGATTACAAGTTTAAACCTTCGAATAAGATAGCTTTATATGTATGAATCGAATGATGTTATGAACATCATTACTACCTCAAGTTCCTTGGATAAACCTACTGGAAATGAAAAAAATAGATCTAGCTTCAAAGGATCCTTGGATGGCTTGAAAGTTCTTGAAGCAGAATCATGACACGAAAATAATTTCAAGTAAGATTTCCACTCGAAATAAGATTGTTATAGTTATAGAAATTGAATTAAAGTTTGAATATGATTATTACCTTGTATTAGAAATATAACCTACTGTAAGTAAAAAAGGTTTCTTGATCTTGGATGATTACTTGGAATGGATTTAGAAAACTTGGAAGTAAACTTGCAATCTTGGAAGTATTCTTGATTTTATGAAACTAGAACTTTTGGAATTTATGAAGAACACTTAGAACTTGAAGATAGAACTTGAGAGAGATCAATTAGATGAAGAAAATTGAAGAATGAAAGTGTTTGTAGGTGTTTTTGGTCGTTGGTGTATGGATTAGATATAAAGGATATGTAATTTTGTTTTCATGTAAATAAGTCATGAATGATTACTCATATTTTTGTAATTTAATGAGATATTTCATGCTAGTTGCCAAATAATGGTTCCCACATGTGTTTGGTGACTCACATGGGCTGCTAAGAGCTGATCATTGGAGTGTATATACCAATAGTACATACATTTAAAAGCTGTGTATTGTACGAGTACGAATACGGGTGCATACGAGTAGAATTGTTGATGAAACTGAACGAGGATGTAATTGTAAGCATTTTTGTTAAGTAGAAGTATTTTTATAAGAGTGTTGAAGTCTTTCAAAAGTGTATGAATACATATTAAAACACTACATGTATATACATTTTAACTGAGTCGTTAAGTCATCGTTAGTCGTTGCATGTAAATGTTGTTTTGAAACCTTTAGGTTAACGATGTTGTTGAATGTTGTTAACCCATTGTTTATTATAACAAATGAGATGTTAAATTGTTATATTATCATGATATTATGATATATAATATATCTTAGTATGATGTATATACAGTTAAATGTCGTTACAACGATAATCGTTACATATATGTCTCGTTTCGAAATCATTAAGTTAGTAGTCTTATTTTTACATATGTATTTCATTGTTAATACACTTAATAATATATTTACTTATCATTTAACATAATTAACCAAGTGTATCAATATCTTAATATGATTCATATGTACCTAGTAAGACGTTGTTATAACGATAATCGTTATATATATCGTTTTCGAGTTTCTTAAATTAATAGTCTCATTTTTATGTATATAACTCATTGTTAAAATATCTAATGAGATACATACTTATAATAAAATCATGTTAACTATATATATAACCATATATATGTCATCGTATAGTTTTTACAAGTTTTAACGTTCGTGAATCACCGGTCAACTTGGATGGTCAATTGTCTATATGAAACCTATTTCAATTAATCAAGTCTTAACAAGTTTGATTGCTTAACATGTTGGAAACACTTAATCATGTAAATAACAATTTCATTTAATATATATATAAACATGGAAAAGTTCGGGTCACTACAGGTGGGGCTCGAGTACTTGGGGGTTTAGGATAGTCCAGTCTGTGACGACCCGAAAATTTTCGACCAAATTTAAACTTAATCTTGTATAATTCCGACACGATAAGCAAAGTATGAATTGTTGAGTCTCAAAATTTTTGAACTGTTTACATGGATTCATTTAACCTTTGACTAGTTTCGACGATTCACGAACAATTATTTGTAAATAAATGTGTGTATATATATATATATATATATATATATATATATATATATATATATATAAATGTAAATATATGTAATAATTTGAAATTAAAAATATAATTTAAACATTAGAATTAAATATGTAAAATAAGATATAAAATAATTAAATGTAACTTAAAATGAATTTATATATAAATATATATGATTTCTATATATGATTATGATTACATGTATATTGTAATGTATAAGAATTCAATCATATATAGTATATAAATATTAAACATTACATAATTAATAAATTGTAATATTAATATATCAAAAGTAATCCTAAGTTAAAATATTGTTATTATTACTTTTATCATTATTAAAATAAATATTAATACTAATATTAAAATCAGTATTATTAGTATTATTAATTATAAAATATAAATATGAAATTTAATACATGTAATTTGTTATACTATTATTAATATTATTGTTATCATCATTGTTATTAGTAAAATTATAATCTTAGTTATTATTATGATTACTAAAAGTAATATGATTAACTTGATTACTAAAATTAACATTTAAAGTTATTATTATCATTATTCTTATTATTTTTATTATGATAATAATATCATTAATATAATTATTATTTCTATTATTATTATTATTATTATTATTATTATTATTATTATTATTATTATTATTATTATTATTATTATTATTATTATTATTATTATTAGTTTCATTATTATTATTATTATTAATAGTAATGTTAAATATTAAAGTTTGTATTATTAATAACATTATGTTTCTTTAATATGTATCGTATAGATATAACCTGATATATAAATATATTATACAGATATATATATATACAGATTACATATATACGGATATATAATTATATAAATACTGTATATACCTATATTAATACGGATAAAATACGTATTCAGTTGCAAATCTCCCTCATTTTTTTTTGTAATTTATCTTCATAATTAATACTCAGGTCAATATCATGGATTACAGAATCAAATCTCAATTTCAAATACAGTTAGATGTCTGTTTCACTTTTTATTTTCTTCTTCTTGATTTTTGTCTAATCGAATATTTAACTGTCGCCCAATTGGACTATAAAATTAATCGAATGGTCAGTGATATTAGTGAACTCACTCAATTCCTTCATCATCATTATTAATTAACAATTTAACAAACTCAATCGGTCAAATTAAATAAATACATCACAGATACAGAAGCATTTTCCTCTGTTCTTAACCAAATTATTCAATAGCACGATTCCAAAACACATTTCAAAATCTATTAAAATAGTTTTGTTAGAATTCTTCTAAACAAACTTTCTGTAAAATCTCAATCTCCAATTCCTTTTCTTGATTTCTAATTTGTGAGTCAAAGTTTCAAATAAAAAAAGTCAACCATTTTGTTCTTCGCGAAATTCGTAATCGTGTTGAAGTTTTTGGTTCAATTAGAAATTACAAAAGATTCTAGGAGTGATTTAAAACATATTTTATGTTATAATCTTTGGCTAAAATGATTTAAAAATCGAAATCAATTATTGATATATTTTTTTAAACCGCGAAGCAGCAGCAGCTTTTCTTTTATTTTTTTTATTTTTCATTTTCCATATACAAATACCCATAATCTGATTAATTATGTTTCGTTTACAAGTCATAAACCCATTTCAAAGTCTTGATTGACTGTGGTATCTTGCCCTGGTCGACTATTAATCCAGTGAAGATGAAGATAGTGGTTAAAACAGAAAACCGGTTAAATAAATATGGGATTCGTATAATATCAGGAAAATACAATTGGTTCAATGGTTAAGGAGTGATTTGGGTGAGCTAGTGGTCACGGGTTCGAGTCTGTACCTGGGCTGTTATTTTTTATTTTTTTTAAACACTTTGAGGTAGTCTATCTTCCTTTATTTTTTATTATTATTATTATTATTATTATTATTATTATTATTTTCATTATTATTATTATGATTATGATTATTATTATGATTGTTATTGTAAGTATTATAATTATTATTAGTATAGTAATTATTATTATTAGTATAAATATCACAATCATAATTATAAAGTATTACAACCGTTATTATTATTATTATTAATCGTATAAGCATTATTATTAATATTATTACTATTATTATTATGATTAAGATTAAGATTATTGTTATTATTGATATATTATTATTAATATTATTATTATTGTCCTTAGCAATATCAATAAAAGTATTATTAAAATTTTTAGAATTATCATTATTATTAGAGTAAGTGTTATTATTAACAAAATCATTATTATTATAAAAATATTACTTTTGCTAAAACTATCTTTTTAGTAAAATTACTATCATTATTATAATTATTAGTAAAATCACGATTTTTAGTAATATTATGATTATTATCATTATCATTATTATTATTATTAACATTATTAGTATCAGTAAAAATTATTAAATTCATTTTTGTTATTAGTATTATCATTATTTTGGTATTATCATCAATTTAACAAGTAAATGATATTTATATAAAAAGGTATTTAATACACATAACTTAACTATATTAATAGTTTTATTTATTAAATATATAATAAATATAAATAATGAAACATATAAGTTATTAATATAAAAATGAAACTACTAAATAAATTTATATATATATATATATATATATATATATATATATATATATATATATATATATATATATATATATATATAAATTTGTTCGATTTTAATTATGTGTGTTAATATAAAAATAAATGCTATAGGTTCGTGAATCCGGGGCTAACCCTGCACTTGTTCAGTACCGTCATATTGCATAATTGCTACGAAATACAGTATTGTGAGTTCATTTGATTCCCTTTTACTCTTTACATTTTTGGGACTGAGAATACATGCGCTGTTTTTATAACTGTTTTATTAAATGCTTTTGAGATATATTTTTGAACTGAGAATACATGAACTGATTTTATAAATGTTTGACGAAATAGACACAAGTACTAAAAATTGTATTCTATGATATAATTATTTGGATTCAGAGGTTCGATTTCTATAAAGATTATCGACCATCGGTGAGAAATTTTTGCATTGCACGATGCATTAACTACCGAAATGGTTCGATTTATTAGCTACTGTCGGTGAGAAATTTTTTCATTGCACGATGCATTAGCTACCGTTTTAGCTATCCTCGGTGAGAAATTTTTGCATTGCACGATGCATTAGCTACCGAAATGGTTCGATTTATTAGCTACTATCGGTGAGAAATTTTTGCATTGCACGATGCATTAGCTACCGTTTTAGCTATCCTCGGTGAGAAATTTTTGCATTGCACAATGCAATAGCTACCGAAATGGTTCGATTTATTAGCTACTATCGGTGAGAAATTTTTGCATTGCACGATGCATTAGCTACCGTTTTAGCTACCCTCGGTGAGAAATTTTTGCATTGCACGATGCATTAGCTACCGTTGGTGAGATTGTTTTGTAAATTTCCGGTCGTCTTCATATGAATGATTTTTACAGCAGTGAGCAGAACTGCACAGATTGTTTTCGAAATATGAGTATCTTGTGGTCTATTATATTATTGAAATTGATTAATTATGATAAACTCATGAACTTACCAACCTTTTGGTTGACACTTTAAAGCATGTTTATTCTCAGGTATGAAAGAAATCTTCCGCTGTGCATTTGCTCATTTTAGAGATATTACTTGGAGTCATTCATTACATATTTCAAAAGACATTGCATTCGAGTCGTTGAGTTCATCAAGATTATTATTAAGTCAATTATAGTTGCATATATTATGATATGGTATGCATGCCGTCAACTTTCGATGTAATGAAAGTTTATCTTTTTAAAAACGAATGCAATGTTTGTAAAACGTATCATATAGAGGTCAAGTACCTCGCGATGTAACCAAATGTAATGTATTCGTCCAGATAGATTAGGATGGGTCGTTAAAGTTGGTATCAGAGTGGTGGTCTTAGCGAACCAGGTCTTGCATTACTGTGTCTAACTGATAGTTGCTTAGATGCATTAGTGAGTCTGGACTTCGACCGTGTCTGCATGTCAAAAGTTTTGCTTATAATTTCGTGTCAAAAATTACCTACTTATTATCCTCAGGAAATTACCTGCTTATCATTCTTAGTCTAGACACATCTTACTGCATTGATTGCATGAATAGTGTATAGACAAAATTCATGTCTTAGCATATCTGCTAATTCATATCTTAGCGTATATGTTACTGTAAACTTTGCCTGATATATTCTGCAAATTCTTCCATAATCTACGAAATCTTTTGTTCTATATATAGGGATATTCTATATAATTAGAATACCATCTGATAACCGGGAATCATTTTATATCGAAAAATCCTTTATTCAATCGTACGAAATGGAACTCACCACTAGTTCAAGTTCCTTGGATTCCGATATGGATTTCCACTCGAGCTCCGAAATCAGTGTAACCGGAATGGATCAACCGATCAGTCATCATTAATTCTGAATGAATTAGGGATGGATTCATAGTCGACTTAATCAATGGAAATGCGAATAAGGAGATCCTTTCCACCAACCGAATTCACCTCTTAGCAAAGAACCTGAAGCACTTACCGGCGAACAAGTCCGCAACACCATTTTCACCCTCATTTCCAGGATATCTCACAACGATTACATAATATCTACAATTCAAAACCTTATTCATCCGCTTGTTTCAACCACCAATCATTCTGGCGTAATAGAAGAAGTCAAAGAGCTTCGCGCTCGAATTGCAGTTTTGGAGAATATGGTGCAAAACTTACCAGCTTCAGCAACATCACCGGCACCAACAATACCACCAGCATCGGCACCAGTACCACCAATAACACAAGCCTCAACATCTCACGCCTCAATATCATCATCTGTACTTCGAGTATGATCTTCGTTCTACATCTTGTTCTACATCGGTTATCTTCATTCTACATGACGTTCTACATCATTGATCTTCGTTCGACATGATGATTATGTAATCTCTAATATTTTAGAGATTATGTACTCTAGTTCTAACCGTAAAACGGATGAGTTTAATATCATATTAACTCATTAAATCCATGATTACATCTGAAGAAAATATATATATGTAAGTATATTTTCAATAAGATTGTAATTAAAAATTCTTTTGTACTAACTGTTAATGGTGAAAATATTTTAACGGGTAGGTAATACCCGAGAAATATTTAGATTTCACATTAATAAGTTACACTGTACATTCTTCCAATCTGATTCAACAGTCATTTACTATCCTACTTACATCTACAGATATACGTATCCGTTCATCCCAGAATAACCATTTTCCTTTAATTTCATATTTGGATTTTGACCTATCAGAATCTAACAAGTGGCATAATGAAGAAAACATTGGACAAAATAAAATTTGTTAGAAACAAACAAATTAACTATGAGAAATTCTGTTAAGAATCCACGCTAACAAAATCCTAACTAACTGTTCCTAGCTAACTGTTAATTCCTTATTACATTTATTTATCGCAATTTATTTATCGCAATTTTAATTCTCGCAATTTTATTTATCGTCATTTAATTTCTGTTATTTATTTTACGCACTTTAAATATTGTCGGGACTCGTATACAATGTTTTGACATATCATATCGACGTCATCTATATATATTATTTGGAATAACCATATACACTCTATATGCGGTAATGCTCGAGTTAGCTATACAGTGTTGAGGTTGATTCTAAAATAATATATATACCTTGAGTTGTGATTGAGTCTGAGACATGTATACAATGGGTCACGACACATATTAATTAATTCGAATATAATATATTAAACTATATATGAATTATTGAACTACTAATTGTGGACTACTAACTGTGGACTAATAACATTAGACAATTAAAATGAATTAAAATATTGATTATAACATATGAAACTAAACATTTCTTCAAGTTTGCCACTTGATTTCATCTTAAACCTCTTTTGTATCTTGACGATTACAATCTGCGTTCAAACCTTTCATGATTCTTGAAAACACCTCAATCAAGAGGATGAACCAACCGCACTTCATCTACGGAAGGAAAGATTTATGCATATAGTTATGCACCTAAAAAACTCTTGGGAACTGAGTAAACGTTTAACACGTAGCTGTACTAATTCCTTTAGCTTTATTATTACCGAAAACAACTTTGCAACTCCTGTTAGAGATAGTCAGTTTTTCACAGCTCTAACAAGTCAACTTCGACTTTTCGTTCGAAACAACCTTATTATAACCTTGATATACATGCGTTCTCTTTTATTGTTACCGGGGAACGTTTTATATTCCACCATATTATCAGCAGACGTACCAGTAACCTCGTTGCTTCTTGGTTTAAATCTCTCTGAAAAATCACTATATTTATGTATTGAAGTCTTATCATGAAATCATCGGCATCTTGTAACGATAATTACCATACCAACTATCGGGAATCATCAATCATCAATCTCGAATCTCGCAGCATTTTCACTTCAACCGTTATATATATATACATATAATGTGTAACTCCTGGAAATTTTGATCTTCAATTCTAAAGTTCCGAAAAGCACCTAGTCTATAAATCAATACACTGAATGTTGAAAAAGCTGAATGAAGCAGCAAAAACTGTAGACAACCGTAAATGACCTTAACCGTTGGAAGTTTGATGATAAAGAATAGTATATTGGCAAAACTCAGAAAAGTTGGAACTGGTAAACGGATTGAGCAAACTATGAAGGAGGATGTGGACAACTCACAAAGACTAAATCTGCCTTCAAAGAATAAATATGATTCAGTGTATGCTAAAGTCTTTAACAAATATCTTGCTCCTGACTCTACACTTTTACGGACAAATCTTCTTCATTATTCATCGATATTAGAAATTCTAATATATCATCGTATCTTTCATTATAAATATCCTCGATATTTTTGAAGATATTTTCATAACTATTTGTATCTGAAATCAGTGATCTCTTCGCAATATCAGTGTTACATCAGAAAGGAAACTGTGTTAGTTTCCAAATCTCTGAAAACTTAGAGTTTGAATTATGAATGATTTTGAAGTAGTGTTAGAAATTGATGCATGAGTTAGTATAATATAATGACACTTGATCAACGTGATTATATTACAGTAAATCATACCGAGTTTCTAATGAAACGTGATGATTCACAGACCATAACGTCATCATGTGCCATGTTACATGACTCTTACATTCTATCTAATATATAAACAGATTAAGAACATAATTTCTTAATAGTTCTATCTTTTCCTTTGAATCCTAGTAATTTGACAAGTCAGATTGTGCTATTACCATTTTTTTCTTAGAACATTTGTCATGTTCACACGAAACATCATACCTACAAATTCTGGATTATTATTCGCTTGAATTAAAGTCGAGAAGAGAAAACAAAGGTATGGAACTCTAAAATATAATGGAAATGAAGAGGGTGGATTTATAGTAAAATATCCGACAGAGCAATCGAAACAGATTATTGCATTTAATCAAAGAAGATCATAATTTCCTCAATTATCGAAGAATCAAATCTTATTACGAAAATTTTCTCTAAATCGCTTGAATTCCAGAAATCAACCGTGACTACGTCATCGATTAAGTCAAACCAGCATTTAATCATTTCACTCTTTCGTGATAACTTCATTCGTACTTTTCACATAAACAAATTGTTTTATCCATATTAATCATTGATGATAAAACTCTAATTTCCAGCTCGTATGTGTCATGAAAACATACTTATTGTCAGCCATGACCATCCCAATCAAATTTCGGGATGAAATTTCTTTAACGAGTAGGTACTGTGACGACCCGAAATTTTTTGACCAAATTTAAACTTAATCTTATATAATTCCGACACGATAAGCAAAGTATGAATTGTTGAGTCTCAAAATTTTTGAACTGTTTACATGGATTCATTTAACCTTTGACTAGTTCCGACGATTCATGAATAATTGTTTGTAAATAAATGAGTATATATATATATATATATATATATATATATATATATATATATATATATATATATATATATATAAATGTAAATATATGTAATAATTTGAAATTAAAAATATAATTTAAACATTAGAATTAAATATGTAAAATAAGATATAAAATAATTAAATATAACTTAAAATGAATCTATATATAAATATATATAATTTCTATATATGATTATGATTACATGTATATTGTAATGTATAAGAATTCAATCATATATAGTATATAAATATTAAACATTACATAATTAATAAATTGTAATATTAATATATCAAAAGTAATCCTAAGTTAAAATATTGTTATTATTATTTTATCATTATTAAAATAAATATTAATACTAATATTAAAATCAGTATTATTAGTATTATTAATTATAAAATATAAATATGAAATTTAATACATGTAAATTGTTATACTATTATTAATATTATTGTTGTCATCATTGTTATTAGTAAAATTATAATCTTAGTTATTATTATGATTACTAAAAGTAATATGATTAACTTGATTACTAAAATTAACATTTAAAGTTATTATTATCATTATTATTATTATTTTTATTATGATAATAATATCATTAATATAATTATTATTTCTATTATTATTATTATTATTATTATTATTATTATTATTATTATTATTATTATTATTATTATTATTATTATTATTATTATTAGTTTCATTATTATTATTATTATTATTATTATTATTATTATTAATAGTAATGTTAAATATTAAAGTTTGTATTATTAATAACATTATGTTTCTTTAATATGTATCGTACAGATATAACCTGATATACAAATATATTATACAGATATATATACAGATTACATATATACGGATATATAATTATATAAATACTGTATATACCTATATTAATACGGATAAAATACGTATTCAGTTGCAAATCTCCCTCATTTTGTGTAATTTGTCTTCATAATTGATACTCAGGTCAATATCATGGATTACAGAATCAAATCTCAATTCCAAATACAGTTAGATGTCTGTTTCACTTTTTATTTTCTTCTTCTTGATTTTTGTCTAATCGAATATTTAACTGTCGCCCAATTGGACTATAAAATTAATCGAATGGTCAGTGATATTAGTGAACTCACTCAATTCCTTCATCATCATTATCAATTACCAATTTAACAAACTCAATCTGTCGAATTAAATAAATACATCGCAGATACAGAAGCATTTTCCTCTGTTCTTGACCAAATTATTCAATAGCACGATTCCAAAACACATTTCAAAATCTATTAAAACCATTTTGTTAGAATTCTTCTAAACAAACTTTCTGTAAAATCTCAATCTCCAATTCCTTTTCTTGATTTCTAATTTGTGAGTCAAAGTTTCAAATAAAAAAAGTCAACTATTTTGTTCTTCGCGAAATTCGTAATCGTGTTGAAGTTATCGGTTCAATTGACAATTACAAAAGATTCTAGGAGTGATTTAAAACATATTTCGTGTTATAATCTTTGGCTAAAATGATCTAAATATCGAAATCAATTATTGATATTTTCTTTTATTTTTTATTTTAAAACCGCGAAGCAGCCGCAGCTTTTCTTTTATTTTTTTTATTTTTCATTTTCCAGATACAAATACCCATAATCTGATTATTTATGTTTCATTTACAAGTCATAAACCCATTTCAAAGTCTTGATTGATTGTGGTATCTTGCCCTGGTCGACTATTAATCCAGTGAAGAAGAAGATAATGGTTAAAACAGAAAACCGGTTAAATAAATATGGGATTCGTATAATATCAGGAAAAAACAATTGGTTCAGTGGTTAAGGAGTGATTTGGGTGAGCTAGTGGTCGCGGGTTCGAGTCTGTACATGGGCTGTTATTTTTTTTTTAAACACTTTGAGCTAGTCTATCTTCCTTTATTTATTAATATTATTATTATTATTATTATTATTATTATTATTATTATTATTATTATTATTATTATTATTATTATTATTATTATTATTATTATTATTATTATTATTATTATTATTATTATTATTATTATTATTATTATTATTGTCATTATTATTATTATGATTATTATTATGATTGTTATTGTTGATGGAATTTAACAAGTTCATAACAACATGTTCTTATAGTTTACTTAATTACAAAACTAATTTGAATTAGAGTTAAAACAAGCGGAAGCATAATGTTAAGTACATGTTTATAAGTTTAGCCATTTAGTTAAATTCCATGTTAATATCAATTCTTGAATATATGCTTACATATAACAACAAGAAGAGAAGATTTATACCTCCTCAAGCTAGTTGAGGGTTGTTTTCAAATGAGCAAGATGATGATGAAGATGATGGAATGTAAGCTTCTAACTTGAAGCCTCAAGTGTGTAATACCCCAAGCAATAACCCCAACACCCTTGCCTTTAGTTAGGATTTATTAGACACTTAATATGAGCTTGCAAAAACAAGTGAAGAACCCTTTCTTGCTCCTAAAAAGGCCACGGCAATCAGCAACTGAATGAGAGTGTTTGGTGCAAATTTTTTTTATGTGTTATGATGTGTTTGCATGTGTCTTGGTTTCTTAAAGAGTAAAGGTCCATATACACATGTACGTGGGAAGTGTTGACCACTAAATGGAGTCTTGGAGACAAGAACTTGCACTTCCAATATGTTCGTCCAATTATTTTAAGATTAGTTTTTATAAAATCTAATTTTATAAAAACCCCTCCTTATTTTTTTTATAAACTTCCATGCATTTTATTAGTTATGTACATTTATATTTATAAAACCAATTATATAAAATGTAACATAACTAAATTTAATTATTTAACCTATAAATACTTAAATACTTATTATATAAATTATTCCATAATTTATATATATACACATCAAGTGACATTATTTAAGAAAACCATTTTTCTTAAATTTCAAGTGTCGCGTAATTTAATCAACGATCCAATCACTAAGATCAAATACAAATAAGGTGTCGGTAAGCTTGTTATTAGGTATGACCCGACTTGGATCAAAACATAATAGCCACATTAATTTAATATGTCTCTCGGGCATACGAAATACCTTCAATTGTAAGTATTATAATTATTATTAGTATAGTAATTATTATTATTAGTATTAATATCACAATCATAATTATAAAGTATTACAACCATTATTATTATTATTAATCGTATAAGTATTATTATTATTATTATTATTATTATTATTATTATTATTACTATTATTATTATGATTAAGATTAAGATTATTGTTATTATTGATATATTATCAATAATATTATTATTATTATTGTCCTTAGCAATATCATTAAAAGTATTATTAAAATTTTTAGAATTATCATTATTATTAGAGTAAGTGTTATTATTGAAATGTCCCGTTCCTATTGATTATAAACGTTCCATATTAATTGATTTCGTTGCGAGGTTTTGACCTCTATATGAGACGTTTTTCAAAGACTGTATTCGATTTTAAAACAAACCATAACCTTTAAAATATTACTACGATTATCAAATAATGATAATCTAAAATATAGCGTTTTCACATGACCATTACATAATGGTTTACAATAATATTACACAACAATATATGTCTTCGAATGCAGTTTTTAAACAATATTATACAAGCATGCTGACTCCAACTCTTGTCCATAAATTAGGATGCAACAGCGGAAGCTCTTAATAATCACCTGAGAATAAACATGCTTTAAACGTCAACAAAAATGTTGGTTAGTTATAGGTTTAGCCTATATATTTATCAAATTGTAATAATAGACCACAAGATTCCCATTTCCATTTCTCAATAACATGCAATCTGCATAAAAATCATTCATATGATGAACACCTGGTAACTGACATTAACAAGATGCATATAGAATATCCCCATCATTCCGGGACTCACATCGAATATGATAAATCGAAGTACTAAAGCATCCGTAACTCGGATGAGGCTTGTTGGGCCAAATAGATCTATCTTTAGGATTCGCGTCAATTGATGGAAATTATCATAAACACCAATTCTTAGGCTACCAACATATTCGGTTCGATAATTCAACATAGAATGTAATTTCGATCACTTGTGTCTATTTTGTAAAACATTTATAAAACTGCATGTATTCTCATCCCAAAAATAATAGATTTCAAAAGTGGGACTATAACTCACTTTCACGTATTTTCACTTTGTTGGAAAATAAGACTTGGCCACTGGTCGATTCACGAACCTATATTTGTACATATATATATCAAAGTATGATCGAAATATATTCACAACATTTTTATTATGTTTTAATGATTTAAGCTTGTTAAGTTAACAGTCCAACATTAGTAATCTACAACTAGTTGTCCACAGTTAGATGTACAGAAATAAATCAATATATGTTATCTCGAATCAATCCATGACCCAGGGTATACAAGTCTCAGGCTAGATCATAACTCAAAGTATATATATTATTTTGGAATCAACCTCAACCCTGTATAGCTAACTCAAGCATTACTGCATATAGAGTGTCTATGGTTGTTCCGAAATATATTATATAGATGGGTTGATATGATATGTTAAAACATTGTATACGTATCTATGGTATCCCAAGATTACATAATATATGTTATAATATATGTGTAATACAATATAAGTTAGTTAAGTTATGATTTGTATAGATTTGTTACAAATTTCACGTAGCTACAACAAGCAAAATTATCCAATATTGTTTTACCCATAACTTCTTCGTTTTAAATCCGTTTTGAGTGATTCAGGTTGCTATGGTTTCATAATGAACTGAAATTTATGAAACTAAACAGGAAAAGTATAAGTTTATAGTCAGAAATACAAGTTACAAGTCATTTTTGTAGAGGTAGTCATTTCAGTCGAAAGAACGACGTCTTGATGACCATTTTGAAAAACATACTTCCACTTTGAGTTTAACCATGATTTTTGGATATAGTTTCATGTTCATAAGAAAAATCATTTTCCCAGAAGTATAGCTTTTAAATCAAAGTTTATCATAGTTTTTGATTATCCAAACCAAAACATCCCCCGGTTTGCGTATGTCCGGTTTAACGGTGTTCTTCGTGTTTCCAGGTTTTAAATCATTAAGTTAGCATATCATATAGATATATAACATGTGTTTAGTTGATTTTAAAAGTTAATTTAGAAGGATTAACTTTGTTTGCGAACAAGTTTAGAATTAACTTAACTATGTTCTAGTGATTACATGTTTAAATCTTCGAATAAGATAGTTATATATATATGAATCGAATGATGTTATGAACTTCATTACTACCTCAAGTTTAGTAGGTAAACCTACTGGAAGTGAAAAGAAATGATCTAGCTTCAAAGGATCCTTGGATGGCTTGAAAGTTCTTGAAGTAGAATCATGACACGAAAACAAGTTCTAGTAAGATTTCTACTCAAATTAAGATAGTTATAGTTATAGAAATTGAATCAAAGTTTGGATATGAGTTTTACCTTGAATAAGAAAGATAACCTACTGTAAATAACAAGGGTTTCTTGATCTTAGATAATTACTTGGAATAGATTAGAAAGCTTGGAAGTATACTTGCAAACTTGAAAGGATTTTCGAAGTGTTCTTGAAGTGTTCTTCCTATGATGATTATAGCTTGATTCTTGAAGTAGTTTTTGATGAAAATGATGATTTGGTTACTGGAAAAATTCGTTCATAGGTGTATGTGTGTGTTGAGAGAGAATTAGAAAGGAAAATGGAAATGAAATGAAGTGAATGGTGAGTGATGAGTGGTGAGTGGTGAGTGGGGTTAAAAGGAGTTCTTGTTAGTTGACTAATTCATGGTAGAAGTTTAACTTGATTAGTCATGCATGACATAGTCAAGAGTGGAATCCCATGCTAGTTCCTATTGGTATATACCCATAGTAAGTACGTCTAGATGCTGCGTATAATACGAGTACGAAGACTGAATGAATATGAGTAGAATTGTTGATGAAAATGAATGAGAATGTAATTGTAAGCATTTTTGTTAAGTATGAGTGTTTTGATATATGTCTTGAAGTCTTTCAAAAGTGTATTAATATAACTTAATACACTACATGTATATACATTTTAACTGAGTCGTTAAGTCACCGTTAGTCGTTACATGTAAGTGTTGTCTTGAAACTTTTAAGTTAACGATCTCACTTAATGTAGTTAACCCATTGTTTATTATGTCTAATGAGATGTTAAATTATCATATTATCATGATAACATGGTGTATGAATATATCTTAATACAATATATATATATATATATATATATATATATATATATATATATATATATATATATATATAATGTCGTTACAATGATAATCGTTACATATATAACTCGTTTCGAAACTCTTAAGTTAATAGTCTTGTTTTACATATGTAGTTCATTGTTAACACACTTAATGATATATTTAATTATCATTTTATCATGTTAAAAATAGTGTATCAATATCTTAATATGATTCATATGTATTTAGTAAGACGTTGTTATAACGATAATCGTTATATATACCGTTTCGAGTTTCTTAATTCAATAGTCTCATTTTTATGTATATAACTCATTGTTAATATACTTAGTGTGATACTTTCCTATGATAATTCTCATGCTAACTATATATATATATATATATATATATATATATATATATATATATATATATATATATATATATATATATATTCATATATATATCATCATGTAGTTGTTACAAGTTTAAACGTTCGTGAATCGCCGGTCAACTTGGGTGATCAATTGACTACATAAACTCATTTCAATTAATCAAGTCTTAACAAGTTTGATTGCTTAACATGTTGGAAACATTTAATCATGTAAATATCAATTTCATTTAATACATATAAACATGGAAAAGTTCGGGTCACTACAGTACCTACCCGTTAAATAAATTTCGTCCCGAAATTTTAAGCTGTTGAAGGTGTTGAAGCTTCTTCTGGAAATAGTTACGGGTATTTCAGCTTCATTTGATCTTCATGCTCCAAGGTGAACTCAGGTCCCCTATGAGCATTTCATCGAACCTTAACGATCGGTATCTTATTTTGCTTGAGTCTTTTAACCTCACGATCCATTATCTCGATGGGTTCTTCAACGAATTGTAGTTTTTCGTTGATTTTGATTTCTTCTAAAGGAATAGTGAGATCTTCTTTGGCCAAGCATTTCTTCAAATTTGAGACATGGAAGGTATTATGTACATTGGCGAGTTGTTGAGGTAATTCAAGCCGGTAGGCTACTGGTCCGACACGATCTATAATCTTGAATGGTCCAATGTATCTTGGATTTAGTTTTCCCCGTTTACCAAATCGAACAACACCATTCCAAGGTGAAACCTTAAGCATGATCATCTCCCCAATTTCAACTTCTATATCTTTTCTTTTAAGGTCCGCGTAGCTCTTTTGTCGACTCTGGGCGGTTTTCAACCGTTGTTGAATTTGGATAATTTTCTCGGTAGTTTCTTGGATTATCTCTGAACCCGTAATCTATCTGTCCCCTACCTCACTCTAACAAATCAGAGACCTGCACTTTCTACCATAAAGTGCTTCGAACGGTGCCATTTCGATGCTCGAGTGATAACTGTTGTTGTAGGAAAATTCTGCTAACGGTAGGTGTCGATCCCAACTGCTTCCAAAATTAATAACACATGCTCGTAGCATGTCTTCAAGCATCTGTATCATCCTTTCACTCTGCCCATCAGTTTGTAGATGATAGGCAGTACTCATATCTAGACGAGTTCCCAATGCTTACTGTAATGTCTGCCAAAACCTTGAAACAAATCTGCCATCTCTATCAGATATAATAGAGATTGGTATTCCATGTCTGGAGATGACTTCCTTCAAGTATAAACGCCCCAACTTTTCCATTTTATCATCTTCTCTCATTGGTAGAAAGTGTGTTGACTTGGTGAGACGATCGACTATGACCTAAATAGTATCATAACCACTTGCAGTCCTTGGCAATTTAGTAATGAAATCCATGATAATGTTTTCCCATTTCCATTCCGGAATTTCAGGTTGTTGAAGTAGACCTGATGGTTTCTGATGTTCAGCTTTGACCTTAGAACAAGTTAAACATTCTCCTATGTATTTAGCAATATCGGCTTTCATATCCAGCCACCAAAAGTGTTTCTTGAGATCTTTGTACATCTTTCCCGCTCCAGGATGTATTGAGTATCTGGTTTTATGTGCTTCCTTAAGTACCATTTCTCTCATATCTCCAAACTTTGGTACCCAAATTCTTTCAGCATTATACCGGGTTTCGTCTTCCCGAATATTAAGATGTTTTTCCAATCCTTTGGGTATTTCATCCTTCAACTTTCCTCCTTTTATAACCTGATGTTGTGCCTCTTTTATTTGAGTAGTAATTTTAGTATGAATAATTATATTCATAACTTTTACTCGTATAGGTTCTCTATCCTTTCTGCTCAAGGCGTCGGCTTCCACATTTGCCTTCCCCGGGTGGTAACGAATCTCAAAGTCGTAATCATTCAACAGTTCAATCCACCTATGCTGTCTCATGTTCAGTTGTTTTCTGATTAAATATATGTTGGAGACTTTTGTGGTCGGTGTATATAATACTTTTGACCCCATATAAGTAGTGCCTCCAATTCTTTAATGCAAAAATAACAGCGCCTAATTCCAAATCGTGAGTCGTATAATTTTGCTCGTGAATCTTCAATTGTCTAGACGCATAAGCAATTACTTTTGTTCGTTGCATTAATACACAACTGAGACCTTGCTTTGATACGTCACAATAAATCACAAAATCATCATTCCCTTCAGGCAATGAAAATATAGGTGACGTAGTGTAACGACCCGCACTTTTTCGATCATACTATACTTATAAGATTAATATTTACATAAATTAAACCTTGCCAACATGATAAGCAATCCAAATTGTCGAGACTTATATTTCCGAAAAGAGTTTTACACAACGTTTGACCGTCTAGTTTGACCGATGATATCACGAACTATACAATATATGATAATTATACGTTTGTGTATATAAATGTATATATACATATTTAACATGATTAATAAATGTTTTAATATCTCATTTTGTATTAATAACAACAAGTTATATGTGTATTTTGAAACTACTAACTTAAGTTTTCAAAACGATAACTATACGTAACGTTATTTGACATAAATACTTAAGACATATAATGTTTATACATATATTGTATAAGTAATGTATTTAATCACTTTTAAAGACTTAAATACATAAAACCATATAAGTGTATTCACAAAAGATAACTATATTTGAATCCTCATTTCATTTTTCACAAAATTTCTATACGTATACCTAGAGTATTTGTACTCGTATCATACCAAGCTCCTATACGTATTTACTAATAGTAAATACACATCAAAATCACCACCTAACCAGCCATTATTCATGCCATGAGGGCTAGGTAATTGAACTTGGATGCAAATAAGACTAGATACATAAAATGATAGCTTGAATTTTTGTCTCCATGCCCCCCCATTCACGTTTTTTTTTAGCTATATATGTATCATCATTTTCTTTCATTTTAACTCCAAATTTCTTAAGATAAACACACACTCTCTCTTCACTCTTAACCTCCATAAACATTCAGCAAGAAACCTTGAAGATCTAGCTTCAAAAACCATACTAAAACACCATAAGAAAACCATACAAAAACACTTCAAGAAAACCCTCCAAGAACACCAACTTACTTCCAATCTTTCATACACTTCTATCACCCTTTTGATTCTAGCTTCTTACTCCTCTTTTACAGCAAACTTATCCAAGGAACTTGAGGTAGAATCTATGTTCATAACCTTATTCGATTCATATATATATAGCTATCTTATTTTGTGGTACAAAAGTTTAACAACAAGAACATAGTTTGAATGTTTTCAAACTTGTTTGCAAACTAAATAGATCCTTCTAACTTAACTTTTAAAATACTTCAAGACATGTAACATAACTTATTTATATGTTAATTTAACAAGGTAAAACTTGGTTTTTCAAAGTATAAGTATTTTTGGAAAAATGGTCATTAAATGATTTTGTTGTAACAAAATGTTTAACTTCATATGTTTCACTAAACTTTCACTTATGCCGTATGATTTTGAATACAAACCAAGGTATTTACAGTTCATAGTCTTAAAGAAGAACTCGATCCAAGAAGATGGCAATTTGAATCAACGAAAACGGACTTGTAACGAAGAAACTATGACCGAAACAAAATTGGCTATCCTAGACATTTTCAACTTCGGGATTCATTGGAAAAATTTACATAAAATCACATACTTCTAAGATAACATGATATTTTATATATATGTACTCATAATTCAATTTCATATGGTTCAGGATCACCCGTAAACAACACGAGAAGATTAATCATAAGATCCCATGATTGTACGCAACACGTCATTTGACAACACCGGTACTTTATGTACGCAACACGTCATTTGACAACACCGGTACCATGGGTCAAGATTAATCTCGACCAATACATATACGATGGGGTTTTATTTATTTCGTTGGGGGTTTTGTTTATTGCAGGTATATTAAACATCTAAAAATGAACCATTAAAATTGAATTACTAACATCGAAATGCTAACTACGGACTAAGGAAATATTCAAAATATTAAAAGTATAACAAGTATATATATATATAACGTTTGTTTTAAAATGAAAACATATTGATATATTATATATGGATAGGTTCGTGATATCAACCGGAAGATCGAGTCAAAATATATATATCATCAAGACAAGAGTGAGTATATAGTCCCACTTTTAAACTCTAAATATTTCGGGATGAGAATACATGTATTTTATGTTTTACGATATGGACACAAGTAACTGAAAAATATGTTCTACGTTGAGTTGTACCACTGGCATACTTCCCTGTAGCTTGGTAACTAATATTTACAGCGGTATTGTAAACGCGAATCCTGTTGATAGATCTATCGGGCCTGACAACCCCAACCGGACTGGACGACCAGTATTCAACGGTTGCACAGTACTTCGTTTTGTGACTACACTTGGTACGGTGTAGTAAGATTTCATATTAAAGGGAATATGCGACGTGAAAATGTTAAGTATGGTTACCAAGTGCTCAACCACTTAGAATACTTTTATTAAACTGTTTATATACGAAATCTTGTGGTCTATATATATATTGCTGCCGGCATTAAACCTATATCTCACCAACTTTATGTTGACCTTTTTAAAACATGTCTATTCTCAGGTGATTTCTAAAGCTTCCGCTGCATCATGTTGGATCTAACCAGGATCTTGCGTACGCATGTTAGTGTCAAAAATAAAACTGCATATCCGAGATGTTGTATTGTAAAATATGCTAGAAACCGTGTTGTTGTCATCATTTGTAAAGTTTGTAAGTCGAAGATTATCGCTAAACGTTAATCTTCTTTTTATTGTCTTAAGCTTGTAACAAAAATAATGGTTATGGTTTGTAATGTATAATATATGCAGTTTTCTTTCAAAAATGTCTCATATAGAGGTCAATACCTCGCAATGAAATCATACGTTATCTAACGCGTTCTTATGGTTAAGGACGGGTTATGACACGTAGTTAACTTTTCTTCAACAATTGAAATGCTTTCTCCTGCTCATCCTTCCATTCAAATTTCTTCCCTTTATGTGTTAATGTAGTCAAGGGTTTTGCTATTTTAGAAAAATCTTGGATGAATCTTCTGTAGTAACCAGCCAATCCTAAAAATTGGCGTATATGCTTCAGAGTTTTCGGGGTTTCCCAGTTTTTAACAGTTTCAATCTTTGACGGATCAACCTGAATACCTTCTTTGTTCATTACGTGTCCGAGGAATTGAACTTCTTCCAACCAAAATGCACACTTTGAAAACTTAGCGTACAGTTTTTCTTTCCTCAACAATTCTAGCACTTTTTTTAAATGTTCTTCGTGTTCTTGATCATTCTTTGAGTAAATAAGTATGTCATCGATGAAGACAATGACAAACTTGTCAATATATGGTCCACACACTCGGTTCATAAGGTCCATGAACACAGCTGGTGCGTTAGTCAACCCAAACGGCATAACCATAAACTCGTAATGACCGTAACACGTTCTAAAAGCAGTCTTCGGAATATCATCCTCCTTCACCCGCATTTGATGATACCCAGAACGTAAATCGATCTTCGAATAAACTGATGTAGTGACCCGAACTTTTCCATGTTTATATATATATTAAATGAAATTGTTATTTACATGATTAAGTGTTTCCAACATGTTAAGCAATCAAACTTGTTAAGACTTGATTAATTGAAATAGGTTTCATATAGACAATTGACCACCCAAGTTGACCGGTGATTCACGAACGTTAAAACTTGTAAAAACTATACGATGACATATATATAGTTATATATATAGTTAAAATGATTTTATTATAAGTATGTATCTCATTAGGTATTTTAACAATGAGTTATATACATAAAAATGAGACTATTAATTTAAGAAACTCGAAAACGATATATATAACGATTATCGTTATAACAACGTCTTACTAGGTACATATGAATCATATTAAGATATTGATACACTTGGTTAATTATGTTAAATGATAAGTAAATATATTATTAAGTGTATTAACAATGAAATACATATG
This sequence comes from Rutidosis leptorrhynchoides, assembly GCF_046630445.1. Lineage (NCBI taxonomy): Eukaryota > Viridiplantae > Streptophyta > Magnoliopsida > Asterales > Asteraceae > Rutidosis > Rutidosis leptorrhynchoides. The sequence goes on from NC_092336.1 coordinate 166,453,019, forward strand.
TAAAAATAAGACTACTAACTTAATGATTTCGAAACGAGACATGTAGGTAACGATTATCGTTGTAACGGCATTTAACTGTATATATATCATACTAAGATATATTATATATCATAATATCATGATAACATAACAATTTAACATCTCATTTGTTATAATAAACAATGGGTTAACAACATTCAACAAGATCGTTAACCTAAAGGTTTCAAAACAACATTTACATGTAACGACTAACGATGACTTAACGACTCAGTTAAAATGTATATACATGTAGTGTTTTAATATGTATTCATATACTTTTGAAAGACATCAAGACACTTATCAAAATACTTCTACTTAACAATTATGCATACAATTACATCCTCGTTCAGTTTCATCAACAATTCTACTCGTATGCACCCGTATTCGTACTCGTACAATACACAGCTTTTAGATGTATGTACTATTGGTATATACACTCCAATGATCAGTTCTTAGCAACCCATGTGAGTCACCTAACACATGTGGGAACCATCATTTGGCAACTAGCATGAAATATCTCATAAAATTACAAAAATATGAGTAATCATTCATGACTTATTTACATGAAAACAAAATTACATATCCTTTATATCTAATCCATACACCAACGACCAAAAACACCTACAAACACTTTCATTCTTTAATTTTCTTCATCAAATTGATCTCTCTCAAGTTCTATCTTCAAGTTCTAAGTGTTCTTCATAAATTCCAAAAGTTCTAGTTTCATAAAATCAAGAATACTTCCAAGATTGCAAGTTTACTTCCAAGTTTTCTAAATCCATTCCAAGTAATCATCCAAGATCAAGAAACCTTTGTTACTTACAGTAGGTTATATTTCTAATACAAGGTAATAATCATATTCAAACTTTAATTCAATTTCTATAACTATAACAATCTTATTTCAAGTGGAAATCTTACTTGAAATTGTTTTCGTGTCATGATTCTGCTTCAAGAACTTTCAAGCCATCCAAGGATCCTTTGAAGCTAGATCTATTTTTCTCATTTCCAGTAGGTTTATCCAAGGAACTTCAGGTAGTAATGATGTTCATAACATCATTCGATTCATACATATAAAGCTATCTTATTCGAAGGTTTAAACTTGTAATCACTAGAACATAGTTTAGTTAATTCTAAACTTGTTCGCAAATAAAAGTTAATCCTTCTAAATTGACTTTTAAAATCAACTAAACACATGTTCTATATCTATATGATTTGCTAACTTAATGATTTAAAACCTGGAAACACGAAAAACACCGTAAAACCGGATTTACGCCGTCGTAGTAACACCGCGGGCTGTTTTGGGTTAGTTAATTAAAAACTATGATAAACTTTGATTTAAAAGTTGTTATTCTGGGAAAATGATTTTTATTATGAACATGAAACTATATCCAAAAATTATGGTTAAACTCAAAGTGGAAGTATGTTTTCTAAAATGGTCATCTAGACGTCGTTCTTTCGACTGAAATGACTACCTTTACAAAAACGACTTGTAACTTATTTTTCCGACTATAAACCTATACTTTTTCTGTTTAGATTCATAAAATAGAGTTCAATATGAAAGCATAGCAATTTGATTCACTCAAAACGGATTTAAAATGAAGAAGTTATGGGTAAAACAAGATTGGATAATTTTTCTCATTTTAGCTACGTGAAAATTGGTAACAAATCTATTCCAACCATAACTTAATCAACTTGTATTGTATATTATGTAATCTTGAGATACCATAGACACGTATACAATGTTTCGACGTATCATGTCGACACATCTATATATATTTCGGAACAACCATAGACACTCTATATGTGAATGTTGGAGTTAGCTATACAGGGTTGAGGTTGATTCCAAAATATATATAGTTTGAGTTGTGATCAATATTGAGATACGTATACACTGGGTCGTGGATTGGTTCAAGATAATATTTATCGATTTATTTCTATACATCTAACTGTGGACAACTAGTTGTAGGTTACTAAAGAGGACAGCTGACTTAATAAACTTAAAACATCAAAATATATTAAAAGTGTTGTAAATATATTTTGAACATACTTTGATATATATGTATATATTGTTATAGGATCGTGAATCAACCAGTGGCCAAGTCTTACTTCCCGACGAAGTAAAAATCTGTGAAAGTGAGTTATAGTCCCACTTTTAAAATCTAATATTTTTGGGATGAGAATACATGCAGGTTTTATAAATGATTTACAAAATAGACACAAGTACGTGAAACTACATTCTATGGTTGAATTATCGAAATCGAATATGCCCCTTTTTATTAAGTCTGGTAATCTAAGAATTAGGGAACAGACACCCTAATTGACGCGAATCCTAAAGACAGATCTATTGGGCCTAACAAACCCCATCCAAAGTATCGGATGCTTTAGTACTTCGAAATTTATATCATATCCGAAGGGTGTCCCAGAATGATGGGGATATTCTTATATATGCATCTTGTTAATGTCGGTTACCAGGTGTTCACCATATGAATGATTTTTATCTCTATGTATGGGATGTGTTGATGTTATGCGAGGTGTATATAAAATAGTTATTAATTTTAGCAAGAAATACTATTAAATACGATACAATTTTACACAAGATATTTATTTATTTATAGAATGGATATACTTAAACCTTGCTACAACACTTATAGGCAGTGTACCTAATCGTACAGTAGTGTAGTTTTTAGTAAGTCCGGTTCGTTCCACAGGGAAATCTTTAAACAAAGCTCAACGCTATATTAGTTTACTTTTATAAAAATACAAATATATATATAAGTAATATTATTATTATAAAAAGGGGGTTTTTACCGTTTAATGACCGGTTTGTCAATTTTAAAACTTTAGTCGCAGTTAAAACCTAATGTAAAATATAAAATAAATACAAGACTTAAATTAAAGCGTAAAGTAAATAACGATAATGAAATTGCGAATAATAAAAGTGCGATAAAATAAACTTGCGATAATTAAAGAGTACGATAATTAAAAGTGCAATTAAATAAAATAACAATAAATAAAAGTGCGATAATTAGATGTGCAATTAAATATAAAATAAAGGAAATTAATTATGAAATAAAAGAATTATGCTTATTTAAACTTCCGTAATCATGATGTTTGACGTGTTGATTTTAGTTTTATGCCCATGGGTTAATTGTCCTTTGTCCTGGATTATTTAATATGTCCGTCTGGTTTTTGTCCATAACAGTCCATCAGTCATAAATATAAAGTGCGAGTGTCCTCATCAAATTATTCTTATACCCGAAGTTAAATATTCCAACTAATTGGGGATTCGAATTGTAACAAGGTTTTAATACTTTGTTTAATGAATACACCAGGTTATCCACTGCGTGTAAACCAAGGTTTTACTACTTTGTTAACAATTACACCAATTACCCTTGAATGTAATTTCACCCCTGTTTTAATTATTCTAGTGGCTATTAATCCATTCCCGTGTCCGGTTAAATGAACGATTATTCGTACATATAAATACCCCGCCCATCGTGTCCGATTGAGTGTATATGGTAATTTATAAGGACGCCCAATTGTAAATCTTTATATTAACATTAACAAACTATCATTTAGTTAAACAAATATAAAGCCCATTAATAGCCCATAGTCTAATTTTCACAAGTGTCGTTCTTTTGTCCAAACCCCAATTATGGTACAAAGCCCAATTACCCAATTTTAGTAATTAGCCCAACATCATGATTACTTCGTTTTAAATAAGCATAATAATAACTTAGCTACGAGACATTAATGTAAAAAGGTTGAACATAACTTACAATGATTAAAAATAGCGTAGCGTTACACGGACAGAATTTCGACTTACACCCTTACAACATTCGCTAACATACCCTTATTATTAGAATTATAATTAAAATTAAAATATAAATTATATATATATATATTTTACGTATATATGAGAGAAGAGAGAAATAGAATATGAAAAATGATCAGAATTCGGTTTGCTTTATAGCCAGAGTTGATTTTTGGGGCTCCGCGACTCGCGGTGAATTTTTCCTTCAAACTCCGCGAGTCGCGGAGAATGTATTTACAGCTCACACCCTTGGAGTCTTTCTCTGCCGACGGTTTATAATATATATATATATATAATATATATATATATAATTAATATAATTAATTATATATTATATTATATTTATATACATAGTTAACTTGTAATTTTTAGTCCGTCGCGTCGAGCGTTAAGAGTTGACTCTGGTCCAGGTTCCGGATTTTTGAACGTCCTTGCGTACAATTTTATATTTTGTATTTTGCGTTTTGAATCTTGTACTCTTGTAATTTCGAGACGTTTCTTATCAATAATTGGAACCTCTTTGATTGTCTTTTGTACTTTTGAGCTTTTTGGTCGTTTGCGTCTTCAATTCGTCGAATCTGTCTTTTGTCTTCACCTTTTATTATTTAAACGAATATCACTTGTAAATAGAACAATTGCAACTAAAAGCTTGTCTTTCTTGAGGAATAATGCTATGAAATATATGTTCGTTTTTAGCATTATCAAATATTCCCACACTTGGGCGTTGCTTGTCCTCAAGCAATATTGTCTTGAAATACTAGAATCACTTCTTTATTCTTCACTCTTTGTACATCAGTGATTTCTATACGGCGGTATAAACAATGGTAGTAACGATATGGTTTACAGTCCCACATGACTATAAAAATTTAGATCCATTAAGGAAATTGGATCTTTATGAAAACATTTGATCTTTTGAAAATTAAATCTAGTTTTTACCCTAGATAAGTTTTCCGGGATAACCCTTTACCGGTGTTTGCAAAATATTTTTGTGGGTTTGGTGGGTTTCAGATTTGAAAATTTTAGCTCAAAACTTGCGGTTTTGTGTCACCCACTTGCTAACCTTGTATTAGGAAAGCAACACGTCCAGTTTACTTGTCCCGTATATTACCTTTCGGTAAACTACCGTCCGGTTGTAAAGGAAAGCGTTGAACAAGCAACTGTTAAGGCAATGTCCCGTGACATGCTTTTGATTATGATCTATAACGTGTCGGACGCAATTACTATCCTTGGTAGGAGCAATAGTAAAGCTCACCCTTATAATTTCGGTATGGCACAAGGTCCTGTCTTTGACCACTATGCAACCACCGTTCTTACGGTTGACACCCGATTTGGTTCAGGTGACCTAATGAATTCCAGGTGAATTCCTAGGATTTTACGTTCAATGGTAATGAACGCATTGAAAATAGGGTTTTCAGAAAACAAATCGGTTTGTAATTTTGATCAAAATATTTTCTCGTTCAAGCTCGAGTTTAGATATCATTGAATTCCATGAGTTTGTAATTCTCAATCTTTAAGGTCAATCTCTAGGATTGAGTAATATCAGTCTTAAAAGCTGATTTTTAATCTTTAAGGAGATTATCCTTTCTAGGGATCTGATTCATTAGTCTTATCCAGCTAATTTGCATGGTGCCCCCCCATTGTACGAGATAAATCCTTCTCATGGTTAGGATAAATCTGACCACTTGGCGACCCTGTTTAATGCTGAGGTCCGTGGATTTCCTGCTGATTTTAGAGATGACTTTTCTAGATTTTTCGTCAACCTACAGCTGGTCTGGACGACAACTTCATGACCTAAATCAAGAAGCGCGTTTCTTTTTCGGAAGACTTTACTTCCTTTTAATGATGGAATTGATTCATCGTGTAGATCCATCTCTTCTTTTCTTTCATTGGGTAAAAACAGTTTAGTTTAGTCCAAAGCAAAAGTATTTTCAGTTATTTGTTACAGATATATGTGACATATGTTTAAGATAACTTGGTAAATTTTCCCACACTTGGCTTTTATTTTCCTTTTTATCGTCCTCTATTCCATTTTAAATGAATTTTAACATTTTAGTTTGTTTCTCAATTTATGTCCTTTCCGAGGTAACAATAATTTCGGTGTTAAAACCTAGTTTTATCGTTCATAAATATGTATAAACATGATTTTGAATTCATTTAACTGAAAATTTTGAAAAATTTTACTAGAATTGGGTAGTAAGACCAGGGCTGTTCTTTATTATCAGAGAGCACTAGATTCTAATACAACTACTGCTTTACTAGTATTTTTAATGGTAACCAAGTGTATAAAGTAAAAATTTTTTAAAATCCGAAAGAATTTAACCCCTTCCCACACTTAAGATCTTGCAATGCCCTCATTTGCAAGAAATCAGTAACAATTTAAATTATTGAGGGTGATTTGTGTGAAAATGATTAAATTTTACCAAAGTTTCCAAATATATTGGCGTTTGTTTGCTGAACGATAAATGGTGCACATCATTTGTTCATTCCGTCTTGTTGTTATTTCACATATATTTTGCATCTTGTCGTCAAAATTAGTTGCTTTTGCTGAACTTAATGCCAGTCTTTGAAAATGCGTTGTTTTACCCTGTTGTGTACATAAGATAAACTGCAAACATATATACATATTTTTGAAGTTTGGTTTATTACCCCACATTCAAAAATTATTAAAATCTAAGAATAAAAGTTAGATAATTATAAAAATGATTACAATATTAACAAAAGTATTAAACGTATCAATAATTACAAATTACAAAAAAAAAAAATAATAATAAGTAAACTAAGGATGATATTGGTACCAATAGGGGTTCCAGGCATAACCATAAGTGCTATAGAATGCTTCGGCAGGGTCATACGTAGGATATGGTGGCTGCATCTCTATAGACCAAGGAGGGAAGATGGGTTTCGGTGTAGGAATATAGTTTCTACCTATATGTTGGCAATGAGCTATGATTTGGTTCTGATGAACTTGCCAATCTTCAAATGCTCTCTGTCTAGCATTTTCGTATTCCTGAGAAGCTATAAACCTATGCATTTCTTGCATCTCATTCCCCCCTCCTACATTACCTTGCTGCTGGTTTCTCTCCACCTGTGGATGTCTACCATGGTATCGTACTGCGGCGTTATTTCGCCTCTTCAAAACTTTCGCACCATGGTATACATTTAAACCTATAGTATCGCGGGGTTCCGGCTCTTCTACTAATAATCCCCCCCGACTTATATCCACACCGAGATATTCACCAATCAAAGTAATAAAAATTCCACCTCCTATTATGCTATGTGGTCGCATCCCCCGAACCATAGCTGATTAATAATAACCCACACAATATGGTATACTTACAGCGCTTTGTGGGTCTCGAATACACATATGGTAAAACAAATCCTGTTCATTTACTTTTTCCTTGTTCTTACCCCTTTGTGTAATCGAATTAGCTAAAAACCTATGTATCACTCTTAATTCGGCTCTATCTATATCCAAATAAGAGTAATTTCCCCCTTTGAAACGGTGATGGCTTGTCATTTGACTCCACACACCGTGTGTATCAAAATTTTCATCTATCTTTCTACCGTTTAGTATCAATCCTCTACAATCGGCAGACGCTAACTCCTCAGGCGTATATATACGTAAAGCCTGAGCCATGTCCAGTAAAGACATGTGGCGCATCGAACCGCCTAACAAAAATCTAATAAAAGAACGATCGGTTAAACTAGCTACCCGATCATTCAACTCTATACTACATAACAATTCTTCACACCATACTTTATATACAGGTCTGCGTATGGTGAATAAACATATCCAGTCATTAAAAGAAGAATTACCATACCTCTGTACAAGTAATTCCCTAATTGGCCCGGCCAATTCTACAGCTTCTAAGGGTCCCCATTCTATGACCCTCGGTACCTCAACAACCTTAGAATGAAGAGTATGCAAACCCCGTTGATATTTTGGATAATCTATCCAAAGTCTGTCAAATCTCAGGTTCGGGTGCAACTCTTCCAAGTGCATATCGGAAAAGGTCATGACTGGATGAGGTATATCCTGCTTGTAGTAGTTATCCACCTCCTGTTGTTCCAAATTCTCAGCAGGAGCATTGCGGGCTTGGGATGAAGATTCACCCCTTTCATTCTGCAAAACACATCAAACACAATTTTTGTGCATCCAAATATGCATTAGTGTCAGCAAAATCATCAATCAAAATAATTACAATGACATTATCAATTTATATCAAACTTAAGCTCATTTTCACATTTTTATCAAATCTACACTTTTTCATATAAGCATATACGAAAATGTTCGCCAAGTTCATAAGCATTCAACTCAAATAACATGTCAAAATAATCATTACTAGCAATTAAACAAGTCTCAAATGGCATTATCTTTCAAAAATCAAGTTCATGAATTTTAGACTTGAAAAAGTCCACTTTAATTCTCAAAATTATGTTTAGGCTCAAAGTTTGGATCATTTAACTACCTAGACATGTTACACCACTCAATTTAGCAACAATTCATGACAAAAATCGGCCATAACCTGTTTATATCAAAAAGCCCCAAATTGCTCAAGAACACAAACCCTAGATTATTCAAAATTTGAAGTTTAAGGCTTCTAATTATGTTAAACAGCATCAATCTAGGTTATACAAGCATAATACATAAACAATTTAAGTCTAATTACACTAAAAAGCATCAAAATCAAATTGGGGTAAAAATGACTCAAGAACACCAAATTTCGGATTAAATGTTGTTTAGGGGTAGAAATTTACCGTTTTTCTTGAGTAATTCTTAGATAGCATCCTTCTCAACATGATTTTAGCAAAAAATTTGGTGATTAATGGTTAAAAATTGGTATTTTTGGGGGTGTTTTTCGTGTATTTTCGGGGTTATGTTCGCAGTATTTTTGGGTGTGGAGTGTGAAACTGAGCTGTTGCAGCTCTTATTTTTTTTCTGTAATCCGGTCTCTCCGCGAGTCGCGGGGATTAACCCTCCAAACTCCGCGACTCGCGGAGTTTGGTATATTTTTTTTTTTTTTTTTTTATAATCATTAACTTATTAAAACAATTAAGTAATTAATTTTAAAATTTTGTTTCCCTTGTTATTTAGGACGAGGTCGTTTCGGATCGATGTCTTAGTCCGTCCTTCGACAAAATTTTAAAATTTGTCTTTTTGTAGCGATTGTTTTAAAAGCTAAGATTTTTTTGGGTTTTTTCAATGTTTTTGGCATACTTTAAATCAATAAGATTAAAAATAATGATAATAAAAGTTCTCGTCCCTTCCTTGGGTAAAGCAATTTCGGTTCAAAGACCTAGTCTTCAACTTACGACGAATTTAAAAATCATATTCTTAACTTAATGAGATAAAGTAAATTTTTGTTTTTAAATTCACACAACTTAAATATAAAATTCAAAATTATTATTAAAAATTCACACCAAACTTAAAATTTGAAATGCATAAAATTAAAAATTAATATTTTAAAAATTAAAAATTTACACCAAACTTAATTTAAAAATTTATAAATTCATATTAAACTTATATTAATTTTTCAAATATTTACAATTTTAAATATATTGTTTTTACAAAGTTTACAATATTAATTTAAGATTTAAATATTAATTTTAAAAATATGGTAAAAATAAAATTAAAAATCTTTTTGTCTTTTTATCCCACTTTAATCAATCAAATATTATCAAAAATATGTGCCCCTCTTTTCGGTAAAGTAATTTCGGTTCCAAGACCTAATTTAACTCATGACGAATTTTTGAAATATTTTGGGTTGATTGTTTAAAGATATTTATACCTTAAGAATAAACGTTAAATTTCGCAGTGATGTAATAAATTTTTGAATGATATCAATAATTTCGGTCGCCAAACCTAATTTTATTCAATACCAATTTAATACTTTTTAGCGAACAAATTAGCGTTTATTATCAAAAGGTTAAAAATAAAAATAAAAATAAAAACTGTACAGACATACCTGTGAAATAGATTTCTTAGTTATATGATCTATCCCATTCATAAGATAGTCGGTTTAATTGGTTTTCCATGGCTACATAGGCGTAACCTCGAGCATTCAGTGTCTTTTCTTCTAAACATATGAACGGTCCGTCTCTGCATAAAGTAACAAATTCGGTATTTGAATAGGTTTGATTATTTGAACATTTACCTCCATGTGACCATTTTCCGCATTTGTGACATCGTTCTAGGTGTCGTGCTCTTCTTTTCGCTGCGGATTTTGATTTTCCTTTACCAAATTGTAACTTATTATCTTCGCATCTGGATTCTTTTCTAACTCCGTCCATTCTTTCTCTGATTACTGATACTATTTCACTCGGTAGTATGTCATTATTACGTTTAGTGATCAAAGCGTGTAGCATTAGACCATGGTTTAGTTCACAGGCAGTCTTCATTTTGTAAAAACCTAAAAAAAATAAAAACTCAGAATGGGGGGAGAAGACTAGTTCTTTAGGGTCTGCTAGGGAAAGACCATTCGGGTTCCATTCTCGGAACTACACGAGAACAGAACAACTAACTCTAGATAGCATTTTCTTTTTAGAACATTTGAATCTCCCCACACTTAGGTAGCCGTGGTGTCAAAATTGTGATTAACTTCATCGTTAATTTCTCTTGGTCCATATATGTAATGTTTAACTCTGTGACCATTAACTTTAAATTCTATCCCATTTGAATTTATTAATTCTATCGTTCCGTATGGGAAAACTCTTTTGACTATGAATGGTCCAGACCATCTTGATTTCAATTTTCCAGGAAATAGCTTGAATCGTGAATTGAAAAGAAGAACTCTGTCTCCTTCTTTAAATTCTTTTGAACTTCTGATTCTTTTATCATGCCATTTCTTCGTTCTTTCCTTATAGATTAACGAATTTTCGTATGCTTCATGTCTTAATTCTTCTAATTCATTTAGTTGACTTAACCGTAGACGTCCGGCTTCATGTAAATCAAGATTACATGTTTTCAAAGCCCAAAATGCTTTGTGTTCAATTTCTACTGGAAGATGACATGCTTTTCCATAAACAAGTCGAAAAGGTGTGGTTCCAATTGGAGTTTTGTAGGCTGTTCTAAAAGCCCAGAGTGCATCCTCCAATTTAATGGACCATTCCTTCGGATTTGATCCTACGGTTTTCTCTAGAATACGTTTTAAAGCTCGGTTGGTATTTTCAACTTGTCCACTTGTTTGTGGATGATATGCGGTGGAGATTTTATGAGTTACTCCATATCTTTTAAGAACTTTCTCAAGTTGATTATTACAGAAATGAGTACCCCGATCACTTATTAAAGCTTTCGGTGTTCCAAACCTTGCAAAAAGACGTTTTAAAAAATTGACTACAACTCGTGCATTGTTAGTTGGGAGAGCTTGTGCTTCCGCCCATTTAGATACATAATCAATGGCTACGAGTATATATAGATTATTATGAGATTTTGGAAATGGACCCATAAAGTCAATACCCCAAATGTCAAATACTTCACATACTTGGATGACATTTTGTGGCATTTCATCACGTTGACTTATTTTTCCGGCCCTTTGACATGCATCACAGGATTTGCAAAGAAGGTGTGCGTCTTTGTAAATTGTTGGCCAATAGAATCCAGCATCATAAACTTTTCTTGCTGTTAGTTGAGGCCCATAATGCCCTCCTGTTGGTCCTGTGTGACAATGGTTTAAAATTTTACTAGCTTCATCTCCAAATACACATCGGCGTATTATTCCATCGAGACAACTTTTAAACAGATGTGGATCTTCCCAGAAATAGTGTTTTATATCACTGAAGAATTTCTTTCGTCTTTGGTACGATAATCCTTTTTCAAGGAATCCACAAACTAAGTAGTTTGCATAGTCTGCAAACCATGGGATTTCTTTATAATCTATCTTCAATAGATATTCATCAGGAAAGTTGTCTTGTATGGCTGATTCATTTAGAACTTCTAATTCGGGATTTTCAAGACGAGAAAGATGATCAGCGGCGAGATTTTCTGCTCCTTTTTTATCTCGGATTTCAATATCAAACTCTTGTAAGAGTAAGATCCAACGGATTAATCTTGGTTTAGCATCTTGTTTTGAAAATAGGTATCTAAGAGCAGAATGGTCGGTATAGACCACCGTTTTTGCTAGAACGAGATATGATCGAAATTTGTCAAAAGCAAAGACAATAGCAAGGAGTTCTTTTTCAGTAGTTGTATAGTTCGTTTGTGCTCCTTGTAATGTCTTACTAGCATAATATATAGGTTGAAATCATTTTTCAATCCTTTGTCCTAAAACGGCTCCCATTGCAAAATCACTTGCATCGCACATTAGTTCAAATGGTAGATTCCAATTTGGTGTTATCATGATCGGTGCATTAGTGAGTTTTTCTTTAAGAATATTAAAAGATTTGATACATTCATCTGAAAAGATGAATGGCGCATCCTTTTCTAGGAGTTTATTCATAGGAGTGGCAATTTTAGAAAAATCTTTTATGAAACGTCGGTAAAAACCGACATGCCCTAGAAAACTCCTAACTCCTCTAACATTGGTGGGATGTGGAAGTTTAGCAATTACATCTACTTTAGCTCTATCCACTTCAATTCCTTCTTTTGAAATTTTATGTCCAAGAACGATGCCTTCTTTAACCATGAAATGGCATTTCTCCCAATTAAGTACTAGATTTGATTTTTCGCATCTAATTAGCATTCGTTCCAGATTAACTAGACATGATTTAAATGTATTACCGAAGACTGAAAAGTCATCCATGAATACTTCCATGCATTCTTCTATCATGTCGTGAAAAATCGCCATCATACACCTTTGAAAGGTTGCAGGGGCGTTACAAAGTCCAAATGGCATGCGTTTGTAAGCAAAAGTACCATAAGGGCACGTGAATGTGGTTTTCTCTTGGTCCTCGGGTGCTATTGGAATTTGAAAATATCCAGAAAATCCATCTAGAAAACAATAGTAACTATTTCCGGCTAATCTTTCCAACATTTGATCTATGAAAGGTAAGGGAAAGTGATCTTTTCTGGTGGCGTCATTTAATTTTCTATAATCAATACATACACGCCATCCTGTTACAGTCCTAGTAGGAATAAGCTCATTTTTCTCATTTGTAATGACAGTCATGCCACCCTTCTTAGGCACGCATTGAACTGGGCTTACCCATGGACTATCAGAGATTGGATAAATTAAACCTGCATCTAGCAGTTTAATAATCTCTTTCTTAACTACATCTTGCATATTAGGATTTAGTCTTCATTGGCGTTGCACATACGTTTTATGACCTTCTTCCATAAGGATTTTATGTGTGCAATACGAAGGACTTATTCCTTTAATATCATGAATCTTCCATGCAATGGCTGGTTTATGAGCTTTCAACACAGAAATGAGTTGTGATTTCTCATTTTCAGTAAGAGAAGACGATATTATTACAGGTAATTCAGATTCACCATGTAAATAAGCATATTCCAAATGGTTTGGAAGTGGCTTTAACTCTAATTTCGGAGGTTCTTCTATCGATGATTTATATCGATATCTGTCTTCTTCTTTTAGCATTTGAATTTCTTCTGTTGTTGGTTTATATCCATTAGCTATAAGTGTAGCTAACATTTCAGCTTCATCAATTGGTTCATTACCTTCTCCTAAAGAACATTCTCCTGTTCCTTGTAATTCTGGAAATTCTTCTAATAATTCTGCATGTGCATCTATAGTTTGAATATAATAACATGTATCATCTGCAGATTGTGGTTGTTGCATTGCTCTATCAACTGAAAAGGTAACACTCTCTTCCTCTATACTTAGGGTCAGTTTCTTACCGAACACGTCTATCATTGCTTTAGCCGTGTTTAAGAATGGTCTTCCTAATATGAGAGGAACTTGAGAATCTTCTTCCATGTCCAGAACAACAAAATCTACTGGAAATACTAAAGTACCAACTTTAACTAGCATGTTCTCCATTATCCCTCTAGGATATTTTATTGATCTATCGGCTAGTTGTATGCTTATTCTGGTTGGTTTCAATTCTCCAAGGTCTAGTTTAGCGTATAGTGAATACGGCATTAGATTTATACTAGCACCTAAGTCTGCCAATGCTTCTATTGAACTAAGACTACCCAGAAAACATGGAATTGTGAAACTTCCTGGATCAGATAGTTTTTCTGGTATCTTATTCAACAGCACTGCTGAACAATTAGCATTCATAGTAACAGCCGAGAGTTCTTCCATTTTCTTTCTATTTGAGATTAGATCTTTCAAGAATTTAGCATATCTAGGCATTCCTGAAATCACATCAATGAAAGGAAGATTTACATTTATCTGTTTAAACATATCCAAGAATTTGGATTGCTCGGCTTCAAGTTTCTCTTTCTTCATTTTACTCGGGTAAGGAAGTGGTGGTTGGTATGGTTTAACATAAGGTTTATCCTTAACTGTGTTATTTTCATTAACCTTTTCAACTACCGGTTCTTTTTCCTTATCTTGATCAGGTTGTGGTTCTTGTGGAGTAGGAATGGTTTCATCAGAAGTTACAGGTATTTCAGGTGGTTTAAGTGTTGTACCACTTCTTGTGGTAATAGCTTTAGCTGTTTCATTCCGGGGGTTAGCATTTGTATCACTAGGTAGACTTCCCAATTTTCTTTCACCTATTAATCTTGCTAGGTTACTTACTTCTTGTTCCAGATTTTGAATAGAAGCTTGTTGATTTCTAAATGCTTGAACATTTTGTTCATTGGTTTGTTTTTGAGATGTGAAAAACTGCGTTTGAGTTTCAACTAGCTTCGTCATCATATCTTCTAAATTCGGCTTTTTATCATCGGTTTGTTGTGGTGGTTTGTTTTGAAAATTAGGTCTTTGCTGATTGTAAGTATTATTGGATACTTGTTGATTGCTAGGACCTTGTTGGTTGTTGTATGGAATATTTCGGTTATAATTCTGGTTTTGATTGTAAATCGGTCTTGGCGGTTGATAATTATTCTTATAATTATTTCCAGGCCTTTGGTTTATGTATGAAATATTCTCTCTTTGTTCCATTGTTAATTCAATACTGAGACAATCTTTTGTCAAATGTGGTCCTCCACACTGCTCACAACTAATTCGTATTGAGTGAATATCTTTAGTCATCTTTTCCATTCGTCTCTCCACAGCATCTATCTTTGGGGAAATGGAATCTAAGTCATGGCTAGAATCGGCTCTAGCTGCTTTAGATGATCTAATGATGTCTTTTTCTTGGTGCCACTCATGTGAGTGGGAAGCAGTGTTATCAATAATTTTGTAAGCATCAGTTTCGGTTTTCTTCATAATAGAACCACCAGCTGCTATATCTATGTCTTTCCTTGTAGTGATGTCGCATCCTTGGTAGAATATTTGTACTATTTGACAGGTGTCTAAACCATGTTGCGGACATCCTCTTAACAACTTTCCATATCTTGTCCACGCCTCATATAGAGTTTCATTTGGTTTCTGTGTGAATGTAACAATTTCTGCTTGAAGTCTTACGGCTTTAGATGCAGGAAAGAATTGTTTAAGAAATTTGTCAATTAAAACGTCCCATGTATCTATCGCCCCTTCAGGTAACGATTCCAACCAATCTTTGGCTTCTCCCTTTAAAGTCCAGGGAAATAACATGAGATATATCTGTTCATCCTCCACTTCTCGGATTTTAAATAGTGTGCATATCCTATTAAAGGTACGTAGATGTTCATTTGGATCTTCCTTCAGCGCACCACTAAATTGGCATTGATTAGTCACCATGTGTAGAATTTGTCCTTTGATTTCATAATCTGGCGCATTAATGTCTGGATGAGTAATTGCGTGACCTTGGCCAGTGCGTTTAGCTCTCATTCGGTCTTCCATACTTAAAGGTTCCAGATTCTCCATAATTGAATTTGTTGAATCGGTATCACTAGATGATTCTGATTTAATGGTTCGTTCCTCAACAATCTCTGTTTGAATGATTGGTGGTTCCGGAGGAAAGTTTAATGGTTCAGGATCTATGAACCGTTCCTGAATATTCTCTGGATTCTCAATTGTGAGGTTGGGTTCAAAAAATGGATTATCGGAAATTTGAACTGAAGTACTTGGTCGACTGGATGACGATTCTAAAGAAAAATCAACGGCGGTTATATTTGCTAAATGTCTTGATCTAGTTACAGGTGGTGAACGTACAAAATGTGGTGAACGTCTTGCTCGGTGCATTCACTGAATATCCTATTAGTTTTTAAAAGGAAAGAAAAATTATAATAAGTTATCCAATCAATAGACTTTTCTGATTTTGCCCACGTTTCGAATAGCCAAAAGATGCAGCAGAGGGGCAGGATTCGTTTGGTCTCAATATAATTGAGGACTGTTTGACTCCAATAACCCGGTCCACGTACAAATCCAACTATTACTACGAACCAGAAAATTTTGATGTCTATCAATTTAACCACTTAAAATAAATTTTCGTAATTTTAAGAAATTTAGATAAGAAGTAGAAAAAATTCTAAGTCCTAAAAACTAGAATAGCGAGAAATAAGAGAGAAAAAGAGTTCGTCGCAAAAGATCGAAAAAGAAAAAATGGTTGAAAAATAAAAGGTGACGGAAAAATAAAAGAAACTTATAAAAACTTAAAAATACTTAACTAACCTAACCTTATTACTACAACTAACTTAAAATTATAATCGCAAATTGAAATTACTAATTGGAATGACAATTGGTACATAGTAAAAGTCTAAAAATACTAAAGCTTACAGGAAAAACTAAATCCCAAATGGAAATAACTTAAAAAGAAACTAAAACTTAAAAAGGCGTCGCAAAATTCTAAAGCACCTAAATCTTAGTCTAAAGAAAAAGCACTTAAGGAATTCTACGGCAAAGCCTAAAAATCTAGGAGTAAAAATAACTATAGCAAAAACTAAGTTTAAAATTAAATATGAGCTAAAAATACAAAAGTTATGCTACAACGATTAAAAAGGGACAAAATATAAAAATATACAAAAAGTTGTAAAAATTACAATTTTTATAAAAATATTATTTTTATATTATTTATTTAATAAAACTACTAATTTTACAATTTAATAAAACTAATTAATACTAAATACATAAATTAAATAAAAAGTAAAAGTAAAAATAAAACTAATAATAATAATAATAATAATTAGGGTTAAATAATAATTATAATTAATAATAAACCGTAATAAATGCAGGATTAGGGCTTCCTGTTCGCGTGTCAGAGAAGCTCCGCGAGTTGCGGTATTTAATGAATAAAACCCCGCGAGTCGCGGGGTTCAGAAATTCAGATGACAGCTTTAAATTCGACGCGTTTTTTTCTTTATTTAATTTTTTATTTTCTGTTTTCTTGTTTTTATATATAAATAAAAGATATTAAAATAAAATTTATATTTTTATAAACTAAAATAAAAATAAAGAAACTTATAAAACTTAAATATTTAACAAAATCTTAAAAATACTTATATTTTTGTTTTTCTTTTTATGTTTTCGAATAATTAAAACGTATTTTTACAAAAGCGAATTTTTAATAGAAGTAAGCTAAAAATTGAGACGACCCGACCCAATCCATAGGGAAGAATACAATAACATATGATAACATTGCGAGGTACTTGACCTCTATATGATACATTTTTCAAACGTTGCATTTATTCTTAAAAGGAAAACTATCATTACATCAATATTTGACATTTTCGTCTAACATTTCATAATATCCACATGACCTAATCTGTCATTTACTTATTAATATTCTCTATTGAACTCCAATGACTCGAATGCAACGTCTTTGTATCATGGCTTAAAAGGTCCCAAGTAGTATCCTTAACATGAGCTAATGCACAGCGGAAGACTTAATTCATACCTGAGAATAACATGCTTTAAAACGTCAACATAAAGTTGGTGAGATATATAGGTTTGATGCTAGCAGCGTTATAACAATGGAACACAAGATTTCATATATAAACATTTTAATAAAAATATTCTAAGTGGTTGAGCACTTGGTAACCATACTTTACATTTAATCACGTCGCATATTCCCTTTATTATGAAATCTTACTACACCGTACCAAGGTGTAGTCACGAAACGAAGTACTGTGCAACCGTTGAATACTGGTCGTCCAGTCCGGTTGGGGTTGTCAGGCCCGATAGATCTATCAACAGGATTCGCGTTTACAATACCGCTGTAAATATTAGTTACCAAGCTACAGGGAAGTATGCCAGTGGTACAACTCAACGTAGAATATATTTTTCAGTTACTTGTGTCCATAATGTAAAACATAAAATACATGTATTCTCATCCCGAAATATTTAGAGTTTAAAAGTGGGACTATATACTCACTTTGCCTTGAAGATATGTAATTTCGACTTGGTCTCCGATTGATATCACGAACCTATCCATATATAATATATCAATACCTTTTCTTTTTAAACAATCGTCACATATATATACTTATAATACTTTTAATACTTTTAATAATTCCTTAGTCCGTAGTTAGCAGTCCGATGTTAGTAATTCAATTTTAATGGTTCATATTTAGTTGTTTAATAAACCCCCAATGAAATAAATAAAACCCCCATCGTATATGTATTGGTCGAGATTAATCTTGACCCATGGTACCGGTGTTGTCAAATGACGTGTTGCGTACATAAAGTACCGGTGTTGTCAAATGACGTGTTGCGTACAATCATGGGATCTTATGATTAATCTTCTCGTATTGTTTACGGGTGATCCTGAACCATATAAAATTAAATTATGAGTACATATGTATAAAATATCATGTTACTTTAGGAAGATGTGATTTATTTAATTTTCTCCAATTATTTTCGTGGCTAAACTAGTCTTGGATATCCGATTTTGTTTTGGTCATAATTTCTTCGTTACAACTCCGTTTTCGTTGATTCAACTTTCCACTTCCTTGGATCGAGTCCCTCTTTAAGAATATGAACTGTAAATACCTTAGTTTGTATTCGAAATCATAGGTCATAGGTCAAATTTTGGTGAAACTTATGAAGTTAATCATTTTTGTTACAAAAACATCATTTAATGACCATTTTTCTAAAAATACTTATACTATGAATTAAATCATGAAATTTTTATGTGTTAACATATTCATAAGAAATATCATTTTTCCAGAATATAAACCTCCAATTCAAAGTTCAAGATGGTTTTTAATTATCCAACCCAAAACAGCCCCCGGTTGCACTCCGACGTCATAAAAACAGTTTTTTAAGGTATTCTTTGAAAAACCAAGTTATACCTTGTTAAATTAGCATATATTTAAGTTATATTACAGGTCTTGAAGTATTTTAAAATTTAAGTTAGAAGGATCTATTTAGTTTGCAAACAAGTTTGAAATCATTCAAACTATGTTTTTGTTGTTAAAATTGTATACCATACAATAAGATAGCTATATATATATATGAATCGAATAAGGTTATGAAAAAAGTTATTACCTCAAGTTACTTGGACAAGATTGCTGTAAAAGAGGAGTAAAAACCTAGAACCAAAAGAGTGATGAAATTGGATGAAAGATTGGAAGCAACTTAAGACATAAACTTGAATTGAAAGTTGTATTTTTGTAGTGTTTTTGTTGATCTTTTTATGGTGGTGTTTAAGGTGATTCTTGAGAGGATTTTTGCTGGAGTTCTTAGAGAGACATGAGGCTAGTAAGTGTGTGTGTTTAGCTAGAGAAATGATGTTCCAAAAATTGAAAATGGATGCATGTATTTATGGTGGTGTAAAAGGTGTATAAATTTGTAATTTTGTGAAAAGATCTTTTAATCATGTGAAATTGTCATACTAAATAACAAAAGTAGTTACCTTATACATAAGGCATGAACAAGGGCTGGTTGGTGGTGATTTGATGTGTATATACCAATAGTAAATACATATAGAAGCTAGGTATGATACGAGTACATATACTCTAGATATACGTATAGAAATCTTGTGAAAAATGGAATGAGGATTCAAATATAGCTATCTTTTGTGAATATACTTATATTGTTTTATGTATTTAAGTCTTTAAAAGTGATTAAATACATTATATATACGATATATGTATAAACATTATAGGTCGTAAGTATTTATGTCAAATAACGTTACGTATAGTTATCGTTTTGAAAGCTTAAGTTAGTAGTTTCAAAATATACTTATAACTTATTGTTATTAATAAAAAATGAGATATTTAAACATCCTTAAATCATGTTAAATATGTATATATACATATATATACACAAACGTATAATTAACATATATTGTATAGTTCGTGATATCATCGGTCAAACTAGACGGTTAAACGTTATGTAAAACTCTTTTCAAAATCATAAATCTCAACAATTTAGATTGCTTATCATGTTGGTAAGTTTTAATTTATGTAAATATTAATCTTATAAGTGTAAAACGATCGGAAAAATCCGGGTCGTTACAGTACCCACCCGTTAAAGAAATTTCGTCCCGAAATTTGGTAGAGGTTGTCATAAATAACAATAGGAATGTTTTCATGACGAATATGAGGTATTAATAGAGTTTTATCATTATTGGAAGATATGGATAAAACGATTCGGTCATGTGAAGCGCACGAGTGAAGCTATCACAAAAGAATGAAATGAGTGAATATAGAATTGTTTTAACCGATGTCGAGATTAGGATTGATTTCCAGAATTTAAGGGATTTAAAGAAAATCTTATGTAATAAGATTTGGTTCTTCGATGATTTAGAAAACAGGATCTCCTTTGATTTAATGCGATAATCTGTTTCGATTTCTTTGTCAGATATTTCACTATAAATCCACCTCCTTCCCTTTCTTACTTCCATACCTCACATCTCTTACTCTTCCTCCTCTAATTCATACCTTAAGGTATCCTTTAAAATGCTTCATCCCGTTCTGATTTTTGTTATACTTCTAACTTTCATATCTTTCATTCTTCTCTTTCATCTACCGCTAGAAGAATCTATTCACTTTTATGATTTTCTTGGAATTATAATGTTTCTAATTCTCCCGTGTCTCTACGTCGCCATACGTATTGATATACATGGTTTGTAGTTTCTGGGTGGTTATTGGGTTTGATATCTTTCCTTATATTTCAATGCTCCTGCTTCTGTTTTCCATAATCATTGTCATCCATAGTTAATACTCTCTTCTATTTGCTGTGATCTATACCCCACTTTCTATTTTGGGACTTTGTCCCTTCGTTTCTTCTTCCCGTCCTTGAGTCAAGCGATCAATAGTTCGAAATTCGTAGGTATAAAATTCGGAATGAACATAGCTAATGCTCTAAGAAAGGAATGGTAATGGCACGATTTTGATTTGTCAAATTACCAGAATATCCAGGAAAATAGAACTATCAAGATGATTTTTTCTTAATACGTTTCGGAATTGGATAGAATGTAAAAGCCGTGTAACATGGCACATGATGACGGTACTGTGAATCATCACATTCCATTAGAAACTTAACATGACTTACTGTAATATAATGAAGTTGATCAAGTTTCATTATATTATACTAATTCATGCATCAGTTCCCAACACTGCTTCAGAACATTCCTATTTTAAACTTGAAGGATTTAGAAACTAACACAGTTTCCTTTATATTGTAACGCAGATATTACAGAGAGATAAATGATTTCAGATAAGGATAGTGGTGAAAATATCTTCAGAAATATTGAGGATATTTATAATGAAAGATATGATAATATCTTGGAATTTCTAATGTCGAAGGATGATGATGAAGATTGACCCGTAAGAGTTTAGATTCAGAAGCAAGGTGTTTGCTATAGAATCGTCATAATTCTTTATGTACAAGTTTAGTCCTTGTAACTTGTTCAGAGTCTCCTTCATGGTTTGCTCAATCCGGTTTTCAGTACCAATTTTCTATCGAGCGTTCCTAACACTTCCTTCTTTTATCATCAACTTTTGGTCATTAAGACCTTCTACAACATGCTGCTTCGTCAGTATTTTCAAAGTTATCGGATCTGGGTCATTGGTTATCAAACCAAGATGGTTTAAGGAGAATTGTATTTTTAGATGATTAAACGCTGATGGTAATATGATGGAATATAAAAGGTTCTCCGGTAACGATGGCGAAAGTACAACGTATATATATATCGAGATTGTAATAAGAGTAGTCTTACTGAGATATCGAAGTGGAGCTGTGACAAAATTAGTTAATTGAAAAGGAATCGCGTGATTGTTTTTGCTAATGGATGACAAGGAATTCGATGCGGATACGTTTTAACTATAACTTCGAGTTCGAAAATTTTCAGGTGCATAATTGTATGCATAAATCTATCTTCCGTAGACGAGGTGCGGCTGGTTCAACTTCTCGATCGAGATGTTTTCAAGAATCATGAAAAGTTATGAATGCGAATTGTAATCGTCAAGATACAAATGAGGTTTAAAATAGAATCAAGTGGCATACTTGAAGGATTGTTTAGTTTCATATGTAATAATCATCATTTTAACTCATTTTTAATTGTCCAAAGTTAGCAGTCCAATAGTCCGATTGTCCAATGGTTCAATAAATTCATATATGAACTAAATATATAATATTCGAATTACTTAATACGTATCGTGACCCGTGTACCGGTCTCGGTGTCGATCACAACTCAAAGTATATATATATTTTGGAATCAACTCCGACCCTGTATAGACAACTCCCACCTTCACATATAGAGTGTCTATGGTTGTTCCGAAATATATATACAGATGGGTCAATATGATAAGTCGAAACCTTGTATACGTGTCCCGTTATTTAAAATGCGTAAAATAAATAAATATATATCATGACCCATTATACAACGTGTTGTCTCAGAATTAATCCGACGTGTTGTTGTACATGTGTCCCGACGGTATGTAAAGTACAGAAATTAAAATTGCAAGAAAGTAAATTGCGATAAATTAAATATTAATCAGTTAGCTGGGAACAGTTAGCCGGAACAGTTAGCGTGTAATCCTATCACAATCTGTTTCTAACAATTTTTATTTTGCCAATGTTTCTTCATTATGCCACTTGTTGGATTCCGATAGGTAAAAATCCAAATATGAAATTTAAATGGAAATGGTTAATCTGGGGTGAACGGATACATATATCGGTAATTGTAAGTAGGATAATAAGTGATCGTTGAATCAGATTCGAAGAATGTATAGTGTAACTTGTTAATGTGAATTCTAAATATTCCTTGGGTACTACCCACCCGTTAAAATATTTTCATCATTAACAGTTTGTACGAAAGAAATTTTTAATTACAATCTTTATGAAAATATATTTGCATATATATTTTCTTCGGATGTAACTATGAATTTAATGAGTCAATAAAATATTCAACTCATTTGATTAATCGTTATTACTAGATTACATAATCTCCAAAACATTATAGATTACATAATCGTCATGTCGAACGAAGAACGATACGTAAAGAAGAGGTAATCGGTGTAGAATGATATGTAGAACAAAGATCATATTCGAAGTTCAGATGATGATGTTGAGGTACGTGGTGCGGATGTGATTGTTGGTGGTGGTAATGATACGGTTGGTGTTGATGCTGATGATGCCGTTGACGTCGATGATGCTACTGGTACTACAGATTGCGAGGTTAATGTTGTTAACGGTACTGGTTATGCTGCTGGTGCTGCTGCTGGTGTTTGTAACCTTCGCACCGTGTTCTCCAAAGCCGTCACACGAGCGCGAAGTTCGTTAATTTCTGCTAGTACACCAGGATGATTGGCGGTTGGAGTGAGCGAATGAACAAGATCCGAAATATGGGATAGGATATAATCGTGACGAGATACTCGAGAAATGAGAGAGAAAATGGTTTCTCGAACAGGTTCGCCGGTAAGTGCTTCAGGTTCGTCTCCAATGGGGCAATTCGGTGGGTGAAAGGGATCACCTTCTTCTTGTCTCCAATAATTTAGTATACTACGAACCCATCCCCAATTCATCCAGAATAGATGATGAGAAATTGGTTGATCCATTCCAGTGACGCTGCCTTCGGAGCCCGAATGGAAATCCATATCAGCGTAGCTGTCGGAGTCGGAGGAATTCGAACTGGACGCGGAGTTCATCTTGTACAGTCGGGGAAATGAATTTTTGGTTTGGAATAGATTATAGGAGTTGGGTTTGGTATTCTTCAATACATAATTTACATATGTATTTATAATACTCAAAATCCCATGAATTACGGAGAATCTTTGAAATTCGTCAGGCAATGTCTATAGCAACAGATACGCTAGGATACGAATTTTGTCTATACACTATCGATGCACCAAATGTAGTAAGACGTGTCTAGACTTAAGAATACTAAGCAGGCAATTCTTAAGGATGATAAGCAGATGATTTTCGACTAGATATGATAAGCAAAACTTTTGACATGTAGACACGGTCAAAGTCCAGACTCACTAATGCATCCTAACAACTACCAGTTAGACACACTAATGCAAGGCCTGGTTCGCTAAGACCAACGCTCTGATACCACATGAGACGACCCGACCCAATCCATAGGGAAGAATACAATAACATATGATAACATTGCGAGGTACTTGACCTCTATATGATACATTTTTCAAACGTTGCATTTATTCTTAAAAGGAAAACTATCATTACATCAATATTTGACATTTTCGTCTAACATTTCATAATATCCACATGACCTAATCTGTCATTTACTTATTAATATTCTCTATTGAACTCCAATGACTCGAATGCAACGTCTTTGTATCATGGCTTAAAAGGTCCCAAGTAGTATCCTTAACATGAGCTAATGCACAGCGGAAGACTTAATTCATACCTGAGAATAACATGCTTTAAAACGTCAACATAAAGTTGGTGAGATATATAGGTTTGATGCTAGCAGCGTTATAACAATGGAACACAAGATTTCATATATAAACATTTTAATAAAAATATTCTAAGTGGTTGAGCACTTGGTAACCATACTTTACATTTAATCACGTCGCATATTCCCTTTATTATGAAATCTTACTACACCGTACCAAGGTGTAGTCACGAAACGAAGTACTGTGCAACCGTTGAATACTGGTCGTCCAGTCCGGTTGGGGTTGTCAGGCCCGATAGATCTATCAACAGGATTCGCGTTTACAATACCGCTGTAAATATTAGTTACCAAGCTACAGGGAAGTATGCCAGTGGTACAACTCAACGTAGAATATATTTTTCAGTTACTTGTGTCCATAATGTAAAACATAAAATACATGTATTCTCATCCCGAAATATTTAGAGTTTAAAAGTGGGACTATATACTCACTTTGCCTTGAAGATATGTAATTTCGACTTGGTCTCCGATTGATATCACGAACCTATCCATATATAATATATCAATACCTTTTCTTTTTAAACAATCGTCACATATATATACTTATAATACTTTTAATACTTTTAATAATTCCTTAGTCCGTAGTTAGCAGTCCGATGTTAGTAATTCAATTTTAATGGTTCATATTTAGTTGTTTAATAAACCCCCAATGAAATAAATAAAACCCCCATCGTATATGTATTGGTCGAGATTAATCTTGACCCATGGTACCGGTGTTGTCAAATGACGTGTTGCGTACATAAAGTACCGGTGTTGTCAAATGACGTGTTGCGTACAATCATGGGATCTTATGATTAATCTTCTCGTATTGTTTACGGGTGATCCTGAACCATATAAAATTAAATTATGAGTACATATGTATAAAATATCATGTTACTTTAGGAAGATGTGATTTATTTAATTTTCTCCAATTATTTTCGTGGCTAAACTAGTCTTGGATATCCGATTTTGTTTTGGTCATAATTTCTTCGTTACAACTCCGTTTTCGTTGATTCAACTTTCCACTTCCTTGGATCGAGTCCCTCTTTAAGAATATGAACTGTAAATACCTTAGTTTGTATTCGAAATCATAGGTCATAGGTCAAATTTTGGTGAAACTTATGAAGTTAATCATTTTTGTTACAAAAACATCATTTAATGACCATTTTTCTAAAAATACTTATACTATGAATTAAATCATGAAATTTTTATGTGTTAACATATTCATAAGAAATATCATTTTTCCAGAATATAAACCTCCAATTCAAAGTTCAAGATGGTTTTTAATTATCCCACCCAAAACAGCCCCCGGTTGCACTCCGACGTCATAAAAACAGTTTTTTAAGGTATTCTTTGAAAAACCAAGTTATACCTTGTTAAATTAGCATATATTTAAGTTATATTACAGGTCTTGAAGTATTTTAAAAGTTAAGTTAGAAGGATCTATTTAGTTTGCAAACAAGTTTGAAATCATTCAAACTATGTTTTTGTTGTTAAAATTGTATACCATACAATAAGATAGCTATATATATATATATGAATCGAATAAGGTTATGAACAAAGTTATTACCTCAAGTTACTTGGACAAGATTGCTGTAAAAGAGGAGTAAAAACCTAGAACCAAAAGAGTGATGAAATTGGATGAAAGATTGGAAGCAACTTAAGACATAAACTTGAATTGAAAGTTGTATTTTTGTAGTGTTTTTGTTGATCTTTTTATGGTGGTGTTTAAGGTGATTCTTGAGAGGATTTTTGCTGGAGTTCTTAGAGAGACATGAGGCTAGTAAGTGTGTGTGTTTAGCTAGAGAAATGATGTTCCAAAAATTGAAAATGGATGCATGTATTTATGGTGGTGTAAAAGGTGTATAAATTTGTAATTTTGTGAAAAGATCTTTTAATCATGTGAAATTGTCATACTAAATAACAAAAGTAGTTACCTTATACATAAGGCATGAACAAGGGCTGGTTGGTGGTGATTTGATGTGTATATACCAATAGTAAATACATATAGAAGCTAGGTATGATACGAGTACATATACTCTAGATATACGTATAGAAATCTTGTGAAAAATGGAATGAGGATTCAAATATAGCTATCTTTTGTGAATATACTTATATTGTTTTATGTATTTAAGTCTTTAAAAGTGATTAAATACATTATATATACGATATATGTATAAACATTATAGGTCGTAAGTATTTATGTCAAATAACGTTACGTATAGTTATCGTTTTGAAAGCTTAAGTTAGTAGTTTCAAAATATACTTATAACTTATTGTTATTAATAAAAAATGAGATATTTAAACATCCTTAAATCATGTTAAATATGTATATATACATATATATACACAAACGTATAATTAACATATATTGTATAGTTCGTGATATCATCGGTCAAACTAGACGGTTAAACGTTATGTAAAACTCTTTTCAAAATCATAAATCTCAACAATTTAGATTGCTTATCATGTTGGTAAGTTTTAATTTATGTAAATATTAATCTTATAAGTGTAAAACGATCGGAAAAATCCGGGTCGTTACAAAAATCTTTTTTTTTTTTTTTTATATTAGCGTTGCGCTTCCGGCGTTTAAGAGTGTCCCCGGCAGCGGCGCCAAAAATACTTGATGTTATGCGAGGTGTATATAAAATAGTTATTAATTTTAGCAGGAAATACTATTAAATACGATACAATTTTACACAAGATATTTATTTATTTATAGAATGGATATACTTAAACCTTGCTACAACACTTATAGGCAGTGTACCTAATCGTACAGTAGTGTAGTTTTTAGTAAGTCCGGTTCGTTCCACAGGGAAATCTTTAAACAAAGCTCAACGCTATATTAGTTTACTTTTATAAAAATACAAATATATATATAAGTAATATTATTATTATAAAAAGGGGGTTTTTACCGTTTAATGACCGGTTTGTCGATTTTAAAACTTTAGTCGCAGTTAAAACCTAATGTAAAATATAAAATAAATACAAGACTTAAATTAAAGTGTAAAGTAAATAACGATAATGAAATTGCGAATAATAAAAGTGCGATAAAATAAACTTGCGATAATTAAAGAGTACGATAATTAAAAATGCAATTAAATAAAATAACAATAAATAAAAGTGCGATAATTAGATGTGCAATTAAATATAAAATAAAGGAAATTAATTATGAAATAAAAGAATTATGCTTATTTAAACTTCCGTAATCATGATGTTTGACGTGTTGATTTTAGTTTTATGCCCATGGGTTAATTGTCCTTTGTCCTGGATTATTTAATATGTCCGTCTGGTTTTTGTCCATAACAGTCCATCAGTCATAAATATAAAGTGCGAGTGTCCTCATCAAATTATTCTTATACCCGAAGTTAAATATTCCAACTAATTGGGGATTCGAATTGTAACAAGGTTTTAATACTTTGTTTAATGAATACACCAGGTTATCGACTGCGTGTAAACCAAGGTTTTACTACTTTGTTAACAATTACACCAATTACCCTTGAATGTAATTTCACCCCTGTTTTAATTATTCTAGTGGCTATTAATCCATTCCCGTGTCCGGTTAAATGAACGATTATTCGTACATATAAATACCCCGCCCATCGTGTCCGATTGAGTGTATATGGTAATTTATAAGGACGCCCAATTGTAAATCTTTATATTAACATTAACAAACTATCATTTAGTTAAACAAATATAAAGCCCATTAATAGCCCATAGTCTAATTTCCACAAGTGTCGTTCTTTTGTCCAAACCCCAATTATGGTACAAAGCCCAATTACCCAATTTTAGTAATTAGCCCAACATCATGATTACTTCGTTTTAAATAAGCATAATAATAACTTAGCTACGAGAAATTAATGTAAAAAGGTTGAACATAACTTACAATGATTAAAAATAGCGTAGCGTTACACGGACAGAATTTCGACTTACACCCTTACAACATTCGCTAACATACCCTTATTATTAGAATTATAATTAAAATTAAAATATAAATTATATATATATTTTTTACGTATATATGAGAGAAGAGAGAAATAGAATATGAAAAATGATCAGAATTCGGTTTGCTTTATAGCCAGAGTTGATTTTTGGGGCTCCGCGACTCGCGGTGAATTTTGCCTTCAAACTCCGCGAGTCGCGGAGAATGTATTTACAGCTCACACCCTTGGAGTCTTTCTCTGCCGACGGTTTATAATATATATATATAATATTTATATATTTAATATAATTAATTATATATTATATTATATTTATATACATAGTTAACTTGTAATTTTTAGTCCGTTGCGTCGAGCGTTAAGAGTTGACTCTGGTCCCGGTTCCGGATTTTCGAACGTCCTTGCGTACAATTTTATATTTTGTATTTTGCGTTTTGAATCTTGTACTCTTGTAATTTCGAGACGTTTCTTATCAATAATTGGAACCTCTTTGATTGTCTTTTGTACTTTTGAGCTTTTTGGTCGTTTGCGTCTTCAATTCGTCGAATCTGTCTTTTGTCTTCACCTTTTATTATTTAAACGAATATCACTTGTAAATAGAACAATTGCAACTAAAAGCTTGTCTTTCTTGAGGAATAATGCTATGAAATATATGTTCGTTTTTAGCATTATCATGTGTATTGAAATATGAAATCTTGTGGTCTATTGTTACGATTTGATATATATAGGTTAAACCTATAACTCACCAACATTTTTGTTGACG
The DNA here is from genome assembly GCF_046630445.1 of Rutidosis leptorrhynchoides. NCBI lineage: Eukaryota > Viridiplantae > Streptophyta > Magnoliopsida > Asterales > Asteraceae > Rutidosis > Rutidosis leptorrhynchoides. The sequence continues at coordinate 166,482,321 of NC_092336.1, forward strand.
TTTAAAGCATGTTTATTCTCAGGTGAATACTAAGAGCTCCCGCTGTTGCATACTAAAATAAGGACAAGATTTGGAGTCCATGTTTGTATGATATTGTGTAAAAACTGCATTCAAGAAACTGATTTCGATGTAACATATTTGTATTGTAACCATTATGTAATGGTCGTGTGTAAACAGGATATTTTAGATTATCATTATTTGATAATCTACGTAAAGCTTTTTAAACCTTTATTTATGAAATAAAGGTTATGGTTTGTTTTAAAAATGAATGGAGTCTTTGAAAAACGTCTCATATAGAGGTCAAAACCTCGCAACGAAATCAATTAATATGGAACGTTTTTAATCAATAAGAACGGGACATTTCAGTTGGTATCAGAGCGTTGCTCTTAGAGAACCAGAAAATTTGCATTAGTGTGTCTTATCGAGTTTGTTAGGATGCATTAGTGAGTCTGGACTTCGACCGTGTTTTCTTTAAAAATGATTGCTTAACATTTTTGTTGGAAACTATATATTATTAACATGTATATATTATGTGATATATTAATCTCTTAACATGTTTGATATTGTGTGATAGATGTCTACCTCTAGCACAAATCCCATTGACTCACCTAATAATAACGAAGAGTCGAATATATATTGGACTGATTCACAAGTTCTCGAAGAGGAACCGGAAGAAGAATCAGAACCGGAAGAAGAATCAGAACCGGAAGAGGAGGAACCGGAGGAGGAAATAGAACCGGTGGGGGAAATAATAAAACGGTTAAGTAAAAGAAAATTCTCACCAACCGACCAAGGTTAATTATGGTCAATGGTGTTTTCGCCATGGAAGCAAAATATTGGGAGGATTACCAATTCTCCGATGAATCGGATTCCGACGAGAATTCCGATGATGTTATAGAAATTACCCCAACTGAATTTAAAAAAGCAAAAGAAAATAATAAGGGAAAGGGCATAAAAATAGAGAAATCTAATTCCAACCCCAATGAACTTTATATGTATCGTCAACCCCCGAAATCCTTAAGTTGTAACAATGACCCGGGAACCTCTAAACCACCAGGTTTTTCTAAACCGTTGTGGAAAACGACAGCTAGTATTAGGGGAACATCATATATCCCTAGACACTTGGCAAAATGAACCAAAACCGAAGAAGAAGAAACGAGCGAGTCGGAATAAGATAGTTGTATTCGTGTGGTGTAATATATGTAATATAGTATGCTTATGTTTTATGATATATGTAAAAATTGCTTGTATTAATAAATTTTTTTTATGAATCTAACTCTTGTCTATTTTACAGTTTAAAAACACAAAATGGATAGACAACCCAATATTTTAAGAGACCTACCCGGAGACATGATTGATGAAATCTTGTCTAGAGTTGGTCAGAATTCCTCGGCACAACTATTTAAGGCGAAATCAGTTTGTAAGACATTCGAAGAACGTTCCAAGAATGTCTTGGTTTATAAGAGACTTTCATTTGAAAGATGGGGGATATCACATTGGGAAACCCATAAGTTACGATGTGTTTACTTTGACGCATATATTGCGGGGAACCCAAATGCTATTTTACGCAACGGGTTAAGAAATTATTTTGACTCAATGTATCCGAATATAGGACTTCATGATTTAGAAAGAGCGGCTAACATGCAACATAAAGAAGCATGCTATGCTTACGGGTAAGTAATTTCGCTTCTCACCAAAGTGAGAACAAGAACATCGGGCTACAGCTATTAAACAAAACGTTCCCACAAGTGACGGAGTCGGTAATTGGGGTAAGAAATGAGGTTTTTAGGTTATTACGAGACTGTTGGTCATTACGTAACCCTCATCCCTTTGACGACGTTACAACACGCTGTCTTATCAACGGCCATAACGGTTATGTTCCACAAGACCAAGGATGGGAAGTAGTCCTAGTAAAACCAGAATGCATGACTTGTTTCTGGACGTATGAATTACGTGTCTTTATTGCCTTTGCTGAACGACTTGTGTACTAGCTAGAATTATCTTCACAACTATCTTGTATCAAAGTTATTGTGTGCTATATTTCATGCTTTATGTAAAATAAGCGGTATTGTAAGTTTGTAAAATATTGTATAAAAGTTTGAACGCGAAATATTATTATAATCAGTTTTTCATATAGAATTGTAGTTGTTGAATTGTATATTAGCTACTAAGTATGAACTTAACGGGTAGGTACTACCCGAATTTAAACTTATAAAACGCTAATATGAAGAAAAAGCTTTTATAAATGAGTTCATATTATGCTACGAAATACTATTAACTACTCTTAATATTCTGTATGATTAACTTGTTCCATTTGACTATTTTGAAGGAAATGGCACCGACTACTCGACACACCGTGAATATGAATGAAGAGGAATTCCGTACTTTTCTAGCTTCAAACGTAGCCGCAGTACAGGTTGCGCTACATACCAACAATAACCTTGGATCTAGCAGTACAGGAAATCGTGTAGGATGCACCTACAAAGAATTCACTGCCTGCAAACCTTTGGAATTTGATGGAACCGAAGGACCGATCGGATTGAAACGGTGGACCGAGAAGGTCGAATCGGTGTTTTCCATAAATAAGTGTACTGAAGAGGACAAAGTGAAGTACGCTACGCATACCTTCACAGGTTCTGCGTTAACATGGTGGAATACCTATCTAGAGCAAGTGGGACAAGATGATGCTTATGCACTACCGTGGTCAGCATTCAAGCACTTAATGAACGAGAAGTACCGTCCCGGAACCGAGGTCAATAAGCTCAAGACAGAACTTAGAGGGTTACGAACACAAGGATTTGATATTACCACGTACGAAAGACGATTCACAGAATTGTGCCTATTGTGTCCAGGAGCGTTCGAAGATGAGGAAGAGAAGATTGACACGTTTGTGAAAGGATTACCGAAAAGAATCCAAGAAGATATAAGTTCACACGAGCCCGCCTCCATACAACAGGCATGTAGAATGGCTCACAAACTAGTGAACCAGATTGAGGAAAGAATTAAAGAATAGACGGCTGAAGAGGCCAATGTGAAGCAAGTCAAAAGAAAATAGGAGGAAAACGGTGATAAGAATCACCAATACAACAACAACAGCAATTACAATAATAATCGCAACAATTATCCCAACAATCGCAACATCAATCGCAACTACAACAAACGGCCCAACAACAACAACAACAACAACAACAACAACAACTACAACAATCATCCCAACAACAATAAAAACCGCAACAACAACAACAATCAGAAGCAGCTATGCCAAAGGTGTGAAAAGTATCACTCGGGGTTCTGCACTAAATTTTGCAACAAGTGTAAAAGAAATGGTCATAGCGCGGCGAAGTGTGAGGTCTACGGACCAGGGGTTAACAGAACGAAAGGAACAAATGGTGTCGGAACGAGTAATGGTGGAGCAAGTAGTATCGGAGCAAGTTATGCCAATGTAGTTTGTTATAAATGTGGAAAACCGGGCCACATTATTAGAAATTGCCCGAACCAGGAGAACACGAATGGACAAGGCCGCGAAAGAGTTTTCAATATTAATGCGGCAGAGGCACAGGAAGACCCGGAGCTTGTTACGGGTACGTTTCTTATTGACAATAAATCTGCTTACGTTTTATTTGATTTGGGTGCGGATAGAAGCTATATGAGTAGAGATTTTTGTGCTAAATTAAGTTGTCCATTGACGCCGTTGGATAGTAAATTTTTACTCGAATTAGCAAACGGTAAGTTAATTTCAGCAGATAATATATGCCGGAATCGAGAAATTAAATTGGGTAGTGAAATATTTAAGATTGATTTGATACCAGTAGAGTTAGGGAGTTTTGATGTAATAGTTGGCATGGACTAGCTGAAGAAGGTGAAAGCAGAGATCGTATGTTATAAAAATGCAATTCGCATTGTACGAGAAGAAGGAGAACCCTTAATGGTGTACGGAGAAAAGGGCAACACGAAGCTACATCTTATTAGTAATTTGAAGGCACAAAAACTAATAAGAAAAGGTTGCTATGCTGTTCTAGCACACGTCGAGAAAGTACAAACTGAAGAAAAGAGCATCAATGATGTTCCCGTCGCAAAAGAATTTCTCGATGTATTTTCGAAAGAATTACCGGGATTACCCACACATCGATCTGTTGAATTTCAAATAGATCTTGTACCAGGAGCTGCACCAATAGCTCGTGCTCCTTATAGACTCGCACCCAGCGAGATGAAAGAACTGCAAAGCCAACTGCAAGAACTATTAGAACGTGGTTTCATTCGACCAAGCACATCACCATGGGGAGCTCCTGTTTTGTTTGTCAAGAAGAAGGATGGTACATTTAGGTTGTGTATTGACTACAGAGATTTGAACAAACTTACCATCAAAAACCGTTATCCACTGCCGAGAATTGATGACTTATTTGATCAACTACAAGGCACGTCGGTTTATTCGAAGATCGATTTACGTTCTGGATATCATTAAATGTGAGTAAAGGAGGATGATATTCCAAAAACTGCTTTTAGGACGCGTTATGGTCATTACGAGTTTATGGTTATGCCGTTTGGTTTGACTAACGCACCAGCTGTGTTCATGGACCTTATGAACCTAGTGTGTGGGCTATATCTTGACAAGTTTGTCATTGTTTTCATCGATGATATACTTATTTACTCAAAGAATGATCAAGAGCACGAAGAACATTTGAGAAAAGTGCTAGAGGTATTGAGGAAACAAAAACTGTACGCTAAGTTTTCAAAGTGTGCATTTTGGTTGGAAGAAGTTCAATTCCTCGGTCACATAGTGAACAAAGAAGGTATCCAGGTGGACCCGGCAAAGATCGAAACCGTTGAAAAGTGGGAAAACCCAAAAACTCCGAAGCATATACGTCAATTTTTAGGATTGGCTGGTTACTACAGAAGATTCATCCAAGATTTCTCCAAAATATCAAAACCCTTGACTGCATTAACGCATAAAGGGAAGAAATTTGAATGGAAGGATGAACAAGAAAAGGCATTTCAATTATTGAAGAAAAAGCTAACTACGGCACCTATATTGTCATTGCCTGAAGGGAATGATGATTTTGTGATTTATTGTGACGCATCAAAGCAAGGTCTCGGTTGTGTATTAATGCAACGAACGAAGGTGATTGCTTATGCGTCTAGACAATTGAAGATTCATGAGCAAAATTATACGACGCATGATTTGGAATTAGGCGCGGTTGTTTTTGCATTAAAGACTTGGAGGCACTACTTATATGGGGTCAAAAGTATTATATATACCGACCACAAAAGTCTTCAACACATATTTAATCAGAATCAACTGAATATGAGGCAGCGTAGGTGGATTGAATTGTTGAATGATTACGACTTTGAGATTCGTTACCACCCGGGGAAGGCAAATGTGGTAGCCGACGCCTTGAGCAGGAAGGACAGAGAACCCATTCGAGTAAAATCTATGAATATAATGATTCACAATAACCTTACTACTCAAATAAAGGAGGCGCAACAAGGAGTTTTAAAAGAGGGAAATTTAAAGGATGAAATACCCAAAGGATCGGAGAAGCATCTTAATATTCGAGAAGACGGAACCCGGTATAGGGCTGAAAGGATTTGGGTACCAAAATTTGGAGATATGAGAGAAATGGTACTTAGAGAAGCTCATAAAACCAGATACTCAATACATCCTGGAACGGGGAAGATGTACAAGGATCTCAAGAAATATTTTTGGTGGCCGGGTATGAAAGCCGATGTTGCTAAATACGTAGGAGAATGTTTGACGTGTTCTAAGGTCAAAGCTGAGCATCAGAAACCATCAGGTCTACTTCAACAACCCGAGATCCCGGAATGGAAATGGGAAAACATTACCATGGATTTCATCACTAAATTGCCAAGGACTGCAAGTGGTTTTGATACTATTTGGGTAATAGTTGATCGTCTCCCAAAATCAGCACACTTCCTGCCAATAAGAGAAGATGACAAGATGGAGAAGTTAGCACGACTGTATTTGAAGGAAGTCGTCTCCAGACATGGAATACCAATCTCTATTATCTCTGATAGGGATGGCAGATTTATTTCAAGATTCTGGCAGACATTACAGCAAGCATTAGGAACTCGTCTAGACATGAGTACTGCCTATCATCCACAAACTGATGGGCAGAGTGAAAGGATGATACAAACGCTTGAAGACATGCTACGAGCATGTGTTATTGATTTCGGAAACAGTTGGGATCGACATCTACCGTTAGCAAAATTTTCCTACAACAACAGCTACCATTCAAGCATTGAGATGGCGCCGTTTGAAGCACTTTATGGTAGAAAGTGCAGGTCTCCGATTTGTTGGAGTGAAGTGGGGGATAGACAGATTACGGGTCCGGAGATAATACAAGAAACTACCGAGAAGATCATCCAAATTCAACAACGGTTGAAAACCGTCCAAAGTCGACAAAAGAGCTACGCTGACATTAAAAGAAAAGATATAGAATTTGAAATTGGAGAGATGGTCATGCTTAAAGTTGCACCTTGGAAAGGCGTTGTTCGATTTGGTAAACGAGGGAAATTAAATCCAAGGTATATTGGACCATTCAAGATTATTGATCGTGTCAGACCAGTAGCTTACCGACTTGAGTTACCTCAACAACTCGCGGCTGTACATAACACTTTCCACGTCTCGAATTTGAAGAAATGTTTTGCTAAAGAAGATCTCACTATTCCGTTAGATGAAATCCAAATCAACGAAAAACTTCAATTTATCGAAGAACCCATCGAAATAATGGATCGTGAGGTTAAAAGACTTAAGCAAAACAAGATACCAATTGTTAAGGTTCGATGGAATGCTCGTAGAGGACCCGAGTTCACCTGGGAACGAGAAGATCAGATGAAGAAGAAATACCCGCATTTATTTCCAGAAGATACGTCAACACCTCCAACTGCTTAAAATTTCGGGACGAAATTTATTTAACGGGTAGGAACTGTAGTGACCCGAACTTTTCCATGTTTATATATATATTAAATGAAATTGTTATTTAAATGATTAAGTGTTTCCAACATGTTAAGCAATCAAACTTGTTAATACTTGATTAATTGAAATAGGTTTCATATAGACAATTGACCACCCAAGTTGACCGGTGATTCACGAACGTTAAAACTTGTAAAAACTATACGATGACATATATATGGTTATATATATAGTTAAAATGATTTTATTATAAGTATGTATCTCATTAGGTATTTTAACAATGAGTTATATACATAAAAATGAGACTATTAATTTAAGAAACTCGAAAACGATATATATAACGATTATCGTTATAACAACGTCTTACTAGGTACATATGAATCATATTAAGATATTGATACACTTGGTTAATTATGTTAAATGATAAGTAAATATATTATTAAGTGTATTAACAATGAAATACATATGTAAAAATAAGACTACTAACTTAATGATTTCGAAACGAGACATATAGGTAACGATTATCGTTGTAACGGCATTTAACTGTATATATATCATACTAAGATATATTGTATATCATAATATCATGATAATATAACAATTTAACATCTCATTTGTTATAATAAACAATGGGTTAACAACATTCAACAAGATCGTTAACCTAAAGGTTTCAAAACAACATTTACATGTAACGACTAACGATGACTTAACGACTCAGTTAAAATGTATATACATGTAGTGTTTTAATATGTATTCATACACTTTTGAAAGACTTCAAGACACTTATCAAAATACTTCTACTTAACAAAAATGCTTACAATTACATCCTCGTTCAGTTTCATCAACAATTCTACTCGTATGCACCCGTATTCGTACTCGTACAATACACAGCTTTTAGATGTATGTACTATTGGTATATACACTCTAATGATCAGCTCTTAGCAGCCCATGTGAGTCACCTAACACATGTGGGAACCATCATTTGGCAACTAGCATGAAATATCTCATAAAATTACAAAAATATGAGTAATCATTCATGACTTATTTACATGAAAACAAAATTACATATCCTTTATATCTAATCCATACACCAACGACCAAAAACACCTACAAACACTTTCATTCTTCAATTTTCTTCATCTAATTGATCTCTCTCAACTTCTATCTTCAAGTACTACGTGTTCTTCATAAATTCCAAAAGTTCTAGTTTCATAAAATCAAGAATACTTCCAAGATTGCAAGTTTACTTCCAAGTTTTCTAAATCCATTCCAAGTAATCATCCAAGATCAAGAAACCTTTGTTAATTACAGTAGGTTATCTTTCTAATACAAGATAATAATCATATTCAAACTTTAATTCAATTTCTATAACTATAACAATCTTATTTCGAGTGGAAATCTTACTTGAAATTGTTTTCGTGTCATGATTCCGCTTCAAGAACTTTCAAGCCATCCAAGGATCCTTTGAAGCTAGATCTATTTTTCTCATTTCCAGTAGGTTTATCCAAGGAACTTGAGGTAGTAATGATGTTCATAACATCATTCGATTCATACATATAAAGCTATCTTATTCGAAGGTTTAAACTTGTAATCACTAGAACATAGTTTAGTTAATTCTAAACTTGTTCGCAAATAAAAGTTAATCCTTCTAACTTGACTTTTAAAATCAACTAAACACATGTTCTATATCTATATTATATGCTAACTTAATGATTTAAAACCTGGAAACACGAAAAACACCGTAAAACCGGATTTACGCCGTCGTAGTAACACCGCGGGCTGTTTTGGGTTAGTTAATTAAAAACTATGATAAACTTTGATTTAAAAGTTGTTATTCTGGGAAAATGATTTTTATTATGAACATGAAACTATATCCAAAAATTATGGTTAAACTCAAAGTGGAAGTATGTTTTCTAAAATGGTCATCTAGACGTCGTTCTTTCGACTGAAATGACTACCTTTACAAAAACGACTTGTAACTTATTTTTCTGACTATAAACCTATACTTTTTCTATTTAGATTCATAAAATAGAGTTCAATATGAAACCATAGCAATTTGATTCACTCAAAACGGATTTAAAATGAAGAAGTTATGGGTAAAACAAGATTGGATAATTTTTCTCATTTTAGCTACGTGAAAATTGGTAACAAATCTATTCCAACCATAACTTAATCAACTTGTATTGTATATTATGTAATCTTGAGATACCATAGACACGTATACAATGTTTCGACCTATCATGTCGACACATCTATATATATTTCGGAACAACCCTAGACACTCTATATGTGAATGTTGGAGTTAGCTATACAGGGTTGAGGTTGATTCCAAAATATATATAGTTTGAGTTGTGATCAATACTGAGATACGTATACACTGGGTCATGGATTGATTCAAGATAATATTTATCGATTTATTTCTGTATATCTAACTGTGGACAACTAGTTGTAGGTTACTAACGAGGACAGCTGACTTAATAAACTTAAAACATCAAAATATATTAAAAGTGTTGTAAATATATTTTGAACATACTTTGATATATATGTATATATTGTTATAGGTTCGTAAATCAACCAGTGGCCAAGTCTTACTTCCCGACGAAGTAAAAATCTGTGAAAGTGAGTTATAGTCCCACTTTTAAAATCTAATATTTTTGAGATGAGAATACATGCAGGTTTTATAAATGATTTACAAAATAGACACAAGTACGTGAAACTACATTCTATGGTTGAATTATCGAAATCGAATATGCCCCTTTTTATTAAGTCTGGTAATCTAAGAATTAGGGAACATACACCCTAATTGACGCGAATCCTAAAGATAGATCTATTGGGCCTAACAAACCCCATCCAAAGTATCGGATGCTTTAGTACTTCGAAATTTATATCATATCCGAAGGGTGTCCCGGAATGATGGGGATATTCTTATATATGCATCTTGTTAATGTTGGTTACCAGGTGTTCACCATATGAATGATTTTTATCTCTATGTATGGGATGTGTATTGAAATATGAAATCTTGTGGTCTATTGTTACGATTTGATATATATAGGTTAAACCTATAACTCACCAATATTTTTGTTGACGTTTAAAGCATGTTTATTCTCAGGTGAATACTAAGAGCTTCCGCTTTTGCATACTAAAATAAGGACAAGATTTGGAGTCCATGTTTGTATGATATTGTGTAAAAACTGCATTCAAGAAACTGATTTCGATGTAACATATTTGTATTGTAAACCATTATGTAATGGTCGTGTGTAAACAGGATATTTTAGATTATCATTATTTGATATTCTACGTAAAGCTTTTTAATCCTTTATTTATGAAATAAAGGTTATGGTTTGTTTTAAAAATGAATGCAGTCTTTGAAAAACATCTCATATAGAGGTCAAAACCTCGCAACGAAATCAATTAATATGGAACGTTTTTAATCAATAAGAACGGGACATTTCAACTGACGAGCCTTGTAGTTGATCAAATAAGTCGTCGATTCTTGGTAGTGGATAACGGTTCTTGATGGTAAGTTTGTTCAACTCTCGGTAGTTGATACACAACCTGAATGTACCATCCTTCTTTTTGACAAACAAAACAGGAGCTCCCCACAGTAATGTGCTTGGTCGAATGAAACCACGCTCTAAAAGTTCTTACAATTGGCTCTGGAGTTCCTTCATTTTGCTGGGTGCGAGTCTGTATGGAGCAAGAGCTATCGGTGCATTTCCTGGTACAAGATCTATTTGAAATTCAATGGATCGGTGTGGAGGTAGTCCCGGTAATTCTTTCGGAAATACATCGGAAAATTCTTTTGCGACGGGAACATCACTGATGTCCTTTTCTTCGTTATTGATTTTCTCGACGTGTGCTAGAACAGTATAGCAACCTTTTCTTATTAGTTTCTGCGCCTTCAAATTACTAATAATATTTAGCTTCATGTTGATCTTTTCTCCGTACACCATTAAGGGTTTTCCTTTTTCTCGTACAATGCGGATTGCATTTTTGTAACAAACGATCTCTGCTTTCACTTCTCTCAACCAGTCCATGCCGATTATCACATCAAAACTCCCTAACTCTACTGGTATCAAATCAATCTTAAACATTTCGGTAACCAGTTTAATTTCAAGATTTCGACATATATTATCTGCTGAAATTAATTTGCCGTTAGCTAATTCGAGTAAAAATTTATTATCCAAAGGCGTCACTGGACAACTTAATTTAGCACAAAAATCCCTACTCATATAGCTTCTATCCGTACCCGAATCAAATAAAACATAAGCATGTTTATTGTCAATAAGAAACGTACCCGTAACAAGCTCCGGGTCTTCCTGTGCTTCTGTCGTATTAATATTGAAAACTCTTCCGCGGCCTTGCCCATTAGTATTCCCCTAATTTGGGTACGTAGTTTTGAAGTGGCCCTTCTTTCCGCATCCGAAACAAACAATGTGGGCGTTATTTGTTCCTCCAGTCGTTGGTCCGAAAGTTTCACACTTCGTCGCACCATGACCCGGTCTTTTACATTTGGTACATACAACCTTACTATATTTATTCGGATGATATCCATCACACCTATAGCATGGAGTTTTCTAATTGTTGTCGCTATTGCTGTTATTGAGATTGTTGTTGGGAATGTTATTGTTGTTATTGGGGTGTTTGTTGTAATTATTGTTGTTGGGACGTTTGTTGTAGTAGTTGTTGGGATTGCGATTGTTGTTGTTGCGGTTGATGTTGTGGTTATTGGGATAGTTATTGCGATTGTGGTTGTGATTGTTGTTGTTGTATTGGTGACTCTTGTCACTGGTTTCTTCACACTTTCTCTTGACTTGCTTCGTTTTGGCCTCTTCGGCCGCCTGCTCTTTAATCCTACCCTCAATTTGTTTCACTAGTTAGTGAGCCATTCGACTTGCCTTTTGTATGGAGGCGGGCTCGTGTGAACTCACATCTTCTTGAATCCTTTCCGGTAACCCTTTTACAAATGCGTCGATCTTCTCTTCTTCGTCTTCGAACGCTCTGGGACACAATAGGCACAACTCTGTGAATCATCGTTCGTACGTGGTGATATCGAAACCTTGCATTCGTAATCCTCTAAGCTCTACCTTGAGCTTATTGACCTCGTTTTTGGGACGATACTGCTCGTTCATCAAGTGCTTGAATGCTGACCACGGTAGTGCGTAAGCAGCATCTTGTCCTACCTGCTCGAGATAGGTATTCCACCATGTTAACGCAGTACCTGTGAAGGTATGCGTAGCGTACATTACTTTATTTTCTTCAGTACATTTACTTATGGCAAACACCGATTCAACCTTCTCGGTCCACCATTTCAATCCGATTGGACCCTCGGTTCCATCAAATTCTAAAGGTTTGCAGGTAGTGAATTCTTTGTAGGAGCATCCTACACGATTTCTAGTGGCGTTAGATCCATTGCTAGTTTCAAAGTTATTGTTGTTATTTCGCATTGCAGCCTGCACTGCGGCTACATTTGCAGCAAGGAAAACACGGAAGTCTTCCTCGGTCATATTCAGAGTATATAGTCGGTGCTATTTCCTTCAAAAATAATCAAATGAATCAAGTTAATCATACAGAATATTAAGAGTAGTTAATAGTATTTCGTAGCATGATATGAACTCATTTATAAAAGATTTTTCTTCATATTAGCATTTTATAATTTATAATTCGGGTAGTACCTACCTGTTAAGTTCATACTTAGCAGCTAATATACAATTCAACTACTACAATTCTATATGAAAAACTGATAATAATATTTCGTGCTCAAACTTTTATACAATATTTTACAAACGTATAATACCGCAATTTTACATATAGCATGAAATATAGCACACAATAACTTTGATACAAGGTAGTTGCGAAGATAATTCTAGTTAATACGCAAGTCGTTCAGTAAAGGCAATAAAAACACGTAATTCATAGGTCCAGAAATAGGTCATACATTCTGGTTTTACTAATATTATTTCCCATCCTTGGTCTTGTGGAAAATAACCGTTGTGGCCGTTGGCTAGGCAGCATGTTTTAGCGTCCTCAAAAGGACGAGGGTTACGTAATACCCAACAGCCCTGTAACAATCTAAAAATCTTGTTTCTCACCCCAACTACTGAATCCGTCACTTGTGGGAATGTTTTATTTAACAGTTGTAATCCGATGTTCTTTTTCTCAATTTGGTGAGAAGCGAACATTACTAATCCGTAAGCATAACATGCTTCTTTAAATTGCATGTTTGAAGCTCTTTCTAATGCACGAAGTCCTATGTTGGGATAGGTTGAGTCAAAATAGGTTCTCAACCCATAGCGTAAAATTGCATCTGGGTTTCCCGCACTAAATGCCTTAAAGAAAACTCGGCGTAACTTAAAGTCTCCCCAATGTGATATACCCCATCTTTCGAAGGAAAGCCTCTTATAAACTAAGGCATGCCTGGAATGTCTTTTAAAAGTTCGACAAACTAATTTTGCAGTAAATAATTGTGCTGATGAATTCTGCCCGACTCTAGACAAGATTTCATCAATCATATCCCCTGGTAGGTCTTCTAAAATTTTTGGTTGTCTATCCTTAACGTCCATTTTTGTTTTTATACTGTAAAAATAAACAAGGATTAGATTCGTAAAAGATAATTAACAAACAATACAAGCAATTTTTACATATATCTTAAAAGTACAAGCACACAACAATACATATATTACACAGCATGATTACAACACTTTATTCCGACTCACTCGTTTCTTCTTCTTCGGACTTGGTTCATTTGACTAATTTCCTAGGGATACATGGTGATTCTCTAATACGAGCTGTAATTTTCACAAATTGTTTAGAAAAACCTGGTGGCCTAGATGTTCCCGGATTATTGTTAAAATCTAAGAAATACGGGCGTTTACGATACACATAAAGTTCATCAGGGTCGAAATCAGGTTTCTCTATTTTGATGCCCTTTCCATTATTATTCTCTTTTTCCTTATTAAATTGAGTTGGGGTAATTTTTATAATATCAACGGAATCCTCGTCGAGATCCAATTCATCAGAAAATTGGTAATTTTCCCAATATTTTGCTTCCTTGGCGGAAACACCATTGACCATTTTTAACTTTGGTCCATTGGTTGAGGATTTATTTAATCATTTTACTGTAGGTATTAATATTTCTTCCTCCGAAACCTCTTCTTCTTCCGGTTCCTCCTCTTCCGGTTCCTCCTCTTCCGGTTCCTCCTCTTCCGGTTCCTCTTCGAGGATTTGTGAATCTTCCCAAAATATATTCGACTCTTCATTATTATTAGGTGATTTGATGGGATTTGTACTAGAGGTAGACATATATCACACAATATCAAACACGTTAAGAGATTAATATATCAGATAATATTTACATGTTAGTAATATGTAGTTTCCAACAAAAAGTGTTAAGCAATCATTTTTAAAGAAAACACGATCGAAGTCCAGACTCACTAATGTACCCTAACAAACTCAGTAAGACACACTAATGCAATTTCTGGTTCTCTAAGACCAACGCTCTGATACCAACTGAAATGTCCCGTTCATATTGATTATAAACGTTCCATATTAATTGATTTCGATGCGAGGTTTTGACCTCTATATGAGATGTTTTTCAAAGACTGCATTCGATTTTATAACAAACCATAACCTTTAAAATATTACGACGATTATCAAATAATGATAATCAAAAATATAGTGTTTTCACACGACCATTACATAATGGTTTACAATAATATTACACAACAATATATGTCTTCGAATGCAGTTTTTAAACAATATAATACAAGCATGCTGACTCCAACTCTTGTTCATAAATTAGCATGCAACAGCGGAAGCTCTTAATAATCACCTGAGAATAAACATGCTTTAAACATCAACAAAAATGTTGGTGAGTTATAGGTTTAGCCTATATATTTATCAAATCGTAATAGTAGACCACAAGATTTCCATTTCCATTTCTCAATAACATGCAATCTGCATAAAAATCATTCATATGATGAACACCTGGTAACCGACATTAACAAGATGCATATAGAATATCCCCATCATTCCGGGACTCACATCGGATATGATAAATCGAAGTACTAAAGCATCCGTAACTCGAATGAGGCTTGTTGGGCTAAATAGATCTATCTTTAGGATTCGCGTCAATTGGTGGCAATTATCATAAACACCAATTCTTAGGCTACCAAGCTAAAAAGGGGCATATTCGGTTCGATAATTCAACATAGAATGTAATTTCGATCACTTGTGTCTATTTTGTAAAACATTTATAAAACTGCATGTATTCTCATCCCAAAAATAATAGATTTCAAAAGTGGGACTATAACTCACTTTCACGTATTTTCACTTTGTTGGAAAATAAGACTTGGCCACTGGTCGATTCACGAACCTATACAGATATGTACATATATATCAAAGTATGATCGAAATATATTCACAACATTTTTATTACATTTTAATGATTTAAGCTTGTTAAGTTAACAGTCCAACGTTAGTAATCTATAGCTAGTTATCCACAGTTAGATGTACAGAAATAAATCAATATATATTATCTCAAATCAATCCACGACCCAGGGTATACAAGTCTCAGGCTAGATCACAACTCAAAGTATATATATTATTTTGGAATCAACCTCAACCCTGTATAGCTAACTCAAGCATTACTGCATATAGAGTGTCTATAGTTGTTCCGAAAATTATATAGATGGGTCGATATGATATGTCAAAACATTGTATACGTGTCAATGGTATCCCAAGATTACATAATATATGTTAGAATACATGTGTAATACAATATAAGTTAGTTAAGTTATGATTTGTATAGATTTGATACAAATTTCACGTAGCTACAACAAGCAAAATTATCCAATCTTGTTTTACCCATAACTTCTTCGTTTTAAATCCGTTCTGAGTGATTCAAGTTACTATGGTTTCATAATGAACTGAAATTTATGAAACTAAACAGAAAAAGTATAAGTTTATAGTCAGAAATACAAGTTACAAGTCATTTTTGTAGAGGTAGTCATTTCAGTCGAAAGAACGACGTCTTGATGACCATTTTGAATAACATACTTCCACTTTGAGTTTAACCATGATTTTTGGATATAGTTTCATGTTCATAAGAAAAATCATTTTCCCAGAAGTATAGCCTTTAAATCCAAGTTTATCTTAGTTTTTAATTATCCAAACCAAAACAGCCCTCGGTTTCGCTACGACGGCGTATGTCCGATTTTACGGTGTTCTTCGTGTTTCCAGGTTTAAAATCATTAAGTCAGCATATCATATAGATATAGAACATGTGTTTAGTTGATTTTAAAAGTTAAGTTAGAAGGTTAACTTTGTTTGCGAACAAGTTTAGAATTAACTAAACTATGTTCTACCTCAAGTTATATATGAATCGAATGATTTTATGAACATCATTACTACCTCAAGTTTGGTAAGTAAACCTACTAGAAGTGACAAGAAATGATCTAGCTTCAAAGGGTCCTTGGATGGCTTGAAAGTTCTTGAAGTAGAATCATGACACGAAAACAAGTTCAAGTAAGATTTCTACTCGAATTAAGATAGTTATAGTTATAGAAATTGAATTAAAGTTTGGATATGAGTTTTACCTTGAATAATAAAGATAACCTACTGTAAAAAACAAAGGTTTCTTGATCTTAGATAATTACTTGGAATGGATTAGAAAGCTTGGAAGTATACTTGCAAACTTGAAAGGATTTTTGAAGTATTCTTGAAGTGTTCTTCCTATGATGATTATAGCTTGATTCTTGAAGTAGTTTTTGATGAAAATGATGATTTGATTACTGGAAAAATTCGTTCATAGGTGTATGTGTGTGTTGAGAGAGAATTAGAAAGGAAAATGGAAATGAAATGAAGTGAATGGTGAGTGGTGAGTGGTCAGTGGGGTTAAAAGGAGTTCTTGTTAGTTGACTAGTTCATGGTAGAAGTTAAACTTGATTAGTCATGCATGACATAATCAAGAGTGGAATCTCACGCTAGTTCCTATTGGTATATACCCATAGTAAGTACGTCTAGATGCTGGGTATAATACGAGTGCGAAGACTGAATGAATATGAGTAGAATTGTTGATGAAAATGAATGAGAATGTAATTGTAAGCATTTTTGTTAAGTATGAGTGTTTTGATATATGTCTTAAAGTCTTTCAAAAGTGTATTAATATAACTTAATACACTACATGTATATACATTTTAACTGAGTCGTTAAGTCACCGTTAGTCATTACATGTAAGTGTTGTCTTAAAACTTTTAAGTTAACGATCTCGCTTAATGTAGTTAACCCATTGTTTATTATGTCTAATGAGATGTTAAATTATCATATTATCATGATAACATGGTGTATGAATATATCTTAATACAATATATATATATATATATATATATATATATATATATATATATATATATATATATATATATATATATATATATATATATATATATATATATATATTAAAACGTCGTTACAACGATAATCGTTACATATATAACTCGTTTCGAAACTCTTAAGTTCGTAGTCTTGTTTTACATATGTATTTCATTGTTAACACACTTAATGATATATTTAATTATCATTTTATCATGTTAAACATAGTGTATCAATATCTTAATATGATTCATATGTATTTAGTAAGACGATGTTATAACGATAATCGTTATATATACCGTTTCGAGTTTCTTAATTCAATAGTCTCATTTTTATGTATATAACTCATTGTTAATATACTTAGTGTGATACTTACCTATGATAATTCTCATGTTAACTATATATATATCCATATATATATATCATCATGTAGTTGTTACAAGTTTAAACGTTCATGAATCGCCGATCAACTTGGGTGATCAATTGACTACATAAACTCATTTCAATTAACCAAGTCTTAACAAGTTTGATTACTTAACATGTTGGAAACATTTAATCATGTAAATATCAATTTCATTAAATATATATAAACATGGAAAAGTTCGGGTCACCACAGTTATTAACAAAATCATTATTATTATAAAAATATTACTTTTGCTAAAACTATCTTTTTAGTAAAATTACTATCATTACTATCATTATTATAATTATTAGTAAAATCACGATTTTTAGTAATATTATGATTGTTATCATTATTATTATTAATAACATTATTAGTATCATTAAAAATTATTATATTCATTTTTGTTATTAGTATTATCATTATTTTGGTATTATTGTCAATTTATCAAGTAAATGATATTTATATAAAAAGGTATTTAATACACATAACTTAACTATATTAATAGTTTTATTTATTAAATATGTAATAAATATAAATAATGAAACATATAAGTTATTAATCTAAAAATGAAACTACTAAACAAATTTATATATATATATATATATATATATATATATATATATATATATATATATATATATATATATATATATATATATATATATATATAAATTTGTTCGATTTCAATTATGTGTGTTAATATAAAAATAAATGCTTTAGGTTCGTGTATCCGAGGCCAACCCTGCACTTGTTCAGTACCGTCATATGCATAATTGCTACGAAATACAGTATTGTGAGTTCATTTGATTCCCTTTTACTCTTTACATTTTTGGGACTGAGAATACATGCGCTGTTTTTATAATTGTTTTATTAAATGTTTTTGAGATATATTTTTGAACTGAGAATACATGAACTGCTTTTATAAATGTTTGACGAAATAAACACAAGTACTAAAAACTGCATTCTATGATAGAATTATTTGGATTCAGAGGTTCGATTTCTATAAAGATTATCGACCATCGGTGAGAAATTTTTGCATTGCACGATGTATTAGCTACCGAAATGGTTCGATTTATTAGCTACTGTCGGTGAGAAATTTTTGCATTGCACGATGCATTAGCTACCGAAATGGTTCGATTTATTAGCTACTATCGGTTAGAAATTTTTGCATTGCACGATGCATTAGCTACCATTTTAGCTATCCTCGGTGAGAAATGTTTGCATTACACGATGTAATAGCTACCGAAATGGTTCGATTTATTAGCTACTATCGGTGAGAAATTTTTTGCATTGCATGATGCATTAACTGTGACGACCCAGAAAATTTTGACTAATTTTAAACCAAACTCTCGATACGATTTAGTATTTTTACACGATAAGAAAAGTCTGTTAGGTTGAGTCTCAAAATTTTTGAACTGTTTCGTATATTCGATTGACCTTCGACCATTCCCAACGATTCACGAACAATTAATTGTAAATAGATATGTGTGTGTATATATATATATATAAATAATAAGTTGAAATATATTTTGAAGTATTATATGTTGTTGTTATTAAATTAATAAAATATAAATAGGATATTATAATAATTATTATTTAAAATATATCTATATATATAAATAAAGTATATTAAATATACATTTTAAGATTTTAAATTTACTTAGAAAATGATGGTAACATCCAGTTATCATTCGAACGATATTACACGAGTTAAAAAGGAACTTATGTAATTTTAAAATAAACGGTGATCCGAAAAAGATTTATATAAATTGTTGGCTTACTAAAAATATATTTAGGAACAATTTGCTGAGTTTTAAAACTTTTTATATTTTACTTGCGGTTGGGAGTGAATAATTAATGTAATTTTTATTTAATAGTTAATAAATGAATTTTTTTTTACCATAATGACTAAAATAAATAAAGATGTGTAATATAAAAAAAAATGGGATTTTTTTCCGAAAACTTTTATCCGCCACTAATTAACAACGGAGTACGAATTTCAGTCTGTGAATGAAATAGTAGACGACGGCTAACTTAATCACACATTTTAATTTTATATTATATTATAATTATTATTATATTCTAAATCAGTTAAATATCATTGAAATTATTAAAGTGTTTGTTTCATATTACTGTGCGTACTGTATATAATTGAATCAATTATTATCACTATGTGTTCACTATTTTTGTATGTATATCTATGTAATCAACTGAATCCATATAGGTCATTACCCAAACTCGTTTTCTTGTCTACCATTCATCTAATAATAACAAGCTAAAGTTAACAAATGAGCCGGAAAGGGAAGTGCAAATATTAGAAATGTTGAAATTCTGTTTCTTTTCTTTATCTATCTCATTCTCTATACACATACTAACATACAAATATATATGAAGACCTACATATTATATGAAAACGATCACCCTCCTCATTCTTGATCATCAACCACCATTGTTACCAACCATCTTCGTTTTTACCATCACACACCACAACCATGACTTTATTACCTCTTATTTTACATAACTATGTTTATGATTTCATGTCCTATTCAATTAACCAAAACCCACATCAGAATTATGGCTGCTGTTACGATCTTGTTTCATTTTAAACTCAAAACCCAACAACCTGTAGACTGTTCATTTACAGCTTATCCGCTGCTGCTGTAGAACCATAGCCGACCACCGCCACCACCTTTTAGCACCATTTTAACGATACTAGTGCTCGAGACCACCCATCACCACCGGAGTACCGTCGTCACCTTCCACCTTTTCAAACCACCTTTTCCAATCACGATGACAACTACCATAGCCCAACCTTCGAACAACTATTATTATATCTTTTCTGTTTTAATCGAAACACCAAGACCACAATGGCAACATCTTGTTTTCTGCTGCTATAATAACTTCCATTTTCTGATATGATCAACCAATCCATCACCAAAGCTCCACCACCCGTCACTCTCCCTCCTCTCTTGTGACGATCGCTCCAAATCCATATGGACGGACACGTCATTCATCGATTTCATTGCGAGGTATTTGACCTCTATATGATACGTTTTGTAAATATTGCATTCTTTTGAAAAGGCACACCATAAATGAATATTTAAATCAAAGGTTTTCAACATATGATGATTTCTACATATAGACAATCACCTAAAATAATGGTTTACAATAGTACTTCCGTTGACAATGCAGTCAAAATAAGATACATGGTGATGATTTGGTGAATGCAGCATTTCCTTGAAAAATATGCCATGTAAGACTTCATGCACATAGCTTGTCTAACATATAAGTAAACAGCGGAAGACTTCTAGGAAACCTGAGAATAAACATGCTAACAAGTGTCAACACAAAGGTTGGTGAGTTCATAGTTTTAATGTTGCGCATAATCTGTATATAAAGGTGGATCACAAGATTTCAGTTGTTTCATCCGAAATGTTTATCAAATTATTCTACGAAATTGAGCACCCTGGTAACTAAACTTAACGTATATATATTTTGTACCATTTTATAATCATCTTAATAATACACGCAAACCAACGTGTACGCTTCTCAAATAGCATACGTCCGTTAAAAGGCTAGTGCTCTAGCTCGGACGGGGATATCAAGCCCTATGGATCCATATATAACTACTCGCGCCTACCAGTTCTTATAACCGGCAGTTACTAGTTACCAAAGCTAAGGGATTTTCGGTTCAAAATTGGTGTAGAATTTAGTATGTACTTGTATCCATTGCGTTTAAAATAAAGTGCATGTATTCTCAGCCCAAAAATGTATATTGCAAAAGCAATTAAAAAGGGAGCAAATGAAACTCACCTTAGCAGCACATAAAGTTGTTCATCGTAATGTGACCGAAACTCGGATTACCAAATAATCGTAGATCTCAACCTAGAGAACATATGTTGGTCAATAAATGTCTATCAAGCTAGGTCAGGTCATAGAGTATCACAATCCTAATGCTCGAGATCGACATACAATAGTTATCCACAGTCATTTCAAAAAGTCAATTTTGACAGTTGCTTAACAAAACGAGACGTGCCTTATATAAGGATTCATTTACTCGGTTGGTAATATATAAAAGTTCACTTTATCAGTCTCGTAAACAAGTTGTTTAAATCTTAATTTGCAGATTCAAAAGCAATTTCAATTAACGTCAATCATAATTCAGTTGATCATATCTTTTAATCCGTTCATCGAAACTATTCGATATCTAAATGAAAAGTTATTGATTTTTCGCCAGCTTTCCAAAAACATGTATATCATATACCTTTTACCAGTAATATATGTATTTAATTAGTGATTCATTATAAACTGTTTAACTATGAAATTTAGCATACAAGCATATATAAATATATATACTCGAGCACTAGACATGGATACATAATTAATATATAAAAGATAAGATATGAGTGCTTACGTATCAGTATTGAGATTCAATATTGTAGGAAAGTACGTAGACATAACGGAGATGATAAACACTAGGTTTGATTCACAAATATACCCCCGAACATTACCCATAACCTCCTTGACAATAACCCATAATTTTCTTAGCTCTTTCCCGCTTGAAAACCATTTTGAAAGTGACACGCTCATAACCTCGTCGTAGTATTTTATGTATAATACTAATTAATAATATTAATAATAATAAGATTAATAATAATATTAATCTTAATAATAATAATAATAATAATAATAATAATAATAAATAAAATAAATACGGAGTAATATATGATTTAGAGAAAGAGTGTGAAAACTGAGCAATTTATAGAATCTTTTCTGAAAAAGTACCCCATACGATCGCATGGCACCCTGGAACAGCTCACAAATTTTTAACTTCTTGTTTGTCGACATAATTTTATATTATATATATAATATATTTAATTTATATAATTAATTATATATTATATTAAATTCACATGCATAATTGACTTGTAATTTTTGTTCTGATAAGTCGTACGTCATCACTCGACTTATGTCCCGGTTCTGGTTTTTCAAATGTCCTTTCGTACGCTGAGAAAACTTGCATTTTACATTTCGTGTCACGTATCTTTGTCATAATATAGCCTTAAATTATCCCTAAACTATACCACTCAAAGTATATCTTAAACTTTCGAGTGTTTTGGTCATTTACTTCTATAAATCATTGTCTCGCTATTTGTTGATATATATATAATAACAAATCATTTTATGACCAAGTTAATATATATTTTCAACATTCATAAACACGTTTTAAATATACGTCGCAAGTTATTCATACAATTAATATTCCAACTTATCATATATATTCAAATAAATATTTAAACCAATAAGTTTAATGTACGGTATTAAACAATTAATACATTGTTATGTTTTCAAGTTATAGTATATATATATATATATATGTATCTATATACATATAATTGTTCGCGAATCGTCGAGACCAACCGAAAGGTATTTGAATAGTTCAAAAATTTTGATATTCAGTTTTACAGACTTTGCTAATAGTGTCAGAAATGTAAATCACACAAAGATTAAGTTTAAATTTGGTCAGAAATTTCCGGGTCATCACATCTCTCTCTCTCACTTCTACCTTTTTGTGATTTAAGGTTTCAGTTAATCAAAACACCCACAACCATCTACCTTCGTTTTCTATTTCAACTCAAACCCATCATCACTCACATAAACTGAAAACTGCTGCACGCCACTGTTCCATGTTTCAATTGATTTGCACCATGAAATTTTTGCTGCTCTTACTTGATTTCTATTTTCTTTTCGAAAACCACACGCACACCACCTCTTTTACCACCATATATAAGGACTGCACCTGCTTATAACCACCACTGTAATACTTTCTGTTTCTGTTTCTATTTTGACAAAGAAGGATTTAGATAATGATGATGATTGCACGTTCCTTTGACCGACATGTACTCACAACTAACCCACTTGTTTATTAAGAAAAAGGAGACACTTTTTATAAGTTTAATCCTTTTAACCTAATCAAGGATTTCAGTGGAAGAAACATTATCTCGTGTAATGGGTAGATCCTTATTAAACGGGCTGGGTACTTTCTCTATTTTGGGCTTGCTTAAGTTAGTGGGCCGAATACTAGGATTATTAAAATGTTACAGTTGCTATACTTTGTTTCAATCATCATAATGATGATAATTATATGAGAATTTGGATGATAGTAGTAAAATGAAAACGAATGATAGCGTTGTGATGATGGATGATTAGGATCATGATGTATGAGATGAGGGTTCGATGATGATATAGATAAATGATGCTCGATAATATGATGATATTAGAGATGAATAGATAATAAAATGATACATTGTAATTATGATTTCGATAATGACAGAGATATTAGATGATTAATAAAGATGATTAAGAATAGGATTAGATGGTGATGATGAATCATTAAGGATGATTTGATGATGATTATGAAGTTATGATGGGTGTTGAAGAAGATGCAGTGAAGTTGTAATGATAAAGATGAAGGTAATGGAGGATGCGAAGATGTCGATGATGATATGATGTATGATGAAGATATTGATAATGATTGAAGAGTAAAATCGTGATGAGCAGAATGGGATCATGATGATAACAAGGTACTTAACCGAGATGTTTAAAGCAGACGATGATTAGATTAGGATTAGGAAAAGATAATGATATTGATTATGTAAAATGATGACGATAATGAAACTGATATAAACGATGACAATGGAAAATTTAGATGATTTTGTATGTGTTCATGATGAAGAAGAAGATGGAATAAGAGAACGGGTTAAGATATTTAGTTTGGGTATTAAATCATATATGAGGTAACATCGGAGTGGTTAGGTTGTTAACGGGTTAGCGGGACGTCGCAAGTTCAAACCGCGACTTGGGCATTCTTTTAAGGGCTACTTCTTTGATGTAGTATTACTATTATTATTATTATTATTATTATTATTATTATTATTATTATTATTATTATTATTATTATTATTATTATTATTATTATTATTATTATTATTATTATTATTATTATTATTATTATTATTATTATTATTATTATTATTATTATGTTAGTTATTATTATCATGATCTTTATTAATTTAGTTTACATTATTATAATTAAAATAAGTATTATGAGTATTATTATATTTAGTATGAACATAAGTATTAGTATTAAAGTTATTATTATCATATTACTTTTATATTAACAATATTATTATAACAAATAAATATTTTCTATATAAGAGTACATTTATTACAACTACCCTAATATTAAGATTATTTATATAAATATTTACAAATTGCAAATTATTGATTTTTAATATAATATAAAACCATATAAATATTAACTATTTTAAATATATACAAATTAAATATATAAGATATATAATATAAGATATGATATATAAATTTATTTGATTACGATTATATGTATTAATATATATACCTGATATAGGTTCGTGAATTCGACGCCAACCCTACATTGTTCAGTATCGTCGTATGCATATTTTTACTACAAAATATCATATTGTGAGTTCATTTGCTCCCTTTTACTCTTTACATTTTTAGGACTGAGAATACATGCGCTGTTTTTACAACTGCTTTACTAAATGCTTTTAAAATATATTTTGAACTGAGAATACATGAAATGCTTTTATAAATGTTTGACACGATATGACACAAGCAAAACATTCCTCGAATGAATTATTATGCAGACAGAAGTTCTGTTGATTATTATTATGGAATTAGTTGGACGTGATAATTGCCACTAATTGATTTGAATATTTCCCCTTGATTATTATAGCTTGGTAACCTAAGAATTAGAAAACGGGTAAGGCCCTAATTCACGCGAATCCTAAAGGTAGCTACCGGGTTTAACACCCCCACCTAGAATGTTCACTAGACGGAAGAGCTAGTGGGCGTGGTGTTTAGTACTTTGAAGTTTATATATTATACAGACGAGATGTTCTGTTTGGGGATATTATTGATGCGCATTATATGTTAAGTTCGGTTACCAAGCCAAGCGATGAAAGCAAAGTGAATGTTATGTATCGAGAGAATGATTTTTAAACACAGGTTATTTGTATTATATTTTGTACATGAGATATGTGTACGGTTACTAAGATTTATGAAAAATGGTTGCGCACACGAGAAAGGTGTACTGTATTTAAAAGATATCGCATGTACATTACAGGTGGGTATAGGATTCGGGCCCATTTGTACCATGCACATTTAAATCTTGTGGTCTATCAAAATGATAAATTTTATTGTTTATGATAAACCTATGAACTCACCAACCTTTTGGTTGACACTTTTAAAACATGTTTATTCTCAGGTCTGAAAGAAACCTTTCGCTGTGCATTTGCTCGTTTACATGGAGTCGTTTTATGGCAAATAGAGGTCTGTACCTCGCAATGAGACCAACTGTTGAAGACTTTGTCCAGGTGGATTAGGACGGGTTGCTTCATTAGCTACCGTTTTAGCTACCCTCGGTGAGAAATTTTTGCATTGCATGATGTATTAGCTACCGTTGGTGAGATTGTTTTGTAAATTTCAGGTGTTCTTCATATGAATGATATTTACAGCATTGAGCAGACCTGCACAGATTGTTTTCGAAATATGAGTATCTTGTGGTCTATTATATTATTGAAAATGATTAATTATGATAAACTCATGAACTCACCAACCTTTTAGTTGACACTTTAAAGCATGTTTATTCTCAGGTATGAAAGAAATTTTTTCTCTGTGCATTTGCTCATTTTAGAGATATTACTTGGAGTCATTCATGACATATTCAAAAGACGTTGCATTCGAGTCATTGAGTTCATCAAGATTATTATTAAGTCAATTATAGTTGGATATATTATGATATGGTATGCATGCCGTCAACTTTTGATGTAATGAAAGTTTGTCTTTTTAAAAACGAATGCAATGTTTGTAAAAAGTATCATATAGAGGTCAAGTACCTCGCGATGTAACCAAATGTAATGTATTCGTCTAGATGGATTAGGACGGGTCGTTAAACAGTCTAACGACGAGACTTTACATGTTTAAAGGTGATTGTGCATTGTATTGTGTGAATGGTGCGCTACTCCGTGTAAAGTACTTTGCGTGACCAGGTGGAAATGGTAAGATACGCAATTGTAATAGTGACTGATCACCATTATTACGAAAGTGTATCTTGACACCAAGCATGACATGACACGTACCTAACGGACGAAATAGGAATCATGTATTCGTTCCCAGGATATAGTGGTCTCGGGTGATGTGCCTGTTGTCACATCGGGTTTTTGTGAGTCGGAAAGTGTTATGGTGGTTTCGGTTAGCTAAGGTGAGTGAGCAAACTTAAGAGTTTGGTGTATGCTTAGTCACCCTGAGTAGTGGGTGCACTATTGAGATTGTCATTAGTTGTAGTTACTCATCGTAACTAGGATGACATGACGATGATTTAAACACTTCAATACAAAAAATAAAAGGTTTCATAGTTGCATGCACTCCCAAACTTCAGACCCTTTTATTATTAAGTAATCTAATCTAGTGTACTTGCAATAGATACCACATATTCCTACCTTTTATATATTATTAAGTATTCAATTTAATTTCTTTGATTCTCTAATTTTTTTTTTTATGATTTATCATGTGAATTCATATGCACTACATTCTCTAAATAACTTCATAATGACCACATAGACCAGTTTTTGATGGCTTGAAATATACATATTAGCAAACGTTTAAGTTGTAACATGCTGTGAATACTATTCTCAAGTTCATCAAATAATAATATTCAAACACATAAATATAAATATTATCAAGATAATAAGGATACATATTGTATATGTGAAGTCAACAACACAATTAATGTAATATCATGTAATTGGCCACCTAATACAGTAACAATCTAATATTTGAATCATAAACTTTTGATTTGGTAAGTAAGAGTTGTAATCAGGAGAAAACAAGGAAAAGGTTGAGATCACAGGAACACTCCTCGGCCCTTGGATCATTTTTGATCAATGAACTAGATTAAACCACCAAATTACACAGGGAGGGTAGTATCATCATTTTGCAATTACACATCTACGTACGTAACAAAACCAGAACGCTATCGAGCAAAACCTTCAAAAACCCTAAACACCTCCTGGCGATGGCGATTTAAGCTTTCTCCGGCGAACAATCGGTCATCTTCAACCTCGTTAACACCGTTAATTCACTCCGATTTAATTCACTTCGGTTCAATAACCGAATTTAACTTCGATTCATAAAAGCAGTCGATCACTCCAATTGAAGGATATACGAATTCGTTCTCAAAATCAATTGATATTCACCTTCAATTTAAGCAAATGGAACCAGAAATCAATATCAATGACCAAGAACTAAACGAAATCCAGAATATGCTGAAGGTATGTGTATTTTTCTTCTTCAATCACATGTGATTAGATTTCATGAAACGGTGTTTACTGGTGTTTACTGTGAATTTAAGTAATTTCTTCATCAATCACATGTAATTTCTTGTAAAATCACATGTAAGTGTTTTATGATAATGCATTACTATGATATAAAGTGATAATGATCAATACAATGAAGATAGAAACATAACTGTGGTAAATTTTCAGTTAGTCAATCACATGTGATTGAGTTTTATGATAATACATTATGTGATATGTATTTTGTTGTTAAGTAATCTTTGATATGAATGATAAACACATGTAACTTACGATGCAATAACTTTATTCAATCACTATAACTTATGCATTTTGTTTATTGTAAATGACTATAACTATATGCAATTTGTTTGTGATTGTTTTGTTATTCAATAACATGTGACTGTTTTCCTATTCAATCATATGTGACTTATTATGCAATAACTTATGCACTCACTACAGAACGAACAAGTATGTTATTTGGCTTATTACAGTTTCTAATCACATGTGATTGACTGTTTCTAATCACATGTGATTGAAAAGTTATTTGATATATTGGAGTTTCTAATCACATGTGATTGTCTTCTTTGACATGTTATTTGGTATATTTGAGTTTCTAATTGCATGTGATTGAAATGTTATTTGGTATATTGAATTTTCTAATACATGTGATAGTCTTGTTTGACATGTTATTTAGTATATTTGAGTTTCTAATCACATGTGATTGACATGTTATTTGATATATTTGAGTTTCTAATCACATGTGAATGTCTTTTTCGACAGGTACAACCTCAAGTTTATACCATTTACTGGCATAGATAACCACCGTAGGTGTGTCACAGTTGCTGCGAGATTGATCAGGGATGAAACAGCCGAGACTTACACATGGCTTCTTAATTGCTCCATGAAGAAATTTGAGAAAGAGCCAAACAACTCATTATAAACCCAAAACCCTAAACCTTAAACCTATGGTTTGCCTAAAGAGTCAATGGTATATGGTTTGTTGTTTCAGTTTGACTTTTTTGTTCAAACTGAGGCTGGATTGAATTTTTGCTTTACTGGTGATTCAGTGATGACCTTGAGTAGTTGCGGTTACTTTATTTTGGTATGGCATATAGAAGTTTGAAGTCTGATATTTGTGATGATGTGAAGATTAAAGTCTATGAAGATTTAAAAAGTAAAAGTCAATGGAAGTCAAAGCTGAGGGATATTTTGAAGATTGTAAAATTTAAGTTCAATCAGCTGCAGTTAAGTGTTAGATGCAGAGTGATGGATGTTGTTTGCATGGTTGGTGTGAAAATTGGCTAATTTTGAAGACCGAAAGAGTAAAAGTCAAAGGCAGTCAAAGCTGAAGGGTTTTAAGAAGATTTTATGGTTCTGTTTCTGCTTGCTTTTTCCACGTATGTATTTGAATTATTCTATGAATTATGGTTTTCATGCAGGTGATCTTCGGTTGTTATGGGATTCTTTTTAGTATTAGGGTTTGTTATTTGATAAATGTATAGCTCTAGGTTTTTTGATAGGTTTTTTGTTTGGAATTGTATAGTGTGGTTCTATTTTTAGAATAGGGTTATTTGTTAAAGTGTTACGGGTGGTCACTTCAAAACACCCGCTCCTTTTGTACTTTTTTCTTTTTATTAATAAAATTTGCCGGGGGTACCATCCCCCTTTTCAAAACCCCTAAACCCTAAACTCTAAACCATTTGTCAAATAACTCATTCTAAACCATAATCTAAAATATAAACCCTAAATTTAAACCATAAACTCAATTTAAACTCAATTTGATGAAAATTAATGTAGAACATGTGTAGAACAACATATTCTACATTTACATGATGTTCCACAGAAAATGTAGAACCAAAATCAAAATGTAGAACGGTTGAATGACCGCATGAGTTCTCAGGGTTCTCAATCCACAAAAGTTCTCATTTGATCCCTGGACTGTTATATAATCATAAAGTTATAGTGACTTACAATTACTTGTAATTCTAGATTGTACAATCACATGTGATTACATTAATCACAATATACACAATCATAAGTTATTGGCAGAATCACAAGTGATTGGCAATGCATAATCACAAGTGATTGGCTAACAAACATAACATGTACCTGTTTAATAAAAATTAATTAACAATCAACAATGAAAACCATCAACAATAGTATATAGAAAAGAAATACAAAAATTAAGATCTAAACCATTACTGTCATTTACCATCCAACAAATAACAAGTGATTGGCTAACAAACATAACCTGATCTAAACCATTACTGTCATTTACCATCCAACAATAGTAGATAGAAAAGAAATACACAAGTGATTGGCTAACAAAATAACATATTTATTAACACATAAAACATAACCTCAACAATAATACAATCTGGAATTATTTTCCACAAAACACTTCACTTTTCTAACAAATCCTTTGATTTTTCAACACGGTCAACTCTTGATTTTTGTGCATAAAGAACAACCATCCTATAGTCTTCTTTCGCATGAGATTTCTTGAATTCTTCTCATCATCTTCCTTCTTCTCATCATCGGTACCATTCATCGGTACCTTCACCTCATCACCCTCAACAATTCTAAAAACTTCATTCATTTTACTTTGATAAGATATCAAAGTCTTCTCGTTGGGATAATTCGTTAGACCTTCGGTTATTTTTTTTTTTTTTTTACAAAAACATCTTCAAATCATCAACCAATTTGAAATTCTCCTTGATAACTCGACAATAGTACTGCATATAAGGCACAAACGTTAGATTATAAGGTGATGCAGTAAATTAAAGCACAATCACATGTGATTGGCAAAGCATAATCACATGTGATTGACAAAAAGCATAGATAACATGTGTGGCAAAAGCCGAATCACATGTGATTGTCAAAACAGAATCACACGTGATTGGTAACAAGCAGAATCAGAAACATAGTAGATAGAAGGAAAAATACCTCAACCGAATGAATGTCATGCTTTTCATCTTCCAATTTTAAAAACCCCTCTCCATCTAGTTCATGATCATACTCTAGTGCAAGTTTCAGAGTACCAAAAGCTCCAAGTGCAGCCTCTTTCTTTGCACGTACGCCAATGGCTCCTTTCCAGTTCTTGAAAACTGGACGACTACGAAAAACCGGAACGACATCAAACTTGCGTTTCCGATTAGCTTTACATGTAAAACATGTAAATCATAAAAGATTAAAAAACAAAATGTAACTGTATAATCACAAGTGATTGAAAGCAATAAAAATTACAATATTATTAAAGAAAACCCTCAGTGGTACATTAAAACAATAAACAAATCACATGTGATGGCATTTGCGAAAACATCTAAATGTGACAACCAAATAATTTTTTGTAATCTCACTATATAATCACAAGTGATTGGAAACAATAAAAATTACAATCTTATTAAAGAAAACCCTCAGTGGTACAATAAAACAATTAACAATCACATGTGATGGCATTTGCAAACATCTAAATGTGACTATCAAATGATCTCTTGTAATGTCATTGTATAATCACAAGTGATTGAAAACCATGAAAATTACAATCTTATTAAAAAAAAAAACCCTGAGTGGTACAATAAAACAGTAAACAATCATATGTGATGGCATTTGCAGACATCTAAATGTGACTACCAAATGATTTATTGTAAAAATGACATGTGATTAAAATAATAACAATTACAATCTGATTACAAAAAAAAACCCTAAATGGTACATTGAAACACAAACAATCACTTGTGATAGCATTTACTAACATCTAAATATGACTGCCAATTGATTTCTGTAAAAATCACATGATGATGTAAAATATTGTATACTGAACTTTTCAACAACAACAAATGCAACTAATATACTGGTAAAATAACACACGTAAGATATAAGAAACAAACACGAAGCAATTCCTATAAAAGCCCTAAAAATGTATAAAACAATGAAAATAGAGCAAAAACTTGATTAATTGATGAACATTGTAGTAAAATTACCTATGGCTTTGACCGGAGATTCTGATTTAGCCGAAGTTGTTGTTTTAGCGGACGGTTGCTTTCTAGTCGAAGAACGTTTGGAAACTGGAGATTCGCCTGATTTAGCCATTCCTTATAGATCGATGAGTAGTGATGATGATTCATTTGAGAGCTTGTGTAATCCGAGATAATATTGATCGAAGATGGCTATTGTTGATGATCGATATGGAAACCCTAGATGCGGTTGAGAGTGAGAGAGAAAAGAAAGTGAAAAGTGTGCGTGAGGAATGAACGATACCGAGTGTGAGTGTACAAAAGATTTGTGCTGAAATGACGATTTTGCCCCTCCTCCCAAAATTCCATATATTTTGATCCATTTAATCTCAGCCATTGATCACCACTAATCCAAGGGCTAAAAATCAGTCCCCCAAACTCAAGATAAAACTTGTTCTCAAATGAATATTCTTCTGGTAAGTATACAATCAGTTTCACATATTTAACATATGACTTGTTTTCTAAGAATCTAATATATGGAGTAAACTTGAAATTCATTTTCTAAGCTAAAACCTCATAAATTGTCTATAATGAAGGGAATGAATCTAATATAATAGTCAGAGATTACAAAACCTGTAGGTGACTGCTTATCATGATTATATATGTCAAAGTTGCTATATATATATATATATATATATATATATATATATATATATATATATATATATATATATATATATATATATATATATATATATATATATATATATAAAAGTCAATGTATGTCAATTTAAAGAGAGCTTAACGATCTAATAAAATCTGGACCCGTAATTACTTGAGCATAAAAGCATGAAAATGTTTTACAAAGATGTAAACAATGAATTGAATGCAACTTATGTTCACTTTAACTAATATAAACACGAGGGTTTACAAAATTAATTAGTTATGATTAGTACTTCTTATTAAGTATTTCTTACAGATGAACACTTCCACCTACTACACAATCAATTCACACAAACGTTTAATCATACACCTTATATGCATAACACATAAACCAAATTATATAACCCTAACGCTTAACCTACGAAATTTAAACAACGATACAAGATTTCTGATTGTATAGCAATATTAAAATGTATAACTTTTAAAGTTTTTAACAACATAAAACCGGGTATAATAAGAGATAATGGATAGCTATGGATTATGGTGTTAAATCAACTGCAGTTAAATAGTCATGAATTATTAGGGATGATTTTGGTGGAGATTGGGTAGAGAGAGAATGACACAAAAACAGTTAGGGGGTGTTTGGATTTACGTTTTGAAAACTGATTATTGAATTCAAATAATTATAATCAAATAATCAGCTGTATTAAAACGAGATTTTGATTACTGGTGTTTGGATTTGATTATGCTGTTTGATAACGGAATAATTAGATAATTAGTTTTTGAGTGTTTGAGAAAATTAAATTATCTAATTATTAACGAGTAAAATTACTAAAATGACCCTTCTTTAAAAATAATAAAATATACAAGTCTAATATGTAGTAATACATTTTTTTTTTATTAATTGTACAAACTAACGTATATAAATTAAAATTTTCATCATATTTTGTGAGAATATTACACGGTAGTATTTTTACTTGATGAGTATGTAACATTGATCGATCGATATAAACAATTCTCTAATGTCACAATCATGAAAATAGTGATGATGAATGGCAGACAAAACACATACTCCATATTCAGTATACTTCGTACGTCAATATCGATATAAAATAATAC
Organism: Rutidosis leptorrhynchoides; assembly: GCF_046630445.1. Lineage (NCBI taxonomy): Eukaryota > Viridiplantae > Streptophyta > Magnoliopsida > Asterales > Asteraceae > Rutidosis > Rutidosis leptorrhynchoides. The sequence goes on from NC_092336.1 coordinate 166,516,161, forward strand.
TCCGTATATTATACTCTTTACTCGAATGAAAAAGAAAAACCCACTAGAGTAGCACAACTAAGTCCTGAGTAATATACTGGAGGAAAATAAAGAGGGTTAATAGGTTTATATAGGGGTGTAAGTGTGAATTAATAATCATTTGGGAACCACGTTTTCTAGCAGCAAGTACCCTGTCACTTTTTTAAAACCGCGTTTTGGAGCTTATGAAACGTAAAAAATTGATTTTTTACTTGTATTTGCCAAACACCAAAAATTAATTAATTACGATTTTAAAATGAAATAATTAAAAAATCAAGCTCCAATCGTGATTCCAAACACCCCCTTAATAACATGGAACCTGATCAAACATATTTTCACGGGGTCAAGGTGAACCTACGCTTGAGTGCATAAAGGGGTTTAAGGACTAACAATATTCGAACCTTCGACACTTAGTCGTGGATAACCCATATCGGTATCGTTTCGATTCCGACAGGGTGGCTGATTTGAGAGTCCACCAACAACCTAGCATACGAGGTTGAGTGGCCCAAAGACATGAAGGTTTTATAGTTCGAGACATACCTGAAAGTCTTTAAGATCGTAAGAAGCTTTATTCGTACGATGAAGATTTGTATGCTGTTGTTTACGTATGAGTAAACGAATGAATATTTTTATTAGGGTTCATGAGCTATGTATTTATAGGCTCACGAATTAGGGTTTCGGTAGAATCTCTTCCCTAATTAAATGTGATCTTATCCCAACTAACTTTCGTTATTTAAGGAAAAGAATCCGAATTGATTATATCGTACATTCTTCTAGAATGTACTGGATCCTTATGCAAGTATATGAAACTCGCATCAGATGGTATAGGCGCACAAGTTGCGACTATACCCATGACTTATGCCTTTGTGTGTGGTTTTAGGGCTTTGGATGCGGATCCGCACAATCTTGCGGATATGCGTATCATTAAGTCCCTCTAGTTCGATGTTATATACAATGAAATATAGTGTATGATGTCGAACTAGTAAGAAAAAATGTATACACAATGAACCTTAACGTCACCTTTAAATCAGATTAGCATGCTTAATAGTGCAAATATAAATCCTAGTTGGATTTCAAATGTAACCGGACAGATTGTGAGGTTCTTTAAATATATATGCGTAACCGGATACTGTATTAGCGTTAAATGCAATGTATGCGTGCAGTCACCAAACTGTCTTTTCGGCTGCAATTCCTGCACCTGAGGTGACAACTGTCACTGTTTATCGAAAAGGTAATGATTATAATTATACAACCACCTGTTAATGCTAACGTGCACCGAAACTCTTAACAAGGTACTTAACTTGAGACTGATACACGTGTACGGCTATCATTATACCCGCGTTACCTTTTGACTCCCATATTTTCTCTATAAATAGCCTTTTGGCTTTTTCGTATCTCACAATCCTTTTCTTTTTTTAAATCAGTCTCCCTTTTTCATCTTCTCTGCCAAAAACTCAAAAAGGTGTATCTCATACTCTTACGCTCTGCATGATGTAACCCTAGTTACAAATTTTATTTTTCACTAATTTGTTGTTTTGATTATTGTCTTTGGAGATGAAGTTGGAATCTTACATACCGAATCCGACCATCGATTCTGGTAACCAGACAAGTTCACCAGCTAGTCATTCAGATTCACTACCTTCATTGTACCAGACTCCCGGTTCAAGAGGGTTAGGTAACCAAAAAAGGTTACACGACGAAGGTATGAATTTCATCCGACGACCTTTCAGTTGAATTTTGATGTTAAGATATTTATACACCATGTTTATTGCTTTTGCAGGTCCAAGCGGTGCAGTTCATCCTTCAAAGCGCGTATGTACAAACCCAGAAGATTTGTCTCTACTGATTCCAAATATCGATGAACTCCTGAAGGTTTCTCTACCAGCATTTTCCCAACAGTTTTCTTTCCTACAATCATGCGCCCCCAGCAATTGATTTAGAAGCTTTCTACACTTTCTCCTACCGAGGAACTATATATGGACACACAATCTACATTGTTCAACTTTGCCAAGGACCTAAACCGTTTGTAGCTTAAATCTACTGTGCTTGCTCATCCACCACAGTCGTCGTCCACAGAGACTTCTTTGCAGCAGGAAAATGCCAAATTCGTTGCTCAGCTTACGGTTGCAGTAACCACGCACAAGCACGCTGAAGAGCGAATCAATGTGATGATGTTCAAGAGGCAACAGGAGGAAGATCAGCATATGGCGGAAAAGGCGTTCATGGAGTCCGAGATTGCGGCTCTCTCTGCAAAACTTAAAGAGGCAGAAGGCCATGTTGTGTTTTTGAACGAGAGTTTTAGCGACTGGATTTCAGCGTAGGAATCCTGGGGTGCCAAACACGGTGTTATAAAAGCACAATATGACATTCTTCGTCAGGGCATTCCGACAATAGTTCAACACGCACTCGACTGCAAAGCGGTCGAGCTGCGTTTTGGCGCAGCGATGGTTGCTGCCCGCGCCTATGAGCGGACCCTATTCTGGAATGTCATTTGCCGGGAGATGTGCGTACCCCCCGTTATTTCGCCCAATATTGCTGAGTTGCTTGTCGATAGAGCCAAAGAAAAATGTGATGAAGCTTGTTCCCAACTCCAATAAATCTCAATCCCCCGTCTTCAATTTCTTGTTAACGATCCCACCATCTCCGCACAGGAGATAATTTCTGACAAACTCGACTGAGTTTGTTAAGCTACCTTGGGTGGATACTTTCAACCATCCTTGGTGGCTTTTTTTTTCCAGCGAGGGATGGGCCTTGCAGTCTCGGAGGTTTCGCATCCCTATATTATATTTTTTCTTTTTCTGTTTATAGCGGAGTATGCGTCTGATCGCTACGGGTGAGGATGGCATACTCTCCTTAGTGTAGGGCAAACGTTCCCACCAATTGCCACCCCTCCTTTTTTATTCGCTTATATTGGCATATATTAGGTCAAATTTTTGTATATGTCCCGCTTTTATGCTAAGCGGTTGACTTTATATTCTCCAACTGTAATATGCTAGCTTTTGATTGAATATAATTTCGTCAACTTTTTTGGTTAAAGCGCATTTATTGTGTTTTTACGAAATTACTATGGTGGTTATAATGATTTGTTACAATATTATGCATTCAATAACTCTTGTGTAGAATAAATGCCATGACTTCATGATGGGAGCGACCCTTCAATCGTTTCATGATCTTTTTATTCTTGCACCAACAATCCAATGTTGTACGCAAAAGTAAGCAAACCAATGCTTATAAGTTTATACTTAAGACTTTTATAAAAAAATTTATAAGTATGTACGCGTATAAAATCCAATGCAAATTACCCGTACTATAGACAAACCAATGTCTATACTCAAGAGTCTTCCGGGCATGCCAATGCCCGGGTTATTTAAACAAGTAAACCAAACTTGTATTTTATAGTCTAGACTGTGCAAGTCTCCGTCTTGCGCGGTGTAAAAGCGTTTGAAACAAACCAATGTTTTACTACGGTCACCATTAAAAATAGTACTAGTAACCAAACTAAACTATGCCACTTGAGACTCGTAGTGTGTCCCTGTGCAGCTTAAGGGGCATGCAATCAACAAATGTAAAAACAATGCACAAGTTATTGGCTTAAATTGCATAATTCAATTTATTTCAAACATATCTTTTGACCAGCACTTAGCTGTCATGTTTACAATGGAAAATAAAAATTCATATGATAAAAACTTTAAACAGTTGTTTGGGGTGATCAGTCCCTCTGCAGTTTTTCATATGTAGTACCGTTTCAGTGTCTGCGCATGCCAGGTGCGCTTTATTGCTCTTCCATCCAAACTTGCTAGATGATACGCCCCTGTATCGCTTACGCCAATAACCTTGTAAGGTCCTTCCCATTTAGGTCCAAGCTTACCCGTATCCTCTGCCCTGCTTGCTTCATTTTTTCGCCACACCAAGTCATCCAATTGGAAAGATAATGGTTGTACGCGCTTATTATAGTAGCTTGCGATTCTTTGTTTGTTGATTGCTTCTTTTATGGCTGCCATTTCTCTGCGTTCGTCAACTAAGTTTAGATTTTCACGCAATTCTTCGCTGTTGCTACTTTCATCGAAGGAAGCTATGCGCATAGTTGGCACATTTATTTCGGCGGGTATTACCGCCTCGGACCCGTACACCAAACTAAAAGGTGTTTCCTTAGTTGCGCCCTTTGGATTTGTGCGGGGTGCCCACAAAATGTTAGACAGTTCGTCTATTCAACCCCTTCGACACAATCCCAGCCTTGCTTTGATTCCTAAAACGATATCCCGATTCGTAACCTCACACTAACCATTCACCTGAGGGTGTGCGACTGATGTAAATGTTTGTTTTATATTCAATTCTTGGCATCAGTCACTAAATGGATTACCTTCAAACTGCGTACCATTGTCGCTTACTATTTCATTTGGTATTCCAAACTGACAGACGATGTTTTCCCATACAAAATTTCGAATTTGCTTGCCCGAAATTGTTTTTAGTGGTTTGGCCTCTACCATTTCGTGAAATAATCAATGGCCACTACTAGAAATTTTACACCCCCTGGTCCTGCGGGGAATGGCCCCACTATGTCGATTGCCCATTTGCAGAACGGCCATGGAGACGCGACCGGTATCATAGGATGTCGCGGAGCCTTGCTTACCGGTGCGTGAAGTTGATACGATTGAAACTTGCGTATTACCTCTGCGGCATCTTTGTACATTGACTGCCAATAATATCCGAGCCGCATTATTTTGGATGCAACTGTTTTGTGTCCCGAATGCAGAGTGCACATTCCCTCGTGTACTTCCCGTATGATTGACTCCGCTTGAGTTGGATTAAGGCACCGCAAATGAGGTCCCAGAAAAGACTTTCTATACAGAATTCCCTTGTCTAACAGATACATTGGTGCTTTCATCTTAATCTTTCTTACTTCGCTTGAATCAATCGGCAATGTACCTTTGGTTAAAAATTCTATTATTGGTGTCATCCAACTCTGCTCCTCTTCTTCAACTGCAGCTGAAACACTGTCTTCTTCAATAGATTTTACTTTAACTTCCTCAACCCAAATTTCTTTCTTAAAATGACTGAATGTTAATGCAGCTAACTTACTTAGCGCATTCGCCTTTTTATTTAGCGTCCTCGAAACCTGAGTTATCAGGAATAAATCGAAGTCAAATGCTAGCTCTTGCACAAGCTTTAAGTATTTTTGCATTGATTCATCGTGTGCTTCGAATATTCCGTTAAATTGGTTTGCAACTAACTGCGAATCAACATATACTAACAGTTCTTTAACCTCCAGATATTTTGCTACCCGCATCCCAGATAACAATGCTTCATATTCAGCTTCATTATTTGTGACAGGGAAGCTGAATCGCATTGCGAAGGTATATTTCTCTCCTTCTGGACTTTTTAGGACTATTCCTGCCCCTGCGCCTTCTGGGCCACAAGCCCCGTCTGTGTGTATTTCTTTTGATTCATGCGAGACTTCGATATCTCCGGCTATTTCAGCCAGATAATCTACTAGGACTTGCCCTTTTACCGCACTTCGTGGTGGGAAGCTTATTTCATGCTCTCCCAATTCAATAGCCCATTTGGCCATGCGACCAGAATTTTCTGGTTTATATATGAAATGCCCCGTTCATATTAATTATAAACGTTTCATATTAATTGGTTTCTTTGCGAGGTTTTGACCTCTATATGAGACGTTTTTCAAATCTTGCATTCGTTTTTAAAAACAACCATAACCTTTATTATTGAATAAAGGTCTTAATAACATAATTTAGATTTTCTATCAAAGACAATCTCCTCAAATAATTAGGTTTTTACACAACCCATTACAATATGATCAAATATATTACAACAAATACTCCGAATGCAAGTTTAAACAATATAAACAATTATGCCGACTCCAAATCTTGACCTTGGGTTGGCATACGACAGCGAAAGCGTTTTTAATATTCACCTGAGAATAAACATGCTTAAAACGTCAACAAAAATGTTGGTGAATCATAGGTTTAATTTCTATATAATAATCATAACATTTAATAAGCCACAAGATTTCATTTAATTAAATGCGCAGGATCATTACAACTGCAAAAATCATTCATACTATGAGTCGCCTGGTAACCGACCTTAACATAGAGCGCTTAAGATATCTGGCATCATACATTCCACTATTCAAATGTATGACAAGAACCATTCGAAGTACTAAAGCATTTCCACTATTCAAAAATGGGGGTGGTTGGTGCCCGTAGATCTACCTTTAGGATTCGCGTCAATTAGTATTTTTCACTAATTCTTAGGTTACCAAGCATAATAATAATAAGTAGAGATATCCGGCATAACAAAACAGTCGTAGAATGTAGTTTCATGAACTTGTGCTTATTTTGTAAAACATTTATAAATTTGCATGTATTCTCATCCCAAAATAATTTAGATAGTAAAAATGGGACTATAACTCACTTGTGATGATTTCCGAATAGATGGTGATAAGACTTGGCCTTTTGACAAATTCACGAACCTAATAATAATATTCTTATTTCAAGATATATATATATATATATATATATATATATATATATATATATATATATATATATATATATATATATATATATATATATAAAATTAATATTCCATACTTATGATACTTGTGATAATTTTAATTGTCCATTGTTAGTAGTCTAACGTCCGTAGTCCAATAGTCCAATAGTCCAACAGTATAAATATATATATAAATATAAATGCGTATATTGTGTTAGAATTCACTAACACTATAATATATTGTCTTAATATAATAAGACACATAATATGTATATTGTCTGAAGCAATCCGCGACCCATTGTATACATGTCTCATGCTCGATCACAACTCAAAGTATATAATATTTTGGAATCCACTTCGACCCACATCTAACTCGAAATTACTGCCAATGGTGTCTTATAGTTCGTTCCAATAATATATATAGAAGAAATCAAAATGATATGTCAAAACGCTGTATACGGATCCACGGTGATCAAGTCATATATATATATATATATATATATATATATATATATATATATATATATATATATATATATATATATATATATATATATATATATATATATATATGGTGTCTTACAATCTTTATTAAGACTATAATATATTGTCGTAGAACTTAATCACGACTATTATAAATTGTATTTCCATAAGTTTGGGAACAAGACATGTATAAATACATGTAGGATACAAGGTAAGTTAGCTAGGATAAGGTTAGCTTCCATTTTTATTAATCAAAACCGTAGCTAAAAACAAGCAAAAATATCCAATTTTGTTTTACCCATAATTTCTTCGTTACAAATCCATTTTGAGTGATTCGAGTTGCCATGGTTTCGTATCGAACTCAAAATTATTAATCTTAACAGAAAAAGTATAAGTTTATAGTCAAAAATACAGCTTAGGTGTCAAATAAGAGAAGATAGTCATATCCGTCGTAAGAACGACATCTTGATGACCCTTTTGAAAAACATACTTCCACTTAGAGTTTAACCATGGATTTTGGATATATTTCATATCCATATAAAATAAGATTTTTCAACAAAGAAAATCTTTTAATTCAAAGTTTAAGATAGGTTTTAAAATTAAACCCAAAACAGCCCCCGATGATCTATGACGGCGTATATTCAGCTTTAAGGTGTTCTTCGTGTTTACAAGTTTTATATCCTTATGTTAGCTTGACATACTGTCATAATACATGTGTTGAAGTATTTTAAAAGTCAAATCAGAAGGATTAAATTTGTTTGTGAACAAGTTTAGAATTATTCTAAACTATGTTCTTGTTGTTGTAAGTTATAAACTCATAATAAGATAGCTATATGGATATGAATCAAAAAAGATTATGAATAAGATGACTACCTCAAATTAAATGAACAAAGTTGCTGAGAAAATAAGATGATAATCTTGTGATCAAAGATATCCTTGATGGCTTGTAATCCTTGGAGTAGAATCATAGAATGAACAAAAGTTCGAATAAGATTTCTATCTTGAATTAAGATAGTTATAAGTATATGAATTGAACCAAATCTTATATATGATTCTTACCTTGATAAAGAGGAGTAGATGAGTTAACAAAGTGTTCTTGAAGCTAGTTTATGATCAAAGTGAATGAAGATTTTCTAGTACTTGAAGTATGTGTGTATAAAGAGTGTTTAAAGAGTAAGAAATGGAGAGAATACTTGGAGTTCTTGTGTGTGAGTATTATGAGAGTGAAGGTAAGTTAAATAGCTGATATGAATGAGTAAAAAGAGTGTTAAAAGTCGTGGTTCATGCATATGGTTAAAAGACTTTATCAAAATTTGGAATATAGCATAATAATGCAAACTAGAAGTTAAATGTTGGTTCTCACAAGTCTCCATCATGTTTATCCTTATCTTATGACTCATAAGACTGCTAAGGAGGCTATAATTGGTATTTCATATTAGTATATACTCATAGTATTTAAGTATGGAAGCTGGGTATGATACGGGTATAAATACCGAATGAATACGAATAGAATTCTTGATGGAATTGAATGAGATTATGAGTATAGCTATCTTTGTTGAGTATAAGTATGTTAGTATATATGTTTAAGTCCTTCAAAAGTTTATTAATACATATTAATACAATACATATACATACATTTTAATTTAGAAGTTATTACAACGTTAATCGTTATATATATATATATATATATATATATATATATATATATATATATATATATATATATATATATATATATATATATATATATATATATATATATATATATATAATCTTGAAGTCTTTAAGTTAGTAATCTCATTTTATGTATATAACCAATTGTTATTATATGTAATGAGATACTTAAATATCATTTTATCAAATCATAAGCATATATATATATCCATATATACATCATTATATAATTATTTCGAGTTATGACGTTTGTGAATCGTCAGACAAACTGGGTGGCCAAACATTTGTATAAAATTCATTTCAAATAACCAAATCTTAATGAGTTTGATCGCTTAACATGTTAGAAACATTAATTATGTAAATATTAATCTTTTATATATTAGCGGAAAAATTCGGGTCATTACATTACACACCCGTTAAATTAAATTTCGTCCCGAAATTAAGAATTGTACCTAGTTAACGTGCGATATCGGGAAACAAATGTGGGTACTTCAGCTTCATTTGGTCTTCTCATTCCCAAGTAAATTCAGGTCCTCTACGAGCATTCCATCGAACCTTAAAGATTGGTATCTTACTTTGTTTGAGTCGTTTGACCTCACGATCCATAATTTCGACGGGTTCTTCGACGAAATTTAGTTTCTCGTCAATCTTAATTTCGTCTAAAGGGATAATGAGATCTTCGGTAGCTAGGCATTTCTTCAGGTTTGAAACATGAAAGGTGTTGTGAATCTTTTCTAATTGTGGAGGTAGCTCAAGTCGATAGGCCACTGGCCCAATGCGTTTTTAAATCTTGAATGGCCCAATGTATCTTGGGCTCAATTTCCCCCGCTTTCCAAAACGAATAACACCTTTTCAAGGTGATACCTTAAGCATAACCATATCACCCTCCTCAAACTCTAAAGGTTTTCTCCTAACATCTGCATAGCTCTTTTGTCGACTCTGGGCTATTTTCAATCGTTGCTGAATCTGAATGATTTTATCGGTGGTTTCTTGGATAATTTCTGGACCTGTAATCTGTTTATCCCCCGCATCACTCCAACAAATCGGAGACCTGCACTTCCTACCATAAAGTGCCTCGAATGGTGCCGCCTCAATACTAGAATGGTAGCTGTTGTTGTAGGAAAACTCAGCTAACGGTAGATGTCGATCCCAACTGCTTCCAAAATCAATAACACATGCTCGTAGCATATCTACGACTGTCTGAATCATCCTTTCACTCTGCCCATCAGTTTGTAGATGATAGGCAGTACTTAAATCTAGACGAGTTCCCAACTCTTCGTGTAATGCCTGCCAGAATCTGGAAGTAAATCTGCTATCACGATCAGAGATAATAGAGATTGGTATACCATGTCTAGAAACAACTTCTTTCAGGTATAATCATGCTAATTTCTCTATACCATCCTCTTCTTTTATTGGTAGAAAGTGTGCTGACTTAGTAAGACGATCGACTATTACCCAAATCATATCATAACCACCTGCGGTTCTCAGTAACTTAGCAATGAAATCCATGGTAATGTTTTTCCATTTCCATTCTGGGATTTCAGGTTGTTGGAGTAGACCCGATGGTTTCTGATGTTTAGCTTTGACTTTAGAACAAGTCAAACATGCTCCTACATATGTGGCTATATCGGCCTTCATTCCTGGCCACCAAAAGTTTCTCTTGAGGTCTAGGTACATTTCCCCGCTCCGGGATGTATTGAATATCTGGTTTTATGTGCTTCATCTAGTACCACTTTCCTCAAATCCCCATTCTTTGGTACCCAAATTCTTTCAGCTAAATACCTGGTTCCGTCTTCCCGAATATTAAGCTGTTTCTCTAATCCTTTGGGTATTTTCTTTCCAAAAATTCCTTCCTTCGAAACCTCCTGTTGTGCCTCTTTTATTCGAGTAGTAAGATTAGTATGAATAATCATGTTCATAGCTTTTACTCGAATAGGTTCTCTTTTCTTTCAACTCAAGGCATCGGCTACCACATTCACTTTCCCCGGGTGGTAACAAATTTCACAATCATAATCATTTAACAGCTCAACCCACCTACGCTGCCTCATATTTAGTTGCTTTTGATTTAAAATATGTTGGAGACTTTTGTGGTCGGTGTATACAATAAACTTGACCCCATATAGATAATGTCTCCACATCTTTAATGCAAAAATAACGGCGCCCAATTTCAGATCATGTGTGGTGTAGTTTTGTTCATGAATTTTGAGTTGTCGAGAAGCATATGCAATCACCTTCTTCCGTTGCATAAGAACACACCCAAAACCCATTCTTGATGCGTCGCAGTAGATAACAAAATCTTCCATTCCGTCAGGTAACGATAAAATAGGTGCCGTAGTCAACTTCTTTTTCAACAATTGGAAGGCACCCTCTTGTTCGGAAGTCCATTCATACTTTTTCCCTTTGTGTGTCAAGGCAGTTAAAGGTTTGGCTACTCGGGAGAAATCTTGAATAAATCTCCTATAATAACCGGCTAAACCCAAAAATTGACGTATTTGCGTTGGAGTTTTCGGGGTTTCCCAATTTTTGATGGCTTCGATCTTGGAGGGATCAACTTTGATTCCATTACTACTGACTACGTGGCCAAGAAATTGTACTTCATTTAACCAAAAAGCGCACTTAGAGAATTTTGCATAAAGTTGTTCTTTTCTTAATAACTCTAATACAAGTCTCAAGTGTTGTTCGTGTTCTTGGTTATTCTTCGAATAGATAAGAATGTCATCAATAAAGACAATAACAAACTTATCTAAATATGGACTACATACTCGGTGCATGAGATCCATGAAAACTGCGGGTGCATTGGTTAGACCGAATGGCATAACCATGAATTCATAATGGCCATAACAAGTTCTGAAGGCTGTTTTTGGTATATCGGCTTCTTTAACCCTCAGTTGATGATAACCCAATCTTAAGTAAATTTTGGAGTATACGCTCGAACCTTGGAGTTGATCAAATAGGTCGTCGATTTGGGGTAAAGGGTATCGATTTTTTATGGTTACTTTGTTCAGCTCACGGTAATCGATACACATGCAAAAAGACCCATCTTTCTTTTTAACGAACAAAATTGGAGCTCCCCATGGTGATGTACTCGGTCGGATAAAACCACGTTCTAATAATTCTTGTAGCTGACTTTGTAATTCTTTCATTTTGGTGGGCACAAGTCTATATGGAGCACGAGCTATTGGTGCGGCTCCTAGTACAAGATCTATTTGAAATTCAACGGATCGGTGTGGAGGTAGTCCCGGTAATTCGCCCGGAAACACCTCATGAAATTCTCTTGCAACAGGAACGTCATCGATTTTCTTTTCTTCTTTTTCAACCTTCTTGACGTGTGCTAGTATGGCATAGCAACCTTTTCTTATTAGTTTGCGCACCTTCAAACTACTAATAAGATTTAATTTGGCATTACCCTTTTCTCCGTACACCATTAAGGGTAACCCGTTTTCTCTCGGAATGCGAATAGCCTTCTCATGACAAACAACTTCGGCTTTCACCTTGGACATCCAGTCCATTCCAATAATTATGTCGAAGCTTCCCAATTCCACCGGTATTAAATCAATTGTAAACGTTTCGCTAACTAAACTAATTTTTTGATTTCGGCAAATTTTATCAACCTTAATTAGTTTACCGTTTGCTACTTCAACTATACACTTTTTATCCAAAGGCGTTAACGGGCAATTTAATTTGGCACAAAATTCTCTACTCATATAACTTATATCAGCACCCGAATCAAATAAAACATAAGCAGGTGTATTGTTGATAAGAAACGTACCCGTAACAAGCTCCGGGTCTTCCTGTGCTTTCTCCCCATTAATGTTGAAGGCTCTCCCACGGCCTTGCCTATTTCCATTCCGGCACTGGTTTATGGTATGGCCTGGTTTTCCACATCCATAGCAAACAACGCCGTTATTATTTGTTCCAGCATTATTTACTCCTTTGTTTCTATTTGGTCCGTAGACTTCACACTTTGCCGCAATATGGCCATTCCTATTACACTTGGTACATAATTCTCTACAAAACCATTCCGGATGAAACGTATCACACCTGGGGCATATAGTTCTTTGCCTTTTGTTGTCGTCGTCATTGTTGTTGTTGTTGTTAGGGTTATTGTTGTTGAGTCGTTTGTTGTTGTTATTGTTGTGATTGGAATTGTTGTTGTTGTTATTATTATTAGGATGGTTGTTACGGTTATTGTTACGGTTGTTGTTGCGATTATTGTTATTGTTGGGGTGGTTGCGATTGTTGTTGTAGTTGTTGTTTTGATTATTGTTGTTGTAATGGTGACCCTGATCACTGCTTTCCTCCCACTTTCTTTTTCCCTGCTTCATTATGGCCTCCTCGGCCGCTTCTTTCTTTATCCTTCCTGTAATTTGGCTTATCAATTTGTGGGCTATACGGCTCGTTTTCTGCATTGTTGCAGGGTCGTTAGCACCTACATGCTCTTGGATTCGTTCCGGCAACCATTTTATGAATGCTTCAATTTTTGCTTCTTCGTCCTCAAATGCTCCAGGACACATTAAAGCCAGTTCATTGAAATGTCGCTCGTAGGTAGTGACATCTAACCCTTGGGTTGTCAGTGCTTTAAGCTCTGCCTTGAGCTTGTTGATTTCGGTTCTGGGACGGTACTCTTCCGTCATCATGTGCTTGAAAGCGGACCATGGAAGTGCGTAGGCGGTATTCTGTCCTACGTAATCCATGTAGGTATTCCACCACATCAAAGCAGTACCCCTGAAAGTATGTGTGGCATACTTAACTTTATCCTCTTCTGCGCAGTTGCTGATTGTGAACACTGCTTCAACCTTCTCTGTCCACCGCTTTAGTCCAACGGGTCCTTCAGTTCCTTCAAACTCATTGGGTTTGCAGGCCATAAAAGCTTTGTAGGAACATCCTATCCGGTTGCCATTGTTTCCTCCACTGCTGGAACCCGATTGGTTATTGTTGTTCATTGCATTCACCACTGTAGCCATATTTGCTTCGAAAGCTTGAAGTTCTTCTGTGTTCAATTGTTGTTGTCTAGTAGCTGGAGGAGCCATTTCCTTCAAAAATACCCGACTGAGTTAATCATATAGAATTTTAGAAGTAGCCAAAAAGTATTTTGTAGCTTAATATGAACTTATTATTATAAAATCCTTTTCTTCATATTAGCGTTTTATAACTATAATAATGTTCATACTTAGCAGCTAACACACAAATTAACTACTAAAATTCTAATATGAAAAACTATGGTAAGTTATTACGTTACTACGTAATAATAAGTTGTAATAATAATAATAAACCTTCCATGCTTATTCTTATTATTATACAATCATAAGGAAAATTATATTGCGGATTTTCTTACAAACTTAAACACACAATATAATACATATTATACAATGCATGGAATACAGGATAGCTGCCGATGGTTCAAGAACGGCGAGATTTCTTAGATGTTGAAGTTGTTTCTTTCTCGGCCAAACGTTTGGATTTTCGTTTGGATAGTTCTTTTTCCAATTCCTCTCAATTGGTTCTTTCGGCTAATTATTTGGGAGCAAAACCAACAGTCGTTATACGAGCGGTCATTTTATAAACTGGTCTCTTAGGTGGTTCAGGTGGATGATCACAAACATTTTGGGTCATAATAGGTTCATCGGGTTTGGGATCGGGTATAACAGCCAAAGATTTTCCCAAATCACGTTGTGGTTCGGTAATTTCCACAACTTCTTCAGGATCCTCTTATTCGGGTTCCTCTTCAGGATCTTCTTCTGGAACCTCTACTGGCAATTGTGAATCTTCCCAATTTTCCCAACAATTTTCCACTTTAATGGTAGCACCAAAAGTTAACTTTTCCGTTGGTTCATAAGTCGTATGCTTTGACTCAGCCTCCGAATCACTTGATAAGTAAATGAAATCTGAATCACTAGAGATGCTTATATGATCGGATGAAGTCATCTATCACATAATAGCAGGCACATTAAGAGAATGATATATCTTATAATATTTATATGTTAATAATCTTATGTTTCCAACAATTATATTAAGCAATCATTTTTAAAATAATTACGGTCCAAGTCCAGACTCACTAATGCATCAAAAATCAGTTAGACACACTAATGAAAAATTTTCTAATTCTCTAAGACCAACGCTAGGATACCAACTGAAATGCCCCGTTCATATTAATTATAAACGTTTCATATTAATTGGTTTCTTTGCGAGGTTTTGACCTCTATATGAGACGTTTTTCAAATCTTGCATTAGTTTTTAAAAACAACCATAACCTTTATTATTGAATAAAGGTCTTAATGACATAATTTAAATTGTCTATCAAAGATAATCTCCTCAAATAAATAAGTTTTTACACAACCCATTACAATATGATCAAATATATTACAACAAATACTCCGAATGCAAGTTTAAACAATATAAACAATTATGCCGACTCCAAATCTTGACCTTGGGTTGGCATACGACAGCGGAAGCGTTTTTAATATTCACCTGAGAATAAACATGCTTAAAACGTCAACAAAAATGTTGGTGAATCATAGGTTTAATTTCTATATAATAATCATAAAATTTAATAAGCCACAAGATTTCATTTAATTAAATGCGCAGGATCATTACAACTGCAAAAATCATTCATACTATGAGTCGCCTGGTAACCGACCTTAACATAGAGCGCTTAAGATATCTGGCATCATACATTCCACTATTCAAATGTATGACAAGAACCATTCGAAGTACTAAAGCATTTCCACTATTTGAAAATGAGGGTGGTTGGTGCCCGTAGATCTACCTTTAGGATTCGCGTCAATTAGTGTTTTTCATTAATTCTTAGGTTACCAAGCATAATAATAATAAGTACAGATATCCGGTATAATAAAACAGTCGTAGAATGTAGTTTCATGAACTTGTGCTTATTTTGTAAAACATTTATAAATTTGCATGTATTCTCATCCCAAAATAATTTAGATAGTAAAAATGGGACTATAACTCACTTGTGATGATTTCCGAATATATGGTGATAAGACTTGGCCTTTTGACAAATTCACGAACCTAATAATAATATTCTTGTGTTAAGATATATATATATAATTAATATTCCATACTTATGATACTTGTGATAATTTTAATTGTCCATTGTTAGTAGTCCAACGTCCGTAGTCCAATAGTCCAATAGTCCAACAGTATAAATATATATATAAATATAAATGCGTATATTGTGTTAGAATTCACTAATACTATAATATATTGTCTTAATATAATAAGACACATAATATGTATATTGTCTGAAGCAATCCGCGACCCATTGTATACATGTCTCAGGCTCGATTACAACTCAAAGTATATAATATTTTGGAATCCACTTCGACCCACAGCTAACTCGAAATTACTGCCAATGGTGTCTTATAGTTCGTTCCAATAATATATAGAAGAAATCAAAATGATATGTCAAAACGCTGTATACGGATCCACGGTGATCAAGTCATATATATATATATATATATATATATATATATATATATATATATATATATATATATATATATATATATATATATATATGGTATCTTACGATCTTTTTTAAGACTATAATATATTGTCGTAGAACTTAATCACGACTATTATAAATTGTATTTCCATAAGTTCGGGAACAAGACATGTATAAATACATGTAGGATACAAGGTAAGTTAGCTAGGATAAGGTTAGCTTCCATTTTTATTAATCAAAACCGTAGCTAAAAATAAGCAAAAATATCCAATTTTGTTTTACCCATAATTTCTTCGTTACAAATCCGTTTTGAGTGATTCAAGTTGCCATGGTTTCGTATCGAACTCAAAATTATTAATCTTAACAGAAAAAATATAATTTTATAGTCTAAAATACAGCTTAGGTGTCAAATAAGAGAAGATAGTTATATCCGTTGTAAGAACGACATCTTGATGACCCTTTTGAAAAACATACTTCCACTTAGAGTTTAACCATGGATTTTGGATATATTTCATATCCATATAAAATAAGATTTTTCACCAAAGGAAATCTTTTAATGCAAAGTTTAAGATAGGTTTTTAAAATTAAACCCAAAACAGCCCCCGATGATCTATGACAGCGTATGTTCAGTTTTAAGGTGTTCTTCGTGTTTACAAGTTTTATATCCTTATGTTAGCTTGACATACTGTCATAATACATGTGTTGAAGTATTTTAAAAGTCAAGTTATAAGGATTAAATTTGTTTGTGAACAAGTTTAGAATTAATCTAAACTATGTTCTTGTTGTTCTAAGTTATAAACTCATAATAAGATAGCTATATGGATATGAATCGAAAAAGATTATGAATAAGGTGACTATCTCAAATTAAATGAACAAAGTTGCTGAGAAAATAAGATGATAAACTTGTGATCAAAGATATCCTTGATGGCTTGTAATCCTTGGAGTAGAGTCATAGAATGAACAAAAGTTCGAATAAGATTTCTATCTTGAATTAAGATAGTTATAAGTATATGAATTGAACCAAAGCTTATATATGATTCTTATCTTGATAAAGAGGAGTAGATGAGTTAATAAAGTGTTCTTGAAGCTATTTTATGATCAAAGTGAATGAAGATTTTCTAGTACTTGAAGTATGTGTGTTTAAAGAGTGTTTAAAGAGTAAGAAATGGAGAGAATACTTGGAGTTTTTGTGTGTGAGTATTATGAGAGTGAAGGTAAGTTATATAGCTGATATGAATGAGTAAAAAGAGTGTCAAAAGTCGTGGTTCATGCATATGGTTAAGAGACTTTATCAAAATTTGGAATATAGCATAATAATGCAAACTAGAAGTTAATTGGTATTTCATATTGGTATATACTCATAGTATTTAAGTATGGAAGCTGGGTATGATACGGGTATAAATATCGAATGAATACGAATAGAATTCTTGATGGAATTGAATGAGATTATGAGTATAGCTATCTTTGTTGAGTATAAGTATGTTAGTATATATGTTTAAGTCCTTCAAAAGTGTATTAATACATATTAATACAATACATATACATACATTTTAATTTAGAAGTTATTACAACGTTAATCGTTATATATATATATGTATATAATCTTGAAGTCTTTAAGTTAGTAATCTCGTTTTATGTATATAACCAATTGTTATTATATGTAATGATATACTTAAATATCATTTTATCAAATCATAAGTATATATATATATCCATATATACATCATTATATAATTATTTCGAGTTATGACGTTCGTGAATCGTCAGACAAACTGGGTGGCCAAACATTTGTATAAAATTCATTTCAAATAACCAAATCTTAATGAGTTTGATCGCTTAACATGTTAGAAACATTAATTATGTAAATATTAATCTTTTATATATTAGCGGAAAAATCCGGGTCGTTACAATATAGCACCTGCTCAACAAGTATCAACGAATGTAAATTTGCTAGGATTTATCAAGCAATTTTATATTTGTTTGATGACAAATTGTTGTTTGTCTTACCTACTTTATCGGCTGGTCTGTTAGGAACCTTATTGGATGCGCTTGGAAATACCTTCGTAAGCGTCTAGCCCTATGCACGAGTGCATAAACCAGTTTTTCGATTGCAGTATAGTTTAATTCGCTTCCTGTCAAAGCTTTGCTAACAAAATATACAGGAATTTGTACCTATCCTCGGTCCGCTATTAATACTGAACTTATTGCTTCCTTCGATGCTGCTAAGTATAGCAGCATCGTTTCTCCCGCAATCGGCGCAGTCATTGTTGGCAGCTCTTTCAGCAACTTTTTCATTTCTTGAAACGCCACTTCTGCTTCCTCCGTCCACTTGAAATCCATTTTCTTTAAGAAATTCTTCAATGTCCCAAAAAAGGGGAGTGATCGCTCTGCGGATTTTGATAAGAACCTCGTTAATGCCACCAACTTACCCGTTAAACTTTGTACTTCTTTTTTATTTCTTGGTGACAGCATATTCTCGATTACCTCTATTTTCTTTGGATTTGCACGTATCCCGCACTCAGTTATTATATGACCAAGAAACTTTCCTTCTTCCTCTCCAAAACTGCACTTCGACGGGTTGAGCTTCATATTAATCTTTCTTAACAACGCGAACGTTTCTAATATGTCTTCCAACATACCTTGTTCTGTTGTGCTTTTTATAACTAGGTCGTTAACGTATGCTTCCAAATTTCTCCCAATCTGACCTTTGAAAGCTTCGTCTATTACCCGTTGGTATGTTGCTCCAGCATTTTTTAAACCAAATGGCATCTTGGTATAGCAGTTATGCCCTGGCTTGTGTGGAAAGCAGTCTTATCCTCGTCGTCCGTTGCCATCTGTATTTGATGGTATCCTTTGTACGCATCCAAAAAATATTTGTATCGGAAGCCAGCTAACAACTAAACTTTCCAGTCTATTTCTGGTAGAGGATAATTGTCCTTGGGGCAAGCTTTATTGATATCCATGAAGTCAACACACATGCGCCAAGACCCATCGGGCTTTTTTACCAGCACTGGGTTTGCTACCCACGTTTGGTACCTTACTTCTCACAAGATGTTTGCTTTGACCAACTTATCGACTTCTGCCTTCAACCATTCACTTCTTTCAGGAGCCATGCCTCGTTTCTTTTGTCGTACTGGTGTCAGACTAGGATTTGCGTTAAGCTTGTGCTCAGCAATTTCCCTTGGTACGCCCGTCATGTCAGCTTCATTCCATTCGAAGACGTCCGTATTAGAAGCTAATATATTAAGAAGCTTAAACTTTGTCTCATCACACAATCCTCTGCCAATTTTAATTTTCTGTACTGGATGTCGCGGGTTTGCGATGATCATGTAGCTTCGAATTTGCTCTGCCTCACTCGGCTGTTGTTCTGCTTGTTCTACGGCCGCAATGCTTGCATCTTGCTTTTTTGACCATATCGTTGCAATTCCTAACGGTGTTGGGAACTTGATAAGGCCGTGTACCGTGGAAGGGATGGCTGCTAATTTTTGCAAACTCGTGCGCCCTAAAAGCGCGTTGTATTTTGAGTAAGACCTTACGACGGCAAATTCTACTATCGTGCTTCTCACTAACTCCTTATTATCATCGTCCACCAGCTCCAACTCTAATTCGATGATCCCGATTGGCCATACGGACTCCCCAGAAAATCCTGATAACGCAGTGTTAGGAGCCACTAGCTTGGCTCTCACAGCCCCTGGCAGCAAGCGAAAACAGTGCTCGTACATTATATCAACACCGCAACCGGTGTCTACATGCAATCGCTTGATGATGTACCCACAGCTTTTGACACGCCCTTTAATTGTGATGGGCGCATCCGAGGGTTCCTGTGCTATGGCCGGGAATATGATGGGAGTGTTTTCCCATTCCTCAGATACCTCTAACTTGCGCCTCTGATTTGTCTGTCCGCTGGTTACCATGTTTATGGTTTTATCCGTTTCCTTTCCCTCATTCTTCTTTTACCACGGATATTCTTTTTCTCCATTTGGCTTATCGACTTGTGCTCTTGCACTTTTCTTCAAGTGTTGCAATCTTCCTCTTTTGAATTCAGCAACTACCCTTTCAATTAAGTGCCGACATTCATTGGTCTAATGACCGTAATCATCGTGAAAATCACAAAATTTGCTTTTGTCTCTGTTTCCATACTTTGACAAAGGTACTGGGGGGTCGAAGCTTTTGCAGACTGCCTCTGTAGCCAAAATTTCTTTTGGTGTTTTTGTGAGGTCTTTTATTAACGCAACATTCTCAGTGTGGCTGCTTTTGAACCTCTGACTTCCTCCCCCTTTATTGTTGTTGAATTTGCGATACTTATCATTATGATAGTTACCACTCCTAGGTTGGCCATTACCACCATAACGTTTTTCAGACTCTGACCCTCTTCCCTGCACTCGATAATAATCATCGTCGATGTCCATATTTGAAGAGGTACTTCCGCGATTCTGCTTTATATCTTCTTGTGCCCGCATGTAATCATGCGTTTCTTTTACGGCTTCCGCGAATGTTTCTGGCACTCTTCTCTGTAACAGTTGCCATAAAGACAGGTGTCTGTCGGTATCTATACAATGTATAAAGCCGGATACCTTCTGGCTTTCTGGAAAGTCTTGTATTTTAGCCACCTCCTTGGTATATCTGTCTATTATTTCTCCCAAGCTCTCTTTCGATTTCTGCTTAATGTCGTGACATTCGACATGTGTTCTTTTGCGTGCGCGCAAATTGTGAAAGTTTAATAAAAATATTGAGCGCAAATCCGCAAAACCTGTAATGCTTTGGGCTGGAAAATTATTGAACCACTCCCTTGCTACTCCTTGCAGCACTATTGGTAGCATATGGCATGCTCTGCATCACCCCAGCTGTGTGTTCTTGCAGTTCCTTCAAATTTTTGTAAAAAGTCATCCGGATCTGATAACCCATCATAACTTCTGAGTGTTAGAGGCAACACCGGTGCGACTGTGAAGGGATGATTGGCGATGTGTGGCACAAACTTTTCTGTTGTGGGAGCTAACTCAAGGCTTTGCTTAGCTTTTTGCCCTTGCATCACCGCGAACCAATTGCTCATAAATTCTTGTACCCGCGCTGGCTCATTGAAAGCGGGTGCCAAGTGTGGTGGCGCGACTTGCTGTAATTGAGATATGAAGCTATTTGACTGGGCTGTGGCATAGTGCACCCCACTATATTGATTTCTTGCAACAGTATGGACTGGTTGCGAAGACGCACACAACGTTGACCCTTGTTCTGGTGTCAGCATGATGTATGAACCATCTGGATTTCTCAGACCCATCTGCCTGATTCTTTCCTGAGCTTTCTCGATAGTGACCCTTTCAATTGGTGTTTCGGGTTCAACCGAGGTGATAATTGGTATTGTACCCATACAGGTAGTTTTAACTTTAAAGTCTGGTTGAACCGTTTCACTTGGAGAACCGAAGCTCAGAATTTTTGGTGACAGATCCTCAAATAGTTTAAAGCTAGTTCCTGTTTCCAGTAAACTTCCATCGGAAGTGTGCCACCATCCCGTAGATGATTCATTCTGGACAGTTTCTGATGTAACCGACCCTGTTTCAATACTTGGTGTCGATGGAGGCTTTGATGTGCCCTTGGTTGGTGCATGTGGCGTCGATGGTCTCTTCGTAACAGTCGTCGTAGGTGTTTGAAACCCTGAACTTACTGGAGAGTCCGATCGCCCTTGGTCCTTTGCACTCTTACTTCCTCCACCCATTCTTGCTAACAATTAAAAACCTGAAAGTGACCGATTAGTTAAACAAAAAAGTTTTATGGAAAAAAGATATGTACAATAAATCATATACAACATAAATTCCAATCTTCTTTGTTTCATATAACTGGTCCCACGGATGGCGCCAAATGATCAAGCATATTTTCACGGGGTCAAGGTGAACCTACGCTTGAGTGCATAAAGGGGTTTAAGGACTAACAATATTTGAACCTCCGACACTTAGTCGTGGATAACCCATATCGGTATTGTTTCGATTCTGACAGGGTGGCCAATTTGAGAGTTCACCAACAACCTAGCATACAAGGTTGAGTGGCCCAAAGACATGAAGGTTTTATAGTTCGAGACATACCTGAAAGTCTTTAAGATCGTAAGAAGCTTTATTCGTACGATGGAGATTTGTATGTTGTGGTTTACGTATGAGTAAACGAATGAATATTTCTATTAGGGTTCATGAGCTATGTATTTATAGGCTCACGAATTAGGGTTTCGGTAGAATCTCTTCAGTAATTAAATGTGATCTTGTCCCAACTAACTTTTGTTATTTAAGGAAAAGAATTCGAATTGATTATATCATACATTCTTCTAGAATGTACTGGATCCTTATGCAAGTATATGAAACTCGCATCAGATGATATAGGCGCACAAGGTACGACTATACCCGTGACTTATGCCTTTGTGTGCGGTTTTAGGGCTTTGGATGCGCATCCGCACAATCTAGCGAATATGCGTATCATTAGAACCTAAATTATCTTAATTAATTTTTTATCAAAATTATAACAAATTTTTGTGTATGGAAAACAGGATGGGGATGAAGAAGGGAAGAGGAGTTTGTACACGAAATCAACAACTCATGGCAGCACCAAAGGGCCATTGGCCTAGCGGTATCGAGATGACCCCTTCAACCTATAGGTTGGGGGTCCGAGTCCCGTGGTGGGTATGTATATATTCGTGTTTAAATTCGTGTATGAGCGTGTGTGTTTGCCTTTCAAAAAAAACAAAACAAAAATAAAAACAACTCGTGGCAGCTGCAGAAGCAATGACAATGGTTGCAAATGGTGGAGAGGAAACTGAATCAGATTCGTCTCGACACTTTTATAAAGATGGTATGAGAACCAAATGGGCTTACTTTAGTAGTGGTGAGGAAACAGAATCAGATTCATCTTAGCCAGTGAGAACCAAATAGGCTTACCCTAGTGGTGCAACTATGAAATCTGGGCCAAGTCGTAAAAAGTCCAAACTTGATAATAGTAATACTACAAGTATTAAAGATGTTGATATGCTATTGCAAAGTTTAAGAAAATCAAAGAAGAAGAAAAAAAGAAATTGGGCGTGACTATATGACCCTTACACACCAACGATTGTAAATGATTATTATGCTTCCAAAAAAGGTCAAATGAGTGAAGGTTATAGTCAAGATCGGTTACTAAGGGGCAATTCACGGTCTAAGAAATGTAAGATGAAAAATGCTCATGATAAAAAAAAATTATGGTTAAGGTCAACACGATGTTGGGTATGTTAGAAGTGCAAGGAAGAGGAAATGTGCTGAAGAAGATATTCCGGTTGAAAATGTAATTTTCGTGGTAATGGTTATTTTACTTCCTGAAGATGGTGTAAATGATAATGATAATGATGATAATAATTTTAATAATAATTTTAATAATAATGATAATAATAATAATAATAATAATAATAATAATAATAATAATAATAATAATAATAATAATAATAATAATAATAATAATAATAATAAACAAGAACATGATGGAAACTCGAATGTTCTTTCTTTGACCGTTAAGGATATAGTCAATCGTGTGAGGTCAAACCCGGGAGACCCATGTATTCTTGAAACCCAAGAACCACTTCAAGATTTAGTGAGAGGGGTTTTAAATATTTTTGCTTCAAAAACTGCACCTTTTGTAACAAAGGGATAGAAACCACTTGTGTCGTATAAAAAGTCAATTAAAAGCTGGTCATGGGTGGTGCCCGTTTCCCAAGTTCCACCTGATCAAGAGGTAACGTCTCCTGATTCGTGGGGTCTACCTCACAAAATGCTTGTTAAATTGGTTGACTCATTAGTTAATTGGCTTAAAAGAAGTCAAGAAACGTTGCAAAAAATCGGGAGTCTTCCACCTCCACCATTGGCTTTAATGCAACAAACTTTGGACGAAAAAGAACGTTTTCGAGAATTAAGAGCTCAAAAAAGTCTCAACACGATAAACCCGACTACTGAGGACGTTCGGGATTATTTTCGCAAAGAAGAAATTCTAAGGTATTATTTGCATATACGGCTGTTGACGGGAAAAAGTCAACTGTAGCTCCATCACGAAAAGGTACGGGAAAAACAACTTCAAAAGCCCGTGACCATTTTATGTTGAAAAAGGATCGGCCCCCACACGTTACCATTCTTTGCCTGGTTCGAGACGCAGCTGCACGATTACCGAGAGGTATCCGGACCCGGGAGAATGTTTGTACTTTAATTCGGGACTCGCAATATATCGTAGAAGAATTTTCCGATGCTCAAGTGAATCAAGTGGTAAGCGGTGCATTGGACCGTTTGCATTATGAAATGGACCCATGTGTACAATTCTATGGAGTAAGAAAGCTATGGCTTTATTTGAGAAGAAGAAGATTCCGATGATGATGGGACTTCAACGACTAAAATTTGGAAACGGATAAAGAAAGAAGTGGCAGAGCCCACTAATCAGTTGTCAGTACCATATCAGGTTCCGGTACCGAATCAGGTTCCAGTACTGAATCAGGTTCCGGTACCAGATCAGGTTAATAGCATAGAGAAAGAGAAAAAGAAAGAGAAGAAGGTTTCTGTAAGTAACTAGAGGGGGTGAATAGTTACTTAATACGTTTTTAACACTTTTTCGATTGATCACCAAAATCGATTAACTTTGATCAACCAATTCAACTCAAACTTGATGTGTGTGGTGTATATGTTCAAAATGATAAATTAAGTAATGTAAAGAACATAGACACAAGGATTTATAGTGGTTCAGGTAGATGTTAACTAATCTACCTTAATCCACTCCCCGATTACACTAATCGGGATTTGTTGCTTCACTAAGCACCTTTTTCCAAACCTGATGGAGATCCGATTTACATGTCTTCAACTTCTTTGGTAGACAGCAAACCTAATCATTCTATCCCTTTGAAAGATCAACTCTAACCTAGATCAACTTGTCTTCACCTTGGACAAGTATTAATCTCCAAATAAGATTAATCAACTTCCTAAGGCCCTTTAAGGAAGTAGATCACTAAGCTAGCCTATGCTTCTACTAATTGAAGTTACAAGACTTATACACTTTGAAATGATGATCCTAAGACAATACTAGGACATACATTACACTAAGTATACTCACAACATTAATAATTTTGATTAGTAAGTTTATAACAACCAAATTCTATATCTCTAAGATCATAGAATCTTCTCTTGCTTGATCACATTTGAGTAGTAATTAGAGCACTTGTCATCTCTGGAAATAAGCCTTTGAAATATGCAAGAGGGTCAGCTTCAAATGCTCTTTAATGTTTGCCTTTTATAGTGGGATTCAAAAAATAGTCGTTGACACACGATTGCCTGCACGGTCGACCGTGGTGCGACCGTGCGTACTCCAATCCAAATTTGGTATCCGTTGTATAGCCGTTTGACTCAAATTTGAACACCACATTTTGGCACCTTTACTCCTTCTAGCACCTGCAAAAGAAACCAAACATCCTATACAAGTACTATATGCATTAAGTGTGTGAGATTTGGTCTTATTGCATGAAAGTGACTAATCATTCCAAAAGTGGCAAGACCCAACATTCTTGGAGAAGTGTCTTGATTGATATTTTGGGAAATCTCAGTTTGGTCAAGACTTAGTTAGTCACATTAATGCTTTTGGTTCAATTCTAAAGACTAGTCACTATGTCATTAACTTCCTAGTTTCAATTAATCACAAATCATGTTCCATTTAGGTAGAGATAAATTGAGTGATGTCTCTATAAGATAATCACGAAGTATGTAGAGACATTAAAGTTAAGTCATTCTTGAATAAGCAATCACACTTAGTTACTTAGACTAGACCAAATAGACAATTGACTATACTTTCATTGTGAACCATTTTACGCTTAATCTATTGGAGTAGGTTAGTTACTTGAATCCTAACTAGTGAGCACATAACAAACATATTAATCAAGTTAACAAGTTTATGAGTATTAAGCATATTGTCAAGTAGCAAGTAATACTCACACATAGAAAGAGGTAGTTATTCTAGGATCAATTATATAGATACTTGCACAACTTATAATTCAAGCTTTTAACAAGTTCAATTGCAATATAACATATTGCTTGATTAATGTGTAAGCACACATTAATGTCCAACACATGCACAAGGGAAGAGCAATCTCTAGCTGAGACTTGGTGACCATCCTAAATGTATCTAAGTGTGTTTTAGGATTACAAGTCATTACTAGTTAACCTTGAGAGCCTTGTTCCTCATTTAGCCTTAATTAATCACTAAGTCATTTCTAATAGCAATTATTGTTCTAGTGACTTTGGCTTAAGTGTGTTGGTACTTGATGATCATATTAAGGATATCTAGATAAGAATTAAGATCACAAGTTGTTGATTAACATTTATGTGTTATGCCTAATCTTGGTTAATTCATCATTAAGATGTCATTAGGCGTAATTAATCACAATTAGTGTTTTTATGACGAAAACTCAATTGAGTATGGAGAGGGCATCTATTCTAAGCATGTTGAGAAAGGTTTCATGAATTATAGATGTCAGGAACTAGTCAATCATTATTTGGTCAAAATCGATAACAGAGAAAACTGCGGTCGCACTGCGGTTGACCGTGGTGGTGACCGTGCAACTTGTTTTCATAAAACTGTGTTGCAATTCAGTATGGGGTTTCACGGTTAACTATGCGGTCGACCGTACCTCGACCGTGTGATTAGCTGAACTTTTAATTCCATTCTTTAACCTATGTTTGACTTGGTCGTTTGCAAGATAAATTTGTAATGACCCGGAAATTTTTGACAATTTTTAAACCAAACTCTCGATACGATTTAATATTTTCAACACGATAAGCAAAGTCTGTTATCATAAATCTCAAAATTTTTGAACTATTTTCCAACATTCATTTGACCTTTGACTATTCACAAACAATTTTGTGTAAATAAACATGTAAATAAATATATATATATATATATATGAAAATATAAAATTAAGTGTATATATTTATTTGAATTAATATAATACCATCTAATCATTTGAATTAAATATGTAAAGCAATATATGTAACGACCCGGATTTTTCCGCTAATATATTGAAGATTAATATTTACATAATTAAATATTTCCAACATATTAAACAATCAAACTTGTCAAGATATATATATATTTGGAATGGATTTTATGCAAATGTTTGACCACCCAGTCTGTCTGACGATTCACGAACATCATAATTTGAAATAATTATATAATGATGTATATATGGATATATATATAATTATGATTTGTTAAAATGATATTTAAGTATCTCATTATATATAATAACAATTGGTTATATACATAAAATGAGATTACTAACTTAAAGACTATATACATATATATAACGATTAACGTTGTAATAACTTCTAAATTAAAATGTATGTATATGTAGTGTATTAATATGTATTAATACACTTTTTAAAGACTTAATAATATATATCAATATATTTATACTCAATAAAGATAGCTATACTCATTTTCTCATTCAATTTTATCAAGAATCCTATTCGTATTCATACGGTATTTATACCCGTATAATACCCAGCTTCTATACGTATTTACTATGGGTATATACATACCAAATCATTGATCTTAGCAGCCCTCAATCAGTTTTGAGACATGTATAAACATGATGTAGACTTGTGGGAACCATGGCTTGGAAACTAGTATGACTAAATGCATAAAATTACAAACCATGGAGCCATGTTATGGTCCCCATTTTGATGCCAACATGTAGGATAAATAACCAACCATTTCATTCCAATTAACTACATCATTTTAATCTCTAAACACCCTCTCAAACCTCCATTCAATTCAGCAAGTATTGGTCTCATAATCCAAATTATAATCATCATAACAAAGCTTGATCAAGAACACTTCAAGAATTCTAAGCCATCAAGGGTATCTTTTGAACTCAAAATATTCTCCTTATTTCTCCAGAAACTTTACTCATTTGATTTGAGGTAGTAACCTTATTCATAATCTTATTCGATTTGTATTCATATAGCTATCTTATTTTGAGTTATAACTAAAAACAACAAGAACATAGTTTAGATTATTTCTAAACTTGTTTGCAAATAAACTTAATCCTTCTAACTTGACTTTTAAAACACTTCAACACATGTATTATGATAGTATGTCAAGCTAACATAAGGATATAAAACTTGTAAACACGAAGAACACCTTAAAATCGAATATACGCCGTCTTAGTCGAACGGGGGCTGTTTTGGGTTTAATTTTAAAAACCTATCTTAAACTTTGAATTAAAAGATTTCCTTTGGTGAAAAATCTTATTTTATATGGATATGAAATATATCCAAAATCCATGGTTAAACTCAAAGTTTAAGTATGTTTTTCAAAAGGGTCATCAAGATGTCGTTCTTACGACGGATATGACTATCTTCTCTTATTTGACACCTAAGCTGTATTTTCAACTATAAACCTATACTTTTTCTGTTAAAATTAATAATGTTGAGTTCGATACAA
Source organism: Rutidosis leptorrhynchoides (assembly GCF_046630445.1). Classification (NCBI taxonomy): domain Eukaryota; kingdom Viridiplantae; phylum Streptophyta; class Magnoliopsida; order Asterales; family Asteraceae; genus Rutidosis; species Rutidosis leptorrhynchoides. The sequence continues at coordinate 166,544,785 of NC_092336.1, forward strand.
AACCATGGAAACTTGAATCACTCAAAATGGATTTGTAACGAAGAAATTATGGGTAAAACAAAATTGGATATTTTTCTTAATTTTTAGCTACGGACATGATTTATAAAAATGGATGCTAACCTTATCCTAGCTAACTTACCTTGTATCCTACATGTATTTATACATGTCTTGTTTCTGAACGTATGGAAATACAATTTATAATAGTCGTGATTAAGTTCTACGACAATATATTATAGTCTTAATAAAGATCGTAAGGCACCATATATATATATATATATATATATATATATATATATATATATATATATATATATATATATATATATATATATATATGACTTGATCACCGTGGACTCGTATACAAAGTTTTGACATATCATTTTGACTTCTTCTATATATATTATTGGAACGAACTATTAGACACCATTGGCAGTAATCTCGAGTTAGATGTGGGTCAAAGTGGATTCCAAAATATTGTATACTTTAAGTTGTGATCGAGCCTGAGACATGTATACAATGGGTCGCGGATTGCTTCAGACAATATACATATTATGTGTCTTATTATATTAAGACAATATATTATAGTGTTAGTGAATTCTAACACAATATATGCATTTATATATATATATATATATATATATATATATATATATTTATACTGTTGGACTATTGGACTATTGGACTACGAACGTTGGACTACTAACAATGGACAATTAAAATTATCACAAGTATCATAAGTATGGAATATTAATTATATATATATATATATATATATATATATATATATATATATATATATATATATATATATATATATATATATATATATATATATATATATATATATATATATATATATATATATATATCTTGACACAAGAATATTATTATTAGGTTCGTGAATTTGTCAAAAGGCCAAGTCTTATCACCATCTATTTGGAAATCATCACAATTGAGTTATAGTCCCATTTTTACTATCTAAATTATTTTGAGATGAGAATACATGCAAAATTTATAAATGTTTTACAAAATAAGCACAAGTTCATGGAACTACATTCTATGATTGATTTGTTATATCGGATATCTGTACTTATTATTATTATGCTTGGTAACCTAAAAATTAGTGAAAAACACTAATTGACGCGAATCCTAAAGGTAGATCTACGGGCACCAACCACCCCCATTTTCGAATAGTGGAAATGCTTTAGTACTTCGAAGGGTTCTTGTCATATATTTGAATAGTGGAATTTATGAAGCCAGATATCTTAAGCGCTCTATGTTAAGGTCGGTTACCAGGCGACTCATCGTATGAATGATTTTTGCAGTTGTAATGATCCTGCGCATTTAATTAAATGAAATCTTGTGGCTTATTAAATGTTATGATTATTATATAGAAATTAAACCTATGACTCACCAACATTTTTGTTGACATTTTCAGTATGTTTATTCTCAGGTGAATATTAAAAACACTTCCGCTGTCATATGCCAACCCAAGGTCAAGATTTGGAGTCGGCATAATTGTTTATATTGTTTAAACTTGCATTCGGAGTATTTGTTGTAATATATTTGATCATATTGTAATGGGTTGTGTAAAAACTTATTTATTTGAGGAGATTGTCTTTGATAGGCAATATAAATTATGTCATTAAGACCTTTATTCAATAATAAAGGTTATGGTGGTTTTTAAAAACGAATGCAAGATTTGAAAAACGTCTCATATAGAGGTCAAAACCTCGCAAAGAAACCAATTAATATGACATGTTTATAATTAATATGAACGGGGCATTTCAGTTGGTATCCGAGCGTTGGTCTTAGAGAATCAGAAAATTTTTCATTAGTGTGTCTTACTGATTTTTGATGCATTAGTGAGTCTGGACTTCGACCGTAATTATTTTAAAAATGATTGCTTAATATAATTGTTGGAAACATAAGATTATTAACATATAAATATTATAAGATATATCATTCTTTTAACGTGCCTGCTATTATGTGATAGATGACTTCATCCGATCATATAAGCATCTCTAGTGATTCAGATTTCATTTACTTATCAAGTGATTCGGAGGCTGAGTCAAAGCATACGACTTATGAACCAACGGAAAAGTTAACTTTTGGTGCTACCATTAAAGTGGAAAATTGTTGAGAAAATTGGGAAGATTCACAATTGCCAGTAGAGGTTCCAGAAGAGGATCCAGAAGAAGATCCCGAAGAGGAACCCGAAGAAGAGGATCCTGAAGAAGTTGTGGAAATTACCGAACCACAACGTGATTTGGGAAAATCTTTGGCTGTTATACCCGATCCCAAACCCGGTGAACCTATTATAACCCAAAATGTTTGTGATCATCCACCTAAACCACCTAAGAGACCAGTTTATAAAATGACCGCTCGTATAATGACTGTTGGTTTTGCTCCCAAACAATTAGCCGAAAGAACCAATTGGGAGGAATTAGAAAAAGAACTATCCAAATGAAAATCCAAACATTTAGCCGAGAAAGAAACAACGTCAACATCTAAGAAATCTCTCCATTCTTGAACCAACAGCAGCTATCCTGTATTCCATGCATTGTATAATATGTATTATATTGTGTGTTTAAGTTTGTAAGAAAATCCGCAATGTAATTTTCCTTATGATTGTATAATAATAAGAATAAGCATGGAAGGTTTATTATTATTATTACAAATTATTATTACGTAGTAACGTAATAACTTACCATAGCTTTTCATATTAGAATTTCAGTAGTTAATTTGTGTGTTAGCTGCTAAGTATGAACATTATTATAGTTATAAAACGCTAATATGAAAAAAAGACTTTTATAATAATAAGTTCATATTAAGCTACAAAATACTTTTTGGCTACTTCTAAAATTTTATATGATTAACTCATTCGGCTATTTTTAAAGAAAATGGCTCCTCCAGCTACTAGACAACAACAATTGAACACAGAAGAACTTCAAGCTTTCGCTGCAAATATGGCTGCAGTGGTGAATGCAATGAACAACAATAACCAATCGGGTTCCAGCAGTTGAGGAAACAATGGCAACCAGGTAGGATGTTCCTACAAAGCTTTTATGGCCTGCAAACCCAATGAGTTTGAAGGAACTGAAGGACCCGTTGGACTAAAGAGGTGGACAGAGAAGGTTGAAGCCGTGTTCATAATCAGCAACTGCGCAGAAGAGGATAAAGTTAAGTATGCCACACATACTTTCAGAGGTACTGCTTTGACATGGTGGAATACCTACATGGATTACGTAGGACAGAATACCGCCTACGTACTTCCATGGTCCGCTTTCAAGCACATGATGACGGAAGAGTACCGTCCCAGAACCGAAATCAACAAGCTCAAGGCAGAGCTTAAAGCACTGACAACCCAAGGGTTAGATGTCACTACCTACGAGCGACGTTTCAATGAACTGGCTTTAATGTGTCCTAGAGCATTTGAGGACGAAGAAGCAAAAATTGAAGCATTCATAAAAGGGTTGCCGGAACGAATCCAGGAGCATGTAGGTGCTAACGACCCTGCAACAATGCAGAAAGCGGGCCGTATAGCCCAGAAATTGATAGGCCAAATTACAGGAAGGATAAAGAAAGAAACGGCCGAGGAGGCCATAATGAAACAGGGAAAAAGAAAGTGGGAGGAAAGCAGTGATCAGGGTCACCAGTAAAACAACAACAATCAAAATAACAACTTCAACAACAATCGCAACCACCCCAACAACAACAATAATCGCAACAACAACGGCAACAATAACCGTAACAACCATCCCAATAATAATAACAACAACAACAATCAAAATCACAACAATAACAACAACAAACGACTCAACAACAATAACCCTAACAACAATAACAACAACAACAATAACAACAACAACAACAACAACAACAACAACAACAACAACAACAACAACAACAACAACAACAACAACAACAACAACAACAACAAAAGGCAAAGAACTATATGCCCTAGGTGTGATACGTTTCATCTGGAATGGTTTTGTAGAGAATTATGTACCAAGTGTAATAGGAATGGCCATATTACGGCAAAGTGTGAAGTCTACGGACCAAATAGAAACAAAGGAGTAAATAATGCCGGAACAAATAATAACGGTGTTGTTTGCTATGGATGTGGAAAACCAGGCCATACCATAAACCAGTGCAGGAATGGAAATAGGCAAGGCCTTGGGAGAGCCTTCAGCATTAATGGGGAGAAAGTACAGGAAGACCCGGAGCTTGTTACAGGTACGTTTCTTATCAACAATACACCTGCTTATGTTTTATTTGATTCGGGTGCCGATAGAAGTTATATGAGTAGAGAATTTTGTGCCAAATTAAATTGCCCGTTAACGCCTTTGGATAAAAAGTGTATAGTTGAAGTAGCAAATGGTAAACTAATTAAGGTTGATAAAATTTACCGAAATTAAAAAATTAGTTTAGTTAGTGAAACGTTTGCAATTGATTTAATACCGGTGGAATTGGGAAGCTTCGATGTAATTATTGGAATGGAACGGATGTCCAAGGTGAAAGCCGAAGGTGTTTGTCATGAGAAGGCGATTCGCATTCCGAGAGAAAACGGGTTGATAGGTCAGATCATGTTGAGATTGAGAGAAATGATAAGATAAAGAGAGATTCGGTATGTAAGAATGAGACTCGGTATTAGAGAGAATCGGTACAATTACATTCCACAGCTTCTAGAACTCAATTACAATGCAATGGCTATCTAATTAGGACTACTTAGGTTCCTTATATAGCCCTCTTCTAAGGAACCTTCAATTAAGCTTATTTCACATTAACACTATACAACTTCGGGGTCCTAACAATCTCCCCCTTAGTGTTAAATGTGAAGTTTACAACATAATCCTATTTTGTAATCTTGAGAGGTCCAAACGTTAGTTTCCATCGTGTGCCATCTGGTTTTGAAACTTCTACTTGATTTTCTGAAATTTGCTTAGAAGGTTTCCAGACACCCCACGTTTTTCTTGGATCTCCCTCATATAATGATATTCATCCATTTCCTTGAAATATCTTCTCTTTCTCTGTCCACGAAGTATCTCAAACTGTCTTGTACGAACCCGGAGTTTCAGACGATCTCTTATATGCTTTATGAATTCTCCAAGACCCATTATCATGTCAATGTCATGGAACTTGCTTTGATGAATCTTAAGATACTTCAGTGCAGCCTTAAGTGTTCCATCTGAAGATTTGTTTAGCTCTTCAGTACGAATGAACACCTTTTTTTTTGAGAATTTACAAAAACAAACCCTTCGGGTTCGAATTGCATTTGAAACATCCTCATATCCTTCAGTCCCTTTGTAAATTGATTCGGACACGTAATTCGAATCTTTTTCCTTTTTGCTTCGAGACCTATTTGAAAATCTTCACGTCTCATCAGTTCAATTGTCTCCATCATGTATCTTTTCACAGCTTCCAAAGCTTGAGCCTTAGCAAAAGGTCGTATGGTGATGATACTGAGGTAGTTGTAGATGTGAATGCTGTCAAGCATATCTAGATTATGAAAATCTATTTCAGTGAACTTGTACTCTTTCTCATCTTCTCTGATAACGTGGAACTGACTGATGACGTCTTTCTTTTCGCTTATCTCTACTTCGACTCGAGTAATATTCAACACTTCTGAAATACGATATTTTCTTTGAAGCCACAAATCATCTTCATCTTTATTGATATGTTTCCTCCACATAAACTCATACCAATTCCTTTCACTTGCTGGAAGCAATCGTGAACCTATATAAGTAAACCTTTTACTCCTTGGTAATTCATTGATGCGGAAGATCTTGTAAGCATTTTCTTCGATGAATGTGTTTCGTAACGTTATAAAATCATGTTCTACTCCCAACAATAATCTTTGCTCCTGATTCTTAAAGAATATTCCATGATTGTATTTGAATCTGGAATTCACTGTTTCACTTGATGTAGATGTACCAGAAGTTGAACTTTCATTAGCATTTGTTGGATTTGAACTCGATGAGGGTGTAGAATTTGATGAATGACCAGTAGGATTTGTTGCATCATTATTTGGAACATCATCATCTTCAATATGATCAAAGATCTCATCTTCATTTGGATTAACATAAAGATTGTCTTCATCGTCATCAGAAGAATCCATTTTATCATCACTTTCTATTACTGGTTCAGGATTCTCTTCATCTACAATCTCTACATCTTCCGGAATTGAAGATACTGATGATAACTTGCTTAGAATGACAAATCCATCGTCATCCGTCTCTTCAAGATAGAAATCACTCAAGTTCAAATCCTCATCTACCAGTCCACTATCAGCCTCATTATGAACAATTGGAATTATAACTTGCTCAGGCTCCTTATCATCAATTTCATCATGTGTAGTAACCATTTCTGATTCCATCTGAACTTGTTGAGCTTGTGAAGCTGATGAAGACCTTACACCACCACCCTTAGTTGAAATGTTTACCGTTAGATATTCTCCATCTACTCCTATCTCCCCCTCATGGCTATTCTGAGGATCAGAATCGTCATGTTCATCATCACGGTGAGGACTCAACGGAGAAGAGCAGGAATTAAGTGGATATCGAACACGAGCACGAAACAATGCTTGAAGCGAAGTGCGTCGAAGAACATCTAAATTGACTCTAGAAAACATATGAATGAAATATTCTTGCTCCAAAGCATCATAGAAATGTGGTAAACGAGAAGGTGATGGTGGAAAAGTAACAATAGGAACACCAGCAGCAGCAACTATTGAAGGCGATGTTGGTGGAAGTGTTTGAGTTGCCGTGAGGGCAGGTAAGGATGATTGTGCGGTATTATTCTTATATGTAGGGCTATACATACTACTAGTCAGATTCGTGATATCCCCTTCTGATGGAGGTTGGGTAACAACCAGAGTTGTCACCGGCGTAGTTTCTTTCGAAGCATCCGCCTCCATGACTTTGGTCTCATGGGACTCTGACAAAGTAGTAGGACTACCCGTCGGTTTAGTTCTCGCAGAGATATTGCTATCCCTGACTCCTGAAATCATTGATATACCATGAGGTGGCACATCTCTTTCAGTTAAAGACTCTTCCTCCAGACCCTGAGATTCAGAATCCGGAAGAGAAGTGGTTTGAACCAATGGATCACTTTCATGAACCAAGGGAACAGTCTGCTGGAAGTCTGATAAATATCCCGAAGGATTGTCATGTTGACTCGTTTCCATGGGACGCGGCAGATCTTCCTCATCAAGATAAGCCGGACCTCGAGACCCTGTTGTACGTTGAGGTACAGGAGGATTTCCAGCCGATACGCAGGGTGCCTTTTCAAGATTTTTTGGCTCCCCTTCGGCCGTTCTGGACTTCAATGATTGAGTTTCCTCAATCGATTGAGTCAGCGCAGACTTTACTGCAGAGGAAGACTTTACTTCCTTAGATGCCGAAGCACCTTGCTTTGTAGGATTTATTATTAAGTCCTGTTTAGATTGGATGGGCTTAGTGGTCTTTTTACCATCCATGCATTTAGATCTCTTGCCTAACGAAGCTTGCGCTTCATTTAGCGTAGGGCTTACTGTTATTCTTGGATGTGATACAGAGATAGGTGAGGGTGACCTAATTGGCTCTTGGTCTTGGTCCGTATCACCAATGGTTGGAGTAACTGTTTGGTGGACGATGGGTGTCGAAGTCCTAGATCTAGTTACTAGTTGGGTTGGCGGAGTCTGAATCATCTCATCAGGCATGTATCGAGTTCTCTTAGGAGAATGTTCAGGAGATGATTCAGATGTTGTTGCTGAAGTGTCACTGCTTACTTCGGGTGTTGTGGAAAGGGTTGGTTCAATCCTAGTTGGACAAGGTTCCCTGATCCTCACGGGTTGAGCTTGGTGTGCTACCCTAGATCGTTTGAGGTTCACCCTAAGTGGAGGATTAGCTGGCCTGGGTGGTTGAACTACAGGTTCCTCTACAACCTCTGGGGCTGGAACCACGGCAGGTTCAACTTGTTCTTGTTGTACCGGGTTCGGAAGAGGTATTCCTACAGCCTGAAAATAAGAACGCATACGAGCGTCTTGGGGTTCAGCTAGCATCACTAGCCAATTTGGAATTGGCGCAATGAATTGATTATCAGACACCATTGAGGTGTTCATCTTCAGCTCTCCAAACCTTTTCATCTGTAATCCATGTGTACCTGGTACAAATATATTTACATTTCTGCAAGCATTTATAGCATCATGGATAAAGATACAGAAAAACCTTTCGTAAGGGATGTATGAACCCCTTGGCTTATCAACTTGAGCTTGAACCAGATCCCATAAAAGCTCAGCATAGTCAGGAGCCTCTACTCTTATGAAAGAGTAGAATACTTTCAGCATTGGCACAGTCAAGCTATCAGATCCACTCCTTGTCATCAGCAAGCATCTGTTGATGATTGAGAAGATCACATACCACCTTGAGTGCAGATATTTCTTCTGAAACTTAGCTGGTGGAACGTTGGTAGCTCCAACATAACCAAGATCAAAGATAGAAGTCATCATTTACTGAGTAGCAGGAAAAGCAGGAGCATTCTGTACAAGAGGAAGTCTGAAGACCCTCCTGAAATCAGCTTTAGTGAAACTCCTCCTCCCTTGAACTCCTCTTAGTTGAAATTCAAAACGAGCTTGTGTTCCCTCTGGATTTACAGTAGTAGGTTGTGTAGCTTCCACAAACCTAATTGTTCTGTTAAGTAACTCCAGATCTGTTACAGCTACACTGGCAGTAGTATTAAGAGCAGTCCACAGTGTGTGCCTCTCTAGAATTGATGTCCAGTAGTTGCAGGGTATACTGGTTTCAGAGTTGATGAAGTGATTGTTCGCCATTTAGCTGTATAAATAAGAAATAGAAGACCACAAGATATTTAACAAAAAGCATATATCTCTATTCTTATTTGCCTTTGAAATCCTTTTTATATTTTTAAATTTTAAGATTTTTATGGTTTTTCACAAATATAAAAGTCTTTTATTCTCAAATATGAACAAATAATTGACAACCATGACATTCATATGATATTCATCTTAGTACAAAATAATCATGCAAAGTCAATTATATAACACAAGGACTCAGAACAACACTTAGTCAATTTTTAAACACATTTCAAGCAGATTCGGTAGTTATGAAAACTTTAGATTCTGTAACCAAATAAGCTTGAGTTTTCATATCAGAAAGATATAGAATAAACATGTTAAGTGTTTGAAGATAAAAATCGGAAAATTTCAAGGTACCAAATTTCAGACTCGGTATCAAGAAAGAAAACCAGATTCGGTATCTTCAACAATGAATAGAAAGTCACTCAAACATGCATATTCTATCACATATCAAGTAATATCACAACCATGATCAATTAACCATTCAATTACAAGTATATTAACATGTTAATTGTATGAACAAACTCGGTCTCAGGATAAGAACACATTCGGTAGATACTGAATTCATCAAATAAGCAATTAAACATGTAATCAGACTCGGTCAAATGATAGATCAGTCAATTTAACTCAGATTAGACAAGATTTCATGTTGATTTTCCAAATCAATTGAGTTTAATCAAAGATTAATTAAAATCGACTAAGACTCGGTATAATCAACAAGATTTCAAAAATTAAAGGTCATAATCCAGTTATTTTGATCTTTTCTGGTTGATAAAAACTTAATTATCTCAGATCTACAATTATATATCTTAAACATTGATTAAAATGAACAATTACCAAGAATTTGAAGAAACAGAATGACGGACTCGGTAGAATTAGGCAGATTCGGTATAATCAACAGACTCGGTAGGTAATTAATAACAGTAAGAGAGTAATGTTTGACTTTGACTCTCCTTTTATAGATACCGAAAGTAAAATACCGAATGGGCTTTACAGAATGGGCCTAATATACCGAATACAGTCCAATTTTTCAAAACTTTAATAATTTAACTCCAAATTTTGACAAATTGATTTTTCCTCTTGAAATCCATTTCAATCTTTTCATGAAAAACAATTCTGAGACAATTTCTGAAAACTTTGAACTTACCGAATCTGTACTGTTGGTTGTCAGACTCGGTAAAATGCTAAAAATAGCATTTATTCAGTAAAATTTAAATATTTTTTGATTTTATCTTTTCCAATTTTTATGAATTTTTCAAAATAAGATTTGTACTTAAAAGAACTTTGAATTTTATACAAAGTACAAATCTTCAGTGATACCAATTGTTGACACGGGTTGCATACTGAGATGTATACAAGCCATAGTGAATTATTTCAGATAAAAACAAAGAAATTTTGAATTCACTTTTGAAAAACAATATTTTTGAATTATTTTCTCATTTTCTCCCTTTTTCTCCCCCTCAAAATGTGATATACAAGAAAGTAAATCAGCATTTTGATTATATTCCCAAGAAAATGAATTAACTCCCCCTTGAAATAGGATATCAATGAGTTACCTCCCCCTTGCGTAACCATTGAACAAATATATCTAGGAAGTTATCATTAATCTAAAGGCAGTCCCTTAAAGAAAAATTATCTAAAGCACTGAAACTTAGTTGCTCCCCCTAGAAAGTATCTACTCCCCCTAAACACAAGATCCCAAAAATAAGTTCCAACAGATCTAAGGAATATCAAGCACTATACTCTACCATGCCAATCTCTTTGATCAAGAAATTTAGCCTAAGTTCATCTAAAGGTTTAGTGAACATGTCAGCTAATTGCACTTTAGTAGGCACAAAGTATAACTCTATATCCCCTTTCTCTACATGGTCCTTAATGAAATGATAACGAATATCTATGTGTTTAGTTTTAGAATGCTGAACCGGGTTGCTTGTTATTGCAATAGCACTTTGTGAATCCCAATAGATCGGGGTCTTAGAAATCTTAAAGCCATAGTCCAAGAGTTGAGTTTGCATCCACAAAACTTGTGAACAACAGTGAGCAGCAGCAATGTACTCAGACTCAGCTGTTGATAAAGACACACAGTTCTACTTTTTGGATAACCAACCAACTAATCTATTCCCCAACATCTGAATCGATCCAGATGTGCTCTTTCTATCAACATGGCAACCACCATGATTCGCATCAGTATAAGCAGTGAGATTGAAATCGGATCCATGAGGATACCAGATCCCAAGGTTAGGTGTACCTTTAAGGTATTGAAAAATCCTAACAACCGCTTTGGAGTGAGATTTCTTAGGGTTGGACTGAAAGCGGGCACAGACAGTTACGGCAAGTGTAATGTCTGGTCGACTCGCAGTCAGATACATTAAAGAACCAACCATGCTTTGATAAAGCGTAATATCAAAGGGTTCCCCATTAGTATCAGCATCCAGTAAAGTCCTCATGGGGGTTGTCATTGGTTTTAAAGTAGTCATTTTAAAACGTTTTAGCATATCATTGATATACTTTGTTTGACTGATAAAAATCCCATTTGGTAATTGTTTTACTTGTAACCCCAAGAATAAAGTTAACTGGTCAAGCATGCTCATTTCGAATTTGCTGGCCATAAGATCACCAAATTCTTTGCATAAGGCCGGGGACGTGGAACCAAAAATAATATCATCAACGTAAATTTGAACCAAGAGAATGTGACCGTGGTTTTTACGGATGAATAGCGTTGTATCAATCGTTCCACAAGAGAAGCCATTGTCCAGCAAATACTTTGTTAAGGTCTCGTAACATGCACGCGGTGCTTGCTTCAGACCGTATAAAGCTTTCTCCAAGTAGTAAATGTGGTTTGGATGAATGGGATTGACAAAGCCTTCTGGTTGATCAACATAGACTTCCTCTTGAAGATAACCATTCAGAAAAGCAGTTTTGACATCCATTTGAAACACCGTGAACTTCATAAGAGAAGCAAATGCAAGGAAAAGACGAATTGCCTCAATCCTAGCAACCGGAGCAAACGTTTCGTCATAATCAATGCCCTCTTGTTGTTGATATCCTTTAGCCACAAGACGTGCCTTATTTCGAACCACAATTCCATCAGAATCCTTCTTGTTCTTGAAAATCCACTTAACCCCTATTGGTCGTTGACCCGTTGGTCTTGGAACTAATAGCCATACTTTCAATCGTTCAAATTGATTGATCTCGTCTTGCATTTCAACTACCCAGTATGGATCTAGTAAAGCTTGAGCAACCGTTGTTGGTTCAATCTTACTAAGAAAGACTGTGAATAGACACATATTCTGAGTAGCCCTTCGAGTTGAAACTGGAGTAGATGCGTCACCAATAATAAGATCTATTGGATGAATTTTAGTCCATCGGGTGTGAGGAAGAGATTGTACATCAATTGTATCCATCGGAACATCAACCGTTGTTGACGTTGAGCCTTGATCTACATGATCTGATGTAACAGTATCTAATGGATTCAATAGAGTATCTGGAGAAACAGCTGGAGTTGTATCAAATGATGAATCTTGATCTTGTTCAAGATTATCAATAACAGGAGGTTGGAGGGAGGATGAAGAAGCAACAAGTGAATCAGTTGGTGTTGAATCTTCATCAAAAAGACTTTGAAGAGTCTCCACAGTAGTTGACTGTGATGGTGTAACTGGTACGGTTTGAACATTTGAATCCCGTTGAGGAGTATAAAGACTATCAAACAAGATATCCAGTTCCTCTGATGTAACCGTAGGAACACCCTTCTTCGAGAAAATTGAGTTTTGCACAGAAGAAGTAGTAGCCAGGTTAGGATCGGGTTTTAAACAGAGTTGTTCAAAAGCCATTCCCAAAAATTCATCGAACTTGACGTTAATGCTCTCTTTAATCATCTTTGTCCGCTTATGATAAACACGATAAGCAACTTTGTTCGAGGAATAACCAAGAAATATGGCCTGATCGCCATGAGGATCAAACTTTCCAGGGCTGTCAAAATCGTTAAGCACATAGCATATACAACCAAAAACACGGAAATATTTGACATTCGGGCGTCTACCATATAATAACTCATATCGAGTTTTATCAAAATGTTTGTTTACAATACACCGATTTTGGGTATAGCATGCAGTTGAAATGGCCTCCCCCCACATTTTTGGAGGTAATTTGGAGTATACAATCATCGTTCGTGCTGCTTCGCACAACGTACGATTACGTCATTCGACTACTCCATTTTGTTGGGGGGTCCGAGTAGCAGAGAACTGATGTTCAATGCCTTGGTCTTTCAAATAACTATCAAGCGGGTCATTCTTAAATTCCGTCCCATTATCAGTTCGGATGCTCTTAACATGTTTGTTAAAAGAGCGTTGAATCTTTTTAATGAATTCAATGGTATTGGCGGGGGTTTCTGACTTAGTTCGCAAAAGAAAAATCCATGTAAATTGGGTATAGTCATCAACAATGACAAGCACATATTTCTTGCCACCGAGGCTAGAAATACGCATGGGTCCACATAAGTCCATATGCAATAATTGCAAAGACGATGAAGTACTGGGGTTTTGCTTAAGCGGATGATTAGTCCATTTCAGCTTACCCATCGCACATGATGGACACACATGATGCTTATCATATTGAAAGGTTGGAATACCATCAACTAAATCTTTAGAGACTAATCGATTGATACCCTTGTAATTCAGGTGTGACATCCGATGATGCCATAACCATGAATTTTCTTTGATAGAACGAGTGGCCAAACACATGGTTGCATGTGATGGTGCATCATTGAGGTCAATAGTATATAGTGAAGCACAACGTTTACCAACAAGAAGATCATTCCCTTCGGTGGATTGCACCGAGCATTGTCGACGTTCAAACAAAACTTTGAGATCTCCATCGCAGAATTGGCTCACACTAAATAAACTGCACCCCAAACCCTCAACATATGAAACCCGTTTGATTGTTCCACCATTTTGCATAAAATCTCCGTAACCCGTTATTGCTGCAATCTCATCGTTTCCGAATGTAACCGTTCCTAGGAATTTGTCAATGAAGTTAACAAGCAAGGATTTATCGCCTGTCATGTGTCGAGAACAACCGGAATCGATATACCAAACACAGACGTTGAAAACCTGTAAATGTGAATTCCCTAGAGTTTAGGTACCCAAAGTTTCTTGGGTCCTTTTCGGTTAGTACCAGCAATAAACTTTTGATTAACAACAAACTTTGGATCAATGATGAAATAATCACGTAAAGCATCATGCAGTTTAGACAATAAAGCATCATTTAAAACCACATTACATGAAGCATCATACGCAATATCAATCTTTACATCGTTATCAGAAGTCTTAACACACAATTTATTCCAAGTAGATGTTTTGTTCACAGACGAAAATTAAAAAACATGAGATGATTTCCTAGGCCGACTAGCAGATTGCTTTGGTTTGGTTGCTACTTTCTTAGTCGTGGACTTAGGAACCTATACAGATTTGTAATTCAAGTTTGAATTATGACCTGTGACACGAAAAACACCTTTGTTAGTTAGACGTCCAAACTTTTCAGTTGACACATGAGATGACTGATTTTGCAGAATTTCTAATTTGATTGTACGTTCTTTTGCATCATACTCACTTAAATCAGGTTTAGAACTTGTGTGTATTGTGGACTTAAATGATTTCTTTAAAAGACTCGCTTTTGAAGTTTTTGTCATAGGAATCATAGGAATCTTTTCAGTTAACACAGAACCATTTGGAGAATGAACCTTTTTAACAATATACTGAGTTGTAGAAACAACTTTCGAACCATGATTACCAAATTGAGAACGTAGATGATTTTTAAGAATAGTAATGGGTTTTACATCCTTAGATGTTGTTGTTCCCTTCCCCTTCTTAGTAATCCCACAAGTACATTCAAGCACATTGGTTGCAACATTAGACGTTTGCTTAAGTGTGTTAGCCTGTTTCATTTGAATTATCTTTTGTTTTAAGCTTTTAATCTCAAGACATATTTTTTTAGCAGAAACTATCACTTCACCCTCCTTAAACGCATAAGTACATTCTTTCTTAGGCAGTGAAGGCAATTTATCACACAAAGCAAGCATTTGTTCTAATGATTGGCACTTAAGTTGCAAGTCAATATTCTCCTGTTCAAGTTGAGCTACTATACGATTCAAATTACGTACAGCAGGCAAATGCAAGTAATAATCATGCAAAGGATCAAGTTGACTTTCAAAATCTATCAAAGGTTCAATGTTCGGTTCATCCTGAGGTTCTACTTTTTCATCTAAAGAATTTTGATCTAGAGAATCTGTCTCAAAGAAGACGGTTAGTTCATGTGCTAGGTCTTCACGAAAAACATCATCTGGACATGCAGGTAAAGTTGGTAGAAATGGTTTCACATCAAAAATTGGTTCATCAAACACCTCATCTATTGCAGTAATGCTAGAACTAGGTTTGTTAAGCACTTCATTCTCAAGCATTAAAATGTATTTCTCTAGCATGAGTGTTGGAATATAAACCAGTCTATGCTTAGGCACATAATCTTCACGTTGCATGTTCTTTTCAGTTTAAACAAGATTTTTCAAGAAATCAGGATTCGATTTACCTATCTTAGCATTGATTTTTTCATACATTAAGCTAATTTGATGGTATTTCCTAGATTTACGATTTACAATAATATCATCAAAATCAGCATCAGAAGCATGTACAAAATGCGATGGTAAATCGGCTTGAAAATAATCAGAATGATATAATCCTGGAATCTTTTTAGAAGCATCTTCCAAAATTTTCGGATCTTCATAACCCAACCCCCACTTTTCACCATGAATTGTTTTTGGTCTATTCATGAAAATCGTTTGTTTTGAAAGTTCCATATCCATGATAGCTTTGGATTGCTCTGTTCGATAGAGTTTTTCCTCATATCGAGCAAGTTGAGCTTTCATTTGAAAAGATTCTTTTGACAATAAAGAAATTTCAGTGTTCTTTTCAATTATGGTGTTTTCCAATTGAACGATTTTCTTGTTTAGTTTTGAAAGTGTGGGTTCATGTTGGTTTTTCAAATCAGAAAGATCTTTTTCTAAAAATTGAACTTTTTCTGCAAGTCGTTCCGATTTTAAACGATAATCAGTTCTTTCAACTTTAATTGGATGAATTGTCTTTTTCAGATCTTCCAACTCAGTTTCCGTAGAGTTGAGTTGGATAGTCAATTGTTGCACATCCGTTTGCAATTTGGATGAGGAAGGTCTGGACTCATTCATTTTGATTTTATCTTTTAAAACCTTGTTTTCAGATTTTAAGCCTTTGACTTCTTTTGACATTGAGACCAGATTCTTCATTAAGTCATTTTGCATTTTTATAAAATCTGGTGAGATTTCAGTTGATTGTACCTCATCATCATCGGATGTTGAGTCAGAATTCTCCATTGCTTCCTTAGCTTTGATGAGCTTTGTCACCTTGCAAACATTTGCATGTTCCACCTCTGAATCTGAATCGTCAGTCCAGTTAAACCAAGTATCATCAACCGGTTTTAGCTCTCCCCAAGTTTCCACAATCTTAGCCATCAACATTTTCTTCTTGTAGTAAGCTGCGTCCTTCTTCTTAGGCATCTTGCACTCACGAGAGTAATGACCAGCTTTGCCACAATTGAAACAAATTGAATCTTCCTTCTTGGAATCATCAGCACGTTGTTGTTTAGATTGATCAGCTTTCTTGTAGTACGAGGAAGATGACGAGTTTTTGCGTTGATTGCTTGATTTGCCTTTAAACTTGTGTTTGTTCAAGGCTTTTGTGAACATGGCTGCCATCTTAACTAATTCAAGGTGAGAATCATCAACATCAGAAAGATTCAAATCTTCTGAATCAGTTGATTCTTCTACAAGCACTTTCTTGGACAAGCTTTTGAAAGACGTCAACGATTTGCTCTTATTTTTGGCAATTAGGGCAAGTGGATCACCCGGAGAAGACTCTTTTCTTCCTTCTTGAAGTTTAGACACTTCAGGTTGGTAATGCATAAGAACTCCAACAAGCTCATGAATAGTCAACTTGTCAATCTCTTTAGTAGATCGAACAATGGTTCCATAAGAAAGCCAATCAGCATTGAGCTTTTTGAGAAACTTCATGTTGACTTCAGTATTTACTTTTATGATCTTGCACCTTTTCAACTCATTGAGAACACCATTGAAATGACGATAGGTATCCTTGAGTGGTTCATCAGTTTCCTGCTTGAAATCTTCATAGAATCCCAGAGCCTTATTCAATTTAGTAACGTCTGACATGTCATAACCTTCTTGCTGTCGTTTGATCTCATCCCATATATCTTTTGTTGTTGTGTTGCTATCAACATTTTCAAACAATTCATACGGGATAGCTTGCATAACAATATTCTTTGCCTCTATGTCACCCTGAGCTCTCTCACGCTTATCACCAGAAAGTTCATAGACTGGAATTGGCATACCAGTATCCGGATGATAATCAACAACTGGACCATCTCTCAGAGAAGCCCAAATGTACTTTGCTTTCTCACCCTTATAGTCTATGTACTGAGTGATACGGTGAAGCCACTGAGTGTACTTTCCATCAAACAACAATGGAGGACGGGAATCTGATCCAATGATCAAAGTATCTTGAGTAGACATCTTGAAAATGAGGTAGATTCGTTAAAGATTCTGTATTACACAAATCTAAGATGAAAAATCACAACAATCTGATCAGAATGTCAGATTCTGTGTCAGATTCGGTACTGTAGCAGATTCGGTACTGTAGCAGATTCGGTAAAGATTCTGTATATCAGATTCTGTAAAAGAAACTGATCAGAAATATAAGAGACACACCCAGATTCAGTATAGATTTGGTAATCACAAGAATTGTAGCCTGTAACCACTTAAAACAATGGATTAAGTGATACAGAAACTCAGATTCTGTATTTGATTCGGTAGTCAGATTCTGTATGAATTTGAAGTTCAAACTCAATTCAATCCTTTTGAATTAGATTCTGTAACCTTGCTGCACAAGGAAACACGTTAGTATCACACAAAATATCAAAGATACCGAAAGTATAGGATACCGAATGTCAACTGTAGCAGTTGACAATACCGAGTCTAAGTTTAAAACTTAGAAATATGACAGAATCCTTTCTCAAACCACACCAAGTAGCTGCGTATAATCAAACCGAATGTGATAGAATCACAATCACACCACAATCTACAACACTTAAGATGAATTTAAGTAATGAAGCAGACTTGGTATGACAGTTACGATACTGAGTGTTGATCAAATCTTCAAAACTTGATGAATTGAAGAAATTGAACCGTCAGAAATGTGATTTAACACCTCACGAACACAACTGAATCCTTAAATCTTCACAAAAATCCAGAATCAAGCTTGAATTAAGCAATACCGAGAGTTTTAGCCACAAACTCTAAAAATCAACTTGATTCTCCATAATTGAAGTTAAAAAGCTGCAATGATGATCGAAACTCTTTCTAAAATACCTAATGCACCTTCTCTGAACTTATCACAAGAATCTGAATGTCAGATTATCAAATTTGATAATACCGAATGTGATTCAAAATACCGAGAGTATTCAGATTCTGTAATCTACAATCTCTGGATCGATATAGTGATGTAGAATCACTTCCTGGAAGCTCTGATACCAAATGATAGGTCAGATCATGTTGAAATTGAGAGAAATGATAAGATAAAGAGAGATTCGGTATGTAAGCATGAGACTCGGTATTAGAGAGAATCGGTACAATTACATTCCACAGCTTCTAGAACTCAGTTACAATGCAATGGCTATCTAATTAGGACTACTTAGGTTCCTTATATAGCCCTCTTCTAAGGAACCTTCAATTAAGCTTATTTCACATTAACACTATACAACTTCGGGGTCCTAACACGGGTTACCCTTAATGGTGTACGGAGAAAAGGGTAATGCCAAATTAAATCTTATTAGTAGTTTGAAGGCGCGCAAACTAATAAGAAAAGGTTGCTATGCCGTACTAGCACACATCGAGAAGGTTGAAAAAGAAGAAAAGAAAATCGATGATGTTCCCGTTGCAAGAGAATTTCCTGAGGTGTTTCCGGACGAATTACCGGGACTACCTCCACACCGATCCATTGAATTCCAAATAGATCTTGTACCAGGAGCCGCACCAATAGCTCGTGCTCCATATAGACTTGCGCCCACCGAAATGAAAGAATTACAAAGTCAGCTACAAGAATTATTAGAACGTGGTTTTATCCGACCGAGTACGTCACCATGGGGAGCTCCAATTTTGTTCGTTAAAAAGAAAGATGGGTCTTTTCACATGTGTATCGATTACCGTGAGCTGAACAAAGTAACCATCAAAAACCGATACCCTTTACCCCGAATCGACGATCTATTTGATCAACTCCAAGGTTCGAGCGTATACTCCAAAATCGACTTAAGGTCGGGTTATCATCAACTGAGGGTTAAATATGCCGATAAACCAAAAACAGCCTTCAGAACTCATTATGGCCACTACGAATTCATGGTTATGCCATTCGGTTTAACCAATGCACCCGCAGTTTTCATGGACCTCATGCACCGAGTATGTAGTCCATATTTAGATAAGTTTGTTATTGTCTTTATTGATGTCCTTATCTATTCGAAGAATAACCAAGAACACGAACAACACTTGAGACTTGTGTTAGAGCTGTTAAGAAAAGAAAAACTTTATCCTAAGTTCTCTAAATGTGCTTTTTGGTTAAACGAAGTACAATTTCTTGGCCACGTAGTCAGTAGTAATGGAATCAAAGTTGATCCCGCCAAGATTGAAGCCATCAAAAATTGGGAGACCCCGAAAACTCCAACGCAAAAACGTTAATTTTTGTTTTTAGCTGGTTATTATAGAAGATTTATTCAAGATTTCTCCCGAGTAGCCAAACCTTTAACCGCATTGACACATAAGGGGAAGAAGTATGAATGGACTTCCGAACAAGAGGGTGCCTTCCAATTGTTGAAAAAGAAGTTGACTACGGCACCTATTTTATCGTTACCTGACGGAATGGAAGATTTTGTTATCTACTGCGACGCATCAAGAATGGGTTTTGGGTGTGTTCTTATGCAACGGAAGAAGGTGATTGCATATGCTTCTCGACAACTCAAAATTCATGAACAAAACTACACCACACACGATCTGGAATTGGGCGCCGTTGTTTTTACATTAAAGATGTGGAGACATTATCTATATGGGGTCAAGTTCATCATATACACTGACCACAAAAGTCTTCAACATATTTTAAATCAAAAGCAACTAAATATGAGGCAGCGTAGGTGGGTTGAGCTGCTAAAGGATTATGATTGTGAAATCCGTTACCACCCGGGGAAAGCAAATGTTGTACCCGATGCCTTGAGTCGAAAGGAAAGAGAACCTATTCGAGTAAAAGCTATGAACATGATTATTCATACTAATCTTACTACTCGAATAAAAGAGGCACAATAGGAGGTTTTGAAGGAAGGAATTTTTGGAAGGGAAATACCCAAAGGATTAGAAAAACAGCTTAATATTCGGGAAGATGGAACCAGGTATTTAGCTGAAAGAATTTGGGTACCATGGAATGGGGATTTGAGGAAAGTGGTACTAGATGAAGCACATAAAACCAGATATTCAATACATCTCGGAGCATGGAAAATGTACGAAGACCTCAAGAGAAACTTTTGGTGGCCAGGAATGAAGGCTGATATAGCCATATATGTAGGAGCATGTTTGACTTGTTCTAAAGTCAAAGCTGAGCATCAGAAACCATCGGGTCTACTACAACAACCTGAAATCCCAGAATGGAAATGGGAAAACATTACCATGGATTTCATTGCTAAGTTACCAAGAAACGTAGGTGGTTATGATATGATTTGAGTAATAGTCGATCGTCTTACTAAGTCAGCACACTTTCTGCCAATAAAAGAAGAGGATGGTATAGAGAAATTAGCACGATTATATCTAAAAGAAGTTGTTTCTAGACATGGTATACCAATCTCTATTATCTCTGATCGTGATAGCAGATTTACTTCTAGATTCTGGCAGGCATTACACGAAGCGTTGGGAACTCGTCTAGATTTAAGTACTGCCTATCATCTACAAACTGATGGGCAGAGTGAAAGGACGATTCAGATACTCGAAGACATGCTACGAGCATGTGTTATTCATTTTGGAAGCAGTTGGGATCGACATCTACCATTAGCTGAGTTTTCCTACAACAACAGCTATCATTCTAGTATTGAGGCGGCACCATTCGAGGCAATTTATGGGAGGAAGTGCAGGTCTCCGATTTGTTGGAGTGATGTAGGGGAAAAACATATTACAGGTCCGGAAATTATCCAGGAAACTACCAACAAGGTCATTCAGATTCAGCAACGATTGAAAATAGCCCGAAGTCGGCAAAAGAGCTACGCGGATGTTAGAAGGAAACCTTTAGAGTTTGAGGAGGGTGATATGGTTATGCTTAAGGTATCACCTTGGAAAGGTGTTATTCGTTTTGGAAAGCGAGGGAAATTGAGCCTAAGATACATTGGGCCATTCAAGATCGAAAAACGCATTGGGCCGGTGGCCTATCGACTTGAACTACCTCCACAATTAGAAAAGATTCACAACACCTTTCATGTTTCGAACCTGAAGAAATGCCTAGCTACCGAAGATCTCATTATCCCTTTAGACGAAATTAAGATTGACGAGAAACTAAATTTCGTCGAAGAACCCGTCGAAATTATGGATCGTGAGGTCAAACGACTCAAACAAAGTAAGATACCAATCATTAAGGTTCGGTGGAATGCTTGTAGAGGACCTGAATTCACTTGGGAATGAGAAGACCAAATGAAGCTGAAGTACCCACATTTATTTTCCGATATCGCACGTTAACTAGGTACTATTCTAAATTTCGGGACGAAATTTAATTTAAAGGGTGTGTAATGTAACGACCCGAATTTTTCCGCTAATATATTGAAGATTAATATTTACATAATTAAATGTTTCCAACATGTTAAGCAATCAAACTTGTCAAGATATATATAATTGGAATGGATTTTATTCAAATGTTTGACCACCCAGTCTGTCTGACGATTCACGAACATCATAATTTGAAATAATTATATAATAATGTATATATGGATATATATATACTTATGATTTGTTAAAATGATATTTAAGTATCTCATTATATATAATAACAATTGGTTATATACATAAAATGAGATTACTAACTTAAAGACTATATACATATATATAACGATTAACGTTGTAATAACTTGTAAATTAAAATGTATGTATATGTAGTGTATTAATATGTATTAATACACTTTTGAAAGACTTAATTATACATATCAATATATTTATACTCAATAAAGATAGCTATACTCATTTTATCATTCAATTTTATCAAGAATCCTATTCGTATTCATTCGGTATTTATACCCGTATAATACCCAGCTTCTATACGTATTTACTATGGGTATATACATACCAAATCATTGATCTTAGCAGCCCTCAATCATTTGTGAGACATGTATAAACATGATGTAGACTTGTGGGAACCATGGCTTGGAAACTAGTATGACTAAATGCATAAAATTACAAACTATGGAGCCATGTTGTTGTCCCCATTTTGATGCCAACATGTAGGATAAATAACCATCCATTTCATTCCAATTAACTACATCATTTTACTCTCTAAACACATACTCAAATACTCTCTCAAACCTCCATTCAATTCAGCAAGTATTGGTCTCATAATCCAAGTTATAATCATCATAACAAAGCTTGATCAAGAACACTTCAAGAATTCCAAGCCATCAAGGGTATCTTTTGAACTCAAGATATTCTCCTTATTTCTCCAGCAACTTTACTCATTTGATTTTAGGTAGTAACCTTATTCATAATCTTATTCGATTCGTATTCATATAGCTATCTTATTTTGAGTAATAACTAATAACAACAAGAACATAGTTTAGATTATTTCTAAACTTGTTTGTAAATAAACTTAATCCTTCTAACTTGACTTTTAAAATACTTCAACACATGTATTATGACAGTATGTCAAGCTAATATAAGGATATAAAACTTGTAAACACGAAGAACACCTTAAATCGAATATACGCCGTCTTAGTCGAACTGGGGCTGTTTTGGGTTTAATTTTAAAAACCTATCTTAAACTTTGAATTAAAAGATTTCCTTTGGTGAAAAATCTTATTTTATATGGATATGAAATATATCCAAAATCCATGGTTAAACTCAAAGTGGAAGTATGTTTTTCAAAAGGGTCATCAAGATGTCGTTCTTACGACGGATATGACTATCTTCTCTTATTTGACACCTAAGCTGTATTTTCGACTATAAACCTATACTTTTTCTATTAAGATTAATAATTTTGAGTTCGATACGAAACCATGGCAACTCGAATCACTCAAAACTGATTTGTAACGAAGAAATTATGGGTAAAACAAAATTGGATATTTTTCTTAATTTTTAGCTACGGACATGATTTATAAAAATGGATGCTAACCTTATCCTAGGTAACTTACCTTGTATCCTACATGTATTTATACATGTCTTGTTCCCGAACTTATGGAAATACAATTTATAATAGTCGTGATTAAGTTCTATGATAATATATTATAGTCTTAATAAAGATCG
This sequence comes from Rutidosis leptorrhynchoides, assembly GCF_046630445.1. Classification (NCBI taxonomy): domain Eukaryota; kingdom Viridiplantae; phylum Streptophyta; class Magnoliopsida; order Asterales; family Asteraceae; genus Rutidosis; species Rutidosis leptorrhynchoides. The sequence continues at coordinate 166,568,262 of NC_092336.1, forward strand.
TAAGGCACCATATATATATGACTTGATCACCGTGGACTCGTATACAAAGTTTTGACATATCATTTTGACTTCTTCTATATATATTATTGGAACGAACTATTAGACACCATTGGCAGTAATTTCAAGTTAGCTGTGGGTCAAAGTGGATTCCAAAATATTATATACTTTGAGTTGTGATCGAGCCTGAGACATGTATACAATGGGTCGCGGATTGCTTCAGACAATATACATATTATGTGTCTTATTATATTAAGACAATATATTATAGTGTTAGTGAATTCTACACAATATACGCATTTATATTTATATATATATTTATACTGTTGGACTATTGGACTACGAACGTTGGACTACTAACAATGGACAATTAAAATTATCACAAGTATCATAAGTATGGAATATTAATTTATATATATATATATATATATATATATATATATATATATATATATATATATATATATATATATATATATATATATATATATATATATATATATATATATATATATATATATCTTGACACAAGAATATTATTATTAGGTTCGTGAATTTGTCAAAAGGCCAAGTCTTATCACCATCTATTCGGAAATCATCACAAGTGAGTTATAGTCCCATTTTTACTATCTAAATTATTTTGGGATGAGAATACATGAAAAATTTATAAATGTTTTACAAAATAAGCACAAGTTCATGGAACTACATTCTACGATTGATTTGTTATACCGGATATCTGTACTTATTATTATTATGCTTGGTAACCTAAGAATTAGTGAAAAATACTAATTGACGCGAATCCTAAAGGTAGTTCTACGGGCACCAACCACCCCCATTTTTGAATAGTGAAAATGCTTTAGTACTTCGAAGGGTTCTTGTCATACATTTGAATAGTGAAATGTATGATACCAGATATCTTAAGCGCTCTATGTTAAGGTCGGTTACCAGGCGACTCATCGTATGAATGATTTTTGTAGTTGTAATGATCCTGCGCATTTAATTAAATGAAATCTTGTGGCTTATTAAATGTTATGATTATTATATAGAAATTAAACCTATGACTCACCAACATTTTTGTTGACGTTTTAAGTATGTTTATTCTCAGGTGAATATTAAAAACGCTTCCGCTGTCGTATACCAACCCAAGGTCAAGATTTGGAGTCGGCATAATTGTTTATATTGTTTAAACTTGCATTCGGAGTATTTGTTGTAATATATTTGATTATATTGTAATGGGTTGTGTAAAAACTTATTTATTTGAGGAGATTTTCTTTGATAGACAATCTAAATTATGTCATTAAGACCTTTATTCAATAATAAAGGTTATGGTGGTTTTTAAAAACGAATTCAAGATTTGAAAAACGTCTCATATAGAGGTCAAAACCTCGCAAAGAAACCAATTAATATGAAACGTTTATAATTAATATGAACGGGGCATTTCAATATACAAAATAAATAAGATGTTATTAAAATAAATATATATACATATATATAAATTCTGTACACAATTAATATTATATGTATGTTGTAATATATATATAATATATATGAATATTAAATATTCAAATATGTTATATTATAATATAAGTATTACATAACTAATAATATGAAATATTATATAGTTGCTATATCAATATTATTAATGTTACTTTCATTATTAGTGTTAATATTAATATTAAAGTTAATATTAATATCAGTCTTAATAATATTATGATATAAATATGAAAGTTGCTATGTATAAAGCGTTATATTATTATTATTATTATTATTATTATTATTATTATTATTATTATTATTATTATTATTATTATTATTATTATTATTATTATTATTATTATTATTATTATTATTATCATTAATATCATTATAATCAGTATTATTATTAGTATTATGAATAATAATATTATTATCATTTTCATAGTTAACATCAGTATTAATACCTAATATTATTATAATTATTATTAGTGTAATTATAATTAATATTTATTAGAAAACAATACATTTTATTAGTAACATTTATAATAGGATTATTATCATTTTTATTATTATTAGTATCAATTTTTTATTATTATTATTATTGATAATACATTTACTAAATTATTAGTAATTATAAACTATAAATCAAGAAAAATGTACGAATTTGTTTCATGTAACTATCACACTGTATTTGATTTTCAAAATTTGTACAAATCACAATTCAATCAAAAGAATAATCTAAGAATTTGTTAGACATCTATATCATCTAAAGGGTACAAATCTGTTTAATATCATTATCATGCTTTATATAATTGTTGTTCCTATCTGCAAGATTGTACCAATCGATCTCTATACAACAAGAATTTGTTACCAGTCGAGATTGAATCATAGATACAACCAAAATCTGTTTAGGGTCATTATCTACTTTTCTTTTTCTTGCTTGTTACTCCTGGCTCAAATACTTCTGTCAATCTTCTCGATTTTCTTTTATTTTGTTGGTATCTCTTCGGATTGATTCTTCTTGTCGATCTCATATCACACTACAATACAATTGTCTTTCAAATCTTGTTACACGTCGATCTCAATTCAATTTAAACTGAATCCAAACAATAATATAAAACAAAATTGGATAGAAATCAGTAACAGAAAAATGTACGAATTTGTTACCTGTCATAATCTTACTTATTCTTCTTGTTTTCTTCTTCTTGTTTGAAGAACCCTGTCTACGTCTTGATACATGTCGACTGTCCTTCCTTCCCCTGCTCAAGATTTTTGAACGACTTCAATTAAACACTACAAAACAATTTCAATCAAATTATGTTAGCCATCCCTATCTAATTTATCTTTTTATTATACTAATTGAAAATCTCATGTACTTATTGTCGGATCTTGTTACCAGTCGACCTCAATAAGCACTACACAATAAACTTTAATGAGTATAAGTACTAACATTCATTCATTTACTCAGAAAACCGAATCCTCACTAAAATTAGAAAATCAAACAGAAATATTAAGATACATATACATAGGCTTATATTACTTACACACCACCTCTAGCATCCATCACCACCGTGCCACTCATGATCTTCTATTTGTATTTGAGTAGCCAGGAAGAACCCAAGAACCCAAGCCTCACCATCGTGAAACCATCACCGTTCTTATCGAAACCGATTACCACCTTTGATCAACAATCGACCACCATCTTTTATCTCTCATTTTCTTTTATCTCTCTCTCTCTCTCTTTCTTGAAAACAACCATCACGCCATGCTATTTAGTTCTTCTCTTTCAATTAAACGACCACCACACCATCGAATCATTACTGATTGTTCAACCTGTTCTTTGTCTGAGAAACAATCCACAACAAATAAATTAAGACTCCACTAAATATCTTATTCGAACAGACCATAAACCTTCACCTTTTATATATACATATCTTTTCTTTTGAATCTATTTAAACACCATCGATCAACTTTGAGCCACCACTATCACCGTCACACAACCATATCTGTGGCAAGTTTGAGAAGTAAAGAAATTATAATTTGAGTATTTAACATTATGCGTGTTTCAAACAATGGAGAATACAAGTTCACGTAAATAATTTATTTACATAACTTTACAGCTTGCAAACCTTTCATCTAGATGATCTTTCACAGAGCTCAGGACCCACCCATTGAGTTAGTGGATTTCGCTACAGGTATTAAGATACTTGTATTTACATTGAACGTGAATTAAGGAGTTGTGGCCGACCGGTGGACCCATATGGGTAACACATGAGATAATGTTTTATAGTTACACGCAAAGGATGATGATGATAATATGTTGTTGTTCCTGCTACCACTATTATTATTTTTGTCGAAACCAAAATAAGCATGCAGTTAACTCATGTTTCATTCCTTTTATATATCAACCGTAAACCCTTTTGGATAGTGACTGTGACGACCCGGAAATCTCCAACCAAATTTAAACTTTATTCTTATTTGAGTTTCGACACGATAAGCAAAGTTTGTAATGTTGAATATCAAAATCTATCTTCATGTAATCATTTACCTTTGGACTGTGCCCGGCGATTCACGAACAATGTGGTGTAAATAAATATGCATGTATATATAAGTGAAAGTATATATATATATATATATATATATATATATATATATATATATATATATATATATATATATATATATATATATATATATATATATATATATAATAATTTGGAATTATAAAATAAACATTTGAATTAAATATGTAAAATAGGATACAAAATAATTAAACTTAAATTTAAAATGAATCTATATATATAAACATATATATTTTTATGATTAATAATTATTATATGTATATTAAAATATATATAATTTATAAATAATAATTAATCAATAAAGATGATTATATAATAATATATAATTATTAAATATTACATAATTAATAATAGATTATTAACAAGTTAAAATACAGTTGTTATAATAATATTATTATTATTTTCATTAATATCAGTATTAGTTATATTATTATAGATAATATATAAATATGAAATCTAGTGCATCTAATTTATTATCGTTACTAATAATATTATTACCCTCATTACTATTATTGGAATAGATATTTAATAAAAATATCAGTGTTATTATCATTATGTAAAATACATAAATCTAAAATTTGATACTATTGTTTTGTTATATTATTAATATTATTGTTATCATTATTCATATCATAATTAGTAGTAAGATTACAATTTTGATTATTATTAATGATTATTTATTATTATTTTTTTCTTTATCAATATTTTTTATCATTATTAACAAGATTACTAATAATTATCATTTTTATTATTTATAATATTTTTATCAGTGTTATTATTATTATTAATATTATTTTTATTAATATAATTAATTACTATTATTGCTAATATTATTATTATTAATATTATTATTAATAATAAATATTAATTGATAATATTATTATATTATATATAATATATAGAAAGTAATATATCGCGTACAGAATCTAATTTCCTATCTTTTTATTTTACTCTTTTGTTTCTTGTCCTCTGCTCGTGACTCTATAGTCGATCCCCACCATCACAACATAACAAATCGATCTTATCAGTTGTACTACTCAAGAATTCGATTATCACCAATCAATCCTGCTATCTATTACTATACTTCGAAAAAAATTATCAAATCAGAAAGATAGAAAAGTCACCGGAACCTCTGCTCTTGAACTTTTAATCCAAACCTCAAATTTGATTCAACTTTCAAAATGTAATAATGTAGTTTCGTTAGGATTATTTTACTCAAACTACCTGCAAAATTTCAAGCTCCAATTCTTCTAATTGAATTCGAATTTACGAGTCAAACTTTTGTTTCAAAAAGTCAAATCGTATGAACATTCATAAAATCCGAATTCGTATGAACGTTTTGAGTTCAATTGACGATTCCATTAGATTCTTGGACTGATTTACAAACCATTTCATGTTGAAACCTTGAGCTAAAACATTCTTAAATCGAAAATCAATATTTTTTTTTTACAAAAACTGCGATAGCAGCAAGCTTGTAAAAAAAAATTTGTTTTTTTTTCTTTTGAACAAGTCTATCCTTCACTAGTCGTTTCTATTTCCAATGATGAATTTAAATCATTTAGTTTGTTTGTGTTGCTTACTACACTCTCTGGTCGACGAAGTATTTAGAAGAAGAAGAGAAAATAGGAAACAGTTAAAATCGGGTTAAATGTTATTGGGTTCTGTCTTATTTCGGATTATGGGCAACAGCCCAACGGTTTGAGGTGTTAGCGGGGAGCGAGTGGTCTTGGGTTCGAGTCTCTGTTGAGGGAGTATTTTTATGCCTATTTTCCTTGAAGGTAGTTTCATATTCTTATTAGTTTTATTATTATAATTATCATTTTCATTATTATTATTATTACTATTATTATTATTATTATTATTATTATTATTATTATTATTATTATTATTATTATTATTATTATTATTATTATTATTATTGTATTGATTATTGTGATTGTTATTATTATTAATAATTATTGTTGTTAGGTTAATATAAATAATAGGATTAATATTATTATCATTTTTGTTATTACTAAATAATATCATCAAGTACTATTAGTATTATTATTATTATTATTATTGATACAAGTATTATTATTATTATGATTATGATTATTATTAATAGTATTATTATGAAAATAACACAGTTATTATTATTTTCACTAATATAAGTGTTAGTTACAGTTCATTATCATTTTTATCAGAACCTTAGTTACAATTATGAATATTATTATTATTATTATTATTATTATTATTATTATTATTATTATTATTATTATTATTATTATTATTATTATTATTATTATTATTATTGTTTTTACTAATATTATTATCAAAATAAGTATTATTATTAAGTAATATGGTTACTAATATTATCATTATTAATAAGATTTCTACTATTATTATTATAAGTATCAGTATTAACAATATCATTATTAGTATTATAATTAATAAAGTTTTTATTATTATTATTAGTAAATCATTATTATTATCAAAAATATCTTTTTAAACAAATAAATACTTTGTACATAAAATATATTTATTACATAATTATAATAATATTTTCACATAACTATATATATTAAACCTATTAATATTATTTATATAGATATTTACATATAACAAACTATTGATTCTTTTTTAAATATAACACTAAACAATTATATATATAAATATGGATATATTAATATAACTATATAAATATTAATCATTTTGAATACATACACAAATTAAATATATATAATATATAAATTAAGATATAATATATAAATTTATTCGATTACAATTATGTGTATTAATATATATACACAAATGATATAGGTTCGTGAATCCGAGGCCAACCCTGCTTTGTTCAGTTCCATCGTATGCATATTTTACTACAAATTATCGTATTGTGAGTTTCATTTGCTCCATTTTTCAATGCTTTTGCAATATATATTTTTAGGACTGAGAATACATGCGCTGCTTTTATAAATGTTTTACGAAATAGACACAAGTAATCTAAGTTACATTCTCTGGTTGGAATATCGAACCGAATATGCCTCTTTTTAGCTTGGTAGTCTAAGAATTGGTGTTTATGATAATTGTCACCAATTGACGCGAATCCTAAAGATAGATCTATGGGCACTAACAAGCCCCAGTCAGAGAATTTGAACTGCTTTAGTACTTCGATTTATCATGTCCGATGTGAGTCCCGGAATGATGGGGATATTCTATATGCATCCTGTTAAGGTCGGTTACCAGGTATTCAATCCATATGAATGATTTTTATGCATGATTTTTATGAGAAATGGAAATATGAAATCTTGTGGTCTATTAAAATTATAGAAATAATTGATTACGATAAACTAATGAACTCACCAACCTTTTGGTTGACACTTTAAAGCATGTTTATTCTCAGGTATTAAAGAAATCTTCCACTGTGCATTTGCTCATGTTAGGGATATTACTTGGAGTCATTCATGACATATTTCAAAAGACGTTGCATTCGAGTCGTTGAGTTCATCAAGATTATTATTAAGTCAATTATAGTTGAATATATTGTGAAATGGTATGCATGCCGTCAACTTTCGATGTAATGAAAGTTTGTCTTTTAAAAACGAATGCAATGTTTGTAAAATGTATCATATAGAGGTCAAGTACCTCGCGATGTAACCAAATGTAATGTATTCGTCCAGATGGATTAGGATGGGTCATTAAAGTGGGTCGAGTTCCTTTTGCTTTGGTTTAAAGATGATACAGTGAAGATGAATGATGAAATGGGTATTTGATAATAAATCATATTCGCTTAAACAGAAGTAGTGTGAGGTGTTGGTTTCGATTTTTTTTTAAAGACTATGTCCCACACCAAGGTTAAAGGTTGCCGACATGTATCATAGGGGTAGTCTAGTGGGTTGTAAAGTGATGTTAGGAGTAGGCCAAAAATGAAATAAAATAAGGATACGGTATATTGATTTGAATGGGAGGTGATGTAAGGATGGGTGAGGTATATGATGATGAAGAACCGAAAATAATTTGGTAACCTGCTATCAAATTTTTCTTACTGTTTTCGTTTCTGATTTGGGTCGGGACACCACACCCAATTCTCTTTTGGGCTGCTTATATTTAAATGGGCTACTGTATTGGGCTGCTAATGAAATTCAGTTGGTACCTGTCGAAGCCCGACACAAATCCTATAGAATGTTTGTTTTCTTTTGTTGCTATATGATATTCTGTTTAAACAAAAAGATGATGAAGATGGGTAATTACACGATAATGATGATGATTACCTGATGTAAGAAGTGTTAATGTTATGATTTTATGTGAGAATGATGATGACGTTTGAGCGTATGATAATGATGTTATGATTAGGGTTTAAGGATGATAGATGATACATGATTTGTAGATGATGAGGTTGAGATGGTTTATAGAATTTAAATCGCGATATAGAACAAATATATAGAAACAGATGAATGGTTAAGGGGTGTGGTGGGTTAGCGAGAGGTCTCAGGTTCGAGCCTTGTCTGAGGCATTTTTTTTGGGAAAAAGCTTTGAAAGGTAGTTTCTAGTATTATTATTATTATTATTGTTATTATTATTATTACTATTAATTACTATTATGATTATGACAAACATAAAAATAAATATAATTTATGTTAACAAATATTAAGATAAAAATAAGTATGGTTGTGATTATAGTTAAGATAATTACAACCGAGAAGATTAATTATATGAACGTTTACAATTAAGATAATATAAAGATATAGTTATGAATATACTTAAGTCATGATTAAACAAAATTTTCATTTTCACTTTTATTAAAACTATTATTTTTATTAGTATTATTATCATCATCATAATTATCATTATTATTATTATTATTATTATTATTATTATTATTATTATTATTATTATTATTATTATTATTATTATTATTATTACTACTACTACTACTACTGAAAGTATCATTATTTTTAAGATTTATCATTCTTATTAATATTAGTATTATTATTAAAATTAATGTTTTTATTAAAATTATCATTTTTATTATTAAAATTATCATTATTAGTATTATTATATTTATCATGATTTTTAGTATTATTTTTATCATTATTATTATTAGTATTATTAATTATTAATGTATCAAATAAATATTTTTCTATATAAAAGTATATTTATGACATAAGACATGACTATATTAATATTTTTGTAATAAATATTAATTATCTAGTTAAAGTATATAATAATAAATATATCTAATTAAGATATTAATGAAACATTAAAATAACAACTATATTAATACTTTATAAATTTTTATATAAAATAAATATATTTAAGTTAATAATGAAAAACATAAATGATTAAAATAACAATTATATCACTAATAATATATAAAATATTCGATTACAATCATATGTGTTAATATATATATATATATATATATATATATATATATATATATATATATATATATATATATATATATATATATATATATATATATATATAAATGATATAGGTTCGTGAATCCGAGGCCAACCCTACATTTGTTCAATGTCGTCATATGTATTTTTACTACAAAATACAGTATAGTGAGTTCATTTGATTCCCTTTTACTCTTTACATTTTTGGGACTGAGAATACGTGCGCTGTTTTTATAACTGTTTTATTAAATGCTTTTGAAATATATTTTTGGACTGAGAATACATGAAATGCTTTTATAAATGTTTGACGAGATAAACACAAGTAAAACATTCCTCGAATGAATTATTATGCAGACAGAAGTTCTGTGGATTATTATTGAATTAGGTGGACATGATGGTTGCCACCAATTGATGTGAATTTTTCCCCTGATTATTATTACTTAGTAACCTAAGAATTAGAAAACGGGTATGGCCCTAATTCACGCGAATCCTAAAGGTAGCTACCGGGTTTAACACCCCCACCCAGAATGTTCACTAGACGGAAGAGTTAGTGGGCGTGGTGTTTAGTACTTCGAAGTTTATATATTATACAGACGAGAGGTTCTGTTTTGGGGATATTATTGATGCGCATTATATGTTAAGGTCGGTTACCATGTTGAGCAATGAAATCAAATTGAATGTTATGTATCGAGAGAATGATTTTTATACACAGGTTATGTGTATTATTTTTGTACACGAGATATGTGTACGGTTATTTAAAAATTGCGAGGCAACCTACGGGGGGAGAAAAGGATACGAACCTACTCTGCTAAGCATTATGAAAAATGATTTTGTACATGAGATAGGTGTACTGTATTTAAAATCTTGTGGTCTATCAAAATGATGAATTTTATTGTTTATGATAAACCTATGAACTCGCCAACCTTTTGGTTGACACTTGAAAGCATGTTTATTCTCAGGTTTGAAAGAAATATTCCGCTGTGCATTTGCTCATTTTAGAGATATTACTTGGAGTCATTCATGGCATATTTCAAAAGACGTTACATTCGAGTCGTTGAGTTCATCAAGATTATTATTAAGTCAATTATAGTTGGATATATTATGAAATGGTATGCATGCCATCAACTTTCGATGAAATGAAAGTTTGTATTTTAAAAACGAATGCAATGTTTGTAAAATGTATCATATAGAGGTCAAGTACCTCGCGATGTAACCAAATGTAATGTATACGTCCTGATGGATTAGGACGGGTTGCTACAGTTGGTATCAGAGCGGTGGTCTTAGCAAACCAGGTCTTGCATTAGTGTGTCTAACTGCTAGTTGTTAAGATGCATTAGTGAGTCTGGACTTCGACCGTTTCTGCATGTCAAAAGTTTTTCTTATCATTTTTTGACGAAAATTACCTGCTTATCATTCTTAGTCTAGACACATCTTACTGCATTGATTGCATGAATAGTGTATAGATAAAATTCATATCTTAGCGTATGTGCTAATTCATATCTTAGCGTATATGTTACTGCAAACTTTGCCTGACATATTCCGCAAATTCCTCCATAATCTACGAAATCTTTTATTCTATATATAGGGATAATCTATGTAATTAGAATACCATCTGATAGCCGGAAATCATTTCATATCGAAAAATTCTTTATTCAATCGTACGAACTGGAGCTCGCCACTAGTTCAAGTCCCTCAAATTCCGATATGGATTTTCACTCAAGCTCCGAAAGCAGCATCACCGGAATGGATCAACCAATTAGCCATCATCTATTCTGGATGAATTGGAGATGGGTTCGTAGCCTACTTAATTATTGGAGACAAGAAGAAGGTGATCCCTTCCATCCACCATATTGCCCTCTTGGCGAAGAACCTGAAGCACTTACCTGTGAACCTATTCGAAACACTATTTTCAGCCTCATTTCCAGGGTAGCTCGTCACGATTATATACTCTATCCACAATTCTAGATCTTATTCATCCACCTGTTCTGACCGACAATCATCCCGGAATAATGGAAGAAGTCAACGAACTTCGCGCTCGAGTAATCAATTTGGAAAATATGGTGCAAAACTTACCAGCTTCAGCAACATCACCAGCACCAACAGTACCACCAACATCAACACCAGTACCACCAATAACCCAAGTTTCAACATCACATGCCTCAACATCTCATTCTGTACCTCGAGTATAATCGTCATTCTACATGAAGTTCTACATCATTTATCTTCGTTCTACATGGCGATTATGTAATCTCTAATGTTTTAGAGATTATATATTCTTTTTCTAATGGTAAATCAAATAAGTTTAATATCATATTGACTCATTAAATCCATGATTACATCTGAAGAAAATATATATGTATATATGTTTTCATAAAGATTGTAATTAAAAATTCTTTTGTACAAACTGTTAATGGTGAAAATATTTTAACGGGTAGGTAATACCCGAGGAATATTTAGATTTCACATTAATACGTTACACTGTACATTCTTCAATTCAGATTCAGCAGTCATTAACAATACTGCCCAAATCCACACATATACGTATCCGTTCACTAAAGAACAACTATTTTCATTCAAGTTCAATTTCATATTCGGATTTTGACCGATCAGAATCCAAGTCAAGATTTGACAAGTGGCATAATGAAGAAAATCAATGGACAAAAATAAAATTGATTAGTAACCAACTAACTACGTAAAACTTTAAACCTATACTAACCTTGGACAATTAAAAAGTATTAAAAGAGTAGGAAATATTAATTATGACACTTTTTGATTTAAAATATCGATAATAAGTTACATCATCTACAATTAAATATTTCCTCAAGTTTGCCACTTGATTTTATCTTAAACATCATTTGTATCTTGACGATTACCATCTGCGTTCAAACCCTTCAAAATTCTTGACAACACCTCGGATTGATAACCAATGATTCAGATATGAAAAGGCTGATGAAGTAGTATAAAGGATTGAAGGTCTTAGAAGACATAAGCATGATAAGAAAAGAAACGTACGTTGGAAAACCTCGAAAGAAGATCGAAATCTTCTTTCCTCATTATAAATAACTTCAATATTCCCTAATATCGTTATATTTTCCTTCATTATAAATATCCTCAACATCCTTAAGGAATCCTTATATCATTCACATTCGTAAATTATCTTCACCTTCATTCAACCCTTAATATATCATATTGAAAACTGTTTTGATTTCTAAATCTCAGTGAAACCCTAAAGTTTTAAATCCTTTGATATTTTAGAGTAATATTGAAATGAAAGCATGAGTTAATGTAATATAATGACACTTGATCAACGTTATTATATTACAGTAAGTCATGCAGAAGTTCTAATGGAACGTGATGATGGTAATTCTTGATCAACCTTACCATCACCACGAACCTTGTTACTAGACTTATATTCATCATGAACCATATTACTTGATTCGAATTCATCATGAAACTGAACTTGACTCGAGAAGGGAATTCATAAAACTATCTGCGTATCCATCTTGAAGAAATCTTTAAATCTTATCATTTTCTTCTTCGATGAAATATTCTTTGATGACTAAAATCTTTCTATTATGAATCTGAGTTCAAATCGGGTACTAAAACATTCTCAATTTCAATTCCAACTGTCACCACTCAAATTTTGGGATAAAATTTCTTTAACGGGTAGGTACTATAATGACCCGGAAATTTTCGACAATTTTTAAACCAAACTCTCAATACGATTTAATATTTTCAACACGATAAGCAAAGTCTGTTATCATAAATCTCAAAAATTTTGAACTATTTTCCAACATTCATTTGACCTTTGACTATTCAAGAACAATTTTGTGTAAATAAACATGTAAATAAATAAATAAATAAATATATATATATATATATATATATATATATATATATATATATATATAAGTGTATATATTAATTTGAATTAATATAATACCATGTAATCATTTGAATTAAATATGTAAAGCAATATACAAAATAAATAAGATGTTATTAAAATAAATATATATACATATATATAAATTTTGTACACAATTAATATTATATGTATGTTGTAATATATATAATATATATGAATATTAAATATTCAAATATGTTATATTATAATATAAGTATTACATAACTAATAATATGAAATATTATATAGTTGCTATATCAATATTATTAATGTTACTTTCATTATTAGTGTTAATATTAATATTAAAGTTAATATTAATATCAGTATTAATAATATTATGATATAAATATGAAAGTTGATATGTATAAAGTGTTATATTATTATTATTATTATTAATATTAATATTATTATCATTAATATCATTATAATCAGTATTATTATTAGTATTATGAATAATAATATTATTATCATTTTCATAGTTAACATCAGTATTAATACCTAATATTATTATAATTATTATTAGTGTAATTATAATTAATATTTATTAGAAAATAATACATTTTATTAGTAACATTTATAATAGGATTATTATCATTTTTATTATTAGTAGTATCAAGATTTTTTATTATTATTATTATTAATAATACATTTATTAAATTATTAGTAATTATAAACTATAAATCAAGAAAAACGTACGAATTTGTTTCATGTAACTATCACACTGTATTTGATTTTCAAAATTCGTACAAATCACAATTCAATCAAAAGAATAATCCAAGAATTTGTTAGACATCTATATCATCTAAAGGGTACGAATCTGTTTAATATCATTATCACGCTTTATATAATTGTTGTTCCTATCTGCAAGATTGTACCAATCGATCTCTATACAACAAGAATTTGTTACCAGTCGAGATTGAATCATGGATACAACCAAAATCTGTTTAGGGTCATTATCTACTTTTCTTTTTCTTGTTTGTTACTCCTAGCTCGAATACTTCTGTCAATCTTCTCGATTTTCTTTTATTTTTTTGGTATCTCTTCGGATTGATTCTTCTTGTCGATCTCATATCACACTACAATACAATTGTCTTTCAAATCTTGTTACATGTCGATCTCAATTCAATACAAACTGAATCCAAATAATAATATAAAACGAAATTGGATAGAAATCAGTAACAGAAAAATGTAAGAATTTGTTACCTGTCATAATCTTACTTATTCTTCTTGTTTTCTTCTTCTTGTTTGAAGAACCCTGTCTACGTCTTGATACATGTCGACTGTCCTTCCTTCCCATGTTCAAGATTCTTGAACGACTTCAATTAAACACTACAAAACAATTTCAATCAAATTATGTTAGCCATCCCTATCTAATTTATCTTTGTATTCTACTAATTGAAAATCTCATGTACTTATTGTCGGATCTTGTTACCAGTCGACCTCAATAAGCACTACACAATAAACTTTATTGAGTATAAGTACTAACATTCATTCATTTACTCAGAAAACCAAATCCTCACTAAAATTAGAAAATCAAACAGAAATATTAAGATACATATACATAGGCTTATATTACTTACACACCACCTCTAGCATCCATCACCACCGTGCCACTCATGATCTTCTTTTTGTATTTGAGTAACTGGGAAGAACCCAAGCCTCACCATCGTGAAACCATCATCGTTCTTATTGAAACCGATTACCACCTTTGATCAACAATCGACCACCATCTTTTATCTCTCATTTTATTTTATCTCTCTCTCTTTTGAAAACAACCATCACGCCATGTTATTTAGTTCTTCTCTTTCAATTAAATGACCACCACACCATCGAATCATTACTGCTTGTTCAACCTGTTCTTTGTTCGAGAAATAATCCACAACAAATAAATTAAGACTCCACTACATATCTTATTCGAACAGACCATAAACCTTCACCTTTTATATATACATATCTTTTCTTTTGAATCCATTTAAACACCATCGATCAACTTTGAGCCACCAATATCACCGTCACACAACCATATGTGTGGCAAGTTTTAGAAGTAAAGAAATTATAATTTGAGTATTTAACATTATGCGTGTTTCAAATAATGAAGAATACAAGTTCACGTAAATAATTTATTTACATAACTTTACAGCTTGCAAACCATTCATCTAGATGATCTTTCACAGAGCTCAGGACCCACCCATTGAGTTAGTGGATTTCGCTACAGGTATTAAGATACTTGTATTTACATTGAACGTGAATTAAGGAGTTGTGGCCAACCGGTGGACCCATATGGGTAACACATGAAATAATGTTTTATAGTTACACGCGAAGGATGATGATGATGATAATATGTTGTTGTTCCTGCTACCACTATTATTAGTTTTATCGAAACCAAATTAGGCATGCAGTTAACTCATGTTTCATTCCTTTTATATTTCAACCGTAAACCCTTTTGGATAGTGACTGTGACGACCCGGAAATCTCCGACCAAATTTAAACTTTATTCTTATTTGAGTTTCGACACGATAAGCAAAGTTTGTAATGTTGAATATCAAAATCTATCTTCATGTAATCATTTACCTTTGGACTGTGCCCTACGATTCACGAACAATGTTGTGTAAATAAATATGCATGTATATATAAGTGAAAGTATATATATAATAATTTGGAATTATAAAATAAATATTTGAATTAAATATGTAAAATAGGATACAAAATAATTAAACGTAAATTTAAAATGAATCTATATATATAAACATATATATTTTTATGATTAATAATAATTATATGTATATTAAAATATATATAATTTATAAATAATAATTAATCAATAAAGTTGATTATATAATAATATATAATTATTAAATATTACATAATTAATAATAGATTATTAACAAGTTAAAATACAGTTGTTATAATAATATTATTATTATTTTCATTAATATTAGTATTAGTTATATTATTATAGATAATATATAGATATGAAATCTAGTACATCTAATTTATTATCCTTACTAATAATATTATTACCCTCATTACTATTATTGGAATAGATATTTAATATAAATATCAGTGTTATTATCATTATGTAAAATACATAAATATGAAATTTGATACTATTGTTTTGTTATATTATTAATATTATTGTTATCATTATTCATATCATAATTAGTAGTAAGATTACAATTTTGATTATTATTAATGATTATTTATTATTATTGTTATCTTTATCAATATTTTTATCATTATTAACAAGATTACTAACAATTATCATTTTTATTATTTATAATATTTTTATCAGTGTTATTATTATTATTAATATTATTTTTATTAATATAATTAATTACTATTATTGCTAATATTATTATTATTATTATTGTTAATTATAAATATTAATTAATAATATTATTATATTATATATAATATATAGACAGTAATATATCGCGTACAGAATAAGATTTCCTATCTTTTTATTTTACTCTTTTGTTTCTTGTCCTCTGCTCGTGACTCTATAGTCGATCCCCACCATCACAACATAAAAAATCGATCTTAACAGTTGTACTACTTAAGAATATGATTATCACCAATCAATCCTGCTATCTATTCCTATACTTCGAAAAAAATTATCAAATCAGAAAGATAAAAAAGTCACCGGAACCTCTGCTCTTGAACTTTTAATCCAAACCTCAAATTCGATTCAACTTTCAAAATGTAATAATGTAGTTTCGTTAGGATTATTTTACTCAAACTACCTGCGAAATTTCAAGCTCCAATTCTTCTAATTGAATTCGAATTTACGAGTCAAACTTTTGTTTCAAAAAGTCAAATCGTATGAACATTCATAAAATCCGAATTCGTATGAATGTTTTGAGTTTAATTGGCGATTCCATTACACTCTTGGACTGATTTACAAACCATTTAATGTTGAAACCTTGAGCTAAAACATTCTTAAAACGAAAATCAATATTTTTGTTTTAGAAAAGCTGCGACAGCAGCAAGCTTGTGAAATTTTTTTTTTGTTTTTTTTCTTTTTCTTTTGATCAAGTGTATCCTTCACTAGTCGTTTCTGTTTCCAATGATGAATTTAAATCATTTAGTTTGTTTGTGTTGCTTGCTACACTCTCTGGTCGACGAAGTATTTAGAAGAAGAAGAGAAAATAGGAAACAGTTAAAATCGGGTTAAATGTTATTGGGTTCTGTCTTATTTCGGATTATGGGTAACAGCCCAACGGTTTGAGGTGTTAGCGGGGAGCGAGTGGTCTTGGGTTCGAGTCTCTATTGAGGCAGTATTTTTTATGCCTATTTTCCTTGAAGATAGCTTCGTATTCTTATTAGTTTTATTATTATAATTATCATTTTCATTATTATTATTATTATTATTATTATTATTATTATTATTATTATTATTATTATTATTATTATTATTATTATTGTATTGATTAGTGTGTTTGTTATTATTATTAATAATTATTGTTGTTAGGTTAATATAACTAATAGGATTAATATTATTATCATTTTTGTTATAACTAAATAATAACATCAAGTACTATTATTATTATTATTATTATTATTATTATTATTATTATTATTATTATTATTATTATTATTATTATTATTATTATTGATACAAGTATTATTATTATGATTATGATTATTATTAATAGTATTATTATGAAAATAACACAGTTATTATTATTTTCACTAATATAAGTATTAGTTACAGTTCATTATCATTTTTATCATAACCTTAGTTACAATTATGAATATTATTATTATTATTATTGTTGTTATTACTAATATTATTATCAAAATAAGTATTATTATTAAGTAATATGGTTACTAATATTATCATTATTAATAAGATTTCTACTATTATTATTATAAGTATCAGTATTAATAATATCATTATTAGTATTATTATTAATAAAGTTGTTATTATTATTATTATTAGTAAATCATTATTATTATCAAAACTATCTTTTTAAACAAATAAATACTTTGTACATAAAATATACTTATTACATAATTAGAATAATATTTTCACATAACTATATATATTAAACCTATTAATATTATTTATATAGATATTTACATATAACAAACTATTGATTTTTTTTTAAATATAACATTAAACAATTATATATATAAATATGGATATATTAATATAACTATACAAATATTAATCATTTTGAATACATACACAAATTAAATATATATAACATATAAATTAAGATATAATATATAAATTTATTCGATTACGATTATGTGTATTAATATATATACACAAATGATATAGGTTCGTGAATCCGAGGCCAACCCTGCTTTGTTCAGTTCCGTCGTATGCATATTTTACTACAAAATATCGTATTGTGAGTTTCATTTGCTCCCTTTTTCAATGCTTTTGCAATATATATTTTTGGGACTGAGAATACATGCGCTGCTTTTATAAATGTTTTACGAAATAGACACAAGTAATCTAAATTATATTCTATGGTTGGATTATCGAACCGAATATGCCCCTTTTTAGCTTGGTAGCCTAAGAATTGGTGTTTATGATGATTGCCACCAATTGACGCGAATCCTAAAGATAGATCTATGGGCACTAACAAGCCTCAGTCAGAGAATTTGAACTGCTTTAGTACTTCGATTTATCATGTCCGATGTGAGTCCTGAAATGATGGGAATATTCTATATGCATCCTGTTAAGGTCGGTTACCAGGTGTTTAATCCATATGAATGATTTTTATGCATGATGTTTAAGAGAAATGGAAATATGAAATCTTGTGGTCTATTAAAATTATGGAAATGATTGATTACGATAAACTAATGAACTCACCAACCTTTTGGTTGACACTTTAAAGCATGTTTATTCTCAGGTATTAAAAAAATCTTTCGCTGTGTATTTGCTCATGTTAGGGATATTACTTGGAGTCATTCATGACATATTTCAAAATACGTTGCATTCGAGTCATTGAGTTCATCAAGATTATTATTAACTCATTTATAGTTGAATATATTATGAAATGGTATGCATGCCGTCAACTTTCGATGTAATGAAAGTTTGTCTTTTAAAAACGAATGCAATGTTTGTAAAATGTATCATATAGAGGTCAAGTACCTCACGATGTAACCACATGTAATGTATTCGTCCAGATGGATTAGGACGGGTCATTACAGTGGGTCGAGTTCCTTTTGCTTTGGTTTAAAGATGATACAGTGAAGACGAATGATGAAATGGGTATTGGACAATAAATCATATTTGCTTAAACAGAAGTAGTGTGAGGTGTTGGTTTTGATTTTTTTTTAAAGACTATGTCCCACACCAAGGTTAAAGGTTGCCGACATGTATCATAGGTGTAGTCTAGTGGGTTGTAAAGTGATGTTAGGAGTAGGCCGAAAATGAAATAAAATAAGGATACGATATATTGATTTGAATGGGAGGTTATGTAAGGATGGGTGGAGTATATGATGATGAAGAACCGAAAATAATTTGGTAACCTGCTATCGAATTTTTCTTACTGTTTTTGTTTCTGATTTGGGTCGGGACACCACACACAATTCTCTTTTGGGCTGCTTATATTTAAATGGGCTACTGTATTAGGCTGCTAATGAAATTCAGTTGGTACCTGTCGAAGCCCAACACAAATCCTATAGAACGTTTGTTTTCTTTTGTTGCTATATGATATTCTGTTTAAACAAAAAGATGATGAAGATGGGTAATTACACGATAATGATGATGATTACCTGATGTAAGAAGTGTTAATGTTATGATTTTATGTGAGAATGATGATGACGTTTGAGCGTATGATAATGATGTTATGATTAGGGTTTAAGGATGATAGATGATACATGATTTGTAGATGATGAGGTTGTGATGGTTTATAGAATTTAAATCGAGATATAGAACAAATATATAGAAACAGACGAATGGTTAAGGGGTGTGGTGGGTTAGCGAGAGGTCTCAGGTTCGAGCCTTGTCTGAGGCATTTTTTTTGGGAAAAAGCTTTGAAAGGTAGTTTCTAGTATTATTATTATTATTGTTATTATTATTATTACTATTAATTACTATTATGATTATGACAAACATAAAAATAAATATAATTTATGTTAACAAATATTAAGATAAAAATAAGTATGGTTGTGATCATAGTTAAGATAATTACAATCGAGAAGATTAATTATATGAACGTTTACAATTAAGATAATATAAAGATATAGTTATGAATATACTTAAGTCATGATTAAACAAAATTTTCATTTTCACTTTTATTAAAACTATTATTTTTATTAGTATTATTATCATTATTATTATTATTATTATTATTATTATTATTATTATTATTATTATTATTATTACTACTACTGAAAGTATCATTATTTTTAAGATTTATCATTCTTATTAAAATTAGTATTATTATTAAAATTAACATTTTTATTAAAATTATCATTTTTATTATTAAAATTATCATTATTATTATTATTAGATTTATCATGAGTTTTAGTATTATTTTTATCATTATTATTATTAGTATTATTAATTATTAATGTATCAAATAAAGATTTTTCTACATAAAAGTATATTTATGACATAAGACATGACTATATTAATATTTTTGTAATAAATAATAATTATCTAGTTAAAGTATATAAAAATAAATATATCTAATTAAGATATTAATGAAACATTAAAATAACGACTATATTAACACTTTATAAATTTATATATAAAATAAATATATTTAAGTTAATAATGAAACACATAAATTATTAAAATAACAGTTATATCACTAATAATATATAAATTATTCGATTACAATCATATGTGTTAATATATATATAAATGATATAGGTTCGTGAATCCGAGGTCAACCCTACATTTGTTCAATGCCGTCATATGTATTTTTACTACAAAATACAGTATAGTGAGTTAATTTGATTCCCTTTTACTCTTTACATTTTGGGACTGAGAATACATGCGCTGTTTTTATAACTGTTTTATTAAATGCTTTTGAAATATATTTTTGGACTGAGAATACATGAAATGCTTTTATAAATGTTTGATGAGATCAACACAAGCAAAACATTCCTCGAATGAGTTATTATGCAGACAGAAGTTCTGTGGATTATTATTGAATTAGGTGGACATGATGATTGCCACCAATTGATGTGAATTTTTCCCCTGATTATTATTGCTTGGTAACCTAAGAATTAGAAAACGGGTATGGCCCTAATTCACACGAACCCTAAAGGTAGCTACCGGGTTTAACACCCCCACCCAGAATGTTCACTAGACGGAAGAGTTAGTGGGCGTGGTGTTTAGTACTTCGAAGTTTATATATTATACAGACGAGATGTTCTGTTTTGGGGATATTATTGATGCGCATTATATGTTAATGTCGGTTACCATGTTGAGCAATGAAATCAAATTAAATGTTATGTATCGAGAGAATGATTTTTATACACAGGTTATGTGTATTATTTTTGTGCACGAGATATGTGTACGGTTATTTAAAAATCGCGAGGCAACCTACGGGGGAGAAAAGGATACGAACCTACTCTGTAAGCATTATGAAAAAAAGTTTTGTACACGAGATAGGTGTACTGTATTTAAAATCTTGTGGTCTATCAAAATGACGAATTTTATTGTTTATGATAAACCTATGAACTCACCAACCTTTTGGTTGACACTTGAAAGCATGTTTATTCTCAGGTATGAAAGAAATCTTCCGCTGTGTATTTGCTCATTTTAGAAATATTACTTGGAGTCATTCATGGCATATTTCAAAAGACGTTACATTCGAGTCGTTGAGTTCATTAAGATTATTATTAAGTCAATTATAGTTGGATATATTATGAAATGGTATGCATGCCGTCAACTTTCGATGAAATGAAAGTTTGTCTTTTAAAAACGAATGCAATGTTTGTAAAATGTATCATATAGAGGTCAAGTACCTCACGATGTAACTAAATGTAATGTATTCGTCCTGATGGATTAGGACGGGTCGCTACAGTTGGTATCAGAGCGGTGGTCTTAGCGAACCAGGTCTTGCATTAGTGTGTCTAACTGCTAGTTGTTAAGATGCATTAGTGAGTCTGGACTTCGACCGTGTCTGCATGTCAAAAGTTTTGCTTATCATTATGTGTCGAAAATTACCTGCTTATCATTCTTAGTCTAGACACATCTTACTGCATTGATTGAATGAATAGTGTATAGACAAAATTCATATCTTAGCATATCTGCTAATTCATATCTTAGCGTATATGTTACTGCAAACTTTGCCTGACATATTCCGCAAATTCCTCCATAATCTACGAAATCTTTTATTTTATATAGGGATATTCTATGTAATTAGAATGCCATCCGATAGCCGGAAATCATTTCATATCGAAAAATTCTTTATTCAATCGTACGAAATGGAACTCACCACTAGTTCAAGTCCCTCGGATTCCGATATGGATTTTCACTCAAGCTCCGAAAGCAGCATCACCAGAATGGATCAACCAATTTGCCATCATCTATTCTGGGTGAATTGGGGATGGGTTCGTAGCCTACTTAATTATTGGAGATAAGAAGAAGGTGATCCCTTCCATCCACCATATTGCCCTCTTGGCGAAGAACCTGAAGCACTTACCTGCAAACCTATCCAAAACACCATTTTCAGCCTCATTTCCAGGGTAGCTCGTCACGATTATATATTCTATCCACAATTCTAGATCTTTCTCATCCACTCGTTCCGATCGACAATCATCCCGAAATAATGGAAGAAGTCAACGAACTTCGCGCTCGAGTAATCAATTTGGAAAATATGGTACAAAACTTACCAGCTTCAGCAACATCACCAGTGTAGTGACCCGAACTTTTCCATGTTTATATATATATATATTAAATGAAATTGTTATTTACATGATTAAGTGTTTCCAACATGTTAAGCAATCAAACTTGTTAAGACTTGATTAATTGAAATAGGTTTCATATAGACAATTGACCACCCAAGTTGATTGGTGATTCACGAACGTTAAAACTTGTAAAAACTATATGATGACATATATATGGATATATATATATATATATATATATATATATATATATATATATATATATATATATATATATATATATATATATATATATATATATATATATATATATATATATATATATATATAGTTAACATGATATTATGATAAGTAAACATATCATTAAGTATATTAACAATGAACTACATATGTAAAAACAAGACTACTAACTTAATGATTTTGAAACGAGACATATATGTAACGATTATCGTTGTAACGTGATAAGGCTAAAAATGAACACATATTTTACAGCATTATTTCCCAAGAAAGACAAGATTTTAGTTGATATTGTTCGATTTACAAGCACTATTCGTTTAAATATTAAAAAGTGAAGATAAAAGGCAGATTCGACAAATTGAAGACGGAAAGGTCCAAAAAGCTAAAAAGTACAAGATTCAATCAAAAAGGTGCAAATTATTGATGAGGAACGTCTCAAAATAACAAGAGTACAAGTTACAAGACGCAAAGTACGCGATTTAAAATAATACGCGAAGACGTCCGAAAATCCGGAACCGGGACCTGAGCCTAGAAGAAACGCCCGACGTAACGGACCAAAAATATCTACTCAACTATGCATATAAATATAATATAATATATAAATAATTATTAAAATTATTTATATATTTATATTATTTATTTATTATGTCGGCAAGCTAGAAAACAAATGATCCTGAGCTGGAAATCACGGCCATGCGAGTCGCATGGCCTAATGCCCAAACTCATGCGACTCGCATGAGTACCTTTTCCAGGCCACCTTCTATTTAAAGCGACTTCGTGATCCGTTTTTAAAACACACAAAATATATCTCTCTCTCTCAATATATCGTATATATTTATATTTATATTTATAATTTATATTTTAATTTTATTTATAATTCTAATAATAAGGGTATGTTAGCGAATGTTGTAAGGGTGTAAGTCGAAATTCTGTCCGTGTAACGCTACGCTATTTTTAATCATTGTAAGTTATGTTCAACCTTTTTACATTAATGTCTCGTAGCTAAGTTATTATTATGCTTATTTAATCCGAAGTAATCATGATGTTGGGCTAATTACTAAAATTGGGTAATTGGGCTTTGTACCATAATTGGGGTTTGGATAAAAGAACGACACTTGTGGAAATTAGACTATGGGCTATTAATGGGCTTTATATTTGTTTAACTAAATGATAGTTTGTTAATGTTAATATAAAGATTTACAATTGGGCGTCCTTATAAATTACCATATACACTCGATCGGACACGATGGGCGGGGTATTTATATGTACGAATAATCGTTCATTTAACCGGACACGGGAATGGATTAATAGCCACTAGAATAATTAAAACAGGGGTGAAATTACATTCAAGGGTAATTGGTGTAATTGTAAACAAAGTAGTAAAACCTTGGTTTACACGCAGTCGATAACCTGGTGTATTCATTAAACAAAGTATTAAAACCTTGTTACAATTCGAATCCCCAATTAGTTGGAATATTTAACTTCGGGTATAATAATAATTTGACGAGGACACTCGCACTTTATATTTATGACTGATGGACTGTTATGGACAAAAACCAGACGGACATATTAAATAATCTAGGACAAAGGACAATTAACCCATGGGCATAAAACTAAAATCAACACGTCAAACATCATGATTACAGAAGTTTAAATAAGCATAATTCTTTTATTTCATATTTAATTTCCTTTATTTTATATTTAATTGCACTTCTAATTATCGCATTTTTATTGTTAATTTATTTTATCGCACTTTTAATTATCGTACTTTTTAATTATCGCAATTTTATTTTATCGCACTTTTATTATTCGCAATTTCATTATCGTTATTTACTTTACGCTTTAATTTAAGTCTTGTATTTATTTTATATTTTACATTAGGTTTTAACTGCGACTAAAGTCTTAAAATCGACAAACCGGTCATTAAACGGTAAAAACCCCCCTTTATAATAATAATATTACATATATATATATATATATTTGTATTTTTATAAAAGTAAACTAATATAGCGTTGAGCTTTGTTTAAAGATTTCCCTGTGGAACGAACCGGACTTACTAAAAACTACACTACTGTACGATTAGGTACACTGCCTATAAGTGTTGTAGCAAGGTTTAAGTATATCCACTCGATAAATAAATAAATAACTTGTGTAAAATTGTAGCATATTTAATAGTATTTTCGCACTAAAAATAATACTATTTCGTATACACCCGCTTCGACATCAAGTATTTTTGGCGCCGCTGCCGGGGAACGCCGAAGCGAAACGTCAATATAAAAAAATTTTATTAAGTCTTAATTAGTTTTTATAATAAATATATATTTTTAATTAAAAAAAAATATATATAAAAATTTAAAATCTATTAAAACCAAAAAAAAAAAAGTATTTTAAATATATTTTTAAGTTTTTCTTTTATTTTTACAAAATTATAAAGTATTTTAAGTTTATTTTTAGTTTTTAAAATTAAGTTTTATTTTAATTATATATATATTTATCTTTTAAATATAAAACAGAAAATATTAATACAATTAATAAATATTTAAAATATTACGAACTGAACCTGTTGTTTGAACCCCCATTTGAACCGGCTCAGCAGGTCATGCGACTCGCATGACCTTTTCCCCTGAACCCATGCGACTCGCATGATGGTTCTGACAGGCCACAATCTTTGCCCTAATTCTGCATTTAATGCGGAGTAATATATTATTATTATTATAAAACCTAGTTTGTTTTTATTATTATTAATTAAGTTTTTAGTTTAATTATTTTTAATTACTTTTAATTAGTTTTATTATATTTAAAACTTAATACTTTAATATAATTAATATAAAAATAATATTTTAATAAAAATTGTATTTTTTATCACTTTTTATTTCTTTTAATATTTTGTACTTTTTAATCGTTTAGCGTAATTTTTATATTTTTATTGTTCGTACTTAGTTTTTAGACATAGTATTTGCCGTAGTAACTTTAGATTTTTAGGCTTTGCCGTAAACTCTCTTAAGTGCTTATTCCTTAGATTAAGTATTAGGTGCTTTAGAATTTTGCGACGCCTTTTTAAGTTTTAGTTTCTTTTTTAAGTTATTTCCATTTGGGATTTAGTTTTTCCTGTAAGCTTTAATATTTTTAGACACCTTTTACTATGTATCAATTATCATTCCAATTAGTAATTTCAATTTGCGATTATAATTTTAAGTTAGTTGTAGTAATAAGGTTAGGTTAGTCAAGTATTTTTAAGTTTTTATAAGTTTCTTTTATTTTTCCGTCACCTTTTATTTTTTCAACCATTTTTCTTTTTCTACCTTTTTCGACGAACTCTTTTTCTTTCTTATTTCTCGCTATTCTAGTTTTAGGACATAGATTTTTATTCTACTTCTTATCTAAATTTCTTAAAATTACGAAAATTTATTTTAAGTGGTTAAATTAATAGACATCAAAATTTTCTGGTTCGTAGTAATAGTTGGATTTGTACGTGGACCGGGTTATTGGAGCCAAACAGTCCTCCATTATATTGAGACCAAACGAATCCTGCCCCTCTGCTGCATCTTTTGGCTATTCGAAACGTGGGCAAAATCAGAAAAGTCTATTGATTGGATAACTTATTATAATTTTTCTTTCCTTTTTAAAACTAATAGGATATTCAGTGAATGCACCGAGCAAGACGTTCATCACCTTTTGTACGTTCACCACCTGTAACTAGATCAAGACATTTAGCAAATATAACCGCCGTTGATTTTTCTTTAGAATCGTCATCCAGTCGACCAAGTACTTCAGTTCAAATTTCCGATAATCCATTTTTTGAACCCGACCTCACAATTGAGAATCCGGAGAATATTCAGGAACGGTTCGTAGATCCTGAACCATTAAACTTTCCTCCGGAGCCACCAATCATTCAAACAGAGATTGTTGAGGAACGAACCATTAAATCAGAATCATCTAGTGATACCGATTCAACAAATTCAATTATGGAGAATCTGGAACCTTTAAGTATGGAAGACCGAATGAGAGCTAAACGCACTGGCCAAGGTCACGCAATTACTCATCCAGACATTAATGCGCCAGATTATGAAATCAAAGGACAAATTCTACACATGGTGACTAATCAATGCCAATTTAGTGGTGCGCCGAAGGAAGATCCAAATGAACATCTACGTACCTTTAATAGGATCTGCACACTATTTAAAATCCGAGAAGTGGAGGATGAACAGATATATCTCATGTTATTTCCCTGGACTTTAAAGGGAGAAGCCAAAGATTGGTTGGAATCGTTACCTGAAGGGGCGATTGATACATGGGATGTTTTAGTTGACAAATTTCTTAAACAATTCTTTCCTGCATCTAAAGCCGTAAGACTTCAAGCAGAAATTGTTACGTTTACACAGAAACCAAATGAAACTCTATATGAGGCGTGGACAAGATATGGAAAGTTATTAAGAGGATGTCCGCAACATGGTTTAGACACCTGTCAAATAGTACAAATATTCTACCAAGGATGCGACATCACTACAAGAAAAGACATAGATATAGCAGCTGGTGGTTCTATTATGAAGAAAACCGAAACTGATGCTTACAAAATTATTGATAACACTGCTTCCCACTCACATGAGTGGCACCAAGAAAAAGATATCATTAGATCATCTAAAGCAGCTAGAGCCGATTCTAGCCATGACTTAGATTCCATTTCCGCAAAGATAGATGCTGTGGAGAGACGAATGGAAAAGATGACTAAAGATATTCACTCAATACGAATTAGTTGTGAGCAGTGTGGAGGACCACATTTGACAAAAGATTGCCTCAGTATTGAATTAACAATGGAACAAAGAGAGAATATTTCATACATAAACCAAAGGCCTGGAAATAATTATCAGAATAATTATCAACCGCCAAGACCGATTTACAATCAAAACCAGAATTATAACCGAAATATTCCATACAACAACCAACAAGGTCCTAGCAATCAACAAGTATCCAATAATACTTACAATCAGCAAAGACCTAATTTTCAAAACAAACCACCACAACAAACCGGTGATAAAAAGCCAAATTTAGAAGATATGATGACGAAGCTAGTTGAAACTCAAACGCAGTTTTTCACATCTCAGAAACAAACTAATGAACAAAATGCTCAAGCATTTAGAAATCAACAAGCTTCTATTCAAAATCTGGAACAAGAAGTAAGTAACCTAGCAAGGTTGATAGGTGAAAGAAAACCAGGAAGTTTACCGAGTGATACAAATGCTAACCCCCGGAATGAAACAGCTAAAGCCATTACCACGAGAAGTGGTATTACACTTAAACCACCTGAAATACCTGTAAATTCAGATGATTCTATTCCAACTCCACAAGAACCACAATCCGAGCAAGAAAAGGAAAAAGAACCGGTAGTTGAAAAGGTTAATGAAGATAACCCAGTTAAGGCTAAACCTTATGTTAAACCATACCAACCACCGCTTCCTTACCCGAGTAAAATGAGAAAAGAAAAACTTGAAGCCGAGCAATCCAAATTCTTGGATATGTTTAAACAAATAAATGTAAATCTTCCTTTCATTGATGTGATTTCAGGAATGCCAAGGTATGCTAAATTCTTGAAAGATCTAATCTCAAATAGAAAGAAAATGGAAGAACTCTCGGCTGTTACTATGAATGCTAATTGTTCAGCAGTGCTGTTGAATAAGATACCAGAAAAACTATCTGATCCAGGAAGTTTCACAATTCCATGTTTTTTGGGTAGTCTTAGTTCAATAGAAGCATTGGCAGATTTAGGTGCTAGTATAAATCTAATGCCGTATTCACTATACGCTAAACTAGACCTTGGAGAATTGAAACCAACTAGAATAAGCATACAACTAGCCGATAGATCAATAAAATATCCTAGAGGGATAATGGAGAACATGCTAGTTAAAGTTGGTACTTTAGTATTTCCAGTAGATTTTGTTGTTTTAGACATGGAAGAAGATTCTCAAGTTCCTCTCATATTAGGAAGACCATTCTTAAACACGGCTAAAGCAATGATAGACGTGTTCGGTAAGAAACTGACCCTAAGTATAGAGGATGAGAGTGTTACCTTTTCAGTTGATAGAGCAATGCAACAACCACAATCTGCAGATGATACATGTTATTATATTCAAACTATAGATGCACATGCATAATTATTAGAAGAATTTCCAGAATTACAAGGAACAGGAGAATGTTCTTTAGGAGAAGGTAATGAACCAATTGATGAAGCTGAAATGTTAGCTACACTAATAGCTAATGGATATGAACCAACAACAGAAGAAATTCAAATGCTAAAAGAAGAAGACAGATATCGATATAAATCATCGATAGAAGAACCTCCGAAATTAGAGTTAAAGCCACTTCCAAACCATTTGGAATACGCTTATTTACATGGTGAATCTGAATTACCTGTAATAATATCGTCTTCTCTTACTGAAAATGAGAAATCACAACTCATTTCTGTGTTGAAAGCTCATAAACCAGCCATTGCATGGAAGATTCATGATATTAAAGGAATAAGTCCTTCGTATTGCACACATAAAATCCTTATGGAAGAAGGTCATAAAACGTATGTGCAACGCCAACGAAGACTAAATCCGAATATGCAAGATGTAGTTAAGAAAGAGATTATTAAACTGCTAGATGCAGGTTTAATTTATCCAATTTCTGATAGTCCATGGGTAAGCCCAGTTCAATGCGTACCTAAGAAGGGTGGCATGACTGTCATTACAAATGAGAAAAATGAGCTTATTCCTACTAGGACTGTAACAGGATGGCGTGTATGTATTGATTATAGAAAATTAAATGACGCCACCAGAAAAGATCACTTTCCCTTACCTTTTATAGATCAAATGTTGGAAAGATTAGCCGGAAATAGTTACTATTGTTTTCTAGATGGATTTTCCGGATATTTTCAAATTCCAATAGCACCCGAGGACCAAGAGAAAACCACATTCACGTGCCCTTATGGTACTTTTGCTTACAAACGCATGCCATTTGGACTTTGCAACGCCCCTGCAACCTTTCAAAGGTGCATGATGGCGATTTTTCACGACATGATAGAAGAATGCATGGAAGTTTTCATGGATGACTTTTCAGTCTTCGGTGATACATTTAAATCATGTCTAGTTAATCTGGAACGAATGCTAATTAGATGCGAACAATCAAATCTAGTACTTAATTGGGAGAAATGCCATTTCATGGTTAAAGAAGGCATCGTTCTTGGACATAAAATTTCAAAAGAAGGAATTGAAGTGGATAGAGCTAAAGTAGATGTAATTGCTAAACTTCCACATCCCACCAATGTTAGAGGAGTTAGGAGTTTTCTAGGGCATGCCGGTTTTTACCGACGTTTCATAAAAGATTTTTCTAAAATTGCCACTCCTATGAATAAACTCCTAGAAAAGGATGCTCCATTCATCTTTTCAGATGAGTGTATCAAATCTTTTAATATTCTTAAAGAAAAACTCACTTATGCACCGATCATGATAACACCAAATTGGAATCTACCATTTGAACTAATGTGCGATGCAAGTGATTTTGCAATGGGAGCCGTTTTAGGACAAAGGATTGAAAAACGATTTCAACCTATATATTATGCTAGTAAGACATTACAAGGAGCACAAACGAACTATACAACTACTGAAAAAGAACTCCTTGCTATTGTCTTTGCTTTTGACAAATTTCGATCATATCTCGTTCTAGCAAAAACGGTGGTCTATACCGACCATTCTGCTCTTAGATACCTATTTTCAAAACAAGATGCTAAACCAAGATTAATCCGTTGGATCTTACTCTTACAAGAGTTTGATATTGAAATCCGAGATAAAAGAGGAGCAGAAAATCTCGCCGCTGATCATCTTTCTCGTCTTGAAAATCCCGAATTAGAAGTTCTAAATGAATCAGCCATACAAGACAACTTTCCTGATGAATATCTATTGAAGATAGATTATAAAGAAATCCCATGGTTTGCAGACTATGCAAACTACTTAGTTTGTGGATTCCTTGAAAAAGGATTATCGTACCAAAGACGAAAGAAATTCTTCAGTGATATAAAACACTATTTCTGGGAAGATCCACATTTGTTTAAAAGTTGTCCCGATGGAATAATACGCCGATGTGTATTTGGAGATGAAGCTAGTAAAATATTAAACCATTGTCACACAGGACCAACAGGAGGGCATTATGGGCCTCAACTAACAGCAAGAAAAATTTATGAAGCTGGATTCTATTGGCCTACAATTTACAAAGACGCACACCTTCTTTGCAAATCCTGTGATGCATGTCAAAGGGCCGGAAAAATAAGTCAACGTGATGAAATGCCACAAAATGTCATCCAAGTATGTGAAGTATTTGACATTTGGGGTATTGACTTTATGGGTCCATTTCCAAAATCTCATAATAATCTATATATACTCGTAGCCATTGATTATGTATCTAAATGGGCGGAAGCACAAGCTCTCCTAACTAACGATGCACGAGTTGTAGTCAACTTTTTAAAACGCCTTTTTGCAAGGTTTGGAACACCGAAAGCTTTAATAAGTGATCGGGGTACTCATTTCTGTAATAATCAACTTGAGAAAGTTCTTAAAAGATATGGAGTAACTCATAAAATCTCCACCGCATATCATCCACAAACAAGTGGACAAGTTGAAAATACAAACCAAGCTTTAAAACGTATTCTAGAGAAAACCGTAGGATCAAATCCGAAGGAATGGTCCATTAAATTGGAGGATGCACTCTGGGCTTTTAGAACAGCCTACAAAACTCCAATTGGAACCACACCTTTTAGACTCGTTTATGGAAAAGCATGTCATCTTCCAGTAGAAATTGAACACAAAGCATTTTGGGCTTTGAAGACATGTAATCTTGATTTACATGAAGCCGGACGTCTACGATTAAGTCAACTAAATGAATTAGAAGAATTAAGACATGAAGCATACGAAAATTCGTTAATCTATAAAGAAAGAACGAAGAAATGGCATGATAAAAGAATCAGAAGTTCAAAAGAATTTAAAGAAGGAGACAGAGTTCTTCTTTTCAATTCACGATTCAAGCTATTTCCTGGAAAATTGAAATCAAGATGGTCTGGACCATTCATAGTCAAAAGAGTTTTCCCATACGGAACGATAGAATTAATAAATTCAAATGGGATTGAATTTATAGTTAATGGTCACAGAGTTAAACATTACATACATGGTCCGATGGAAGTCGACAACGAAGTTAATCACAATTTCAACACCACAGCTAACTAAGTGTGGGGAGAATCAAGTCTTTAAAGGATAATATGTATTTCTGTTAGAGTTAGATTGTCTGTTTTCGTGTAGTTCTCGAAAATGGAACCCGAATGGTCTTTCCCTAGCAGACCCTAAAGAACTAGTCTTCTCCCCCCATTCTGAATTTTTATTTTTTTAGGTTTTTACAAAATGAAGACTGCCTGTGAACTAAACCATGGTCTAATGCTACACGCTTTGATCACTAAACGTAATAATGACATACTACCAAGTGAAATAGTATCAGTAATCAGAGAAAGAATGGACGGAGTTAGAAAAGAATCCAGATGCGAAGATAATAAGTTACAATTTGGTAAAGGAAAATCAAAATCCGCAGCGAAAAGAAGAGCACGACACCTAGAAAGATGTCACAAATGCGGAAAATGGTCACATGGAGGTAAATGTTCAAATAATCAAACCTATTCAAATACCGAATTTGTTACTTTATGCAGAGACGGACCGTTCATATGTTTAGAAGAAAAGACACTGAATGCTCGAGGTTACGCCTATGTAGCCATGGAAAATCAATTAAACTGACTATCTTATGAATGGGATAGATCATATAACTAAGAAATCTATTTCACAGGTATGTCTGTACAGTTTTTATTTTTATTTTTATTTTTAACCTTTTGATAATAAACGCTAATTTGTTCGCTAAAAAGTATTAAATTGGTATTAAATAAAATTAGGTTTGGCGACCGAAATTATTGATATCATTCAAAAATTTATTACATCACTGCGAAATTTAACGTTTATTCTTAAGGTATAAATATCTTTAAACAATCAACCCAAAATATTTCAAAAATTCGTCATGAGTTAAATTAGGTCTTGGAACCGAAATAACTTTACCGAAAAGAGGGGCGCATATTTTTGATAATATTTGATTGATTAAAGTGGGATAAAAGACCAAAAAGATTTTTAATTTTATTTTTACTTTGTTTTAAAACTAATATATATATATATATATATATCTTATGATATAATATCTTTAAGTTTTTAAATATTTTAAATCAATATTCAATATAAGTTTATAAAAATTAATATAAGTTTAAAAATATCAACAATATATTGCATTTTTAATTTTTAATATGAATTTTTAATTTTATGCATTTCAAATTAAGTTGTGTGAATTTTTTTTTTAAAAAAAAAAAAAAAAAAATTTACTTTATCTCATTAAGTTAAAAATATGATTTTTAAAATTCGTCGTGAGTTGAAAACTAGACCGTTGAGTCGAAATTGCTTTACCCGAGGGCGGGACGAGAATTTTTATTATCATCATTTTTAAGCTTCTTGATTTAAAGTATGCCAAAAAAATTGAAAAATCCAAAAATCTAAGCTTTTAAAACAATCGCTTGAAAATGACAAAATTTTAAAATTTTGTCGAGGGACGGACTAGGGCATCGTCCCGAAACGACCTCGTCCTAAAAAGAAACAAAATTTTTAAAATTTTATTTAATTCTATGTTTTAAAAGTATAAGGTTTTATAAATAAATAAATAAAAAAAAAACCTGGATTTCAACCCCATGCGACTCGCATGGGGGAAGGGCAAATACCATGCGAGTCGCATGGCTGATAAAAACTGGCCACATACAAAACTTCTCAGTTTCGCTGATTCTGTCACAATACACACACATATACACGAACTTGCACCCAAACTCTCTCAAAAATCCGTCATTTTTTTTGAAATTTCTTGCAAAACTTCACAATAATCATGCGTAGGTTCAGTAGGCTCAACCCCTTCAGGAACACGGTAAAGATTTCACCCCTAATCTCTTTAAATTCGAATTATTGTGTTCTTGAGCTATAAATTTTATATTTTGATTTTGTTAAATTCTAGTGTAATTAGACTTAAATTGTTGTTATATTATGCATGAATATCCTAGATTGAAGCTATTTAACATGGATTGAAGCTAAAAACTTCAAATTTTTAAGAATCTAGGGTTTGTGTTCTTGAGCAATTTGGGGCTTTTTGATATAAACAGGTTATGGCCGATTTTTGTCATGAATTGTTGCTAAATTAAGTAGTGTAACATGTTTAGGTAGTTAATTGATCCAAACTTTGAACCTAAACATGTTTTTGAGAATTAAAGTAGACTTTTTAAGTCTAAAAAATTCATAAACTTGGATAATTTGATGTAAAGGCCAATTTAAACTTGTTTAATTGCTAGTAGTGATTAGTTTGGCATGTTATTTAAGATAAATGTTTAAAAACTTGATGAATATTTTCATATGTACTTATTTGAAAAAATGTAGGATTGACAAAAATATGAAAATGAGCACTAGTTTGATATGAATGCCATGTAACAAGTGTTTAATTGTTATAATAATTATTGTTGACATGTTTAAGAGTTTAAATGTGATAAAACATTGTACACATTTTCGTATGTAAAAGTATAGAATTGTTATTTTTAGGAAAATATGTATAAAATGTGTTATGAATTGAACATGTCATCATAATTGTTTCAAGTTATTATTTTGCTAACACTAATGCATATTTGGATGCACAATTTTTGTGTTTAATGTGTTTTGCAGAGAAATACAGATACGGACGGTGCATCATCGTCCAGACAACCAGAGCCCGAACCGGAAATGTTTAATGAACAAGAACAACAAGTGCAAGAAGAAGAAGAACAACATGAGGATCAACATATTCCATATCACGATCAAGATCAATTATTCATGAATCAGTTTCGTCAATTCGCTCCACATCAAATGATTCTGAGCTTAGACATTAATGAAGATCAGTTACACCCAAATCTGAGATTTGATCGATGTTGGATAGAGTATCCAGATTATCAAAAGAACATGCACATTCTCTACTTTAAGGTTGTTGAAATGCCAAGGGCAATTGACTGGGTACCTTTGGAAACAGTTGACCTTGCCGAACCGATTCGGGAATTATTGGTGCAAAGGTATGGTAATTCTCAGTTTAACGATTGGATGCGCCTATTTTCCATTCGTAGAACCATATATAGGGAATGGTGTATAGAATTACTTAGTACTATTAAGTTAAACATTGATGTTAGGAGGATAGATGATAGAAGCTTTATTAGATTTCTGTTAGGTGGACGCATGTACAGAATGTCCATGATAGATTTAGCCAGGGCCTTACAGATTTACACCCCTGCTGAACTTTTGAGCCCCGACTGTAATAGCCTGATTGCCCAAGGAGAAAGGGTAGATAGGGAATTTAATGTTAACGCCGTCTGGAGGCGTATGTCCCATTTTAATGAGTTTCAAGCTGGTGGGGGACATACATACTTAGATATTGATAGAGCTGAACTCCGGGTGATACATCGATTCTTAGCAAACACAATTACACAAAGGGGTAAAAATAAGGAGAAATTGACTTTAAATGATTTATTCTACCTTAAGTGTATTAGAGACCCTAGGAGTTTCGTTAACATTCCCTATTGTGTAGGTTATTATCTATCTAATGTAGTTGGGGGGATGAAATCGGGGAGTATTATAGGTGGTGGTATTTTCATTACTCTCATTGGAGAGTATTTAGGTGTTGACAAGAACCGAGGGGGTCCAATGGTAGAAATAGAGGACGAAGGTGAAACTATAAGTTCACACGTCTATCAGGGTGCAAAGGTTTTATTGATGAGACGTAATCGGGTATATCGATACGAGGGACCTCAGCGACAGGTAGAAAGAGGTTCGGATGACGAAATGGAGGAGGCGAACAACATTATGGAAGTTGTTCGGGAGACTGCTCTTGATTTAGGCGTTCGTATGGAGGAAGAATACATGACGAACGATGATAGGCATATGCAGTACGAGGCGTGGCAACGCCGGAATGATTACGAGCATTCCCGGCAACGAGAGCATCACCGATGGGATTATCATCAGCGCCAAATCATAAGCCGGCTGCAGCCTAATGAGATTTATTATCCGACCCGACCCGCATTCTATCCTGCACACCAGCCAGAAATGAGACCGCCCTATGACATATATGATTATGACGCAGCATACCAGTTCACCTATCAACAGCCATGGAACCCTGATCCGAACATGAATTGGGATCCCTATCCTAATTATCCTCCTAACCCACCTCCTGATCAGTAGAGATAAGTTGGTAATTTATATTTTTATTATTTTAAACACTTAACATTTTAATTACATTTATGTAATGTTTGATATTTCTATTATTATTGTGTACTAATATTTTTCTTATAATTTGAAAGTGGGATGCCAAAGTTCCATTTCAAATTGCATGTATGATTATATTTGTATTGCATGTATTTTATGTTATGCACAAAACAGGATAAAACAACGCGTTTTCAAAGACTGGCATTAAGTTCAGCAAAAGCAAGTAATTTTGACGACAAGATGCAAAATATATGTGAAATAACAACAAGACGGAATGAACAAATGACGTGCACCATTTATCATTCAACAATCAAACGACAATATGTTTGAAACTTTGGTAAAATTTAATCATTTTTCTACGCTAATAACCCTCAATAATTTAAATTGTTTCTGATTTCTTGCAAATGAGGGCATTGCAAGATCTTAAGTGTGGGAAGGGGTTAAATTCTTTCGGATTTTTAAAAAAAAATTTTTTGATTTAAACACTTGGTTACCATTAAAAATGCTAGTAACGCAGTAGTTGTGTTAGAATCTAGTGCTCTCCGATAACAAGGAACAGCCCTAGTCTTATATACTAACTACCCAATTCTAGTAAAATTTTTCAAAATTTTCAATTAAATGAATTCAAATCATGTTTATACATATTTATGAACGATAAAACTAGGTTTTAACACCGAAATTATTGTTACCTCGGAAAGGAAATAAATTGAGAAACAAACTAAAATGTTAAAATTCATTTAAAATGGAATAGAGGACGATAAAAAGGAAAATAAAAGCCAAGTGTGGGAAAATTTACCAAGTTATTTTAAACATATGTCACATATATCTGTAACAAATAACTTAAAATACTTTTGCTTTGGACTAAACTAAACTGTTTTACCCGATAAAAGAAAAGAAGAGATGGATCTACACGATGAATCAATTCCATCATTAAAAGGAAGTAAAGTCTTCCGAAAAAGACACGCGCTTCTTGATTTAGGTCATGAAGTTGTCGTCCAGACCAGCTGTAGGTTGACGAAAAATCTAGAAAAGTCATCACTAAAATCTGCAGGAAATCCACGGACCTCAGCATTAAACAGGGTCACCAAGTGGTCAGATTTATCCTAACCATGAGAAGGATTTATCTCGTACAATGGGGAGGCACCGTGCAAATTAGCTTGATAAGACTAATGAATCAGATCCCCAGAAAGGATAATCTCCTTAAAGATTAAAAATCAGCTTTTAAGCCTGATATTACTCAATCGTTGAGATTGACCTTAAAGATTGAGAATTCAAACTCATGGAATTCAATGATATCTAAACTCGAGCTTGAACGAGAAAATATTTTGATCAAAATTACAAACCAATTTGTTTTCTGAAAATCCATTTTCAATGCGTTCATTACCATTGAACGTAAAATCCTAGGAATTCACCTGGAATTCATTAGGTCACCTGAACCAAATCGGGTGTCAACCGTAAGAACGGTGGTTGCATAGCATGGTCGGAGACAGGACCTTGTGCCAGACCGAAAAATTAAAAGATGATCTTTACTATTGCTCCTACCAAGGATAGTTCTAGCATCCGACACGTTAAAAAGACCATAATCATCTGCATGTCACTGGACATTGCCTTAACAGTTTCTTGTTCATCGCTTTCCTTTGCAACCGGACGGTAGTTTGCCGAAAGGTAATATACGGAACAAGTAAACTGGATGTGTGCTTTCCGATATAGGGATAGCAGTGGATTACACGAGCCTAAAAGTTTTAGCCAAAATATTGATCCACAGATATATTTTGCAACACCGATGATGGATCAAATCAGAAAACTTGTCTAGGGTAAAATCCAGCTTGAATTTTCAAAAGATCAAATGTTTTTATAAAGATCCAATTTCCTTAAGGATCTAAATTTTTATAGTCATGTGGGACTGTAAACCACCTTTCAAATGTGCACTTTGCTTTGGAAACCGAAAGTAAATCGGCTATTTGATTGCAAGTGTCGTTGACCTAAACCCGAGGCAACTATAAAAGACACACCCACCTTTAAACCACATCGTTACTATCATTGTTTATACCGCTGTATTGAAGTCACTTATGTACAAAGTGTGAAGAATAAAGAAGTGATTCAAGTGTTTCAAGACTATATTGCTTGAGGACAAGCAACGCTTAAGTGTGGGAATATTGATAAGGCTAAAAATGAACACATATTTTACAGCATTATTTCCCAAGAAAGACAAGATTTTAGTTGATATTGTTCGATTTACAAGCACTATTCGTTTAAATATTAAAAAGTGAAGATAAAAGGCAGATTCGACAAATTGAAGACGGAAAGGTCCAAAAAGCTAAAAAGTACAAGATTCAATCAAAAAGGTTCAAATTATTGATGAGGAACGTCTCAAAATAACAAGAGTACAAGTTACAAGACGCAAAGTACGCGATTTAAAATAATACGCGAAGACGTCCGAAAATCCGGAACCGGGACCTGAGCCTAGAAGAAACGCCCGACGTAACGGACCAAAAATATCTACTCAACTATGCATATAAATATAATATAATATATAAATAATTATTAAAATTATTTATATATTTATATTATTTATTTATTATGTCGGCAAGCTAGAAAACAAATGATCCTGAGCTGGAAATCACGGCCATGCGAGTCGCATGGCCTAATGCCCAAACTCATGCAACTCGCATGAGTACCTTTTCCAGGCCACCTTCTATTTAAAGCGACTTCGTGATCCGTTTTTAAAACACACAAAATATATCTCTCTCTCTCAATATATCGTATATATTTATATTTATATTTATAATTTATATTTTAATTTTATTTATAATTCTAATAATAAGGGTATGTTAGCGAATGTTGTAAGGGTGTAAGTCGAAATTCTGTCCGTGTAACGCTACGCTATTTTTAATCATTGTAAGTTATGTTCAACCTTTTTACATTAATGTCTCGTAGCTAAGTTATTATTATGCTTATTTAATCCGAAGTAATCATGATGTTGGGCTAATTACTAAAATTGGGTAATTGGGCTTTGTACCATAATTGGGGTTTGGATAAAAGAACGACACTTGTGGAAATTAGACTATGGGCTATTAATGGGCTTTATATTTGTTTAACTAAATGATAGTTTGTTAATGTTAATATAAAGATTTACAATTGGGCGTCCTTATAAATTACCATATACACTCGATCGGACACGATGGGCGGGGTATTTATATGTACGAATAATCGTTCATTTAACCGGATACGGGAATGGATTAATAGCCACTAGAATAATTAAAACAGGGGTGAAATTACATTCAAGGGTAATTGGTGTAATTGTAAACAAAGTAGTAAAACCTTGGTTTACACGCAGTCGATAACCTGGTGTATTCATTAAACAAAGTATTAAAACCTTGTTACAATTCGAATCCCCAATTAGTTAGAATATTTAACTTCGGGTATAATAATAATTTGACGAGGACACTCGCACTTTATATTTATGACTGATGGACTGTTATGGACAAAAACCAGACGGACATATTAAATAATCTAGGACAAAGGACAATTAACCCATGGGCATAAAACTAAAATCAACACGTCAAACATCATGATTACGGAAGTTTAAATAAGCATAATTCTTTTATTTCATATTTAATTTCCTTTATTTTATATTTAATTGCACTTCTAATTATCGCATTTTTATTGTTAATTTATTTTATCGCACTTTTAATTATCGTACTTTTTAATTATCGCAATTTTATTTTATCGCACTTTTATTATTCGCAATTTCATTATCGTTATTTACTTTACGCTTTAATTTAAGTCTTGTATTTATTTTATATTTTACATTAGGTTTTAACTGCGACTAAAGTCTTAAAATCGACAAACCGGTCATTAAACGGTAAAAACCCCCCTTTATAATAATAATATTACATATATATATATTTGTATTTTTATAAAAGTAAACTAATATAGCGTTGAGCTTTGTTTAAAGATTTCCCTGTGGAACGAACCGGACTTACTAAAAACTACACTACTGTACGATTAGGTACACTGCCTATAAGTGTTGTAGCAAGGTTTAAGTATATCCACTCGATAAATAAATAAATAACTTGTGTAAAATTGTAGCATATTTAATAGTATTTTCGCACTAAAAATAATACTATTTCGTATACACCCGCTTCGACATCATAACGACATTTAATGTATATATATCATATTAAGAGATATTTATACATCATAATATCATGATAATATAATAATTTGAAATCTCATTTGATATTATAAACATTGGGTTAACAACATTTAACAAGATCGTTAACCTAAAGGTTTCAAAACAACACTTACATGTAACGACTAACGATGACTTAACGACTCAGTTAAAATGTATATACATGTAGTGTTTTAATATGTATTCATACACTTTTGAAAGACTTCAAGACACTTATCAAAATACTTCTACTTAACAAAAATGCTTACAATTACATCCTCGTTCAGTTTTATCAACAATTCTACTCGTATGCACCCGTATTCGTACTCGTACAATACACAGCTTTTAGATGTATGTACTATTGGTATATACACTCCAATGATCAGCTCTTAGCAGCCCATGTGAGTCACCTAACACATGTGGGAACCATCATTTGGAAACTAGCATGAAATATCTCATAAAATTACAAAAATATGAGTAATCATTCATGACTTATTTACATGAAAACAAAATTACATATCTTTTATATCTAATCCATACACCAACGACCAAAAACACCTACAAACACTTTCATTCTTTAATTTTATTCATCTAATTGATCTCTCTCAAGTTCTATCTTCAAGTTCTAAGTGTTCTTCATAAATTTCAAAAGTTCTAGTTTCATAAAATCAAGAATACTTCCAAGATTGCAAGTTTACTTCCAAGTTTTCTAAATCCATTCCCAGTAATCATCCAAGATCAAGAAACCTTTGTTACTTATAGTAGGTTATCTTTCTAATACAAGGTAATAATCATATTCAAACTTTAATTCAATTTCTATAACTATAACAATCTTATTTCGAGTGGAAATCTTACTTGAAATTGTTTTCGTGTCATGATTCTGCTTCAAGAACTTTCAAGCCATCCAAGGATCCTTTGAAGCTAGATCCATTTTTCTCATTTCCAGTAGGTTTATCCAAGGAACTTGAGGTAGTAATGATGTTCATAACATCATTCGATTCATACATAAAAAGCTGTCTTATTCAACGTTATAAACTTGTAATCACTAGAACATAATTTAGTTAATTCTAAACTTGTTCGCAAATAAAGTTAATCCTTCTAACTAGACTTTTAAAATCAACTAAATACATGTTCTATATCTATATGATATGCTAACTTAATGATTTAAAACATGGAAACACGATAAACACCATAAAACTGGATATACGCCGTCGTAGTAAAACCGGGGGCTGTTTTGGTTGGGATAATTAAAAGCTAAGAAGAAATTTGATTTAAAAGCTATACTTCTGGAAAAATTATTTTTATTATGAACATGAAACTATATCCAAAAATCATGGTTAAACTCAAAGTGAAAGTATGTTTTTCAAAATGGTCATCAAGATGTCGTTATTTCGACGGAAATGACTACCTCTTTCAAAAACGACTTGTAACTTGTATTTCTAACTATAAACTTATACTTTTTCTATTTATATTCATAAATTTAAGTTCAATACAAAACCGTGGCCACTGGAATCACTAAAAACGGATCAGAAACGAAGAAATGGCGAGTAAAACAAGATTGATAAAAACTACTCATTTTACCTACGTGAAAGTTAGTAATAAATCTATTCCAACCATAACCTAATCAACTTATATTGTATATTATGTAATCTTGAGATACCATAGACACGTATACAATGTTTTGACCTATCATGTCGACCCATCTATATATATATATATATATTGCGGAACAACCATAGACACACTATATGTGAATGTTGGAGTTAGCTATACAGGGTTGAGGTTGATTCCAAAATATATATATAGTTTGAGTTGTGATCAATACTGAGATATGTATACACTGGGTCGTGGATTGATTCAAGATAATATTTATCGATTTATTTCTGTACATCTAACTGTAGACAACTAGTTGTAGGTTACTAACGAGGACAGCTGACTTAATAAACTTAAAACATCAAAATGTATTAAAAGTATTGTAAATATATTTTGAACATACTTTGATATATATGTATATATTGTTATAGGTTCGTGAATCAACTAGTGGCCAAGTCTTACTTCCCGACGAAGTAAAAATCTGTGAAAGTGAGTTATAGTCCCACTTTTAAAATCTAATATTTTTGGGATGAGAATACATGCAGGTTTTATAAATGATTTACAAAATAGACACAAGTACGTGAAACTACATTATATGGTTGAATTATCGAAATCGAATATGCCCCTTTTTATTAAGTCTGGTAATCTAAGAATTAGGGAACAGACACCCTAATTGACGCGAATCCTAAAGATAGATCTATTGGGCCTAACAAACCCCATCCAAAGTACCGGATGCTTTAGTACTTCGAAATTTATATCATATCCGAAGGGTGTCCCGGAATGATGGGGATATTCTTATATATGCATCTTGTTAATGTCGGTTACCAGGTGTTCACCATATGAATGATTTTTATCTCTATGTATGGGGTGTGTATTGAAATATGAAATTTTGTGGTCTATTGTTACGATTTGATATATATAGGTTAA
Source organism: Rutidosis leptorrhynchoides (assembly GCF_046630445.1). NCBI lineage: Eukaryota > Viridiplantae > Streptophyta > Magnoliopsida > Asterales > Asteraceae > Rutidosis > Rutidosis leptorrhynchoides. The sequence goes on from NC_092336.1 coordinate 166,611,728, forward strand.
ACCTATAACTCACCAACATTTTTGTTGACGTTTAAAGCATGTTTATTCTCAGGTGAATACTAAGAGCTTCCGCTATTGCATACTAAAATAAGGACAAGATTTGGAGTCCATGTTTGTATGATATTGTGTAAAAACTGCATTCAAGAAACTGATTTCGATGTAACATATTTGTATTCTAAACCATTATGTAATGGTCGTGTGTAAATAGGATATTTTAGATTATCATTATTTGATAATCTACGTAAAGCTTTTTAAACCTTTATTTATGAAATAAAGGTTATGGTTTGTTTTAAAATGAATGCAGTCTTTGAAAAACGTCTCATATAGAGGTCAAAACCTCGCAACGAAATCAATTAATATGGAACGTTTTTAATCAATAAGAACGGGACATTTCAGTTGGTATCCGAGCATTGGTCTTAGAGAACCAGAAAATTTGCATTAGTGTGTCTTATCGAGTTTGTTAGGATGCATTAGTGAGTCTGGACTTCGACCGTGTTTTCTTTAAAAATGATTGCTTAACATTTTTGTTGGAAACTATATATTATTAACATGTATATATTATGTGATATATTAATCTCTTAACATGTTTGATATTGTGTGATAGATGTCTACCTCTAGCACAAATCCCATTGACTCACCTAATAATAACGAAGAGTCGAATATATATTGGACTGATTCACAAGTTCCCGAAGAGGAACCGGAAGAAGAATCAGAACCGGAAGAAGAATCAGAACCGGAAGAGGAGGAACCGGAGGAGGAAATAGAACCGGTGGGGGAAATAATAAAACGGTTAAGTAAAAGAAAATCCTCAACCAACCGACCAAGGTTAATTATGGTCAATGGTGCTTCCGCCAAGGAAGCAAAATATTGGGAGGATTACCAATTCTCCGATGAATCGGATTCCGACGAGAATTCCGATGATGTTATAGAAATTACCCCAACTGAATTTAAAAAGGCAAAAGAAAATAATAAGGAAAAGGGCATAAAAATAGAGAAATCTAATTCCAACCCCGATGAACTTTATATGTATCGTCAACCCCCGAAGTCCTTAAGTTGTAACAATGACCCGGGAACCTCTAAACCACCAGGTTTTTCTAAACCGTTGTGGAAAACGACAGCTAGTATTAGGGGAACATCATATATCCCTAGAAACTTGGCAAAACGAACCAAAACCGAAGAAGAAGAAACGAGCGAGTCGGAATAAGATAGTTGTATTCGTGTGGTGTAATATATGTGATATAGTGTGCTTATGCTTTATGATATATGTAAAAATTGCTTGTATTAATAAGTATTTTTTTTTTTTTTAAGAATCTAACTCTTGTCTATTTTACAGTATAAAAACACAAAATGGATAGACAACCCAATATTTTAAGAGACCTACCCGGAGATATGATTGATGAAATCTTGTCTAGAGTCGGTCAGAATTTCTCGGCACAACTATTTAAGGCGAGATCAGTTTGTAAGACATTCGAAGAACGTTCCAAGAATGCCTTGGTTTATAAGAGACTTTCGTTTGAAAGATGGGGGATATCACATTGGGAAACCTATAAGTTACGATGTGTTTACTTTGACGCATATATTGCGGGGAACCCAAGTGCTATTTTACGCAACGGGTTAAGAAATTATTTTGACTCAATGTATCCGAACATAGGACTTCATGATTTAGAAAAATCGGCTAACATGCAACATAAAGAAGCATGTTATGCTTACGGGTTAGTAATGTTCGCTTCTCACCAAAGTGAGAACAAGAACATCGGGCTACAACTATTAAACAAAACATTTCCACAAGTAACGAACTCAGTAGTTGGGGTGAGAAACAAGGTTTTTAGATTGTTACGGGACTGTTGGACATTACGTAACCCTCGTCCCTTTGATGACGTTACAACACGCTGTCTTACCAACGACCATAACGGTTATGTTCCACAAGACCAAGGATGGGAAGTAATCCTAGTAAAACCAGAATGCATGACTTGTTTCTGGATGTATGAATTACGTGTCTTTATTGCCTTTGCTGAACGACTTGTGTACTAGCTAGAATTATCTTCACAACTATCTTGTATCAAAGATATTGTGTGCTATATTTCATGCTTTATGTAAAATAAGCGGTATTGTAAGTTTGTAAAATATTGTATAAAAGTTTGAACGCAAAATATTATTATAATCAGTTTTTCATATAGAATTGTAGTGGTTGAATTGTATATTAGCTACTATGAATGAACTTAACGGGTAGGTACTACCCGAATTTAAACTTATAAAACGCTAATATGAAGAAAAAGCTTTTATAAATGAGTTCATATTATGCTACGAAATACTATTAACTACTCTTAATATTCTGTATGATTAACTTGTTCCATTTGACTATTTTGAAGGAAATGGCACCGACTACTCGACACACCGTGAATATGAATGAAGAGGAATTCCGTACTTTTCTAGCTTCAAACATAGCCGCAGTACAGGCTGCGCTACATACCAACAATAACCTTGGATCTAGCAGTATAGGAAATCGTGTAGGATGCACCTACAAAGAATTCACTGCCTGCAAACCTTTGGAATTTGATGGAACCGAAGGACCGATCGGATTGAAACGGTGGATCGAGAAGGTCGAATCCGTGTTTGCCATAAGTAAGTGTACTGAAGAGGACAAAGTGAAGTATGCTACGCATACCTTCACAGGTTCTGTGTTAACATGGTGGAATACCTATCTAGAGCAAGTGGGACAAGATGATGCTTACGCACTACCGTGGTTAGCATTCAAGCACTTGATGAACGAGAAGTACCGTCCCAAAACCGAGGTCAATAAGCTCAAGACAGAACTTAGAGGGTTACGAACCCAAGGATTTGATATTACCACGTACGAAAGACGATTCAAAGAATTATGCCTATTGTGTCCGAGAGTGTTCGAAGATGAGGAAGAAAAGATCGACGCATTTGTGAAAGGATTACCGGAAAGAATCCAAGAAGATATAAGTTCACACGAGCCCGCCTCCATACAACAGGCATGTAGAATGGCTCACAAACTAGTGAACCAGATTGAAGAAAGAATTAAAGAACAGACTGCTGAAGAGGCCAATGTGAAGCAAGTCAAAAGAAAGTGGGAGGAAAACGGTGATAAGAATCACCAATACAACAACAACAGCAATTACAACAATAATCGCAACAATTATCCCAACAATCGCAACATCAATCGCAACTACAACAAACGGCCCAACAACAACAACAACAACAACAACTACAACAATCATCCCAACAACAATAACAACCACAACAACAACAACAACAATCAGAAGCAGCTATGCCAAAGGTGTGAAAAGTATCACTCGGGGTTCTGCACCAAATTTTGCAACAAGTGTAAAAGAAATGGTCATAGCGCGGTGAAGTGTGAGGTCTACGGACCAGGGGTTAACAGAACGAAAGGAACAAATGGTGTCGGAACGAGTAATGGCGGAGCAAGTAGTGTCGGAGCAAGTTATGCCAATGTAGTTTGTTATAAATGTGGAAAACCGGGCCACATTATTAGAAATTGCCCTAACCAGGAGAACACGAATGGACAAGGCCGCGGAAGAGTTTTCAATATTAATGTGGCAGAGGCACAGGAAGACCCGGAGCTTGTTACGGGTACGTTTTTTATTGACAATAAATCTGCTTACGTTTTATTTGATTCGGGTGCGGATAGAAGCTATATGAGTAGAGATTTTTGTGCTAAATTAAGTTGTCCATTGACACCGTTGGATAGTAAATTTTTACTCGAATTAGCAAACGGTAAATTAATTTCAGCAGATAATATATGCCGGAATCGAGAAATTAAACTGGGTAGTGAAATATTTAAGATTGACTTGATTCCAGTAGAGTTAGGGAGTTTTGATGTGATAATCGGTATGGACTGGTTGAAAGAAGTGAAAGCAGAGATCGTTTGTTACAAAAATGCAATTCGCATTATACGAGAAAAAGGAAAACCCTTAATGTTGTACGGAGAAAAGGGCAACACGAAGCTACATCTTATTAGTAATTTGAAGGCACAAAAACTAATAAGAAAAGGTTGCTATGCTGTTCTAGCACACATCGAGAAAGTACAAACTAAAGAAAAGAGCATCAATGATGTTCCCGTCACAAACGAATTTCCCGATGTATTTCCGAAAGAATTACCTGGATTACCCCCACATCGATCCGTTGAATTTCAAATAGATCTTGTACCAGGAGCTGCACCAATAACTCGTGCTCCTTACTAACTCGCACCCAGTGAGATGAAAGAACTGCAAAGCCAATTACAAGAACTTTTAGAGCGTGGTTTCATTCGACCAAGCACATCACCGTGGGGAGCTCCTGTTTTGTTTGTCAAGAAGAAAGATGGTACATTCAGGTTGTGTATCGACTACCGAGAGTTAAACAAACTTACCATCAAGAACCGCTACCCACTACCGAGAATTGACGACTTATTTGATCAACTACAAGGCTCGTCTGTTTATTCAAAGATTGACTTACGTTCCGGGTATCATCAAATGCGGGTGAAAGAAGATGATATTCCAAAGACTGCTTTCAGAACATGTTACGGTCATTACGAGTTTATGGTCATGCCGTTTGGTTTAACTAATGCACCAGCTGTGTTCATGGACCTTATGAACCGAGTATGTGGACCATACCTTGACAAGTTTGTCATTGTTTTCATTGATGACATACTTATTTACTCAAAGAATGACCAAGAACACGGTGAACATTTGAGAAAGGTGTTAAAAGTATTGAGGAAGGAAGAATTGCACGCTAAATTTTCAAAGTGTGCATTTTGGTTGGAAGAAGTTCAATTCCTCGGTCACATAGTGAACAAAGAAGGTATTAAGGTGGATCCGGCAAAGATAGAAACTGTTGAAAAGTGGGAAACCCCAAAAACTTCGAAACACATACGCCAGTTTTTAGGACTAGCTGGTTACTACAGAAGGTTCATCCAAGACTTTTCCAGAATAGCAAAATCCTTGACTGCATTAACGCATAAAGGGATGAAATTTGAATGGAAGGATGAATAAGAGAAAGCGTTTCAGTTATTGAAGAAAAAGCTCACTACGGCACCTATATTGTCATTGCCTGAAGGGAATGATGATTTTTGTGATTTATTGTGACGCATCAAAGCAAGATCTCGGTTGTGTATTAATGCAACGAACGAAGGTGATTGCTTATGCGTCTAGACAATTGAAGATTCACGAACAAAATTATACGACGCATGATTTGGAATTAGGCGTGGTTATTTTTGCATTAAAGACTTGGAGGCACTACTTATATGGGGTCAAAAGTATTATATATACCGACCACAAAAGTCTTCAGCATATATTTAATCAGAAACAACTGAATATGAGGCAGCGTAGGTGGATTGAATTGTTGAATGATTACGACTTTGAGATTCGTTACCACCCAGGGAGGGCAAATGTGGTAGCCGACGCCTTGAGCAGGAAGGACAGAGAACCCATTCGAGTAAAATCTATGAATATAATGATTCACAATAACCTTACTACTCAAATAAAGGAGGCGCAACAAGGAGTTTTAAAAGAGGGAAATTTAAAGGATGAAATACCCAAAGGATCAGAGAAGCATCTTAATATTCGGGAAGACGGAACCTGGTATAGGGCTGAAAGGATTTGGGTACCAAAATTTGGAGATATGAGAGAAATGGTACTTAGAGAAGCTCGTAAAACCAGATACTCAATACATCCTGGAACGGGAAAGATGTACAAGGATCTCAAGAAACATTTTTGGTGGCCGGGTATGAAAGCCGATGTTGCTAAATACGTAGGAGAATGTTTGACGTGTTCTAAGGTTAAAGCTGAGCATCAGAAACCATCAGGTCTACTTCAACAACCCAAAATCCCAAAATGGAAATGGGAAAACATTACCATGGATTTCATCACTAAATTGCCAAGGACTGCAAGTGGTTTTGATACTATTTGGGTAATAGTTGATCGTCTCACCAAATCAGCACACTTCCTGCCAATAAGAGAAGATGACAAGATGGAGAAGTTAGCACGACTGTATTTGAAGGAAGTCGTCTCCAAACATGGAATACCAATCTCTATTATCTCTGATAGGGATGGCAGATTTATTTCAAGATTCTGGCAGACATTACAGCAAGCATTAGGAACTCGTCTAGACATGAGTACTGCCTATCATCCACAAACTGATGGGCAGAGCGAAAGGACGATACAAACGCTTGAAGACATGCTACGAGCATGTGTTATTGATTTTGAAAACAGTTGGGATCGACATCTACCGTTAGCAGAATTTTCCTACAACAACAGCTACCATTCAAGCATTGAGATGGCGCCGTTTGAAGCACTTTATGGTAGAAAGTGCAGGTCTCCGATTTTTTGGAGTGAAGTGGGGGATAGACAGATTACGGGTTCGGAGATAATACAAGAAACTACCGAGAAGATCATCCAAATTCAACAACGGTTGAAAACCGCCCAAAGTCGACAAAAGAGCTACGCTGACATTAAAAGAAAAGATATAGAATTTGAAATTGGAGAGATGGTCATGCTTAAAGTTGCACCTTGGAAAGGCGTTGTTCGATTTGGTAAACGAGGGAAATTAAATCCAAGGTATATTGGACCATTCAAGATTATTGATCGTGTCGGACCAGTTGCTTACCGACTTGAATTACCTCAACAACTCGCGGCTGTACATAACACTTTCCACGTCTCGAATTTGAAGAAAAGTTTTGCTAAAGAAGATCTCACTATTCCATTAGATGAAATCCAAATCAACGAAAAACTTCAATTCATCGAAGAACCCATTGAAATAATGGATCGTGAGGTTAAAAGACTTAAGCAAAACAAGATATCAATTGTTAAGGTCCGATGGAATGCTTGTAGAGGACCCGAGTTCACCTGGGAACGAGAAGATTAGATGAAGAAGAAATACCCGCAATTATTTCCAGAAGATACGTCAACACCTCCAACTGCTTAAAATTTCGGGACGAAATTTATTTAACAGGTAGGTACTATAGTGACCCGAACTTTTCCATGTTTATATATATATTAAATGAAATTGTTATTTACATGATTAAGTGTTTCCAACATGTTAAGCAATCAAACTTGTTAAGACTTGATTAATTGAAATAGGTTTCATATAGACAATTGACCACCCAAGTTGACCGGTGATTCACGAACGTTAAAACTTGTAAAAACTATATGATGACATATATATGGATATATATATAGTTAACATGATATTATGATAAGTAAACATATCATTAAGTATATTAACAATGAACTACATATGTAAAAACAAGACTACTAACTTAATGATTTTGAAACGAGACATATATGTAACGATTATCGTTGTAACGACATTTAATGTATATATATCATATTAATAGATATTTATACATCATAATATCATGATAATATAATAATTTAAAATCTCATTTGATATTATAAACATTGGGTTAACAACACTTAACAAGATCGTTAACCTAAAGGTTTCAAAACAACACTTACATGTAACGACTAACGATGACTTAACGACTCAGTTAAAATGTATATACATGTAGTGTTTTAATATTTATTCATACACTTTTGAAAGACTTCAAGACACTTATCAAAATACTTCTACTTAATAAAAATGCTTACAATTACATCCTCGTTCAGTTTTATCAACAATTCTACTCGTATGCACCCATATTCGTACTCGTACAATACACAGCTTTTAGATGTATGTACTATTGGTATATACACTCCAATGATCAGCTCTTAGCAGCCCATGTGAGTCACCTAACATATGTGGGAACCATCATTTGGCAACTAGCATGAAATATCTCATAAAATTACAAAAATATGAGTAATCATTCATGACTTATTTACATGAAAACAAAATTACATATCTTTTATATCTAATCCATACACCAACGACCAAAAACACCTACAAACACTTTCATTCTTCAATTTTATTCATCTAATTGATCTCTCTCAAGTTCTATCTTCAAGTTCTAAGTGTTCTTCATAAATTCCAAAAGTTCTAGTTTCATAAAATCAAGAATACTTCCAAGATTGCAAGTTTACTTCCAAGTTTTCTAAATCCATTCCAAGTAATCATCCAAGATCAAGAAACCTTTATTACTAACAGTAGATTATCTTTCTAGTATAAGGTAATAATCATATTCAAACTTTAATTCAATTTCTATAACTATAACAATCTTATTTCGAGTGGAAATCTTACTTGAAATTGTTTTCGTGTCATGATTCTGCTTCAAGAACTTTCAAGCCATCCAAGGATCCTTTGAAGCTAGATCCATTTTTCTCATTTCCAGTAGGTTTATCCAAGGAACTTGAGGTAGTAATGATGTTCATAACATCATTCGATTCATACATAAAAAGCTGTCTTATTCAACGTTATAAACTTGTAATCACTAGAACATAGTTTAGTTAATTCTAAACTTGTTCGCAAATAAAGTTAATCCTTCTAACTAAACTTTTAAAATCAACTAAAAACATGTTCTATATCTATATGATATGCTAACTTAATGATTTAAAACCCGAAAACACGATAAACACCATAAAACTGGATATACGCCGTCGTAGTAAAACCGGGGGCTGTTTTGGTTGGGATAATTAAAAGCTAAGAAGAACTTTGATTTAAAAGCTATACTTCTGGAAAAATGATTTTTCTTATGAACATGAAACTATATCCAAAAATCATGGTTAAACTCAAAGTGAAAGTATGTTTTTCAAAATGGTCATCAAGATGTCGTTCTTTCGACGGAAATGACTACCTCTTTCAAAAACGACTTGTAACTTGTATTTCCGACTATAAACTTATACTTTTTCTATTTAGATTCATAAATTTAAGTTCAATACGAAACCGTAGCCACGGGAATCACTCAAAACAGATTAGAAACGAAGAAATGGCGAGTAAAACAAGATTGATAAAAACTACTCATTTTACCTACGTGAAAGTTAGTAATAAATCTATTCCAACCATAACCTAATCAACTTATATTGTATATTATGTAATCTTGAGATACCATAGACACGTATACAATGTTTTGACCTATCATGTCGACCCATCTATATATATATTGCAGAACAACCATAGACACTCTATATGTGAATGTTGGAGTTAGCTATACAGGGTTGAGGTTGATTCCAAAATATATATATAGTTTGAGTTGTAATCAATACTGAGATACATATACACTGGGTCATGGATTGATTCAAGATAATATTTATCGATTTATTTCTGTACATCTAACTGTGGACAACTAGTTGTAGGTTACTAACGAGGACAGCTAACTTAATAAACTTAAAACATCAAAATGTATTAAAAGTATTGTAAATATATTTTGAACATACTTTGATATATATGTATATATTGTTATAGGTTCGTGAATCAACCAGTGGCCAAGTCTTACTTCTCGACGAAGTAAAAATCTGTGAAAGTGAGTTATTGTCCCACTTTTAAAATCTAATATTTTTGGGATGAGAATACATGCAGGTTTTATAAATGATTTACAAAATAGACACAAGTACGTGAAACTACATTCTATGGTTGAATTATCGAAATCGAATATGCCCCTTTTTATTAAGTCTGGTAATCTAAGAATTAGGGAACAGACACCCTAATTGACGTGAATCCTAAAGATAGATCTATTGGGCCTAACAAACCCCATCCAAAGTACCGGATGCTTTAGTACTTCGAAATTTATATCATATCCGAAGGGTGTCCCGGAATGATGGGGATATTCTTATATATGCATCTTGTTAATGTCGGTTACCAGGTGTTCACCATATGAATGATTTTTATCTCTATGTATGGGATGTGTATTGAAATATGAAATCTTGTGGTCTATTGTTACGATTTGATATATATAGGTTAAACCTATAACTCACCAACATTTTTGTTGATGTTTAAAGCATGTTTATTCTCAGGTGAATACTAAGAGCTTCCGCTGTTGCATACTAAAATAAGGACAAGATTTGGAGTCCATGTTTGTATGATATTGTGTAAAAACTGCATTCAAGAAACTGATTTCGATGTAACATATTTGTATTGTAAACCATTATGTAATGGTCGTGTGTAAACAGGATATTTTAGATTATCATTATTTGATAATCTACGTAAAGCTTTTTAAACCTTTATTTATGAAATAAAGGTTATGGTTTGTTTTAAAATGAATGCAGTCTTTGAAAAACGTCTCATATAGAGGTCAAAACCTCGCAACGAAATCAATTAATATGGAACGTTTTTAATCAATAAGAACGGGACATTTCAACCAGCACCAACAGTACCACCAACATCAACACCAGTACCACCAACAACCCAAGTTTCAACATCACATGGCTCAACATCTCATTCTGTACCTCGAGTATAATCATCGTTCTACATGACATTCTACATCTTTTATCTTCGTTCTACATGGCGATTATGTAATCTCTAATATTTTAGAGATTATATATTCTTGTTCTAACGGTAAATCAAATGAGTTTAATATCATATTGACTCATTAAATCCATGATTACATCTGAAGAAAATATATATGTATATATGTTTTCATAAAGATTGTAATTAAGAATTCTTTTTTACAAACTGTTAATGGAGAAAATATTTTAACGGGTAGGTAATACCCGAGGAATATTTAGATTTCACATTAATACGTTACACTGTACATTCTTCAATTCAGATTCAGCATTCATTAACAATACGGCCCAAACCCACACATATGCGTATCCGTTCACTAAAGAACAACTATTTTCATTCAAGTTTAATTTCATATTAGGATTTTGACCGATCAGAATCCAAGTCAAGATTTGAAAAGTGGCATAATGAATAAAATCAATGGATAAAAATAAAATTGATTAGTAACCAACTAACTACGTAAAACTTTAAACCTATACTAACCTTGGATAATTAAAAAAGTATTAAAAGAGTAGGAAATATTAATTATGAAACTTTTTGATTTAAAATATCGTTAATAAGTTACATCAACTACAATTAAATATTTCCTCAAGTTTTCCACTTGATTTCATCTTAAACATCATTTGTATCTTGACGATTACCATTTGCGTTCAAACCCTTCAAAATTCTTGACAACACCTCGGATTGATAACCAATGATTCAGATATGAAAAGGCTGATGAAGTAGTATAAAGGATTGAAGGTCTTAGAAAACAGAAGCATGATAAGAAAAGAAACGTACGTTGGAAAAGCTCGGAAGAAGATCGAAATCTTCTTTCCTCATTATAATAACTTCAATATTCCCTAATATCGTTATATTTTCCTTCATTATAAATATCCTCAACATCCTTAAGGAATCCTTATATCATTCACATTCGTAAATTATCTTCGCCTTCATTCAACCCTTAGTATATCATATTGAAAACTGTTTTGATTTCTAAATCTCTGTGAAACCCTAAAGTTTTAAATCTTTTGATATTTTAGAGTAATATTGGAATGAAAGCATGAGTTAATGTAATATAATGACACTTGATCAACGTTATTATATTACAGTAAGTCATGCAGAAGTTCTAATGAAACGTGATGATGGTAATGCTTGATCAACCTTACCATCACCACGAACCGTTTTACTTGACTTATATTCATCATGAACCATATTACTTGATTCGAATTCATCATGAAACTGAACTTGACTCGAGAAGGGCATTCATAAAACTATCTGCGTATCCATCTCGAAGAAATCTTTAAATCTTATCATTTTCTTCTTCGATGAAATATTCTTTGATGACTAAAATCTTTTTATTATGAATCTGAGTTCAAATCGGGTACTAAAACATTCTCAATTTCAATTCCAACTGTCACCACTCAAATTTTGGGACGAAATTTCTTTAACGGGTAGGTACTGTAATGACTCGAAAATTTTCGACAATTTTTAAACCAAACTCTCGATACGATTTAATATTTTCAACACGATAAGCAAAGTCTGTTATCATAAATCTCTAAATTTTTGAACTATTTTCCAACATTCATTTGACCTTTGACTATTTACGAACAATTTTGTGTAAATAAACATGTAGATATATATATATATATATATATATATATATATATATATATATATATATATATATATATATATATATATATAAATAAGTGTATATATTAATTTGAATTAATATAATGCCATGTAATCATTTGAATTAAATATGTAAAGCAATATACAAAATAAATAAGATGTTATTAAAATAAATATATATACATATATATAAATTCTGTACACAATTAATATTATATGTATGTTGTAATATATATATATATATAATATATATATATATATATATATATATATGAATATTAAATATTCAAATATGTTATATTATAATATAAGTATTACATAATTAATAATATGAAATATTATATAGTTTCTATATCAATATTATTAATGTTACTTTCATTATTAGTGTTAATATTAATATTAAAGTTAATATTAATATCAGTATTAATAATATTATGAAATAAATATGAAAGTTGATATGTATAAAGTGTTATATTATTATTATTATTATTAATATTAATATTATTATCATTAATATCATTATAATCAGTATCATTATTAGTATTATGAATAATAATATTATTATCATTTTCATAGTTAACATCAGTATTAATACCTAATATTATTATAATTATTATTAGTGTAATTATAATTAATATTTATTAGAAAACAATACATTTTATTAGTAACATTTATAATAGGATTATTATCATTTTTATTATTATTAGTATCAAGATTTTTTTATTATTATTATTAATAATACATTTATTAAATTATTAGTAATTATAAACTATAAATCAAGAAAAACGTACGAATCTGTTTCATGTAACTATCACACTGTATTTGTTTTTCAAAATTCGTACAAATCACAATTTAATCAAAAGAATAATCCAAGCATTTGTTAGACATCTATATCATCTAAAGGGTACGAATCTGTTTAATATCATTAGCATGCTTTATATAATTGTTGTTCCTATCTGCAAGATTGTACCAATCGATCTCTATACAACAAGAATTTGTTACTAGTCGAGATTGAATCATAGATACAACCAAAATCTGTTTAGGGTCATTATCTACTTTTATTTTTCTTGTTTGTTACTCCTGGCTCGAATACTTCTGTCAATCTTCTCGATTTTCTTTTATTTTGTTGGTATCTCTTCGAATTGATTCTTCTTGTCGATCTCATATCACACTACAATACAATTGTCTTTCAAATCTTGTTACACGTCGATCTCAATTCAATACAAACTGAATCCAAACAATAATATAAAACAAAATTAGATAGAAATCAGTAACAGAAAAATGTACGAATTTGTTACCTGTCATAATCTTACTTATTCTTCTTGTTTGAAGAACCCTGTCTACGTCTTTATACATGTCGACTGTCCTTCCTTCCCCTGCTCAAGATTTTTGAACGACTTCAATTAAACACTACAAAACAATTTCAATCAAATTATGTTAGCCATCCCTATCTAATTTATCTTTTTATTCTATTAATTGAAAATCTCATGTACTTATTGTCGGATCATGTTACCAGTCGACCTCAATAAGCACTACACAATAAACTTTATTGAGTATAAGTACTAACATTCATTCATTTACTCAGAAAACCGAATCCTCACTAATAATGAAACACATAAATTATTAAAATAACAGTTATATCACTAATAATATATAAATTATTCGATTACAATCATATGTGTTAATATATATATATATATATATATAAATGATATAGGTTCGTGAATTCGAGGCCAACCCTACATTTTTTCAATGCCGTCATATGTATTTTTACTACAAAATACAATATAGTGAGTTCATTTGATTCCCTTTTACTCTTTACATTTTTGGGACTGAGAATACATGCGCTGTTTTTATAACTGTTTTATTAAATGCTTTTGAAATATATTTTTGGACTGAGAATACATGAAATGCTTTTATAAATGTTTGACGAGATAGAAACAAGCAAAACATTCCTAGAATGAATTATTATGCAGACAGAAGTTTTGTGGATTATTATTGAATTAGGTGGACATGATGATTGCCACCAATTGATGTGAATTTTTCCCCTGATTATTATTGCTTGGTAACCTAAGGATTAGAAAACGGGTATGGCCCTAATTCACGCGAATCCTAAAGGTAGCTACCGGGTTTAACACCCCCACCTAGAATGTTCACTAGACGGAAGAGTTAGTGGGCGTGGTGTTTAGTACTTCGAAGTTTATATATTATACAGACGAGATGTTCTGTTTTGGGGATATTATTGATACGCATTATATGTTAAGGTCGGTTACCATGTTGAGCAATGAAATCAAATTGAATGTTATGTATCGAGAGAATGATTTTTATACACAGGTTATGTGTATTATTTTTGTGCACGAGATATGTGTACGGTTATTTAAAAATCACGAGGCAACCTACGGGGGAGAAAAGGATACGAACCTACTCTGCTAAGCATTATAAAAATGATTTTGTACACGAGATAGGTGTACTGTATTTAAAATCTTGTGGTCTATCAAAATGATGAATTTTATTGTTTATGATAAACCTATGAACTCACCAATATTTTGGTTAACACTTGAAAGCATGTTTATTCTCAGGTATGAAAGAAATCTTAATATGTGCATTTGCTCATTTTAGAGATATTACGTGGAGTCATTTATGGCATATTTCAAAAGACGTTACATTCGAGTCGTTGAGTTCATCAAGATTATTATTAAGTCAATTATAGTTGGATATATTATGAAATGGTATGCATGCCGTCAACTTTTGATGAAATGAAAGTTTGTCTTTTAAAAACGAACGCAATGTTTGTAAAATGTATCATATAGAGGTCAAGTACCTCGCGATGTAACCAAATGTAATGTATTCGTCCTGATGGATTAGGACGGGTCTCTACAGTAGTATGTGTAGTGACCCGAACTTTTCCATGGTTATATATATTAATTGAGATTGATATTTACATGATTAAATGTTTCCAACATGTTAAGCAATCAAACTTGTTAAGACTTGAAATCCAAATCAACGAAAAACTTCAATTCATCGAAGAACCCTTCGAAATAATGGATCGTGAGGTTAAAAGACTTAAGCAAAACAAGATACCAATTGTTAAGGTTTGATGGAATGCTCGTAGAGGACCCGAGTTCACTGGGAGCGTGAAGATCAGATGAAGAAGAAATACCCGCATCTATTTCCATAAGATTCGTCAACATCTTCAACAGCTTAAAATTTCGGGATGAAATTTATTTAACGGGTAGGTACTGTAGTGACCCGAACTTTTCCATGGTTATATATATTAATTGAGATTGATATTTACATGATTAAATGTTTCCAACATGTTAAGCAATCAAACTTGTTAAGACTTGATTAATTGAAATAGGTTTCATATAGACAATTGACCACCCAAGTTGACCGGTGATTCACTAACGTTAAAACTTGTAAAAACTATATGATGACATATATATATATATATATATATATATATATATATATATAGATATATATATATATATATATATATATATATATATATATATATATATATATATATATATATATATATATATATATATATATATATATATAGTTAACATGATATTATGATAAGTAAACATATCATTAAGTATATTAACAATGAACTACATATGTAAAAACAAGACTACTAACTTAATGATTTTTAAACGAGACGTATATGTAACGATTATCGTTGTAAAGACATTTAATGTATATATATCATACTAAGAGATATTCATACATGATAATATCATGGTAATATAATAATTTAAAATCTCATTTGATATTATAAACATTGGGTTAACAACATTTAACGAGATCGTTAACCTAAAGGTTTCAAAACAACACTTACATGTAACGACTAACGATGACTTAACGACTCAGTTAAAATGTATATACATGTAGTATTTTAATATGTATTTATACCCTTTTGAAAGACTTCCATACACTTATCAAAATACTTCTACTTAACAAAAATGCTTACAATTACATCCTCGTTCAGTTTCATCAACAATTCTACTCGTATGCACCCGTATTCGTACTCGTACAATACACAGCTTTTAGATGTATGTACTATTGGTATATACACTCCAATGATCAGCTCTTAGCAGCCCATGTGAGTCACCTAACACATGTGGGAACCATCATTTATCAACTAGCATGAAATATCTCATAAAATTACAAAAATATGAGTAATCATTCATGACTTATTTACATGAAAACAAAATTACATATCCTTTATATTTAATCCATACACCAACGACCAAAAACACCTACAAACACTTTCATTCTTCAATTTTCTTCATCTAATTGACCTCTCTCAAGTTCTATCTTCAAGTTCTAAGTGTTCTTCATAAATTCTACAAGTTCTAGTTACATAAAATCAAGAATACTTTCAAGTTTGCTAGCTCACTTCCAATCTTGTAAGGTGATCATCCAACCTCAAGAAATCTTTGTTTCTTACAGTAGGTTATCATTCTAATACAAGGTAATAATCATATTCAAACTTTGGTTCAATTTCTATAACTATAACAATCTTATTTCAAGTGATGATCTTACTTGAACTTGTTTTCGTATCATGATTCTGCTTCAAGAACTTCGAGCCATCCAAGAATTCGTTGAAGCTAGATCCATTTTTCTCTTTTCCAGTAGGTTTATCCAAGGAACTTAAGGTATTAATGATGTTCATAACATCATTCGATTCATACATATAAAGCTATCTTATTCGAAGGTTTAAACTTGTAATCACTAGAACATAGTTTAGTTAATTCTAAACTTGTTCGCAAACAAAAGTTAATCCTTCTAACTTGAATTTTAAAATCAACTAAACACATGTTCTATATCTATATGATATGCTAACTTAATGATTTAAAACCTGGAAACACGAAAAACACTGTAAAACCGAATTTACGCCGTCGTAGTAACACCGCGGGCTGTTTTGGGTTAGTTAATTAAAAACTATGATAAACTTTGATTTAAAAGTTATTCTTCTGGAAAAGTGATTTTTCTTATGAACATGAAACTATATCCAAAAATCATGGTTAAACTCAAAGTGTAAGTATGTTTTCTAAAATGGTCATCTAGACGTCGTTCTTTCGACTGAAATGACTACTTTTACAAAAACGACTTGTAACTTATATTTCTGACTATAAACCTATACTTTTTTTGCTTAGATTCATAAAATAGAGTTCAATATGAAACCATAGCAATTTGATTCACTCAAAACGGATTTAAAATGAAGAAGTTATGGGTAAAACAAGATTGGATAATTTTTCTCATTTTAGCTACGTGAAAATTGGTAACAAATCTATTTCAACCATAACTTAATCAACTTGTATTGTATATTATGTAATCTTGAGATACCATAGACACGTATACAATGTTTCGACCTATCATGTTGACACATCTATATATATTTCGGAACAACCATAGACACTCTATATGTGAATGTTGGAGTTAGCTATACAGGGTTGAGGTTGATTCCAAAATATATATAGTTTGAGTTGTGATCAATACTGAGATATGTATACACTGGGTCATGGATTGATTCAAGATAATATATATCGATTTATTTCTGTGCATCTAACTGTGGACAACTAGTTGTAGGTTACTAACGAGGACAGCTGACTTAATAAACTTAAAACATCAAAATGTATTAAAAGTGTTGTAAATATATTTTGAACATACTTTGATATATATGTACATATTTGTTATAGGTTCGTGAATCGACCAGTGGCCAAGTCTTACTTCCTGACGAAGTAAAAATCTGTGAAAGTGAGTTATAGTCCCACTTTTAGAATCTAATATTTTTGGGATGAGAATACATGCAGGTTTTATAAATGATTTACAAAATAGACACAAGTACGTGAAACTACATTCTATGGTTGAATTATCGAAATCGAATATTCCCCTTTTTATTAAGTCTGGTAATCTAAGAATTAGGGAACAGACACCCTAATTGACGCGAATCCTAAAGATAGATCTATTGGGCCTAACAAACCCCATCCAAAGTACCGGATGCTTTAGTACTTCGAAATTTATATCATATCCGAAGGGTGTCCCGGAATGATGGGGATATTCTTATATATGCATCTTGTTAATGTCGATTACCAGGTGTTCACCATATGAATAATTTTATCTCTATGTATGGGATGTATATTGAAATATGAAATCTTGTGGTCTATTATTATGATTTGATAATATATAGGTTAAACCTATAGCTCACCAACATTTTTTTTGACGTTTTAAGCATGTTTATTCTCAGGTGATTATTAAGAGCTTCTGCTGTCGCATACTTAAATAAGGACGAGATTTGGAGTCCATGCTTGTATGATAATGTGTAAAAACTGCATTCAAGAAACTTATTTTGTTGTAACATATTTGTATTGTAAACCATTATGTAATGGTCGTGTGTAAACAGGATATTTTAGATTATCATTATTTGATAATCTACGTAAAGCTTTTTAAACCTTTATTGATGAAATAAAGGTTATGGTTTGTTTTAAAATGAATGCAGTCTTTGAAAAACGTCTCATATAGAGGTCAAAACCTCGCAACGAAATCAATTAATATGGAGCGTTTTTAATCAATAAGAACGGGACATTTCAGTTGGTATCCGAGCGTTGGTCTTAGAGAACCAGAATTTTGCATTAGTGTGTCTTATCGAGTTTGTTAGGATACATTAGTGAGTCTGGACTTCGACCGTGTTTACTTGAAAAATGATTGCTTAACAAATTTTGTTGGAAACTATATATTTTTAACATGTGAATATTATGTGATATATTAATCTCTTAACGCGTTTGATATTATGTGATAGATGTCTACCTCTAGAACAAGTCCCATTGACTCACCTAATAATAATGAAGAGTCAAATGTAAATTGGAATGATTCATGGACTGATTCACAAGTTCCCGAAGTGGAACCGGAAGAAGAGTCGGAACCGGAAGAAGAATCGGAACCGGATGAAGAAATAGAACCGGTGGGGGAAATAATAAAACGGTTAAGTAAAAGAAAATCCTCAACCAACCGACCAAGGTTAATTATGGTCAATGGTGTTTCCGCCAAGGAAGCAAAATATTGGGAGGATTACCAATTCTCCGATGAATCGGATTCCGACGAGAATTCCGATGATGTTATAGAAATTACCCCAACTGAATTTAAAAAGGTAAAAGAAAATAATAAGGGAAAGGGCATAAAAATAGAGAAATCTAATTCCAACCCCGATGAACTTTATATGTATCATCAACCCCCGAAGTCCTTAAGTTGTAACAATGACCCGGGAACCTCTAAACCACCAGGTTTTTCTAAACCAATGTGGAAAACGACGGCTCGTATTAGGGGAACATCATATATCCCTAGAAACTTGGCAAAACGAACCAAAATCGAAGAAGAAGAAGAAACGAGCGAGTCGAAATAAGATAGTTGTATTCGTGTGGTGTAATATATGTAATATAGTCGGCTTTTGCTTTATGATATATGTAAAAATTGCTTGTATTAATAAGTATTTTTTTTATGAATCTAACACTTGTCTATTTTACAGTATAAAAACACAAAATGGATAGACAACCCAATATTTTAAGAGACCTACCCGGAGACATGATTGATGAAATCTTGTCTAGAGTCGGTCAGAATTCTTCGGCACAACTATTTAAGGCGAGATCAGTTTGTAAGACATTCGAAGAACGTTCCAAGAATGCCTTGGTTTATAAAAGGCTTTCGTTCGAAAGATGTGGGATATCACATTGGGAAATCCATAAGTTACGATGTGTTTACTTTGACGCATATATTGCGGGGAACCCAAATGCTATTTTACGCAATGGGTTAAGAAATTATTTTAACTCAATATATCCGAATATTGGACTTCGTAATTTAGAAAAAGCGGCTAACATGCAACATAAAGAAGCATGTTATGCTTAGGGATTAGTAATGTTCGCTTCTCACCAAAGTGATAACAAGAACATCGGGCTACAACTATTAAACAAAACGTTCCTACAAGTGACGGAGTCGGTAATTGGGGTAAGAAATGAGGTTTTTAGATTGTTACGGGACTGTTGGACATTACGTAACCCTCGTCCCTTTGACGACGTTACAACACGCTGTCTTATCAATGGCCATAACGGTTATGTTCCACAAGACCAAGGATGGGAAGTAGTCCTAGTAAAACCAGAATGCATGACTTGTTTCTGGACGTATGAATTACGTGTCTTTATTGCCTTTGCTGAACGACTTGTGTACTAGCTAGAATTATCTTCACAACCATCTTGTATCAAATTTATTGTGTGCTATATTTCATGCTATATGTAAAATAAGCAGTATTGTAAGTTTGTAAAATATTGTGTAAAAGTTTGAACGCTAAATATTATTATAATTAGTTTTTCATATAGAATTGTAGTAGTTGAATTGTATATTAGCTACTAAGTATGAACTTAACGGGTAGGTACTACCCGAATTTAAACTTATAAAACGCTAATATGAAGAAAAAGCTTTTATAAATGAGTTCATATTATGCTATAAAATACTATTAACTACTCTTAATATTCTGTATGATTAACTTGTTCCATTTGACTATTTTGAAAGAAATGGCACCGACTACTCGACACACCGTGAATATGAATGAAGAGGAATTCCGTACTTTTCTAGCTTCAAACATAACCGCAGTACAGGCTGCGCTACATACCAACAATAACCTTGGATCTAGCAGTACAGGAAATCGTGTAGGATGCACCTACAAAGAATTCACTGCCTGCAAACCTTTGGAATTTGATGGAACCGAAGGACCGATTGGATTGAAACGGTGGACCGAGAAGGTCGAATCGGTGTTTGCCATAAGTAAGTGTACTGAAGAGGACAAAGTGAAGTACGCTACGCATACCTTCGCAGGTTCTGCGTTAACATGGTGGAATACCTATCTAGAGCAAGTGGGACAAGACGATGCGTACGCACTACCGTGGTCAGCATTCAAGCACTTGATGAACGAGAAGTACCGTCCCAGAATGTAGGTCAATAAGCTCAAGACAGAACTTAGAGGGTTACGAACCCAAGGATTTGATATTACCACGTATGAAAGACGATTCACAGAATTGTGCCTATTGTGTCCGGGAGCATTCGAAGATGAGGAAGAGAAGATCGACGCGTTTGTGAAAGGATTACTGGAAAGAATCCAAGAAGATATAAGTTCACACGAGCCCGCCTCCATACAACAGGCATGTAGAATGGCTCACAAACTAGTGAACCAGATTGAAGAAAGAATTAAAGAACAGACTGCTGAAGGGGCCAATGTGAAGCAAGTTAAAAGAAAATGGGAGGAAAACGGTGATAAGAATCACCAATACAACAACAACAGCAATTACAACAATAATCGCAACAATTATCCCAACAATCGCAACATCAATCGCAACTACAACAAACGGCCCAACAACAACAACAACAACAACAACAACAACAACAACAACAACAACAACAACAACAACAACAACAACAACAACAACAACAACAACAACAACAACAACAACAACAACAACAACAGCAACTACAACAATCATCCCAACAACAATAATAACTGCAACAACAACAACAATCAGAAGCAGCTATGCCAAAGGTGTGAAAAGTATCACTCGGGGTTCTGCACCAAATTTTGCAACAAGTGTAAAAGAAATGGTCATAGCGCGGCAAAGTGTGAGGTCTATGGACCAGGGGTTAATAGAACGAAAGGAACAAATGGTGTCGGAACGAGTAATGGCGGAGCAAGTAGTGTCGGAGCAAGTTATGCCAATGTAGTTTGTTATAAATGTGGAAAACTGGGCCACATTATTAGAAATTGCCAGAACCAGGAGAACACGAATGGACAAGGTCGCGGAAGAGTTTTCAATATTAATGCGGCAGAGGCACAGGAAGACCCGGAGCTTGTTACGGGTACGTTTCTTATTGACAATAAATCTGCTTACGTTTTATTTGATTCGGGTGCGGATAGAAGCTATATGAGTAGATATTTTTGTGCTAAATTAAGTTGTCCATTGATGCCTTTGGATAGTAAATTTTTACTCGAATTAGCAAATGGTAAATTAATTTCAGCAGATAATATATGTCGGAATCGAGAAATTAAACTGGTTAGCGAAACATTTAAGATTGATTTGATACCAGTAGAGTTAGGGAGTTTTGATGTGATAATCAGTATGGACTGGTTGAAAGAAGTGAAAGCAGAGATCGTTTGTTACAAAAATACAATTCGCATTATACGAGAAAAAGGAAAACCCTTAATGGTGTACGAAGAAAAGGGCAACACGAAGCTACATCTTATTAGTAATTTGAAGGCACAAAAACTAATAAGAAAAGGTTGCTATGCTGTTCTAGCACACGTCGAGAAAGTACAAACTGAAGAAAAGAGCATCAATGATGTTCCCGTTGCAAAAGAATTTCCCGATGTATTTCCGAAAGAATTACCGGGATTACCCCCACATCGATCCGTAGAATTTCAGATAGATCTTGTACCAGGAGCTGCACCAATAGCTCGTGCTCCTTATAGACTCGCACCCAGCAAGATGAAAGAACTGCAAAGCCAATTACAAGAACTTTTAGAGCGTGGTTTCATTCGACCAAGCACATCACCGTGGGGAGCTCCTGTTTTTTTTGTCAAGAAGAAAGATGGTACATTCAGGTTGTGTATCGACTACTGAGAGTTGAACAAACTTACCATCAAGAACCGCTACCCACTACCGAGAATTGACGACTTATTTGATCAACTACAAGGCTCGTCTGTTTATTCAAAGATTGACTTACGTTCCGGGTATCATCAAATGCGGGTGAAAGAAGATGATATTCCAAAGACTGCTTTCAAAACACGTTACGGTCATTACGAGTTTATGGTCATGCCGTTGGTTTAACTAATGCACCAGCTGTGTTCATGGACCTTATGAACCGAGTGTGTGGACCATACCTTGACAAGTTTGTCATTGTTTTCATTGATGACATACTTATTTACTCAAAGAATGACCAAGAACACGGTGAACATTTGAGAAAGGTGTTAGAAGTATTGAGGAAGGAAGAATTGTACGCTAAGTTTTCAAAGTGTGCATTTTTGAAAGGACCCGTTCATATACATTATAAACGATTCACAATAGTTGATTACATCGCGAGGTATTTGACCTCTATATGATACATTTTACAAACATTGCATTCGTTTTTAAAAGACAAACTTTCTTTACAACGAAAGTTGACGGCATACACACAATTTCATAATACATCCAACTATAATTGGCTTAATAATAATCTTGATGAAC